>NC_134860.1:13464858-14064858 GCF_049852395.1 Peromyscus maniculatus bairdii
GGAAAACAGGCAGTGGTCCTACCCAGCTGTGAAGCCTTTGAAACACAGCGATGCCCAGCATGGCAGGCTAAGGGACAGTTGTGGCACTCATATCTTGGTGGTAACCACAAGCCATCTAACTGGACTGAAGGCTCACTTAGCAGGAGGGAAATCACGCCTGGTATTATGACCACCTACACATACCTACTGACATTACAGATTACAGGAGGAGAACTAGTGAGGCCACTTTCCTAAACCACTATCATTCTTAACCGCATTCTAAAAACTTACTCTTTTTTTTGTTTTGTTCTTTTTTTTCCCCCCCAAGACGGGGTTTCTCTGTATAGCCCTGGCTGTCTATAACTCACTCTATAGACCAGGCTGGCCTCAAACTCAGATGAACCGGTCTCTGCCTCCTGAATGCTGGGATTAAAGGCATGCACCACCACCACCTGGCCTAAATATTTAATCTTACACCCACAGATAAGTACAGTTCACCTCTCATCAATCAGCTTCTTTCTGCAGCAGGAAACCATTACTGAAAGTCACAATTAGTCAAAAATGCAGAAAACAACTAACGGTGGGCACCAACCCAAAGTAACACCCTACAACACAACTTTTGCAACTAAGGCAAACTAGATGGCACTGGATGTCTCAAGCCAAAAATGACAATTACGGCCGGAGCAACAAATCCAAGCCAATAAAACATGGTATTCAAAGTCTACAGCAGGACCAAATGAGGTATACCCAACCAACAAAAGCAGTACTACCAACAACTGCTAAAATGGTATCTAGCTTTCAGTACTAATAACACTGCATGTCACAAAAGTGAGAGTCCTGAGTCAATCCCCAGGACCCACATTGTAAAAGCAGAGAACCAAGTCCCACTATCAGTCCTCTGACCTACACAAGTGTACTGTGGTACATAAGCACACACATGCACACATGCGTGTGCACACACTCAGTAAATAAATGTGAAAAAAGTTTACAACTAGACTATAATTGCTTTATCTGGGGTTTTTTAATCCATTTTGTTTTATATTGAAAAAGGTTTTTTAAATTAAAGACAGGGTAGGAGCCTGATATAATGAAAAACTGGTAGAATAATTATAACCTTGAGGATTTACTAAAGCCTGTAAGACTATAAAAATGAACAGTATATTAGCAGGGGGAGAAGGAAGTGTCAACATTTAATGCTTAGCAACAAATCATTACATATGCTATTTCTGGCATCTGTCTTGTTTTATGGAAAGATGCTCTGTGAAATGAGACGAGTCTAGGACGAAATATAGGAGTGGATCATATATGCACAGATGTCTACATATTTAAAAGTACACTTATATCTGGGAGGGAATAAAGAAACCATTCTATGAGATCATACGTGCTTATATTCTCATTCTGATGTTTCTGTGGTACAAGCATATTGCTTTTACTAGACTTATTTAATAGTAGAACTCCATATTAAATAAAAGTGTTCCTCTTAGTGACAGTATCAAGTAAACCCTGGAATGCACATGACCACAAGGTGTATTACCAATAGTTTCATAAATAAAACGCCAATACATATGAAGAACTATTCTACAACAGGGTAAAGAAGAATAAAGAATTCTCAAGAACTGAGAAGTTGTGATTTGAATCAAAGCAATGTTATTGTGGCTACAATACAGAAAATAGCTATCACTGGGGGCTGAGAAAACAATGCTGTAGCCACTGTAGAATTCATAGGACATACACTAGTCTGCTACTTCTGGTGAGAATAAAACAGTTCTGATACACATTGTAGAGTGAAAACATCAATGTTACATGAGAAGCAAAGTCCATGGGTGATTTTGAGCTTCAAAACTAGATACTTGAAAACTGATATCTACTAACAAACACATAAAAAGTGAAGAACTACACAGTGGTGACACATGCCTTTAATCACATCACTGGGGAGGCAGAGGTAGTTGGATCTCCTGGTCTACAGAACAAGTTCCAGAGAGCCAGGGCTACACTGAGAAACCCTGTGTCAAAAACAACAACAAAAAGTAAAGGACAATCTTGATGAAAGTAGAAAAAAGAAAAATGAAACAATGACTGACACCCTCCCACCCCCAAAAAAGGAAGGTCAGCTCTAGTAGAAAAATAGAGAATTAATACATAGTTTTAGAATTCAATAACTCTAATGTGCCTATTCCATCTATGAAAAGATGTGTCTCTAGCAGACAATTGAATACAGAGGTCTGTTAGGCAAAAAGATTTACAGCATGGGAGTCATCAAAAATAAATGAAAGCTGGAAGATGTTGAATAATGATCCTGTCTCAGAATTACACCAGCAATATTACTGGGCCTTACTACTGTAAGGGTCCAGGAAAAAGGCAAGAAGAAGAAAACAAAAATGAAGTGCAATTTGTCCTCAGCATTATCTGCCCAGGGTGAGAACTACATTACTACAGAAAGACAAGAAGCCATGTGCATGGAGAGGGCTGAGTGGGGGAGTTTCTGTCGGTGTCTCCACTGCAGTCCCTCTGCCTGCACTTGGAGTCAACATCTACCTGCTCCTGCTTTATCATCTCCCCTCTTTAGTTATGTGCACATCTGTGTGCTAAAGAGGGTCTGGTGCATGAGTGGTCCAAGTCTGTCAGAGCAGACTGTCTTTGTATGTGTCCTTGTATTTTCTGATGTCGTCATCATGTTCCAATGAATTGTGAGACTACTCTTTCGGCTAATACTGCCCTGACTGCCAGATCTTCAAAAGGAGGTAGTGTAATTCTTGCAACTCTGGTCAAACTTTTCAAACTATGTAGTTTGTTTTCCCTTATGTATAAACTGGGTCTGTCTCTATTCACAAAAGGTTTTGGATGGCATTACTCTAAATGTACACATCACTTAAGTGTAGAATAATGTCACCATTACACGTCATCTCACACCCCACCAACACCACATAATTCTACTTTCTTATTTAACTCTCATTTCTTTCTTCAGCTCTACTCTTCAGATACCCTGCATACATCCCATCTGATGTACACGTAGGTATCTTCTGAGATACTGTTTTTATTAATTCTAGTTCCTAACTAGCTATCAATTCATAGAACTTTCGCTTTGTTTTGCTTTCTTTTGTTTTGGAGACAGGCTCTCACTTTATAGACCAGACCTGGTCCTCCTGCAAAGTGTGGGAATTACAAACATAAGGAGAAAGATCAGGTTCTACAAGAGATGGAGACTAAGAATCCACAGAAACCTAGCCCAGCATTCGTTCATCATATTTTTAAATCAAATTTAACCCCTACTAAAGGTATTTAGTTCATACACATATTGAGTGATTACTGAAACAAATGAGATCGTGTCTATTATTTCATTATTCTTCCCAACAGGTCTTTTTCCTTTACTTTTTCTACTGCTTTTCTTTAGAATGTTTTTTAAAACTTTTACTTTTTTACATTGAGAGAGAGAGAGAGAGAGAGAGAGAGAGAGAGAGAGAGAGAGAGAGAGAGAGAGAGAGAGAGAGAGAGAAAGGGGGGCTGTGTGTATACCACAGGATAAGTATAAAGGTCAGAGGACAATTTGTGGGAGTCAATTTTCTCCTTCCAGAATGCGGGTTCTGAGGAACTGAACTCATGTTGTCAGGCTGGTGGCAAGCACCTTTACCGCCCTGGGCCATTTTACTGGCCCTTGGATGCTTCTTAATTTAATGCAGTTTATCACTATTAAAATTATAAATTGTATCTTGCTATTTAACTAAAATTATGTAGCCTTAAATTAGCAGTGTTTAGATTAGTCCTATAATACTTTATGAATACTAAGAGACCACAGCAAATAAAATGACCTTACCTTCCTCTTGACACTCAAAGGGTCAATGAAGAAGTAACAAAAGGAAAAAGAAAATCCGTCAAAGCAAATAAGTAGAGGGGTTGAGAGTAGGCTACAGAACAGTCGAGTCTGAGAACACTTGATGCAAAGACTGAGAGAAGACCCAGAATGCCAGCCTTCCCACAGCAAATGACAGTGAGCAACAGCATGCTGTAGTGACAGCTAAACTTTCTAGAACTCAAATTCAAGCAGAACTGAAGTAGAAACTGAAAACAAGCAAACGAAAGGTGGTTATGCTTTCTTGGTTGGAAATTATTGACCCTCACACACATATCTGCAACCCCAAGTAATAGCTACCGCGGAATTTATACTTTGTAAAGGACCAGCATGGCATCTACTAAATACAAACTAGCACCTCATCAAGGAAAATCCCAGCCCCTGATGTGGGTGTTAACACTCCACTAGAGCAATCCCACAAACTGACAGCATTTCAACAACAGAAAACAAAGATGGTGAAATAACTGAATTGGCAGAAATACTTTAAAGTACTTTTGTTAAAAATCTTCAAAGACCAAGAAGGGGAATCAAACAGATAAGGAATTTAAATATGAGCCAGAGAAATAATCATATGAAATCAGTTCAAAACAGAGACAAGAGGTACTGGAGAGATAGCTCAGTAGTTCAGAGCAATTGCTGGTCTTCCAGAGGACCTGGGTTTAATTCCCAGCACCTAAATGGTGGCTTAGAACCATCTTTAACTCTAGTTACAGGGATACAACATCCTCTTCCGACCTCCAAGTGCACCAGGCACATTCATGATATAAAGACATACATGTAGGCAAAATACCCATACACATAAAATAAGAACATACACAAGTTATCAAAGTAGACAAAAGAATCAGTATCTTCTAGGCTTTATACTGTTCTAGGCGGAGAAAAGAGAGTGGACTTGTTTAGATCCTTTAATGCTTTAGAACCATCCTGGAATGTTGGCTGTACACCCACTGCTGTACCCAACAAAGCAGCATCAAGACCTTTGTTTTGGAGACTGAAGAAACAGCTCATTCAGTAACATGCTTATAAGCTGGATTCCCAGAAAACATACAAAAAGCCAGGCATGGTGGTGCACACTTGTAATCCCAGCACTTTGGAGGCAGAGACAGCAGGATCCCCAGAGCTCAATGGCCAGCTAGCCCCACTGAGCACCAGGTTGAGTGAGACATCCTATCCTCCCCACTCCCCAAATGCACTGGAGAGTGAGAGAGCGAAAGAGCGAGGGGGGGGGGGGAGAAAACACATACATGAACACATCACACATACCATATGCAAGGCCTTGGTTTCAGTCCCATCAATGTCTGATATTTTCATACCATTGCTTAATAAATAACAGTCCTTACAAAAATTAGTCCCTGATGCTCTTTCTCCCCACCCCAACCTGTTTTTACTAATATTTTTAGTTAAATTTTGACATCATTAAGACTCAAGGAGAGCTGAGACAAAATGTGGTAAGATCTCAGTCTTTTGCTTGATTTTACAGAAGTACTTATAGAGGAAGTTATACCATACAAAGTGGACCCCTTAATCAGCACAAGAGAGAGCTTGTTGAGAGGTATGTTCAATAGATAAATATCTCAGTTCAGCACGGCATGCATATGAAACACAACCACTTTATCTAGGGTCTTCCACTTTGCACTCAGAGGAGAGAGACAGCTCCTTTTCATGTAAACAAAATCTCCAATAGCTTTTATGTAATACATCAGCCACTGTCTAGCAGTTTTATCCAGTCAAGTGCTACCTCAGGAATAACCAGCTACATTTCTGAATCCTATGTAGACACCAACACTTGCTCAGTAGCATGCTCTGTCATCTGGGTCCTGTATCAACCCTAACATCTCTTCACTACAAAGCAGCCAAAACCAAAACTTCTAAATTAGTCACTTTCATACGCCATTTTAATAACAGTATTTCTGGATACTCATGATACAGAGCCAAAAACTGAGATAATACCTTTCCAAAACACCTTCTGGCTCTAGGAGTTTCTTAGTTTACCCTCCCACCAACTAAATACCTTTCAATCAATCATGGTAACAGTACCATCCAGTGTTCAGGGGTAATCTTTCCCATTGGGGTGTGTGTGGTAATGGATCCAAATGGCTGACATCTCACCAGTCATCAGAATCAGCCCCAGAGTTCTCTTTGGCTTCCATTACAGCAGGTAATATCTCAAGGACTGTATACTTCATTATTTTTTTCCATTCTGCCTTTCATGTTCTAACCATAGGAGTAAAATCTCAATCCTTTTACCTTTAGTAACAGAGCACAGTGACACTGTAATTTCACAGTACAAGTGACCAGGAAGTCATCCAAGAATCAAAGGTACCTATCTCATCCACCACCCTTTCAGCCTCACTTCATAAAACATAGGTTTTGGTGAGTCAGGGTTCATATACCAAATGCTACCTTTTCCTGACACCAACTACAATGATTTTTGGCATTATTTATAGTTAGGCAAAATGTTGCAGGGCATAGGCTTTCACAGAAACCATACTTGTGATACCAGCTGCAGGTTGGAGGATTCTCAAAAGTCTTACTGGGAATTGACAATTTGGTAGAACTCAAAGAACTCAGGGAAGTGATATATTTATGATTAGAATTATGGCCAAAAAATGAACACACACCCCAAGAAAGAGCCACATAAGGCAAGGTCTGGGATGATCAGGAATTCAAAGCTTCTATGTCTTCTCCTAATGAAGCCAGTATATATCATCCCCATGGCACACTGATACAAAACAACACACAGAGCACTGTTAAGAAAGAAGTCCTGGGTTTTTGTTGGAATTGTCTTATAAGTTAAGACTGATTAAATTCCTGTCCACACCACTGAACTTGAACTCCAGCACTTTTTCTTTTCTCCCAGAGGCTAGCCTAATACGCAATTCAAAGCAATCTTATTCTCAGTGTTTTGTCCTTCTGGCATAGCAGGCCTCTAGAACTAAGCTACCTAGTTATCATAAACTCCCAGAGACTACCATGAATTATAAACCAAGAAATTACAAAAACTCATGAGGTTCCCACACAGAAAAAGAGGTGCAACCTGGGGTTCCAAAGCTATCTATTATGACTAAAGAGTGATTCTTCTAAATCTATCCAATAAACTGTCATCCAAATTTAAATAAACAGTAGTCAGTTAAAATATTCAATGGCTGAGAAACATCTATTAAAGTTAATGGATTATAGCAAGTTTAGACTACTGATCTGTATAACCTAGAGTGGGTACAATCTTTTTTATGGAGCATATGAAATTTGTGTGTAAACATGCTTTGTCCTTTTCAAGACCCATCTATAAAAGCATTAAAAGCAATCTCTATAGGATTTTAAGATGTAAGTTTAGGCAATAACGATGGAGTTTTTTATCTTAAAAGAAGGATTTATTTTTATAGATCCCAAGTAACATGCTAACGTGACCTGTCAATTATTAACAGTGTGGAATAATATATCTGCATTTTATTTAGTGGAAAAGTAATTTTTGTAGGCTTTTTATCATTAAGAGATTATTCTATGAGCTAATACCTTAGCAGCCACATTATTTAAAAGCCAATAGCCTGCTGTTTCAAGTGTTACTATTTTTATTAATCTATTTGTTTTACATCTCAGCTGCAGCCTCCCCCATTCCCCTCCCATCTCCCAATACCCTCCTCTTCTGTCCCCATTCAGAAAAGGGCAGGTCTCCCATGAGTATCAATAAAACATGGCATATCAAGTTGCAGGAAGACTAAGCACCTCCCCATGTATTAAGGCCGGGCAAGGTGACCTAGTATGAGAAATAGGTCCCAGAAGCCAATAAAAGAGCAGGAGACACCCCTTGTTCCCACTCTTAGGAGTTCCACAAGAGGACCAAGCTACACAACTGTAACAAATATGCTGAATGCCTAGGTCACTCCCATGTAGGCTCCTAGCAATAGTAGATAAGTAGCCTGAACTGGCCGTCTCCTGGGACCAGATTGATGCCTGGCCCAACTGTCACTAGAGAGGCATCATCCAAGAACTGATGAAGGCAGATGCAGAGACTCACAGCCAAACATTAGGCAGAGTTCCTTGCTTTAAAAATAATAAGTAAATAAATTCAACCTTATTGAAGCATGACAGTAATGCTGAACCATTGGCACATCCATCTCTAGAAAATACTAGCAGGAAAACCTGCCTAGGAGGAAAGCTAGGAACAGCGGTGGCTGGTATTGGTAAAAGGCAGGACCTATAAACAACTTAGTGCTAATGAGCCCTCTGCTCATTATTATATATTCTTTTTAAACTAAAGAGGCAATACCAAATCACTAGAATATTTTGGATTAGAATGGATTTTTGTATGATAAATTCCTAAGGTTATAAAGGTATACTCAGGTTAACAAAAATTAACTTAGAGATATATGTCTAAAACTAAACTGCTAATCTTATAAAAATGCTAATCTACTAACTTGTTGTAAACTGTTAAAAGATATTCATGACATGCAAATTAATGATTAATCACCTTATAAATAATCAAATTCTTTAATATGCTCAGAACTAAGTTTGCAGTCATACTTACAAATGTGATTCATTTAAAAAGACAAGCTTTGTCCTCCTATATGTTTTCAAAGTTAAGCCTAAAACAAGTAACTAAAAACCAATAAAGTTTGTTTAAAATCAGGCATACTTAATAGATGGTTGTCTGGTCAAATTATACATCTATCCAGTCACACACAAGCAACATTAGCAAGATAAGACATTTTATATTGTCTTTATTGCTAAAACTTCATTTTTAAATTTATATTTTTGTACAACATAACAAAAATGGTGGAATACAACAAGAAATACAGCTACAGTAAACTTGAAGAGTGGGTGTCTGAACATGCCAGACTCGACCACACAAACTCTGCAACTCCCTTGTGCCAGGCTGAGTGCTCACTCCTCTCCTTCAGACACTATACTACCCTCGGCAGTCTCCAGTCAGACCTGCAGACTGATTCAGAAGTAACCGCTTATTCTGTGCTATCCTAGATAAGACTGCAAACAGAAAGAGCTGCTGAGTGCTCACAGGAGGGAGGGGAGGAGGGAGGGGAGGGGAGGGAGGGAGGGAGGGAGGGAGGGAGGGAGGGAGGGAGGGAGGAGAAGGAAGGAAGGAAGGAAGGAAGGAAGGAAGGAAGGAAGGAAGGAAGGAAGGAAGGAAGGAAGGAAGGAAGGAAGGAAGGAAGGAAGGAAGGAAGGAAGGAAGGAAGGAAGAAAAAACCAACCAACTACATAGCTCTTTATATATTTTCTTCCTAGGACTCTCATTACAGTTAAAAACTAATAATGGTCCTGCTTACACTAGCAAATGATTTGAGAAATTTTAATATTAATCATGTTAGTAAAATCCCTTGCTATCCAATATGAAATGACACCATCAGATACTTAATTGGCAAATAACAAACAAATAAATAAATAAACGAATGGGGGTTATTTACACCCACTTAAATTCTCACATACTATTTAGCTATGCTTATTTTTAAAAGGATAATGGTTTTTCTGCTGCCTAAAATAATTTGCCCAAGAGAAGACACAATCTAAATTAAATGCTAAATAAAAAGAAAGAGCTCGATGTTTTAACATTGAGGTGAGGTTATGCTTATGTCTTTTCAGAAAATGAACAAGTCCCAGATGACTCCTGATCTGGTGCATCCAACCAGGACATCCAGAGACCACCAGATGAATGAAAACATCTGAAGGCAGATGACAAACCCATCAACAGGAGATGTACCAAGGGGGAGAGTACGCTGATAAATTGGGGAGACAGCAGGACTTTAACTCCTCAAGCTGAGACTTTGTGGAAACAAGGACTAACCCAAAAATGATGCTGTTATGTTAATGACTGTATTACAAGTTAATTCTTGTCAATTAAGAATCCAAATGCCTTTCGTCAGGGAGGATAAGACACATATGAAAGGAGATAGTATGATATTGTTGTGCCATGCTAAGGACTGTTCATGAAGGCTTGTGTGGAATAGGCCATATTACACCCATTGAGCTCACAGCAAAAATAATAGCAGAAATTAAGACATGAATGAACTGAGGATGTTTTTGCCTTTCCTCAGTCCTCTGTTAGCTATTCTTACAATTCTCTCATGCTTGCCTGTGTTAATTAGACTAGCTATAGGGGCAATACATTCAACCCTGGCCTCTATTACAACCACTTTTTCTTTAAAAAAAAAATTAGAAGGGAGATATTGGGGACACAGAGGTCCTTGTACTCACAGAGAAGCACTAAAAGAACCGGGAATATTAATCACACAGGGGCATCTCCTCAATGGAGACACAAATCAAATTAGCTGCTTTCCAGGCATGGTCAGAACAGAGAGGACATGATCTAAAGAAACATGACTATTAACTGTGTTTTAGAGCTCCTAGGCTCTAAATAACAACATGTAATAAGGTACCAACAATGGTTAATTAATGTAACAAATGTGTCATATTAAGAATAAAGGGAACTAGGTATAAAACAGACAAAAACTCCCTGCTACTATCTTTACAATAACTTTTAAACCTAAAACTGTAATCAAATAAAAGTTCACATAAAAATTACTGGATTTTCTGTATCAAGAAATATTGATGTGGTGATTCATGTCTGTTACTCAGCACTTGGGAGGCAGAGGTAAGAGGATTATAGCAAGTCCAAGGCCAACCTGGCCTACACACAGAATTCCATTAAGAAAAGTAGACAGTGCACAGAAAGACAGAATGGAGGGAGTGACAGAGGGAGCAAGGAGAAAGGAGTAGGAGAGAAAGGGAATGGAGAAGGGAAAGAGAGGAGGGAAGGAAGCAAGGAAGGAAGGGGACAGGAGGTAAGGAGGGATACAAGAAAAAATATTTTTCATTTTATAGGTAAATTGGAATTATAATGATCTTTTTAAAATTTATTGTGTGTGTATAAGAGGGGGGAGGGCATGCAAGAGTGAGTGTAAGTGGATGAGAATGAGTATGCAGGTGCGTACAGGACACAGAACAAAAGTCAGAGGACAACTTTGGTAGATTCTCTCTTTCCACCATGGGTTCCACCCAGAACTCAGGTCATCAGGCTTGCGAGGTGAGCACTTTTACTAGCTGAACCATCTCATCTGCTGGACGGTATTTACAGCTGAAGAGAAATCACTGGAAAGATCTCAAACATATTTACAATAAATGTGTAAGTATACACTTACTCTCTTTCTTCTCTTCTCTTTTAAAGACAGAATCACCTCTAAGCAAGGCAGGCCTCAAAATTGCTATGTAGCTGAAGATGACTTTGAACTTCTGATCTTCCTATCTCTGTGTCCTAAATGCTGGGAATACAGGGTTCCTTGGCTAAAACTGCATATTTTGTATTACATCTGAAATAATAAAATATGGCTGAGGAGATGGCTCAGCAGTTAAAGCCCTTACTGTGTAAGGATGAGGATAGTAGTTGGGATCCCCAGAAACTATGTATGTGAACTGGTTGGCCCACGATTCCAGCCTCCAAAGGTAAAACCAGGAATCCCCACAGCAAGGTGGCTAAGGAGAATAGCTACATCAGTGAACTTTGGGTTTGACTGAGAGGCCCTTCCTCAATGAGAACAGAGAGGATGTATTCTGAGGATGATTCCTGATGTCTCTCAGGTTTCTACATGTCAAAACCTGTGCGTGCACGCCACATACACACACATGAAAAAATAAACCACTCCAATTAATCCCAGGTTGGGAATGAGTAGTAGTTGAGCCAAGATAAATCACAATTTGATTGCTAGCAAAGCTGGGGGACTGGTACAGTACAACTCATAAACTCTTAGATTTAAATGCATCCTGAAGTTTCCATACAGAGTTAAAGAACTGCCTTGTTGTAAAAGTTAACAGAATATAAACTCTATGAAAACCTTCAATGAAACAGGCCAAAAGAAGAATCAGGCTTTTAAAAGAGTAAAACCAATAGAAAGAAAACTGACTCAAAGGAGATATTATGGTCAACTAACAAAAAGCCTAGAAAAGGGAACAAAAGTGGAGGGAGAAAAATAATTGAACAGAAATTTCCCAATTAGAAAAAAAACAATGGATCGAAATCCTTGTTTACTTAATATTTACTTAAGAAAGATCCAAAACTGCTATTTGTGGTGATATTTTATTTGTGCTTTAATAAAGTTTGCCTGGAGATCAGAGGAAATAGCAAGCCATTTTAAATAAACAAAGAAGTCAAGCAATGGTAGCACACACCCCTTTAAGTAAACACTTAGCATGCAGGGGGGTCTCTGTGTGTTCAAGGCCACACTAGGGAACAGAGCCAAGCGTGGTGACACACGCCTTTAATCTCAGTACCAACCATAGAGACCTGGAGGTCTGTGCAGACAGGCAGACAGTGACAGAGCTGTGTTGGAAAAGGAAGTAAGATAGCTGGGCTAAGATAGCCAATGAGAGGGCAGAACAGCAAGGCAATAAAGGCATAAGTAGACCAGAAGTAGTATGCATTTGGAAGCTGCAGAGTTGGTGAGGTAAGGTTGGCTGGTGGCTTTCCAAACTATTTCCCTGATCTAAGGCTTTCACCCCTATATTTGCTTCCGAGTTTTGTATTTAGTAAGTCCATTTAGAAATTCATCTACAGCTGTTGTCTTGCTTGTAATTAACAGTTGGTAGACACCTAAAGCATATTTAATGAGTAAAAATATGTAACTCTAAAACACTCAGCCCGTGGTGACTTCCAATCCAATATCCTTTCTTGTTCCTTCTCCTCACATAATAACCCAGCACTATGAAAGTCTTTCCGGATAATGGACGGAAGCAGACTGCCCAGCCACCTGAAATGGAGAAAGGAGGCCACAAGCCAAGGGCAACTGTTAAAAGCTGAAGAGATAAGGAAACACGATCCCTTTCGAAACTCCTAGAAGGCATGCTGCCATGCTGACATATTGATTTAGTCTACTGAGACCTGCTTCTCAATATTTTCCAATAAGACAATTAGGTTTGTGTCATAGGAATTTGTTACAGCATGAGAAAACCAATCTATTGTGTTTCCTCAAATTCTATAGCCAGATTTGTTTCTGTTTCTCCTGTTTTAGAGCCAATATTATTGCCATTAACTCTCTCTACCTTTCATAGTTTAAACATTATTTCCCATCTTTCTGGGGTGCTTCTCAGCAGGCTGAAAGAGAAACAGACCAATGCAAAAGCACAGTAGCACCTGTAAAGTTAAAGGATAAAATCATTGGGAAATAGTGGGACTTCTTGTAGGGAGTGGAGGAAAGTCTAAAAGAACGTGTAAGGAGCAGAGGAAATCCTAAAGGAATATGTGCTATGCCAAGGATCCCAATGCATTAGACCCATAAGAACTGCCAATCTTCCTCTGGTCCATGTACGGATGTTCACAGCGCAGGCAGAAACTATCAACTATAGCTTCCTCTTCTGGGATTGACTGCAGCCTGAGACTGCTCCCCTACAAAGACTGACTACAATTAGATTCACTTCCTTATTCAGCCACGTACTATAAATGCTCCTCCTTATGCAGCTGTCTACAGTAAACCCACCTGGTCAATTCAGAGGAATAAAAGAAAGGCACTAAGTGTGCAGGTTGCTGCTGTTGCCGCCCGTGGGGTATTTCCACCAGAGTGAGCACAGTACAGCTGATCCCAGCTTTTCTGTGTGCCTGTCCTTTCTTCATTCCCTTCTTGCCCCAGTCAGGTCAATCCCCAAAGCCATGCAGCACATGGGAACTTATAGTAGCTGCCAATCATGTAGGAGATTGTGGCCTCAACAAAAAGCCCCAGCCAAGTAGTACTTTCACTACACTTTAAGCCTTTTAAAAATTTACTTCCAGTTCTACAGGTTTTCGGTACTGTAACAGTGGATGATAGATTTTAGTTAACACATGCTTAGTAAGCTGAAATATTAATGCATTAGTAGCACAGGTGAGATATATTTAGTGGCTGTCATAGTGGTATTAACGACTAGCACTTTGATACACATAAATTTTAGAATAACTGAACAAGCATTGGCAAAGAATGAACTCTGTACTAATGGATGGAGTCGAAGGCACCACTATGAATACTGAATAACAGAAATCACACACAATTCCTAACTACTTTTACCATGATGCTTAAAAATCAATGACATGCAAAAAGCACACCTGGTCCTTAGTTTGGTTTCTTAAATTTATTTCTAGAAGTGAAGATTCTACAAGACGAACCTAGAACCTTCTGGTGCCAAAACAAGAAATGTTCAAAAGTGATGAGGCATTCAGAAACATACAGGAGCTGGCATGAAGGTACTCCTATTAGTTAGCAAAAACAATCTGAATAACAAACAATACTGCTGAACTACAGAGAAAGTAGTACCTAAGTGCCTATCAGATAAGAGTGACATGAATCACCCTAAGCAGACAGGAAAGGGGGATAGCTCTTCTTTACATCAAAATTCCAGTTTAAAAAAGCATCAATAGATCCTAACACTGGAAGAGAATGTTTGCACACTCTCAAAGTATCTACACAAAATAAACATAAATTTGCATTTGCAAAGCTTGGTGGGTATTACTTCAATCATCTAGACAAAGTACAACCAATAGAAGTATCAAATCAGAAACCATGTACTTCCTGATAGGCATGAAAAAGGGCATATTACCATTTCTATGGCATTCTTGCCAAAAAGCATAACCATAATCTCATTATGAGAAGTCACTCATATTGGAGATAATTCTGAAAACAAAGGATCCATACCCTTCAAAGATACCAAAATTATGAAAGAACAAAACAAAAAACAAAAACAAAAAGGCAAACAAAAAACCTAGCATTACACAGGTCAGATAAATTAGGGAGACAGGACAAGCAAATAGGAGGAGGGGCCTTGGAATGGAGTCTGGACAGACATCAGATGTTGGCAGCATCATTGGCAAAATTCAAAAAAAAGGTGTGAATCTGATTTGGAACTAAATTCAACCTACGTTCTTGGTTCATATCTATAGCCAACTATAACACTACAGCAATGTAGTATATTATTAACCTTAGGAGAATTGGTATGTCAAAGGTATATGGTAACATTTTATAAACTCCCATTTAAATCTATATTAACCCAAAATTAGTTAAGAGAACAAAACCAAAACTGAAGCTGTACCTTATATAAAACTTTCTGGGCAGAAAAATAGTTCTTGTTCCCTTCATACTTACCAGAAAATTTTAGTAAACACTAATAAGAGTGTCAAACAATGAATAAGAAACCTTTGAGGCAAGGAATGTATATTCAAACAAATGTCACATTTTTCAAGCACTGAAAACAGAAAAGGGGCTATAAAAAGGCGCACGCGCGCGCACACGCACACACACACACACACACACACACACACACACACACACTATAAAAATGTAATTAAAAATTAAGAATCCCTCTGTAAACAACTTCAGAGCTTGGAGATATCTCCAAACAACTTGATGTAATTTCTCATGAGGGATAAACACTACAGGTTATGAGATAGGAACTCTAGGGTGGGGTCAAAATTTGGGGTTCTGCTTTGTGGCCTAATGTTCTTAGGCTACTTTCCACTGCATCATATATTAAAAGATGGAAGCCCCCACGAACCACCTTTCAATCTCTGCCTCCATGCAACCCAAAGCAAGGGACTCAGTTCACAGGTTCTGAGAATACAGACTACCTGACTCCTCAACAAAGAAAGTAATGAAAGACTAGGGTCACGCCACCTAATGCCCCTAGAAACCAAGAGTTTGGAGGCAGTAGGTCCTGGAATTTGCTTTAGAACAATCAAAGAGAATAGCCTGGGCTGTTTTAAAATATAAACTGCTCATTCAGAATAGAACAGCAACTTTAGCAACTCTTAAAAGTCATCCAATTAGTGAAAAACATTTAGCTTTTCAACTTCAGTGTCCTCTTGAACAAGTTTTTAATACCTGTCTAATCCAGTTTCAAGAAGTCAGGTCAGTCTTATTAACCATGCATCTATGTTAGGGACCACAGCTACCTAATGAACACATGGTTATGAACACTGCTTTTTGTTAACAAATTTTTTGTTTTGTTTTGTTTTTTCAACATAGGATTTCTGTATGTAGCTTTGGCTATCCTGGAACTATCTTTGTAGACCAGGTCGGCCTTGAAGTAATGAAGATCTGTCTGCCTCTGCTTCCAGAGTACTAGGATTAAAGGCATGCATCACTGCTGCCCAGCTGACAAATTACTTTTAAGTTTGCTTCTCTCTGGTACAGAGCCTTTGGCCTGGAAGTTTAAATAGTACAACAACCCTGCATTTATAAAAGAGAAATACATATTCCGAAAAATACTGTGTATAATATCACAGATGCAAGAAGTATATAAGAGCATTTGAAATAGAAATATTTATAGAGTATTTACTACTGTATCAATCTCAGTGCCTTTAATATAGGATTTGCAAATATCTGTAGGCTCAGATATTTGGGGTATCAGGTTTTCCCTGCCTTCCGCGCTCATTCCCCCAGCTTCACCCCTAACTCTTCTCCACCTCACACTTATACTCAGCTATGCTGTTGTTCCTCATCATGACTCAAGATACCCACACACGACTATGCATGCTTTTCCTATGCTAACATGTTCACCTTCATGGTTTCCTTGGCCAATGGATCAACTTTGTACATAGTCTTCAAAATGTCATTCTAATGTCACTTCTCTTTAAAACAAATGCATTCTCTTTCCCTCTCTTTCTCCCTCCCCAACAGAGTCACACCTCGTTTCTGTTATTTGTAGCCCTCATGCACACTAATACCTATCACTTTTAAATCCACACTGTGATCATCTGTTTATATGGTACCAGAATCCAATCTCATTAAGGATAAAGACAACTTTATCCATCAATGTCGGCAGAATTTAACAGTATTTCTCAAACACAGTAGAAACTCAAAAAAAAAAAAAACTACTGAATTAAACTTCAGATTGCAATGTACCTATGGTATTAAAACATTCATTGTTATTAAATAAAATATAATTATATTCAAAGGGTCAAAACAACTATATTAGTAAATTTAAGCTTATTCAAGAGTGAGTTATATTACTGGGACAAGAAAGAACTTTTGCTGGTAATTCAATATGGGAAAACATCTGGTGAGAGAGCAAATTTCTTCCTCTCACTATAAGAGATACATATCTGTAGCAACTACACTTCTATTCTCTCCAGTTCTGTGATTCAGTATCAAGGAACAGCTAGAGGGATGAAGATGAATTTGAAATTCCCATTTACCTATTTTAAGACCGTCTCAACTTTCTGTAAGCCGTCCCTCACCTGCCCATCTACACTGGCATCACATTTTTAGTTCCTGGCAGCTTGCTATTATGACACGGGATGCCTTAGAAACTCCCTTTCTAAAGACGCTATGTCACAATATGCATGGAAAATACTGAACAGCAATAAACAGGAGCTGCAGTTTAGGGGTTTCTGTTTATTTTGTGATTGAATGGCAATAACTTATGGGGCTTTTCATGGAATTCATTTCAATAAAGATTTACTGAGACCTTAGAGCCTAAAACCTAAAAAAGCAATGAGAAAAAGTAAAATATCAACCATAATCAAGACAAGAAGTAGGAAGTAGAGGGTAAAGTGAGTGGAAGATGAATGTCAGAGGCAGATTCCACATTACAAGGAGAGGGAAGCCAACAGGGAGGCAACAAGTCTAACCAGCAACTGCAGGTGATTTGGCAGAATGTACCGAAGCAGAAATATTACTTCTCAAATTGAAGAGATGATTTTTCCATCTGTACGATCAATCGGATATGGAATTCAGCCAATTGTAGCTCTCTAAACATTTTCCAAACTGTCTTTTCCTCTACACTTCCACTCACCACCACCACCTTAGTGCCAGTCACTACCACCCTCCTTCAACAATGGCTTCCACTACTCTTCATGTATTCCAATTCACTCTTTCACAGAGAACATTTTCTGAATGTAAATCAAATTATGCTCCTTCCCATTAAAGTCCTCCTGTAGCTCTTTTTCAGTTCACAGAACAAAATCCAATCCTCTCCCTGGGTAATAGCTCTGCACTGACAGGCTCTTCTCTGTCTCTCCGCCATATCAATTCTTGGGCTATCCAAGCCTTCTCACTTCCTTAAATATACTATCCCTCCCGCCCATTTCCCAGAGAGCATTCGTCCAAGGTACCTGTCCTAGTCTAGTTTACTCCTGGGCTAACTTAACTAAATTACATCACTTCCTCAAAAAGCCTTACCTAACACACAAGGTCAAGCCTGCCATGTAATAAGAAGAGCCACACTAGTTGGCTTGCTACATCAGGCTTGAGGATAGAAGGGGTTATGAAGACTTCCATACAAAGGGAAGACTGGAAATCAGGATTTAGCCTGATGCTTGAAAGTAAGCCACATGGGGAACACCTATGTACATGTACACACACACACACACACACACACACACACACACACACACACACACAAAAAAAAAAAAATTCCTGCTGGGAACAACTCTGTGACAGGAATTAGCATACCAGGCCCCTGAAACTTGGCTTTCTGATTCCATGTATGATGAAAAAGAACCAGAGCTCCTAGAAATGTAGCTTAATTCTGGGATTCAAGGAAACAAAGAACAATAAAGACTAAACCACCTTATAGGAGAAATCAAGGAACATAGCACTCAAAAAGTAACAGAAGAGTGGAACACAAAAGCCAAATACATGGAGTACTCACTGGCCAGGAAGAGACAAGACTCAAGCTCATATTAACTCACTAAAGAGGTGTAAAGTCTGTAAGTTTGAAAGACATCAAAAGATAGTTTTCAGTTGATAATACAAGTTAGGGAAGAAAGTGAATTAGGTACAATACTCTGTGCTCACCAAAATAGGATGGATAATGGAGTATTTTCTCTGAATTTGTCAAATGTTTATGGACTGGATATTGTTAATGTAATTCTTGACTGTATATATTATATATACTTATTGTACATAGTTTTTGTTATATTAGTTATAAACTTCTTTTATGATTTTAGACAAAAAGGGGGAAATATAGTGATATATTGTGTACCCTAATAAAATTTGCCTTAAGTTCAGAGAACAGAACAAGCCACTAGATTAAACATAATGCTAGGCAGTGGTGGCAAACACCTTTAATCCCATGCACTTGAAATCTCATGCCTTTGCTTGGGAAACACACAGGCTTCCTTTAACCCCAGGAAGTGATGGCTGGGCGGAGAAAGGTATAAAAGGAATGAGGAGACAGGAATTAGAGGCCTTTTCAGGCTGAGGAGTCTTAGAGATAAGATGTGGCAGTAGCTTGTTCCTTTGTCTCTCTGATCTTTCAGCATTTACCCATTATCAGGCAATGGGTTTTTATTAAAAAGACCAATTAGCAATTCGTGTTACAAAAGAATACATGTTATTGGTCAAGTGGAGAAATCTGAGTGAGATGCAAAGACTAGATGGCAATAACAAATCCATTTCATGACCTGAATGACTATTCTATGGACATGGGAAAACAATCTTGTTTCTAAGAAATATACACTAAAGCATCAGAGGGACAGGGGACATCAGGGAAGGAAATTACTCTCAAGTGGCTCAAGGGGGAAGGTATTTGTTTTGCTTCTGGTTTTTTTTTTGTTTTGTTTTGTTTTGTTTTTTTGTTTTTTTTTGACAGGGACTTTTGCTATATGTAGCAAACTCATAAACTCATAAACTTCCTGCCTCTAGATGGAGAGATTATAAGCATGCAGCATCTGGCCATGCTCTTTAATAAACCACACCATGTTATACATCATTTTGTAGAGACCATTACCACCGTGTTATTGGTGTTATGTTAACATTGTAACATCATGAGTATAGAAGAATGGGGAAAATAATATTCCACATTAGCTTCAATAGAGAAACAAAGGAGGCTATAAATTCACCTAAAAAAATTCAAAAACAGGGATGGCAAGATATCTCAGGAGGTGGTAAGGAGTTTACCACCTAGGCTGAGGACCTGAATCTATGCCACAGGACTCACATGGTAGAAGGAGAGAACTGACTCCTGCAAGTTGTCCTCTGGCTTCCATATGCACAATTCCTGTTCTCATGCACACACAATAAATAAACAAATAAATAAATACAGTAAAAAAATCAAAAACTCCTAAGAACAAAGGTTTAACCAGAAATAGCCTCATAAAACAGAAACCAAAGTTTGACATTCAAACTTTATAGGCTTCATGGTTTAAAAAAAAAAAAAAAATCTGCAGTGAGGACAATAAGTATCAAAGATGAGAATTTAACAAAAAATAAAATTTGTAATTCAGATCACTACCATGTCTCTAGCTTCCTAACTTATCTACATTACTAATGTAATTTCAAAGACTCAGTAGGCTCTCCTCTGGTATAAAAAGAAATGAAACACAGTCTGACCCTTATAAAATCCTTTTGTCTTCAGGGTAAGTGGGAAAATCAATATAAAGTAGTATGATAACACACAGGGATAAAGTGCTGAACAGAGGAGGAAGAACTACTTTAGTTCAAAATAAAATGAAAGGAGCCACACTTCAGCACTAACATTGTAAAGCAGATGAGGAGTCTTCACAATCTGGCAGAAAAACAGGCTATGGTTTAAAAGGGTTGGGCTGCACCTCATCATTAAACCACAAGCCTTTACAGGGATAAGAAGAAGAAAAAGGTATGAATGCAACCTTGAAAGGTGAACAAACTTTGATAGGCAAAGGAACCACGGAAAGGAAGGCTTGCTAAGTTCCAGCACAACTTGTAGGAGGAGACAGAATGTAAACATTTGGAGAAATACAAATACTCTCAAATGATCCTTGTACAAGGATACTGGCAAGGTGTAGTGATCCAAGGAGCTCCTGAACACAGATACAAGTATAACAACCTCCCAAGAAAGGAAATGTAATAATAATAATAACAAAAATAATAATAAAGACCTCACCAAAGTTCAATGAGTAGTTAAAAAGACTGGTAAATGGAGTTAAAAACTAGTAGAATGGAAACAAGCTACCACTGTCTTTGAGGCAATATATGTAAATATACATTAGAAATAATCAAAGTATCTCTGGTCTTCTCCTTAAAATAAGATAGCAAAGGGTAAGTTAAAAAAGACTAAGATCGTATATAATTAATTAAAGATTAATTTTAAAATTCCTAAGTTTCCTCTAAACCTCAAAGACAAATACATATCAGATTAGATATTTTTACTTCCTTTTCTAATTCTAGAAGACAAAAAATCCAAAATTTATTACAAGCAACCTAAGGCATTCATAAAGCCACATAAACTACTAGGAATCTCATAAGACCTAATGCACACTTAAGTCTCAGTGATGTCTATCTGCAATCACCAGAGGAAAAAACCTAATGCAGCCACTTGCTCCTAGGAAAACAGAGAAAGAGTCATTTGAAATAAAAATATGTCAGCATCATCAAATGGAGGCATAACTATTTGTCAATGTCAAGTAATTTGCTTGTAAATTGAAATAACTGGTTTAAATAAGGAGTTACACTGGCCTACTATTTGAAAACAAGGCGAGGCTGACAAAACACAAACAAAACCCAACATGCTCAACAATCGACTGCTTAGAACACCTCCTTGGCCATTCCTGTTTTAATCACTCGAGGCAGGCTAGCAGCTCAAGTCCTCAATACCAGAACTCTGGAAGTGTGAAGAGGATCTCACAGTACATGCTGGCCTATGGTACATAGCAAGACAATACCTCCAATTTTTTAAACTTTCTTTTTATTTATTCTTTTTGTCTGTCACATCATGCATCTCAATCCTGTTCATTTCCTATCCCTTTGTATCTGCCCTCTGCCCTTGCAGCTCCCACCCCAAGTAAAATTTAAGAGAAAAAAAATGAAAAAAAATTGCATAATGGAAGCTGTAGTGTGACACAATGAATCACACAGTAACCCCTTTTGTCCATATACTTGCAAGTGTTTATTGTAAAGAGTCACTGATCTGATTTGAGGCCTCTGGTTTCCGCTACACTATTGATATGGGCCCTCACCAGAACTCCTCTTGGTTATCCTGCTGCTGCCCTGTATTGTGGAAATCCTACAGCTTTGAGTCTGCAGGACTGATCCCTTCACATGCTCCAGAAGATCACACATGGGGTGGATATTGGGGTGGACTAACCCATAACCTTGGTTCTGGGCCTGAGTAGTTGCCAACTCTCCCTTGTTCCCACCACCAGGGTGAGCTCTCCTGCACTGCACTGGAGTTAACCCCTTATAGTGATGAGCAAGAAGCCGGCCAGTTCTGCTTTCATGTCCTCAGGGTTGGATCCCCCACACCTACACTTTCAGGAACAGTGCATCATGCTCTACTGTGTTGCCCAGGCATGGTGTAGGGACCACTCTCCTGAGTGCTGCGGCAGATGAGGGGCAGGGCTAACTCTTCCACTCTTCTGACCTCAAGGCCAGCTCTCCTACCTGGCTCAGGCTTTGATGGGGGGAAGGATCTCTCTCTCCTGCCCATGCTACCACATGACAGGTGAGTAAGGGGGACATCTCTTTCATGCTCACAATATCTATCAGTGCTGGCTCTCCCACATCTCTGCCAACAGGGCTGGCTCTATTGTGCTGTCCCATGAGGTGCAGGGCCTGCTCTCTCAAGTGTTGCAGCTGGTAGTGGACAGGGCCAGCTCTCCCACTGGCCTCATGTGTTGATGGTCAAGGTGGGGGGTAGGGATTTCCCCACTCCCCACCCAGGCCATCACATGACTAATGAGTAATGGGGACAGTTCTCCCATGCTCGATTTGAAAAAAAAAAAAAAAAAAGCATTCCAAAAACAAAAGCTATCTACACTATCATATGGCTGAAACTTATCACTTCTCAAATATCATAGTGTTAGGACATTATTCATCATGATGCTGTAGTCTTCTCTTTAATAACCATAGCATCACAGAAAAGAAGATTCCAAGTATGAATCATTGTGTTTACAATTTCCAAATACTGCAGATGTGAGTGAAATTATGGCAAAAATTACCAGAAAAAAATACTGTATTTAGTCTTCAAAGCAGTTAAATATCAATTAAAAGTTTAAAGGCTGGCAAGATAACTCAGCATAAAGACACTCACAGATATATAAAAACATACATATGCACGCAAACTATATCAAGATGTAATTTTTTAAAAGCATAGAGAATACATATACTTAGGTATCCTGGGCATATAAAAGGCTGATAATTAAGAACACTAGACCAAGAATACAGAACTTAGTAACAAATTCCTGACTGAACACTTCAATTTACTCACTTCCTCTAGAATTCACCCCAGTCTAAAATAGGAAGTTGTAACCAATCCATACCTACTTCAAAGAACTACTGTAAAATTATGAACTGTGGTGGACAAAACAGACACTTGAGAGAAGAGGTCACATTGCAATCACAGTCAAGAGTACAGTAATAAATTAATGCATACACTCTAGAGCTCTGCCTAGAAAAAGTGCTGCCTACATGCATGCTGGATCCTCCTAGGTCACTTAGCCCGAAAAATCCCTCACAGGCCCACTTATCTAGACAATTCCTCATTGAGATTCTACTTCTAGGTGAACCTATATTATGTCAACTTGAAAAATCATTGCTAATCATCACATATTTGTAACAGTTCACAAAAAGGGACAAGGAAGAGAGAGAGAGAGAGAGAGAGAGAGAGAGAGAGAGAGAGAGAGAGAAAGAAAGAAAGAAAGAAAGAAAGAAAGAAAGAAAGAAAGAAAGAAAGAAAGAAAGAAAGAAAGAAAGAAAGAAAAAGAAAAATCTTAAACACATAAATGGAAGACTACACTACACAGACACAAATGGGAAGGCTAATGTAAATACTTAGATTCTCTCCAAATTTATTTATAAATTCAGTGCAATCCTATGCAAACTCTGAGTCCTTCATAGAAACTTATTCTAAACTAGCATTCTCAATCTTGTCACGAACCCTCTGGAAAACTTTTATCTTTTTTTTTTACATTATATATTATTACAGAAAAAAATACAGTTAATGAAGTAGTAATAAAGTAATTTTATGGTTGGGGGTCACCACAATATAAGGAACTATATTAAAGAGTTGCAGCATTAGGAAGGTTGAGAACCACTGTTATAAACCTTAATAGAACTCCAAACGGCTAAGAAATATTTATATATATAGTCACTGAGTTTTGACCAAGATGTCCCTTTAGTAGCAGAATGGGGGAAAATGGATTCCCAATCCTTACCCCTGCAAGAAAATTAATATTGAACCTCTATTTCAGACCATACCATAAAAAATTAATCTTGACTTTTATCCTACATATTACACAAAGTAAATCTCCAGGTGGACTATAGATCTAAATGTAAAAGTTTAAATATAAGTAAAGGTTTTAGAAGAAAATACTGAAACAACTTTTTTAAACTTTGTATTCGTGTTCTTTGTGGATTTTACATGCTGCATCTCCACCCCATCATCTCCCCATCCCCTAGCTTCTGCCCTTTGCCATTGCAACCTTCCCAAGAAAATAAAATTTGAAAGTAAAACCCCAAAAATCTAAAAACCAAAACAAATTTAATTAAAAAAAATATATCTCAGCAAGGCAGGTGCAGTGTGGCCCAGCGAGTCACACAGTGCACCCTTTAATCCACACATCTTTACCTCTAAGTGTTCACTGCAATGAGTCACTGGTCTGGCTAAACCATCTTTTTGACTTTAGGGTAAGCAAAGATTTCACAGTGGACAAAAGCAGTAACAACAAAAGAAAAAAGTAAATTGAATAACATTAAAACTAGTTAACTTATCACCAAAAAATATTTAGAAGGCAACCCAGAGTAGAAAATATGCACAAACATATACTAGGTACCTAAGATTTACATTTAACATGTGTCTTAGGGTTTCTACTGCTTGGTAAAATACCATGACCAAAAGCCACTTGGGGAGGAAGTAATTTGTTTCTTCTCACTACTCTCAGGTTGTACTCCATCACTGAGGTCAGGGCAGGGACTGGAGGCAGGCACCTGGAGGCAGCAACCAAAGCAGAAGCCATGGAGCAATGCTAATTACTGGCTTTCTCCTCCTGGCTTGGTCAGCCTGCTTTCTCATACAACTAAGGACCAGCAGCCAGAGATATCACTGCCCTCCCTCACCCTACCCCCACATCAATCATTAATCAAGAAAGGTCCTGCAGACTTGGCTGCAGGCCAATATTATGGATGCATTTTCTCAACCGAAAGTCCCTCTTTCCAAATGATTCAAGTTGACATAAAACTAACCAACAAAAACATGTGAAGGATTCATACAAATAATTTTTAATGTAAATAGACCAATAAAAGGCATTTCACAAGAGTCTATCCTAACAGGTAGTAAGTATAATCTCAAAGCAGTATCACGATATCATCACCAGAATAGTAAACAAAAGAGGCAAACATGACTGTGTAGAAAAGAAAACAGAAATCTCAGAAAGGTTATTTGCTGCCAATGGGAGCTGTAAACACAATTCCTTTGGAAAACTGGCAGCCCTTATAAAAATAAGCATACCTATAATTAAAGGAATCCCTCTTCTATTTTGCCAACTGAAATGAATTTTCACAAAATATTCTCAACAATGCAATTCTCTAAATAGCCCTAAACTTGAAACAACCTAAAAAGCCACTCAAGGGGATGCAACAAGCCATACTACATTCACACAAAGGAATAGGATTCAACAAGAAGAATGGACAAGGTTTGTGATAGCTCAGTGGTAGAATGTTTACTTGATCATGGAGGAGGAGGGGCAACACACAAGAACAGACAATAAAACAAAAATCCTACAACTCATTAAAAGAAGCCAGATACAAAATAGTAAGTATGTGCCCAGCTCCGTTTATATACAGTTTCAGAACAAGGATGACTGATCTACAGTGACAGAAGAAACATTTCAGCATCCTTTCCTCTCTTTCTCGTGGTAAGAAGTCTTTTCTCTGGAATAAGAGAATCAATGAAAGAAACAGAAGAGAGTTTCCTGAAGTGATGGCAATAGTCCCCAAAACAAGCTGGACAACTCCACCAAAATTCCTTGGGCTGTTTGTAAATTCACGCGCTTTACTGAATGTAGTTATACACAAGTACTACTAAGCATGTAAACCAACAGCCAAAATTCTAGCTGGTAACTGTTTATGAAGTGCTGGTCTGAAAGTTCTCCGTTTATCCTTGACAACGGAAGAACTTCCACCACGTGTCGTTAGCACTCTTTTCCTTCAAAAACAAAAGTTTTACTCTAAAAGCAGCATCAGCTAAAGGAAACAGGAGCTGACTGGGGATGCAGCCCAGTGTTGGAGTGCTTACACAGTATGCACAAGACCCTGCGCTAAATTCACAACAGGAAGGGTGGGTGGTTTCATCTAAACTGCATCAGCAGTGACAACCAGTGTACAATCTAGAGAAGTTTCCCTTATATTAATCTGGACTGGAATTAACATTGTTGTAAAGCTCAAGAAAAGAGAGAGCGTGTTAAAGTTCATTTGGAGCTAAGTTACAAATATTAACAGAAATTATTTAGCAAAGTAAAAGAAAAATGGAAAAATAGAAAAAGGAAGACAATTTAAGTAAAAACAGTAAGATGTCAGAGTGAAGTACATCAAAAATGCAAATGCAAGTACAGACTCCTTGTTAAAAGAAAAAAACAAAATTATTTTTAAATAAATTATTTGCTAAGGATCAAGCAGGTTTACTGCAAAAGGGAGGAAATATACAAAATAAAACTGAAAAAGTATACTGATATCTGGACAAAAAGAGGAAAGACAAAATGCATCAGCCAAACCAGAGCAGTTCAAGGAAGACCAAACAGTTAAGTGATGTATCATGAAAACAAAGAAAGCTGAAAATAGCCAAAGCAAAAAATATGAACTTCCATCAAAAACTGTAAGTCCACTATCAAAGAAGATCTTAACATGCTTTTGTCAATACATCCATCCTTTCTTAGACAGTCTTCCCCTTGGATCAGAAAAGAAAAATATCAAAATTGAGCATGGTGGTGTACACCTTTAATACCAGCACTTGGGAGGCAGAAGCAAGCAGATCCCTGTGAATCTAAAGTCAGCTTGGTCTACACAGAAAGTTCTGGGACAGACATGCCTATGTGATAAAACCCGACTCAAAAGGAAACAAGAGAGAAAAATCAGGGGCCACCATCTTGTTCTAAAGTAGTATGAAGACTTGTTGCTTCCCATCTGCTATTCATCAAGATACCCAACTCATGGAATTTAACACCAACATCATCCATGTACATTCTAAACTCTGCAGAGAGGAGCCTTCTGTTAGTTAGGACATTCCTTTTAATTGTTTATTATCATAAGTGACCTACTGCTGCCATCTACTGGACAAAATATTGATAAGCACCTCGATTATACATTTAAAAGGCCTATTAGTAAAGAACATAGTGATGTCTTAAACTGTGACTTTGACGTAATCAGATGAAGACACTCTGTAAATTACATACACAAACAAAGGCTTCCTTTTGTCTGTGAAACTTGAAAGCCTCTTGTAAAATATCTGGTTTGTCCATGTCACAGGCTTATATGAATATATAAAGTTATGCTATCTGAAGAGCCAGTTAGAATGCTGTATATCTACAAACCAATTTGATTGTATGAAGATTCCTATTTTAACCTAAATAATTACACCGAGCCATTTTAATTACACCAGCTACATTTTATTCATGTGTCATTATCCACATTACTTGTACGTTTTGTAAAAGAGCCATGCATTAGTGCCCAGCAGCTCTTCTAGTTCCCTGTTTCCAGAAACAGGGATTGATTACACTTCATATCCCCTGAGGACTTATGTGGGACCACAGACAAGCTCTGATTATCAGGTTGTGAGTGAAAGCACCCAGTGCCATTTGCAGGCCAAATTAAATACTGCAAGAGTATGACTGTCAATACTGTCTTCTTCTATCACAGGAATTAGGGGCTTCAAGGACAAAGTCAAGCTCAAGGCCAAAGCAACTTAGGCCACTAAAGGCAACTGGCCTTGAGAGCTACCCAGACCTACAATAGACTTTGTAAAAACAAGAGCCAAACCCTTCTACTGTATTAAGCCACAGTGAGATAGTGGTGGAATGGGAGTACATCAACACAGCCTAACAGAGCTATTAGCCTAACAGCTAATTCTTGGTTATAGACCAACTTTTCCATCAATTCCCCACCCTTTCCTGTGGAACACTGGTGTAAAGCACCAACCCTGACTTCCCTTCACCAAGTGGCACTTCTCAATATAGCAACTAAAAATGTCTATAGGCCATGCCCTTGACCTCTTTGAAAGCCACATTCTTAGGTTAGCCTGACCAATACAATATGCACAAATGCCTGGATGTATAAAAAATTACCTGTGTGTGTGTGTGTGTGTGTGTGTGTGTGTGTGTGTGTGTGTGTGTGCGCGCGCGCGTATTAAAGTCAAATGTCACGTACTCTTGGTATTTTAGCTACACATTTTATAAGCCATTAACAAACAGGTATGAATTGGTACTTCTCAAATAAGAAAGATGATTTCTAGGTTTAAAATATTTATCAGTGTCATATGTCTCTGTATAACAGAGTCAAAAGAAAACTCCAAAAGGGTGCACAAATCCATACATACTATGCTGTTCATTTCGGAAGACTCATAGCTGCCAACAGGATGGACACTTCCAATGGGTTCCAGGCCCTCTTCATCCCACATGTACGTTCCATCAGAGCTATCGGATGGAGAGAGTTCAAATGAAGACCCAGCTCTGTAATCCGTATCTGGTGAAATCAAGTTATTTCCAGAGGTATGCTTTGTACATTCACTCCTGTCTTCAGATGATTTTAAAAGAAAGAAAAAAACATGAATTTACAAAACAGTCATTTCTCATTTCTAAAATATAAGCTCTAATAATCCAATGTATTATAACAACATTTGGTTCAAAAACCTAACAGTAGTTTGCTCCTAAATTCTAAATAAACTTAACAAAAAGGAGGCAAAATAGGAGTTTTAAAAATAAGCTGCTGAAACATTGTGTGGTAAACATAAAACTCATTCTGCAACAATTCTTACATCCTCATACTCCTTTAATATTTCCCAAGATACCAAATTTTAACCACTGTTCAGGAAATCCTCTCCCTCTCTGTAAACTACTTAGCCTCACAGATGCATCCTTAAAAGGGAAAAAAATGTGTTCTAGACATCTTCCGTTTTAGAAGAGCTGCAAACAACAGGAGTTTAGTGCATCACTATGTGACCTAGTCCCTTGACTAGGCATGCCTCTGTGCACTCCCTTCAGTGTTCATCTTAGGATAATCGAACAGATAACCTTCATCCTGCAGTAAGTACCAATACAGCCAAGTCTAAGAAGAAATGTTGAATAGGCATTCTCTCTCTCTCCTCAGTAAATAATGCTTCACTGAAATGTAAGGGCTGCTAACCAAAAGTGTTCCCTAGGATACAAAGCATTCAATTGAACACAACCTGTTAGCTGATTGGTGTTTGCTATAGCTTTACTCTTAGCAGGTTGCAATGATGGCTACAGTGAATGGTATTGTTTAATGGCAAGCCACTCCAAGGCAGAGCAGGGAAAATCATCTGGAAGCACAGCTTACACTACATGGGAATCAGCCTGAAGAAGACAGCCCCAAAACAGCAAAGTTCAGAGTGCTTGGACTAATCTCTCCTAGACAAGATGAAAACAGGATCAAAACAAGCCACAAGGCTGATATCCTGCTCCACTTTTATCTAGACTGAGTCTTCTCAGTCAAATAGCATCTTAGAATCGATCAGTGGACAATTCTAGATGTTAGCTCTGCTATAATCACTAGGAGAAAGCACATAAATTAAGGATACTCATACTTACCAGAGACACTTATATCTATCCACTCATCAGCTTTACTGAAGATCTGTTCACTTTCCTTAGGAGAATCAAATATATCCTTTGATGGTCCATTGTCATGCTTTTCTTCTTTGAGAGTAATTTCCTCTGGGGTTATTCTAGTTCGGTTGGAGTCCTCTAAGTCTATAAAATCATCGCTGAAATCTTCACTTAAATCATTCTTATCAGAAGATGACAACGATGACAAGGAAATGTCATCCACATCATCACTCAGGTACCTAATTTTAGAATCATGCTTCATGGTCTGATCATTGTCTGTTCGATAACTTTCATTTTCAACTAGTTCTTGGTCCTTACCAGTAGAGCCATCCTTTGATGAAACTATAGCTTCTTCCTCTACACACATGTCAGCAGGAGAATTTTTATTACTATCAACTGTCATAGTCCCAGAAAATGGAGGTCGGCTAGATTTCAGTAGAGAGGGATGAACCATTCTATAGCCCAAAGTGGAAGATACACCTGGGCCATTGGATAAAGCCAATTTCTTTCCACTAGCAGCATAAGGCCTATTAAAACCAAACCCCAAGTGTTCATTCCCATTGAGTACTTCTGACTGCCGAGAATTTCTCGTTAGCATACCTGACCGGAGAGGCACTCGAACGGGTAGCTGTTGGTTCTGATAAGGCTTTGTAAGGTCTACAGCTCTGTTGAAGGAATGTGATCTGGTTATAGATGAAGGCGGAAGGAAGGAATTCTGAAGGGAATGTGAAAAACTTTGTGACCTTACCATTTTTTCACAAGTAATAGATTTAGTATTGTCTGGGGACTGTGCTAAACTTTCTCCAGAACTGCTTCTGGTGGCACAGGAGTTCACTCTTGGCTTCTGCATGTTACCAGGTGATCGGTTCCTATAAAACGTATTCAAATGTGACTTAGCATTGACCGAAGAATATGAAGTCCTTCCTAGTAATGTGCCTTTGGTGAATTTACCCAAATTAGATGGTCCAGAAAAGGATTTTTGATTTAACTCCTCTGTAGATGACAAAAACATGGTGGATGGTCTTGCTAACTTGGATGTGAACAAGGAAGCACTTTTCAAACCTCCCTTTATCCCATTCCCATCAGGCATTCCTGGAGCAGGAGCATGGTGCTCAGGATCAATTAGTTTATCATGTGTACTTTGAATACTGTTAAGTTCTGCTGTATTTTGTGAACCAAGCTGGTATTTATTTGCTTGTCTCCAATTAAGCGAATGGGACAGGGAGCAATCAGAGCCATTATTTTTGATGTAACTCTTGACATTACTACTCTTGGAAGTCCCTAACAAAGCCACAGGGGTCCCATTTGGTATCGGCTGCAGTGTGCTTCTCGTAGGTTTTGTCCCATACTTTGGCAGCTTGGAACCCAAAAACGTCTTGATTTGTGTTTTTTCTTCCATGAGCTATAAGGTGCATTTGTTCTTAAAAGTTGACAGAATCTGTGGGGAGAAAAAAAGGAAGATTAAACATTGTTATATCAGTATAATTACATGGATATATAAGTATGTATTTATTAGTTATAGGCAGAAAATTATTCATGATTCTATACAAAATAAGCAAAATGTAAAAATAAATCAAATATTGATTTTTTTAATTTTAAGCTTTTTTAAAAAAGATTTTTATTTATTATGTATACAGTGTTCTTTCTGCATGCCAGAAGAGGGCATATAGACCTTATTATAGATGATTGTGAGCCACCATGTGGTTGCTGGGACTTCTGAAAGAGCAGGCAATGCTCTTAACCTCTGAGACATCTCTCCAGCTCTGAAATTTGTAATAAACATAGTACATGAAGACTGAAAAAAATAAAGTGTTTTATGGACCTATGCTTGATGGTGGCTACTTTGAGCCATTAATGTACTAAAAGGACTATGAATTCAAATTAGATTCTGCAGTGGTGTCAAGATTGAGCAGCTATGTTTGCTGTACATAGTAAAAGAAACAGTACCAATACCCATGCCAGACAACTGCTTTTCCCCATTTTTGATAGTGGCCTTTATCACAAAACATACTTCCATACTCACAAACACTTTTAGAATAGCTGTAAGAAAATTGGTAACAACAGTGAAGCACATGTAATGGTCATTTTCCAATTGCTAAATAATACATAAGAAAGATTCCTTCATGTAGTGTCAAGGGAAAGACTACAGCATCCCCTGCCTGAAGAAGTAGACTGAGGAGACAATGCTAGCCTTTAAATTCTCCATCCTTGCTTTCCTGCCTAAAATACACATAATACATGTTATTTTCCAGCAGCTTCTAAAGAGGTACTCAAAAGTCAGACACATTGTCACTACAAAGTGCTTTAGTACCTGCCAACTGGGAGGGGGAAAATGTTAGAATCTGAATATACTTTTACCTACACAGTAATACTATGGAGTTTTAAATATAAAAATGATTGCAGAACAAATGACCTGTGGTCTTAGAATAAAATTATTTTGATGTCTCATGTAAATTTCCTAAACCTGTGTATCTTGTGTGAGTCCTGCTATTTTCACTGGTAGTAGACCGTCTGTCTCCTCCTCCTCCTTGCATATAGCTCTGAAATAAACAAGCATTGTGACTCTGCCTCATTACAATACCCATGCTGTCTTTGATGAGCTTCCTTCACCTGGTGTGTCTTTAAAAATGCAATTACTAACAATCACTTGAAAAAGTTCATGTTCACTACATCTCTAATGATATAATCTGTGAGATACTTCAATAAATATTGCTTCTGAGTTTCAGTGGGGTACTAAGAATGGCTAGCACAGAGCTTGGAAATGTCTAAGATTCCCTGAGTTCATTTCTATAATATTTTTTAAGTTATGGCATAATTATCAATTTGGCATGACACATCTGAAAGAATTTTCAAAACTATATAAGCTCTTTTTGAAAAGGAATCTGCAGCTGAATAAGAACTGGGAAGTAGGAACAAATATTGTTGAGCATGTACATACATAGCACCATGTTTATCACTTTATCATTAATTACTTAATCTCCATAATTATAGGGTGATAATTTTTACCCATCTCCCATAGCTACCTCAAGTCTAAATACTAAAATAATATCATAAACCACCAAAGATGGATTGGATTAACTTCTGATTTCAGGGTCAGGACAGACTGCCTTCAATGACAAAGGAATGGAATATACTGGGAGGCACACCATCAGTGAGGGACAGGCATGAAAGAAGGAAGGAAGTAGGAGGCTAATGTCACAGGAGAAGCATGAAGCCTGCAGGGCTGGGGTGATAAGTTCTGCAGGAGAACAGTCAACCCTGCCCCTTTGCAAACTCTATTCATATCCATTACATTATCCTCTAAGAAGCCACCCACTCACCTTCTTTATTTAGTACTGCTAGTAGCTTTTCAGAAGGCTACAAATTGCTTCAATTTTAGGGATGTAATAAGCAAAAATTTGCTACTTAGTCTAGGGGCAATTAACTGAACAATGCTAATGACTAAGCAGGCATAGGCAGTCATGTCTAAAACTTGCTTTCACATTCAGACTCTACACCATAATTTTAAATGACTTGTTGGTTTGTTTTTTAATTCGTATTATTCAGTTACTTCCCTTCACATCCTCTTTGCTCAGTTTTTCCTGTCTGTCATATGCAACATAAGCTGATTCAAATGCTTGATTACAGCATTTAAGTAGAAAGGAATCTTTTAAGTCCAAAGATTTAAAACTGTACATTTCATTCCAGGTTCTTCACAGTTTTAAAAAGAATACTCAAAGTTCAATATAAAGCCCCATTATTATTTTATCAGCTTGACCTTTTCTGTTCTACTACAACTTAATTTTTAGTGAAATGGAACCAAACTTGCCAAAGTTAGGCTTGGGGAATTTGGGATTTAGGAACATCATTTTAGTCAGTGTAAAGTCAAAGTATATTACTTGCTGAATTTTGAATTGAGAGGGCAGCGAGAATACTAGCATAGAAAATGGAATCAGAAGCTCTCCTGCCCAAACAATAAACATATTTCCTCCCAGGTGTTACCAGAGTTCAAGTGTGCAAACTATGGAGCTTGCAAATTGCATTTATAAGTTAAAGCCTAGGAAAATAATCTGATGGAGTAACAATGAAGCCTATTAATAATAACCTTTGTAGCTACCTGAATAAGGAGGTATGCAGACATGACAAATAAATGCAGACTTTGCATACACTAGTGCTTGTCAAATCTCAACAAGTAACAGTTTATAATAATGTGGTCTAACCAGGCTTGCTAGAACCAAGTTCCCCAAATTTAATTAAATGAGCAGTAAGGGCAGGGCCACAAAAAGTCAAGTGTAGAAGAGAATAGTAATACGAGTGACTTCGGATGGATAGATGGTTACTGGGATGTGAATTCACTAGTGGCACACACACTCTGCAGATTCAATTTAGTATATGTTACCCCACTAAGTTTGTTCTATATAGTATAGATAATAAATACCTAAATAAGAAACATTCTGTAAGCCGGGCGGTGGTGGCGCACGCCTTTAATCCCATCACTTGGGAGGCAGAGGCAGGTGGATCTCTAAGGCCAGCCTGGTCTACAGACCAAGTTCCAGGATAATATACCTTCCAGTCCAAGGAAAAGACAGTGTTGCTTGCCTGCCTTCGTTTCTCCCTGAGCAAGTGTGTCCATCACTGTTGCTGCTATTAGTTGACATCAAACTTCAGCTTCTTCAGCCTTCCAAACTACCTAATAAGGAGACTCCAAGAGCTTCTAAGCCTTCTGCACTGGACTGACACTGCTAAACAATCCAGCTTTGTGGACTGAGCAGTTATATGTTTCTAAGCCTTTCCAGCAATCCCTATCATGGAATCCAACCTAATAAATATTTTTGTAATGAACATAGATTCAATTCACTCATTCCCTAGAGAACCCTACCAAATCCAGATAGACATGCATAGAAATTTTATTTTCACAGAAAAATAAATTTTAGTAGTTCTGACAGGCTCCAACACAGTCAAAGAACACATAAAGTGAAATCAATCCTGACATCCTGTTATGAATGAAAAGAAACGTACAGAATCACCTATGAAATACCCTTGCCTATGGAACAATCTGAAGATACTCAGGTCTCTAGACCTGTCACACCTGCCAGTTTACAAGAAAGGGTAGGAACAGAAAAACTCTAAGCAACACAGGACATAACCAGTTAAATCTAGACTGTAAAAATCTTCTACAGGAAAAAGACAAGTTTTTCCTACACAGATGAAGAGGGATTGTTACAAACTCAGAAGAAACATATTAACCAAATGGAATGTGCAGAACCCAAGGGGATCCCTAATTTAAGCAAATTCCCAGTAACAGATATTTTTAGACTATTCGGGAAAATTAAACAAAGACTGAGTCGGATCACACTAAAAAGTGGGAGAAGGAAAGATTAATTTGCAGCCTAGGTGGTCATGAACTCATAATCTGTCTCAGCTTCTCAATTAGATATAAATTTTAATTTACACAAAGTAGAGTTACTTCCTGAAGCTAAAGAAACATTAGAGGTATAGATGATTCTCTCCATTATTTCACTCCAAATAAACAGGAGGGAACACTCATCTTCCCTTCAACAGTCTCTACATGTCTATCACGGAAGACACACACTACCAAGGTCGAGGTAGCATCTAAACATAAATATATTTTACGAAAGTATATAACTACTTGAACTGGTGTTCAACCAAAGCTGTAAGAAATGGTAACCAGGTTAAACTGAGGTCACTTTCTGAATTTTCAAGAGCAGTTTTTACAACACATGATTTTTAACCTAATGCTATGGAAATCTGGAGTAAGATGTCTTGTTTTTTTTTTGTTTTGTTTTTTTGGTTTTTCGAGACAGGGTTTCTCTGTGTAGCTTTGCACCTTTCCTGGAACTCACTTGGTAGCCCAGGCAAGCCTTAAACTCACAGAGATCTGCCTGGCTCTGCCTCCCGAGTGCTGGGATTAAAGGTGTGCGCCACCAACGCCCGACGATGTCTTGTTTTTGTTTTATAGTTAAATAATCTCCCCAAATCCCTGGAAGCAAAGGAAGCAAGAACGTTCTCTATGAGTTCTACACATCTAAATTCTACCACCTATAGGAAATAAAACATAGGCTGAAATTAAAATACATACCTAAAAGTGCACATTAAACAACATTCTCTTTCCTGGCAGAATTACTACCTGCTTTCCAAAACACCAGTGCAATGATACTCATATTACCATACATTTATTTTGCTATTACTATTATCATTACTATACATGGTACACACGAGTCGCATACTCATACAATGGTCTAGCAAAGAGTAGACATTATAGCACACACACAAGTATAAGTCATGTTATAAAAAGGAGGTATGGGGATATATACTGAAAACTAAATCCAGTGGAGGAATAAAAAGTTAAGAATCAAGACTTCTACACACAGTGTAAGTGGTCATTAGCCCAAGATTATTTCATTAACCACTTACATATGATTTGTTGGGGAGTGCTAGGGTTCCCCCTCATGTGTTTGCATGTACAGTCTCTCATGCTCAGAATATACAATTCTTCACCTTTCTCACATTCCTCATAGCACGGTCTTCTTATTTCATATCAGTTCACCAAGACCACTTCAAGTTCATATTCCCTCCACTGGAGGCCAAATTCTTCACTTGCAATCTTTCATCCATTTTTTTTCTCACATAAGTCCTAGGACTTGGTGTGACACATACTGGTGCTTTATAAATATGAGCCGGGTGGTGGTGGCACATGCCTTTAATCCCAGCACTCAGGAGGCAGAGCCAGGTGGATCTCTGTGAGTTTGAGGCCAGCCTGGGCTACCAAGTTAGTTCCAAGAAAGGCGCAAAGCTACACAGAGAAACCCTGTCTCGAAAAACCAAAATAAATAAATAAGTAAATAAATAAATAAATAAACATCTGTTTAGTGAAAGCAATGGTGTCTCACTGAAAATTTTACTCATCTGTGCCTCAATCTACAAAATCAACACATATATAGATATAAACATAGAAGCCCAACACATAATTGGCAGAATATTTCTATTAATTTATGAGGTCCTACAAAATGGTTTCAAGCTTCTGTTGCCCTAAGTGTAAGAGGTACCAATTTACACCATTGATTTTTCTCACCTCCACTACAGAAACCACACTGGGTTACTAACACTCACAGAAAAAAAAAAATCCATTTCTTCCATGATGGATGCCTTCTTGCTTAAAAATTTACTCTAATCACAGTCTCAATTTCTACTCAAAGCCATGGTGCCTCATTTTTTTTTTTTTTCATTTTTCTAAGAAACAAACTTCTGGGCACAAAACACATTTAGAAATACTAAATTATGAAAGAAATGGGATATGACAACAGTGTTAGTCTTTGTATGACTGTGTTTTTTAGATGCTAAGCACATGTATGGTATAATTATGGAGCATTCAGACAAGTATACAATTCTTAAGAAAAACTAGGAAACCCATATTATAGCATCTTTAAATTGTTTTTAAAAAATTAAAAAAAAAACTTCAAATTATTGAAGACCAACGCACTGCCAATACAAAAATGTCTTTATTTGCAAAATACCAAAGCAACTGAACTGAGGTGCAGTATTCACATCCATAAAGTGATTGAGACACAAGGCATGACACGTAATCTCACTGTGCGTTGGACTAACATAATTTATCTTCTCCTTTGAAGGAATGTCCCACTTAATTCACTGCATACTTCAATCTCAGATTAACATAATGCCTTTTTTATTAAACAGAACTTTAAGACAAGACTCTGAAAGGTAAACAAGGTGTAATATAAGGGACTTATGATCTGGGAAAAGAAAGGAAATCTCTCATTACAGAAATGACATAAATACACTTACTCATTCATTAAACATTTATTTAAAGCCCATTATACATCAGGTTCTGTGATAGAAGTTGCAGAAAAAATAAGATATCCCCAAAGAAAAAGCCATGCAAACATGAAATGGTAATACAAAACTATAATCTCTACTGTAGGGTGGCACACAGGACAAAAAAAAAATGTCTAGGAGAGGGAGACATCATATATGGCTTCACAGAAGAGGCAATGCTTGAACTCAAAAAGAAGCAACAAATAATAACAAAGACACTAAATATGGAAAACAATACATTTTAAGTCAGAAGCATAAACAAAACCCAGCATGACACATTCAGAAAACACATATTAGCTAATCAAGGAAAATAATACAATATTCAAAGAAAAGGAGGACACAGAGAAAATGTAATCTACAAAGGACCTATGTGTCTTGCTCACTGGTGCAATTATAGCATTGAGGTCATGGGAATAACTAACTACCTTTGGATTCTATTTGAAACCTGTTCCACAGGAAGGACTTTAGCCTGGTGCTACAAAAATCTGGGTCAAAAGCCCATGGGTCAGGAGGCTTCAGGACCTAGGGAGGAACCTACTACTAAAGTTTTGCTAAATCACATGTTCTCAAAATGCCTTCTAAATATTTATGTCTATACCTATAAATCAGTGCTGCCCTCAACCTTGGCTAGCGAAGCAGTGGTAAGCAGTTAATGTAGAGACTCATAACTGGTCAAAGTGTTGAGAATTAAGTTCCATTGAGTACTCAATCCTAAATGGAAAACCTATATCAGTCTCAGTACCCAACCTCAAGGCTCAAAGAACATCTCAAAAGAAAGGTAGGAAGAATGTAAGAGCTGGAGGAGGAGGAGTGCTGTGAAATGCTGGGGCATGACAGCACTACTGAACTCATGACATCACTGCACAAGGGCAGTTCAACAAGATCAGTTAACATTCCAAGAGACAGCGGGCTCAGTGGGTTATTAACAAAAGAAGAGAATACATGAAGGGGATAGGGGGACATGCTGGAGTGCCTGGGAACAGTAGGAGGGAGAAGATGGGGTGCATATGATCAGGATGCACTGTTTACATGTATGAAATATATGGGAGCAAAAAACATTCATTTAAAAAAATAGAAATCTAGACTTACCATAAAGCAGTGAAGGAACCAAAACAGCTAAAACCAGAAAAGTAAAATAATTTGAGGGGCTAGGAAGATGCTCAGTGGGTGAAGTGCTTACTGTACAAGCATGAGAACCTTTGTTTGGAATCCCAGTACCCACATAAAAAGATGGATGTGGCCACATACACCACAACTCCAGTACTTAAGGGGGTAGGAAACAGAAATGAAAGACCCTTAGAGCTCACTGGCCAGCCAGTTCAACCAATCAGTGAGCTCCAGGTTTAGGTCTGTTACTGTCTCCAAAAATAAAGTGGAGAGTGATGGAGGAAGACACCTAGCATCAGCTTCTGGTCTAACATGCACATGCACACATACTTGCATACCCATAAATACATGCAGACACATATACCACACAAAAAAGAAAGTGACCTAAATTTTGAAAAATCACTCTGACTTCCATATGGAGGATGAACTAAAAGAAAAAGTTAACCACTGATGATCCCACCAGGCCCAAAGGATAGTTCTAATCCAAAGCTCCCATAGATGGTGCTGGTTAAACTAAAAGGGTCACAAATAAAATCAGAAGTTATAAATCTAGGAAAGGAACTGTAGGGATGAGAGCACTGACCAGGGATCAAAGGGGATGAGAGAAGGAAGAGGGGAGAGAGTAATGAGAATACATTATACATGCGCATCAAACTGTCAAAGAAGAAAATCAATTTAAAAGGAGATGGGTTAAGAAAAAGACTGCAAGGATTGTGGCAAAAACACATAAATACAAAAGATTACCAATATTAAATCTGAGGGATTTTGTCACATTAGACAAATTTGGGGAAATAAATAGATGAATAATTCATCAACTAAAAGGATTCCAGATTTATCCAATTGGACAAAAAGGAACGCCTTACTAAGGGTAAGTCGAGAGAACAAGGCCCTGAACTTAGTATGGTAAGCTGATACTGACAAGCTGAGTCTGCCTACAGAGTATGCAGGTGATAGTGTTTTCTGGTCAAGCAAAGGAAACCAAAAAGCAAGAGCAAAGACAGAAAGAAGGATAATGACTTAAGAATTGTCAGGACAGACAGAGATCAAGTGCTCATAAGAAACAAGGAAGCTCACCCTGAAAAACATGCAAAAGAGAATTTGGAATCTTAAGGTAACTCCCTGGATCATTGATGAAGCGTGGGGCACAGTAGGCAACAGAAGATTGATAATGAATAACCTAACAGCAAAGGAAAGGAAAGGAAAGAAAGAGAAAGAAAGAGAGAGAGAGAAAGAGAGAGAGAGAGAGAGAGAGAGAGAGAGAAAGAAATAAGAAAGAGAAAGAAAGAAAGAAAAAAGAAAGAGAGAGAGAAAGACAGAAGAAAGAAAGAGAAAGAAAGGAAGGAAGGAAGGAAGGAAGGAAGGAAGGAAGGAAGGAAGGAAAGAGAGAGAGAGAGAGAAAGAAAGAGAGAAAGAGAGAGAGAGAGAGAGAGAAAGAAAGAAAGAAAGAAAGAAAGAAAGAAAGAAAGAAAGAAAGAAAGAAAGAAAGGGAAAGAAAGAAAAAAGAGAAAGAGAGAAAGAAATAAGAAAGAAAGAGAAAGAAAGAAAGAGAGAGAGAAAGAAAGAGAGAGAAAGAAAGAAAGAAAGAAAGAAAGAAAGAAAGAAAGAAAGAAAGAAAGGGGAAGGAAGGAAGGAAAGAAAGAGAAAGAGAGAGAAAGAAAGAAAGAGAGAGAGAAAGAAAGAAAGAAAGAGAGAGAGAGAGAAAGGAAGGAAGGAAGGAAGGAAGGAAGGAAGGAAGGAAGGAAGGAAGGAAGGAAGGAAGGAAGGAAGGAAGACAGAAGAAAGAAAGAAAGAAAGAAAGAAAGAAAGAAAGAAAGAAAGAAAGAAAGAAAGAAAGAAAGAAAGAAAGAAAGAAAAGAAATGAAGGAGGGAGGGGGGAGGGAGGAAGGAAGGAAGGAAGGAAGGAAGGAAGAGAGAGAGAGAGAGAGAGAGAGAGAGAGGGAGAGAGAGAAAGGAAGAGAAGAGAAGAGAAGAGAAGAGAAGAGAAGAGAAGAGAAGAGAAGAGAAGAGAAGAGAAGAGAAGAGAAAAGAGGAGAGAAGAGAAGAGAAGAGAAGAGAAAAAATTGCCTGGAAGACAACAGGAAGAAGCCATGTCAAATTCCACAGAAAAACAGAAAAAGTAAAAATGTGAAAGAACGATTGGACCTGATAGTTTCTTAGTATGAGCTCCTTTTGCCAAAGAAGTTTAAGGAGACAAAGTAAGATAGCTTCAAGAATGAAAGATAAGGAAATGGAGTCGAGAATCACCTATTCTTTTAAAGCAAGAAAGATGTAGGCATTAACCTGAAAGAAGGTTTTGATTTTGAATTTTTTATCCTTTTTAGATACAAGAACTCAAAGAAGTTGTTAAAAATAAAAAGTATAGTACTTTTTTGGAACATTTGGTACCAGATATGGAGTTCTATTATGAGACATAGAACACTAGACAGGAAAAACTATCCTAACTTACACACAAGTCAACATGTCAACCTGATGGCTTGGTGCCCCTAACTCCAACTCCAGGAGCATCTTGGCCTATAGTAGCAACACTAGTAACAGGCCCCACTCACATACTGTAGCCTGGACATCTGAACTTGGAGGATATGGAATAATGCCTGCAGCACAATGGGGTTGGGGGAAGCAAGGATGAGGTCTTACTAAATACTATGAGCAAATTCAACCAGCAAGGATATGGAGACCTTAGCAATACAAATAATCTCAAAGTTATAGCTGCAGTGAGAAAATAAGCTTAATAAAAAATCATTTTTAAATTCTCAGCTTCTAGCACTGACTATGGCACAATAACAAACACTGATGTATACAAATGAATCAGGCCCAGTCTCACTCAGATCAACATCCCAACAGACAGAAATATGTGTAGAAAATGTGCTGTGCAATGACCCTGTGACCACCTGAACAAGAAACTCTAGTCCTATGCAACCAAACAAGTGGAAGGGCCTAATTGTCCCTGATTTCAAACAAGAGAACATGACAGTGAGGTCATTAAAGATACCTTTTTATTGATTCTTTGTGGATTTTACATTATGCCTCCTGATCCCATTCATCTCCCTGTCCCTTCTCGTCTGTCCTTGCAACCTCAAAACAAAACAAATTTTAAAAGAACAATCAAAAAACAAAAATCTCAGCGTGGAAGCTGTAGTGTGGCCCAGTGAGTCACACAGTGTACCTGTAGGCCCATACATCTTCACTTATAAGTGTTCACTGCTATGAGTCATTGGTCTGCTTCAAAGTCACTGGCTTCTGTTAGACTATCAATAATGAGCCCTCACTAGGACTCCTCTTGGATAGCCTGTTATCCTGTGTTGTGGAGAATCTGCAGTTTTGGATCTGCAGGTTCAGCCCCTTCACATGTTCCTGCAGTTCACAGATGAGGTGGATGTTAGATGGGCTAACTCACAGCCCTGTTTCTGGGCCTGGGTGACAACTGGGCTGGTCAGCCCACCAGTTTTCCATTGTCGTCACCACCCATCACCAGCCAGGTGAGCTCTCCAGTACTACCCCAGCTAGATCACCTAATGCAGCAGGCAGCAAGTTCTCTGGTTCTCATGCCCTTTCTCACATCCACACCACCAGGACCAGCTCTGCTGCTTTGCCTAGGCAAGATGCAGGGCCTGCTCTCCCCAGTGCTGCAGCCAGTGAGGGGTGGGACCAACTCTGTGCAGCCCTGTCCTCACTGCCTTGGGTGGTAACAGGAGCCACAGACCAGGACTTCAACAGAGCCACGGAACCAAACATAGTCCTTGGCAGCAGCCCAGGCCCGAATACCACCATGCCCCCAGGTGGCAGTGAGGGCCACTCAGATCTGTATGGCCTCAGCAGAGGCACAGCCCTCAGACACTAACATAGCCCTACATGGTGACCCAGATCCCTGACATCCTCATGGCCCTTGATGGGAACACAGGCCATGGCTAATAACACAGATTTTGGCTGTGGTTGGACCATGGGTCCAGGCATGGTCCTTTGCAGCAGCCTGGGCCCAGATGTCACCATAGCCCCAGTTGGCAGTGCAGGTCACTGAGACCTAAACCTAGTGACAGCATGGCCATCAAACACCAACATGGCCCCAGATGGCAACACAGATCCCGGGCAGCTGCACAGCCCTCAATGGCAACAGGAGCCTCGGACATCAATGCAGGCCCTGGCTACAACAGGGCTACAGACCCAGACATGGCCTTGGCCGCTGCTCAGGCCCACATGATGTCATGGCCCCTGGTGGCAGCACTTGTCACTTATGTCTGTATGGGCCCGTCAGCAGCACAGATCTCAGAAACCAGCATGGATCCTGGGCATTCATGTGGCCTTTGACAGCAACATGGGCCATGGATATCAACAGTCTCTGGCTATAGAGGGACCATGAACTCAGACATGATCCTTGGCAGCAGCCTGGGCCTGGATGTCATTGTGACCCTAGCTGGCACTGCAGGTCACCTAGATTCGCATGACCCCCATGGGGGCATATTCTTAGGACATCAACATGGTCGCAGGTGGCAGTCCAGACTCCAGGCGACCACAGGGCCCTCGGAGGTATTAGGTGCCACAGACATCAACACAGACCTCCACTGCTGTGTCAGGGCCACAGCCCATGACACGGCCTTTGGCAGCAGCCCATGTTCAGCGATCACCATGGACCTGGGTAGCAAGCAGGCCATCCATGTCAGCCCATTCCTCACCACCCTCACCCCCTAAGATCTGCCACTCTCCCTAGCACATAAACCATTCTGCCTCCTTCTCTCTTCCAGTTCTCCACCCTGTACTCACTCACTATAATGATACCCAACCACTGGTTGATTTCTGCCCACCCAAGCCAAAAGGCACAGTGTGGGGATGTGGCTACCTCCTCACATGCCCCCAGACCTTAAAGGTAACTTTGATAGATTATACAGTAGAGGAGCTAAGTAACTTGTCCAAGTTAATACAGGACCTGCTGGGGCAACAGAACCTAAGCCAGTGGCTCCCTACATGAGCTAGGGCAGCAACTGCAACAGCAGTTTGTAGTTCTACATGTTAACCAGTCTTCTAAGAATTTCCTATGCGTTAATGTATATAAAATCTTCACAACTGTTTTATGAAATTAATATCTTTACTTTTAAAATGAAGACACTAAACACAGAGAGGCTAAGTAATTTGTATTAAATTAAAGGGCTGGAGAGGTGGTTCAACAGTTAAGAGAATATAATGTTCTTCCAGCAGACTTGAGTTTGGTTCCCATCATATATGTCAGGTGACTCAAAACTGCCTCTAATTCCAACTCCAAATCTGCTGCCCGTTTCCAGCCTCCACAGGCATTGCATTCACATTTGTAAACCCACACACAGATTAAGTAATTTTAAAATCAAATGATACATAAATTGCAGGTGTATTAGAGAACATCACAGTAAGGAAACAGAAGTACTTGTGGATAATGAATCATAACATGGACAGAAACCATATTTGTTTTTCTAAACAGGGTTTCGCTATGTAGTACTGGCTGGCCTTGAACTCACAAAGACCCACCTGCTTCACCCCCAAAACTACCATAAAATAACTTTTCTTCATGCAAACATAGCTAAATACAGTACTATGGAACATAAAAAGCAAATGTCAACTATTACAAACAGAAAAAGAATTTATCCCTGGTACAGTAAGCCTAAAACACTTCTAGCCATCTCAAGAAATAAGAGATGGCTAAGAAATCAATAATAGAAAATGAAAAACCTTAGCCGGGCGGTGGTGGCGCACGCCTTTAATCCCAGCACTCGGGAGGCAGAGCCAGGCAGATCTCTGTGAGTTCGAGGCCAGCCTGGGCTACCAAGTGAGTTCCAGGAAAGGCGCAAAGCTTCGCAGAGAAACCCTGTCTCGAAAAACCAAAAAAAAAAAAAAAAAAGAAAAAAAAAAAAGAAAATGAAAAACCATTTTCTAAATAGAAGCATGCTGTAAGAGCACAATTTACACATGGAAGTACAACTCGCTGATGTAAGAGAAAATTCTGAAACACATGCCGAGGGAGAAAAGCAAGTCAGCTTGACCATTAGAAAGACGTCTGGAGCAAGGTCTGGTGGCGCCTGTGATCCTCATGAGATGGAGGTAGGACATCAGTTACATATGGACTTCTCTTTGGGTACTGTAAGTGATTAGACCGGACAAATTATTCAGGTCATAGTCTGTGGCCCTTAAACAAAGAAGAAGAAGGCTGGAGAGTTGGCTCAGGGCTAAGAGCACTTGCTGTTCTTCCCAGTACCCAAGTCAGCCGATTTTCCCCCATTATCATGTGAGGACACAGTGTAGTCCCTGAGAAAGAAAGCTCTCACTGAACAGCAGATCTGTAGGTAAACTGATGTAGGTAAACTTGGAGTTCTCAAGCCCTAGAACTACGAACAATAAATTTCCACTGTTTTATATTATTAGTCTAAAATATTTTGTCATAGCAGCCCTATAACAAATTGGCAACTGCATCAACAGAATTTATTTTAAATAAACCTTTTTCATTTTGTGTTTTACATAAGGAAGGAAAAATCAGCACAGACCCTAAGACAGTTACAGTTTCAGCAGCTTTACAAATGCTCAATTGTTCTTAAAGTTATTCTTATATACCTGAAGCAGTCTTTTCAGGGCCTTGCAACAACGAGAATAGACTGGAGTATATCAAAAGGGAATCATACACAGTAAGGCAAATGTTTCAGTGAGTTCGGTTACACATCTAGGTCTGTGTAAACACCACAGAAAATGCACTTCTATGGAGTCACAAAGACAGTGTGAAGGAGCACCGCACTGCACTATGAAGTTCGGGAGTCTTCCTCACAGGCACCACAACCAGAGAGAGTACTTCCTAGGGATGTGGGGAAGTGGCAAAAAAGCAGGCATCAATCCAGAGTTGATTGGCCATACTATCCTGAGAACAACTAATTTCTATTCCACCAAAAACCTCTTTCAAAATGTGGCTCCTTTAAACATACTGAGCACTGTAAAATCTAAATACATGTGACATGAAACCTTTTATATAAATTTCTGAGAAACTGTTTCCTTCTGAGTATTCCTTGAAAAATAAAGACCCAATAGCCCACAAACTTCTCCAAACACCAACTAACTTGAGATGAGACTGCCACCTAATGGCCAATACAAAGAACTGAATGCCCGGCTTTCCTGTTCCACCACCTAGGCTTCAATCAACCTTCAGGATTTAGCTTCTCAAACCTCAAAATGTATATACGCTTAAATCACCACTACACCTGCCTCCAATCTCATGAACAATTTCATCCCACACAGTATTTGTTCCAGCAACACCCAAAGACAATGTAAATATTCTATGACTGTTCTATCCAATCCATATATCTGCCCTGTGAATACAGCAGTTAGTAGCTAAATGTGGCCATCACAGTGCAGTAAGCTCTGCAAAATGGAAGGCTTTAACTATGTTAAAATAAAAAGCCTCACTGCTGTTGTCCTTGGTTGCTCTCCCAAGAGGTGGAAAGTAATATCCCTACTGGTGAAGGCACCATGTCTTCAGACACAGGACCCAGAGAACCCAAACAGGATCTGACCTGAAAGTCTCCTCCCTAAGGACTAGCTTTCATTGTACAAGAATGCACCATGAAGACTTCCAAAGGAGGGAAGCAACCAACAGTCCTACCCAACTATGACACACTCCAGACTCATCTAGGCAATGGCAGTCAGCCAAGTTCACTCACAGGCCTTTGGCAATAGTGAGCACATCTAACTACCCACTTCAGCTCTTCCAATTGGGAATAGAATACAGTCAACTACACTGATCAATGAGGCCATGATTCTTAGAAGAGGACCTAACCACCACTTTCTTAAACCATATAATTCCTAACTGCATTCTAAATAATTACTTTATAACCACAGGTAAGTGTAGAGCTCATCCTCATCAAAGAAATTTCTTTTTGTTGCAGAAGGAAACTTTCCATTACAGAAAGCCACTAGTCAAAATATAAACAACACTGGCCATGGGGCAAACAGTTCCAAATGCCACATCTTCAACACAGCTCCTACAATGAAGGCTCCAGGTACATCTAGGAAGAGGAGATAGGGAGATTATAAGAAACAGAAGACCAGGATATCCGGTGTAAGACTGTGCTTTCTAGCTATGACAGGAAAGCTAAGCTACACTTACACAAGAGCAACAATATGGCTACCTGAAGGAGACAACTCCAACAGGTGACATCCCAACCCAACATAGATGTGAAAAATTTCACAGGGCCCCAGCCTTAGATGAAGAGCCACAGGCAATTAATAACTGCTGAGAGGGTAAGAATTAGTCTTCCCCAGGAGTAATACTCCTGATTGGTTATGTGATACCAAATGGTCAGCCTAGAAACATATATGGGAAGGTAATACTGAACAGTCTCAGCAGGTTGCATTTATGTATTGATTTCTTAACTTAAAATGTGTATATAACAACAATAAATAAAGACAAGTCCTTGAACTGGGACAGGGGGTCAGACATGGTAGGGATAGAGGGAAGAGGGGGAGGGAGAAACGGTATAATTATATTTTAAAGTAAAAAAAAATCATATGCAAAAAACAATACAGTGTGCAATGCTACATTGAGTACTCTGCCTACATCTTTACCATCAATTCTCCCAGATCCTTCAGAATCCCAAGTTTAAGGGATACAATGTATGACAGTATATAAGAATTCTCAAACCCAACCTGGGGCTTATGCAGGGTCGCTTAGTTCGGCCTGGGAGGGAGAGACTGGACCTGCCTGGACTGAGTCTACCAGGTCGATCTCAGTCCTTGGGGGAGGCTTTGCCCTGGAGGAGATGGGAGTGGGGGGAAGGGGAGGGGAGGGAACAAGGGAATCCGTGGCTGATATGTAGAACTGAATTGTACTGTAAAATAAAATTAAATTTAAAAAAAAAGAGAATTCTCAAACCCATCTCATCCTTCCAACATCACCTCATTTCTTAACATAGAACCTTACCATCTTTTTTAAAATTACTTATCACAACTATTTTTGTGTATACACATGATATGGGGAGTCACATGTCACAGTGCAGGAAGTGTGGAGGTCAAAGGAATGTGTTCTCTCCTTCCACTTTTATCTGGGTTCTGTTATCTCACCAGCGCAAACCTACCATCACTAAACCTATATTCTAGCACAAGCCACCTTAATTCCTTGCTTTCCTTCAGCTCTCCACTCTTTCTGTTCTTCAGAACTAATATTTAAAATTATAGCATGTCGGTCTTAAAGCCTCCTGTGGTACTCCAAATGTCTCAAAGCAATGCTAACACAGCTGCTATTAGGCACCTGTGTGTCAGGTATGTATATTACTTTATTTGTATCTCACATTCGCAAAATGTTGATAATTTGAGTACGCAGATTTAAGTAAATGGATCCTTGAGGAAACATCATCCATCAACAGACACACAGCTTATTAGTGAGGGCAGCTAAGATTACAAAAGCAAGCTGGGCCTAGTGGCATAGCCTATCTCCCAGAAACTGGGAGACTAAGGCAGGAGCACTATAGGTTCAAGGCCAACCTCAACTATGGAGGGAGTTGAAGGTCAGGTGAAGCTATTTAGCCAGACCCTGCCTCAAAAATAAAAATACAAATGGGGCTGGGAATATGCCTGAATAACAGGGCAACTTGCCTAGGATGTGTGACACCCTAGGTTCAATCTCCAGTACAACATGCACAAGTACACACAGAGACTGACAGACAGACAGACAGACAGACAGCACCCTCACCTACTAAAACCTTTCAAAATTTGGTTTTGGTGTTCCTTTTCATTTACTCTCTCCCAAACCTTTAGGAACTCTGACCACACTATACCCTTTCAGGGTTATTCACCAAAATACACACTGAATTACTCCCTAGGCTGGAGTGACACTCAACTGTGGTCCACCTTGAAAATTGTCTCTGAAGCCTTTTTCCTTCCACTCTCATTTGCTTCAATGAGAAGGTCCTAGGTAGACTGATATAATCCCAAATAACACCTCCATCTTACCTCTGAATTCAAACTGATACATTACAAAGTACTCACAGATTTTTCCAAGGTAATATCAAGGAGAAAATCTACTGCCAGCCTCATGAACACCTAAATGCATCAGAAAATGAGTACTGGTCAGAAAGCAACAGCAAAAGCTAATTATTAAAAAAAAAAAAAAAATCCTTTGCAAATGTTCACAGACTGTACATTCCATTATTTTGAAGTAAGTGCTAAGCCATTCCAAATACAAGGAACTCAAAGTTTTTGCTCCTTTTGTTTTTGAGACAGGGTCTCCCAATGTAGTTCAGACCTTGAATACTCCTACCTCAGCCTCCAAAGTGCTGGGATTCAATGTGTGCCACCATGCCAAACAACTCTTACATTTTAAAGCACCTTAATGTGCAATGTTACAAATCAGACAAATTACATGTAAGACTGTTGGCAATCAAAGAGATGTCTCCAGAAACTAAACAGCTTTTCTTTACCTACCTCCAGGTTCCAAGAGGACTTCAATTCAGGCCCGTCAATGCTTTCATTTCACCTGAAGGGTGATGTGGAGCTACAATAACGGTGCTAACCACCTCTCATGTGTCAGGACATTATGTCAGTACCTTCCAGGAACATGCAACAATCACATAAGGAGTTTCTCCTGGTTATTAACTGACAGCCAAACAGCTTCTCTTCAAAGTCCTCCTCAAGAATTAGCTTAAAATACTCCACACTTAAAACACTCACATTTCTGCCTCCTGTTAGTCTCACAACCTTCTAGCAGGTAATTAATCCTTTCCTGACATCAGGGCACTAAGAGCAAAGTTGTTACTTGCTGACTTATACTATCTCTTCCATTCCACTACAAAAATAGCCTGCTGGGGCTGGAGAGAGAGCTTAGTGACTACGAGCACTTACTGCTTCTACAGGGAACCAGGTTCAGTTTTCCAGCACCCACATCAGGAGGCTCACAACCTCTCACAGATCCAGCTTCAGGGGGTCCAACACCCTCTGGCCTTTAAGAGCACCTTCCACATGCACAGTGCACATAAATTCACACAGGCATACACATAAATACATGAAATTAAAAATAAATCTTTTTTTTAATTCTGTTAAGATTTTTCCAGCAATTCCCCCAACCAGAAATCAGATCCTATACTTTTCCCTAATAATCTTAGCAAATAATATCCCTGATCTGGAAATAAAACTTCTCAGAAAAAGGAGAAATTATAACAATGTGTCTAATAGAGATGTTGGGAAGTAACCTTTTGTAGACAGAGAAGACCTAGCCTATGGCTCAAATACTCTTCTAAGGAGTCAACACAAAAATACTTTGCTTTCGGTATTCTGCTATCACCAACACGTTTCCTAAACACAAATTATATAGAAAACCAGAAACTAAGCAGATTTACTCTGAAAGGGCATTTTACAGTAGTCTAGTCAGAGACAGTCCAAGGAAATGGAGAAGGAACAGATCCATCAAGACTTGACAAGTACTGACAAATGAGACACAAGAGAACAAAAGTCAAGGAGCTACTGAGTTGCCAGCATCAAGTTTAGCCAAGTGAGAAAACTGAATATAGGACTAAAGAACAGTAAAGCAAATGAAAACAAAAGGAGGAAGGAGAACTGGGTGAGACCTCCAACGGTGGGGGAGAGGGTGCGAACAACTAAAAGGTTCACTGTGGATCTGAGGAAGCAAAGGAAGACTGCCGACGGAAGAGAAGATGACTCAAGTAATGGCAAACGGGAAGAGTACAGCATGCATTTGGAAGAGAATGCAAAAGGCTTTGCTGGCTGCACATTTACGGAGCAAAGCACAGGGGAGGCTGAGGTAAAGACTGAGTTCTAGCTGGTGTTTGGAGACGTGGTTCTCTGAACAGAAGGAAGAAGGCAGATAGCTCGCCCCCACCCCCCACAAGAAAAATATTCTCAACATAAACTGGATGACAAGATAATTAAGACCAAAGCTTTTAAGAGGACTTAAAAAGTATATAGAAATAACAACAAAGACATAAAAGTGGCTGGTAGCAACAAAAGTAAAACTTAGGAAAAATATGTGAAAGATACTCACTACCCCAAGATGCCAGAGACATTATGGTGTAATGAGAGATACATAACCGGTCTCTGCCCCGAGTTCCTGGCAAACAGCTCTTAAAGCCCCTAGAATTTCCACTGATGCGATGAGTACTTCCTTTGTGTGCTAATGGGGAGACTGTGCCCTTATATAACCTCAGGACAGGAGCTGAGTCACTAAAATGACCAAGGCATGATTAGAAGTTAGACTTTCAGCTCTACCCCTAAGCTTCCAGAGAGGAGCTGAAGGTCAAGCTGATCACCAAAGGCCAACAATGTAATCAACTGGCCCCACATTATGACACTGCCATAAAAACACAGGGGACACACAGTTCAGCAAGCTTCTGGAGTGCTGAACATGAGGAGGTGCTTAAAGAGAGGTATGACCAAAAAGAGCATTAAGGCCATGAGCCGCTATCCATGTGCTTGCCCTAGTCATCTGGTTATTCATCTACATCTTTTGTAACGTCCTTTATAGCATCTATAAGCAAATTAAATAAACTCCAAGAGGGAATCGGGTAAAACCTGTCAGTCATAAGCACAGGCCACAAAGGGGTACTTGTCATGGGCATCTGAAGTAGAGGTCTTAGAAAGCTAAACCTTCACCTGGTGGGATCTGATGCTGCCTGCAGGCAGACACTGTTAGATTTCAAGTAAACTGTAGGAGATCTATATGCTGTTAAAGGTTGTGCGAGTGGTGTGTAGCAAACACACTTTGGCTGTTTCCTGTCTTCCCACAGTGCCCTAGATGTTGCACCATGACTCTGTTTACTGTGGTTCATACATGGTATCACAATCATCTGTGGATGCGACCTTCTCCTTATTCTGCCTCTCGTTACTGGTACTAACAAGGCAAGACCACAACAGGTTACCAAAAAAATGTCTGCTGAATTCTAATGGAATACAATAACTCGATCAGAGGAGACAGCAAAGAAATCTGAGTGACCTACATAATGGTGACAAGCACTAATGAAGCTGTTAGGAGGTAGATCACGTTTATGGAATGAGTTTGAAGACAGACTGAATTTCAGAGTGGAAGATGACTAAGGACAATATCTTTAGAAAAATAAAGGGGGAAGAGAATGAATATGAATGAGAACAGCCAAAGGAAAATCTCAAACACAAACAGATCTGACATACATAATAAATTTTTCAGTAAATCTTACTATTTGCTGACAAGAATACTTAAATATAGAATTAGCTCCCTAAGATTATTTCTGTATAACTGTCTTTTAGAATGTTATTTCAGCCAGAGATGGCTCAGTATGTAGAAGCAGTTTCTGTGCAAGTCTGACCAACTGAATTCCATCCCTAGAACCCAGAATCAAAGGGAAGAATCAGTTTTCAGAAGCCCTCTGACCTACACATACACTGTGGCACATACTTGCCCACACTTATAACACACACACACACACACACACACACACACACACACACACACACATTGATGTGTGCACAAATAATGTTATTCAAATTGTTTATTTCAGTGTATTACATACAAACTAAATTATATAAATGTCCAACTAAATGTGTTAATCAAAACTGGATCAATATTGATATTTTACCTAGTGATAAAATGAACAAAAATCCACCGAGTATTTATACTGGAGCTAACAGAGACCAGTCAGGAAAGCAAACTTTCCTGGAAAGATGCCTGTAACTCCAGATGCTGTAATCAAGGTTAACATTAACTACACTGTGAGATCCTGTCTCAACAACAAAAAGAGGAAGCAATTTAATGCAGTATTAAGATGCTGAAGGACTGCTTAAAAAATGAGGACTAGCATGTGCAAAAGCATGTCCATGTCAATGTCTCATCGTCCTGGAACTACAACAGACAATAAACAAAGAAGGAAGCTCATATGAAGATTTTCTGTATTTATCTTACAATCCTAAAATGAAAAACATCAGAACTCTCAAGGAAATGGTCATTCATCCGTAAAGCTTGTGTGAGCACAAAATGGGTAACAGGCATAATAGAAGGAAAAGTAACTTCTGCAGACAAGGAGCCACAGAAGACTCAGTAAATAGGACCTGCTTAGGTTCAGAAATCCTAAAGTCAAGAACATGGGTCAGTGCTAAGGGAGGAAAGGTGGAGATTGGCCCAATGAGAACACTAGGAAGCAAGTGGGAAGATGCTCCAGCAGAGTGCTGACTACTTAAACAAGAAACCACGGGAGGCTGTAAAGTGCTGAATGGAATACATACACTGGACAGAGTTTCTGAGTTCATCTCAGGTATAATCTCAATAATCACACACAGTTATATACATGTCAGGGATACTAGGAAAAAAGTGGGGGAGAGAAAAGCCACTACATGTTCCTCTACAACATAGACCATTTATATATCAATTAAAATTTGTTGTTTTAGTTTTTACTTCTTTTTTAAGAGATACCTCAGAGTAAAACTACCACATCAGATTACCAAATCTTTACTATCTACAACAGGACAAACAATAAGCAAAACTGCTAAATAAAGTCAGTAAATATGAGGCTACTAAGCTCATTCCCTATTTACTTATTAAAATATGATCACCTTTGTATAGAAACTACAATTATAAACTGATGATAATTCATCAATCCTCTATTAGAAAATAAAATAATGGGGTGTGTTCGTTCACCCATCTCTCAGCTAACTAGCCATTGTGTTTATCTGAAATTTAAAAAAAAAGGAAATACACATGGACATATGTTACAATGTAGATATAAAATGTCCCTCACACTTGCAGGCTCATACATTTGATCACTTGTCACTACTAGTGGTGCTACTTTGAAAAGCTGTGGAACATTTCAGAGATGGTATCTAACTGAAGAGGTGGGCCGTGAGATACAGCCCAACCAAGCTTCTAGCCTGAATCTATTTCCTAAGTGACATAATATGCCCTGCAGCATATTGGTGAATATGCCTTTCCCACCATAATGGCCTGTTCCATTTCAAGCCATAAACCAAATTCAGCCCTTCCTCTCTTAACTGTTCTCTCAGGTAGTCTGTCCTAGCAATGATAAAAGGAGTGTTGGTTCGCTTCTCAGCCCTTCGGCTAAGATCAAGTGTAGTGATGATAGAGCTAGAGTGCTTAAATTAATTTCATATGAGCCTCAAAGAAATGACTCTTGCATTTTTTCCTCTATTGGATCACTCCATTAACTGTATATAATTTAAGTATATATACAAACTTACTATAAAATATCTATATTTTTTAAATGAACAATTGCTTGATTCTACAAGCTTCCACTGCTACTTTTTCAAGTTCACTGATTAACAAATTCCTTTACAAAACTATCTACCCTGCTGTATTGGATTCCTCTATGCCAACTAACTCTATGCCAATCAAATCAAGTTTCACCTCAACCACTTCCCCATAAACCTAACAATCATCAATTATGCATTAATCTGACATAGTTGATCACTCCCTCCTGCTATGGAATACATTTGTTGTGTATTACATTTGTTTATGCTGTGGAACATCTGTTTAATGATACAAAGGTGTGTTGCATTCTTTTATGCTGCACTTGTTTAATTCTGTGAAGCTGTGTTACTTTGCCTGTCTAAAACACCTGATTGGTCTACTAAAGAGCTGAACAACCAATAGCAAGGCAGGAGAAAGGATAGGCGGGGCTGGCAGGCAGAGAGAATAAAAAGAAAACGGAGCAAGTGAGATCAAAGATCGAGAAAAGAAAGGGCTAGCTAGCCAGCCAGCCACAGAGTAAGAGTGAAAGTAAGATTACAGAAGAAAAGGAAAAAGCCCAGAGGCAAAAGGTAGATGGCATAACTTAAGAAAAGCTGGCTACAAACAAGTCAAGCTAAGGCCAGGCTTTTATAAGTAATAATAAGACTGTGTGTGATTTAATTGGAAGCTGGATGGCAGGCCTTAAAAAAGTAAAAGAGAAAAAAACAAGCAACTATATTTTGGCATTTCAATGTAGGCCCATATTTCCATATAGGGCCTGAGAAAGCCTAAAAAAAGAAAAAGAAAAAAAAAAGAAAAGAAAAGAGACATTACTCCTTTAAGAGGCATTGCTGTTCAGTGCTAAATAGAAACAGCAAGCTAAGTTTAAAAAAAAAAAAAAAAAAAACACTGTGGCAATGTAGATACCACATTCCTACAGCTAGGATGGATGCATGCAGTTCCTGGCCATGCACTTCCCACCAGGCCATAAGCTTTTGACTTGGTTTTCACAACCCCAAAGCAGGGAACCAGCCGAGGGCCACTAGGAGGAACCAGGTCTTTGCCCATACAGTCAAAAAAGGCTAAAAGATGTAGTAAAAGAGGTCCAGATGGAAAAAAAACAAACAAACTCTAAAACAGTGTGGTGATACTGTGTTCCCCAATATATTGTGCACCCTAATAAACTTATCTGGGGTCAGTGGACAGAACAGCCACTAGACAGACATAGAGGCCAGAAAATAGTGGCGCACACACCTTTAATCCTAGCATTCCGTTGAAGAAATCCATCTGGATCTCTGTGAGTTCAAAGCCACACTGGAAACAGCCAGGCATGGTAACACATGCCTTTAATCCCAGGAAATGATGGCAGGAAGCAGAAAGGCATATAAGGAGTGAGGACCAGGAACTGGAGCCGTTTTTAAGCTTTTAGCTTTTAGCAGCAGTTCAGCTGAGATCAATTCAGATGAGGATTCAGAGGCTTTCAGTCTGAGGAAATAAGATCAGCTGACTAATTGGCAAGATGAGGTTGGATGTGGCTTGTTCTGGTTCTCTGATCATGCAGCGTTCACCAGCCAATACCTGGCTCCAGATTTGTTTTTATTAATAAGACCTTTTAGAAATTTGTGCTACAAAACAGGTTCCAATGTGTTTTATAATGTGTATAGGCTTAAGAAAGAAAATGGGTATAGACAGTCACAGAAAGAAATAGCTTTAAAAAAAAATAAAGTCTTTAAAGAGAGAGTAAAAGTAATATAAAAGAAAAAAAGCCATATAAAGATGGGAAATACACAGGTAATCTGGATCTTATATAGTATTGTTGATTTTGAATTTTTTAATGCTGATGAGCAAAAGACAGCTGCTAGGAGACATGGGATTGTGAACATGACTGCAAAATTAAACCAACCTAGAGCTAACTTTAACTTTAAAAAAGAAGTCAAAAAATATATTTGTCAAATGGAAATCAAAAATGTTTTGGAGTTTTGTTCCCACAGGAGACTAGAGGCTGTAGATTCCTTCAGGGTTAATATGGATCAGGTTTGATCAAGGGAGACCTCCTGAATCTTGACAGGTGATATATATCAACAAAGGTTACTGCTGGTCTTCTCTGGACTTGACCATTATCTCAAATTTTCTCAGGAACCCCTAAAAATGCCTTTTCCCAGAGACAACAAACAGCATTCTAGAGAAAACGATGCCCACATTCCCAAGAGTTGAGGGGTATGGGTGGCCTTTGGTTATTTTGTGGTTTATAGATGTCTGTTATTATTTAGGCGAATATAGTCATAAAGGATAAAAAGACAACAATTAATCTCAGATATTTGATATTGGCATGAATTTTGGTATGTTGATACAAATTTAGTTACTTTTATTACACTATGTGTGTGTGTGTGTGTGTATGTGTGTGTGTGTTTCTACACTTGTTTAAGGTATTGTACCTATGTAGCTCATATAAAAATGTAACCTAAAATTCTAATTTTTGAAAGCTATTATTATAAACTATTTAGGATAATCAAGAAACATAGGTTAGTAGTTAATCATCTATAACAATCAAATCTGTAGATAACACATGAGGCATGTTTTCAAGATCATACATGGTCTTCAAAACTTCAAAGACCTAGAGAATATGGCATTTAAGACGTTTAATAATCTGAGGCTTTTAATGACAATGAGCCACATCTGCTCCTGGCAGCACCAATTTACTTCAGAGAAAATGGGCATCGAAGAAACTGCATAGTTGTTTGCTTTCAAAGTGGCAAGATTACATATTTGGGCAAGAAACTGCTTTTGCCTTCCTAACTGTATGCTGTATAAACTGGTCATGGAAGACCCACAGGAAATTGACTGCTGAACTTTGCCAAAACAAGGTGGGACTATCCTTCAGGGTTCCTGCTTCAGGGAAGAGTTTGCCAGACATTTTGCAGGACACAGAGAAAAGCAACTGACGAACTTTGCCAATACAACGTAGGATAGTCCTTCAAATTTCCTGCTTCACTGCCAGATACTCTAGGCCTGTAGGATGAATGAAGATGGATGCCCCAATGCTGCAGAGGAACTTTGGGTGGCTGTCCAGGCAGCAAGATGTCTCTTTTGTTAGGTAATAGTACATCCCTTTGAGGGTCTTTGATGGAAATGAAGACTAGAGTTATAGTTGCAGTTTTCCTTAGTTATGATAGAAAGTAAATTAAGTGTAAAACTTTGGATTCACTAAGAAAATGGAGTATTTTCTCTGAGTTTCCTAATACAAATGGACTGAATAATGTAAATGTAATTTTTGCTTGATAATTGTTTTTGTTATATGTAGTTTTACTATGTTAAAAGTTAAAAACTTTCATTTTTATTTAGACAAAGAGGGGGAAATGTTGTAGAATATGATTTTATGGTATGTTACATTTGTTTATGTTGTGGAACATTTGTTAAATGATACAAAGGTGTGTTGCATTCTTTTGTTGCATTTGTTTAATTCTGTGAAGCTGTGTTACTTTCCTGTCTAAAACACCTGATTGGTCTACTAAAGAGCTGAACGGACAATAGCAAGGCAAGAGAAAAGATAGGTGGGGCTGGCAGGCAGAGAGAATAAATAGAAGGAGAAAAAGAAGGAGCAAAGAACAAGTGGAGGAGGATATCAGGGACCAGTCACCCCGCTACAGAGCAAGCCACAGAGTAAAAAGTAAAGAAAAGTATACAGAATAAAGACAGATAAAAGCCCAGAGGCAAAAGATAGATAGGATAATTTAAGTTAGGAAAAACTGGCTAGAAACAAGCCAAGCTAAGGTTGGGCATTTATAAGTAATAATAAGTCTCCGTGTGTGATTTATTTGGGAGCTGGCTGGAGGACCCCCAAAAGAGTAAAAGAGTCAAAGAATAAAAAACAAACAACTACATCCTCCTCCCTTATAAAACTTTTCATTTGAATTAATGGACACCATTCCCATTTTTTTAATTTTGTTTTTTCTTTTTTGGTATTTTGCAACAGCATTTGTCTGCATAGCCCTGGCTGTCCTGGAACCACTTACTTTCTGCTTTCAAATGTATGTGTGAATGTGTGCATATGTACTTGTGTATCTGTGTGTTTGTCACTATTTCTCAGCATTCTAAGATCTCAAGGAATATCTCTGGACTTCCCCAGCCACACTCACTCCCTAACCTATATTAATCAGTTCTCAGGGCATTAAACATTATCTGCCAATCATTGAAAACTTGTATCCCTAGCTTAGAACTGCAGACACAAATATACCCAGATATCTACAGTTTCTCCACTACTAACTTGGCATATCCAAAATTAAACTCATTAATTATTTCCCCCTAAAATCTGCTTCTTATGCAGTCTTATCAATGTCAACTCTATTCCAGTTTTTCAGGCCATATCCAATCAATCATCAAATCGTTGCCTCTGTATTCAAAATGTATGCAGAATATAATACTTCTCTCAACTCCTGTCTAAAATCAATGCCATCACCCGACGAGATTTACAGTTGCAGCTGGCTAAATGATCTCATTCATCCTTAATGCTGACATTCTCTACTTAGCAGCAAAGAAACCCATTTAAAATAAGTAAAGCTAAGGATAGAGCTCAGTAGTTTGCAACTGGGTGGGGGAAGGGGGTGCTAAATTTAATCTCCAGCAAAGCAAATACAGTCGAAATTCTACACTGGCTTTGAATTTTTAGGGTCTACACAACCACATATGGTCTGACTCCCCCAAATCAACACACCTATCAGGCATCACTTTCTGCCAATCATTCTCTTCAATGCCTCCACTAACATACCTGTCACTCTGCAAAGAGACCAAGCATACAGCAGAGGATCTCTGCACCCCTGTTCTATGTTTATCAAATGTTCTCTTCGCTAAGGAATGGGAAGATGGCTCAGTCACTAAAGCACTTTCAGTTTAAGCATGAGGACTTGAATTCAGATCCACAACACCCTCATAGGAAGCTAGGCATAGTAACAAGTATCTGTAATACTAGTGCTGGGCAGGTGGAGACAATAGGATCCCTAGAGCGCACTGGCCAGCTGATCTTGCTGAACCAATGAGTTCCAGGTTCAACGAAAGACTCTCCCTCAAAAGCAAGGTGGAGATCAACTAAGGAAGATACTCAACACCCCACCTCTGACCTCCACACAAATGCATACAACATACACACACATGAAAATAAGCACCTGCCATATCACACTAAAAGATTAAATTTAAAAAAATATTAATTATAAAAAATGTTTTCTCTTCTAGAGTCTGCACAGAGCACACTTTTACTTAAAAATCTCTGCTCAGGAATCCGTTCTGATTAGAGCCTTGCCTAACCATCCTGTAAAAAACAGCACTATTCCCACCCATGCTCTTTCCACCTCAATCTGCTTTACCTTTCTCCACAGGACTGTAGCAGCTGAGATACTACAGATACACGTAGTTATTTTCTTCATATTGTCTCACTTGTATATAAGCTCCAAAAAGTACTATGTTGTACTATGCCAAGCAAGTGTTCACCCACCTTCAATGGTGATGACTGATTCCATTTGGACTTGGTCTGTTTTTAAAGCCAGGATTAAAGAAATCAGCAATATAGAAGTTCTCAAGTCCTGGAGAAACACTGACTGCAAGACAGTACACTCACAAAAGTACCTAACTCTAGCTAAGGACAAAATTAAGGGTTAACAATTCTACACTATGATGAAGCAGAAAGTGGGGAGGGCAAAGAAAAAGAAAAAGAAAAATGGCCTTCTCTGCTTCTCCATCCCTTGACAAGAAATACCACCTGATTGTTTCCTGTAAGCTGGCCTACCAACTCTGTCCAAAATAACACCAACCCCATTCTACACACTTAAGAGCTGTTATGAATAGTTCCTGCTTTTCTAAGCTGTGGTCTTCTGAGAAAACTGGAACTTTCAACCCTAACATTGGCTGCCAAGACATAATGGTCTGAGAAAGCTCTCAGATTTCCACAAAGCACTCAGGCTGCAACCAAATATCATTAATATGATGACAAGAACTAGTCAAAGAACCTTTGATGGCTGCCTCTTTGTCGTCCCTAGTGTATACTACCAGCTCACTCATCAAGAGATTATGGTATCTTAGTGGGGAGGTGGCTAGGCGGGGAGGCAGGCAATCCAAAACCATCGGATTAGAAACTGTTCTTCTTTTTTCATTTTAAAGAGTGGAAAATAATGGGAAATAGAAAATATCTAGTAACACATGAGGCATCATATGGCCTTTTCAATGCCTAACATAAAAACAGAAACTATGGACCACCATGTATCTGCTTCACCAAGCAAGAAGCAGAGGCAAGTGGATCACTGAATTCCAGGCCAGGCAGGACTACAAGTAGACCCCCACCTCACAAAAAAAAAAAAAAAAAAAGGTTAGGAATTGACCAAGTAAACTTAAAACAGTCTCCCACGCATTTTATGTGCTCATACAAAGAAAACAGAGATTCTTGATTATTTGCAACAACTGGTGCCATTTTTTAGGCAAATAATCCTCAAAGATGATCCCCTCATATTCTAATTAAGCTACTAATCAACAAAGAAAAATGGGGGGGGGAGTTCTCATGGATGTAGCTTTTAATAATCCTCTACCTCCTCATAGCTCCAGGACTCAATTTAAGCAACCAGAAATCTCTAAAAAGATTCACTCTGAGGCATAAAGCAACTAACTCACTAGACAAGAGCTAAGCTCAAAGACTACACATAACATTTTCTGACTGGTCAATGCACTCAAAAAGAAAGGAGCATTCTGACTGGCTGATCTCTTAATAGGCTGAGTCACACCCCAGCATCAGCAAGCACCCTGGCAATCAAAAGTTAGAAACCAAAAGAGACAGGAAGCCACAGAATGCTGAGAGAATATGGGGGTGGGAGGGCTGTCAGTACCAATAGAAACTGTCACGTTAGGGCACATCAACCAGAACTAACTATAGCCTGGGACGGCATTCCAATGCAGAGTGTGCGAATATGTCCTTGGGCTTCCTCATTTGTGGTTCCCTCAATGCTCCTATGGCTGTCATATTCCAGGGCTTGCTTTCTCGGTCACTCCTTTGAAGTGGATGATTTATTTCCCACAAGTCTCTTCCTTCTTCCAGTGTCATGTTATCCAGTATTCACTCATACTTCCTACTCAGCCCTTAACACTGACAAGCACACAATCAGTCAGAGGTTAGATGTACCACAAGATTAGATACAATATATCACAGAGCAATGGAAAAAAAAAAAAAAACACAACAAAGCACTTTGAGCACACTCCAATCTCAGTTCTTTCCAAATCACCACTCCAAATTCCCACCCTCTTATAAAGGGTTACTCACTCTGTCTTTTACCTCTCAAGAAATACCTGCAATCTCCACTTCTCCCTCAGAGTTCAGACTTTATTTTACATAGGATCTATTTCAATTACCTTCTATAAGAAACACAGCTTAATATATTGCTACATTGTTACATCAGCCATCTCTCATAGGGTATTTTTAAGACCAACAAATCCTCAAAGATGACCCTCCAGCCATATTCAAATTAAACTACTAGTCAACACAAAAAGGCAAACAGAAGAAAAACTTCACCTGTCAGGAACTATTGGTTTGGTTTTAAAAATTCTATCTTTCCGAATGTCCAGAAGAGGAAGTCCAGTCTTTAGCACAGCAATAAGATAATACACAAGTAGAGCAAGGCCTTTTAAAGAGAAGACTGACCAGGTGCTATCCCATTGCTTGCTAAAGCTACCTACGTTATCTTCAGCAGATCGCTTTATATGTCACCAATAAAACGATACTTCTAGGTGGCCAATGAGTAGTAGTAAAGACTGAAATGTCAGGTATTAGGGAAGTATATCTGATAACTATTGTTCTGGGCTATCTTATCTGTCTAGAATACATCACTTCCCCCAAATAAATAAATAAATAAATAACAGTTAACAAGGTTTTCATTTGCAGCTTTTAAATAATTAACAATTCAAGTTAAATCAGAAGTGACCTTCTGATCAACCCTGAACAAACAAAAACTTAAACAAGTACACTACATTCATGAAGGCTTTGGTTTGTTTAAAATTTATCACAATTTTAATATATTACGGATTTGTTACTTTAAGCAATCAAAAATAAATGTATATTTATACTTGGATAAATATCAAAAATTATAATTCACATAAGCAAAAAACCATTAAGGTATTCAAGATTATAAGGCTAAAGAGTTGAGAAGCATCCTACTAAATGTTCTAATTAATACTTGTTCCCATAATTCATCTTTCAAAAGTAAGCACCAAACAGAAATATGGCTAATGCCTATAATTCCAGCCTAAGGGGGACTGAGATAGGAGGACAGCTCTAGAAGCCAAATAACACAATACTTCAGATGGTGGGGTACCATCATACACAATTAAAAGACAAAATTACAAAGTATTTTTTAAAGTCAATGATTCTAATAAAATTTTAAAAAGCTACCAAGTCTTTAGTACTAAAAAATAAGTCAGGTATGTTGATACATGCCTATAATTCATGGAAGGTAGAATAAGAAAGATCGGGATTCAAGGTCAGCCTAGGTTTCATGAAACTCTGTCTTAAATAAATAAATATAAAGATTAACAAAGATAATATTTCAGTGTTAATGCTAATAAGAATAGTTCAGTGAATTTGTGGACAAGGACAACCTATTCATAAAGAGAAGAAAATAAAACCTGCATATGCCTTTAACTGTTAAGACAGAAAGTACTCTTACCTTCATTTTTTTTTAAGATAAACTCAAAACAAAAGGCCATGGAAGTATTGACAAAATTAGTCAACTGAATTCTGCTGGAAGAAATACAAATCTTTCTAAAGTAAATCTAGCAAGAGCTTTTAAAACTGACAAAACCTTCATACCCTCTGATACTGTAATTCCTCCCATAAGCCTTTAGCCTACAGGAAAAAAAGTTGATGAATATGTGGCAATATAGTAACTGTAGAATCCTGAACAGGACTGGGAGCAGCATTCTAGTAAGGCCATCCAGAACACCTAAATACTAACTGTACTACTTACAAAACAAGCAACTTACATGTCCACTTAGAAATAAGTAACTATTCTCTATAACATTGTATAATAACCCAAGGTATAAAAACTGAAAAAAGAAAACCTATCAAATATGAAAGTACAGGTTAAAGATTACATTTACACACCAATCAATCAATGATATAAAATTATATGGAACTAACAAGAAACAAGGAATAATTTCTTTTGATTTTATTTCTTTGACCATTTGTACAACAAAACGCCTCTTGGAACTGGTCAGGCCCACTACACTAAGCACATAGTTAAAAACCAACTTTTTAGAAACCTAAATCTACAATAATCATTTTTTGTCACTAAAAAACTATTACAGGAGTAATCAGAGCAGCTTTTCTCACAACATGCAAGCTACACATGTAATTTTAGCTCTGCTATTACCAGGCTGTCACCCCATTATATTGAAATCTCACTTCACCATCAGAAGGAACTGTGCAGGATCTCCATATGGTGACCAGAGGCACCCAACACCAAATTGCAAGCTGCAGCCCAGTGGAGTGGTAAGGGCCCAGTTTCTCCCATTTTCCCAAATGAGGTATCACGTTTCTTAGCCACTCAAGGGCTTTAGGTCCCTAGGAGTGGCAGCTGAGGACTCAGAGGAGGAGGGAAGCACAAGCAGACTTCTCCACAGAGCAGTGAGAAACACACAAATATAAAGTCAGGAGCTGCAACATAGAGGTCGAATGGACACAGAGGCAAGCTACTTGCTTTTTCAGGCTCTGATTGTTCAAAATGAAAAAGTTTTAGCACTGAACCAAACAATCTGTGAAATCTTTCAACTTCAATAGCTACTAATATAGTCCTCTAATAAATATCCACCTCTCTCAGACCTCACCATGATGGTAAAACCTCTACTAAGAATTACAGTCTAGGCATTGATGGCTTGTTTCTCTTATCCTAACACTCAGAAAGCGGAGACAGGGGCTGCAGAGATCTGAGGTCAGCCTGAGCTGAGCAACCCATAGAGTTATGGGCTAGCCTAGGTTATAGTGAAACTCTTTAAAAGGGAGGAGGGGACAAGATGGCTCAGTGGATTAAGGTGCTGCTTGCCAGCCTGACAAAGCTCTATCCCCAGCATTCACATGCTGGGGAGGGAATCCACTCCTACAACTGACCTCCACACACATCATAATACACACACACTCTGGCACAGGAGCATGAGTATGTGTGAATGTGAACACACACACACAATAAATGTAATTTTTAAAAAATTTGGATTTAGAATTAGGATAAAGGAGAGTAAAGGTGAACCAAAAAATGGTCAAAAGACTTAGATTGTATTCCCAGCTCTGTCCCTTTCTATCCATAGGACTGCGGGCAAATCACTGAACCTAAAAATGAAGTTCTAGACCAACCCTTTACTGGCCATGATCTTCTCATTTCTCCATCTTGAAGAAAATTGACTTTTTTCCATCATAACCAGGATGTCATCCCTAACCAGTATCAATTTTTATTTCATCCTTAAACAAATAAAAGTAGCAACGCTGGGTCTGGAGAGAGAGCTCAGCAGTTAAGAGCACTGGCTCCTCTTCCAGAGGATCCTGGTTCAATTCCCAGCACCCACATGGCAGCTCAGTCTGTAATTACAGTTCCAAGGATTCTGACACCTGCACACAGACATACATGCAGGCAAACTGCATAAAATAAAAAATAAATAAGTCATTTTTAAAAAGTAATAAATGATATTCTTTTCTAAGTTTTCTGGTACTGAAAGACAATCTAAACATATTTCACTTATCTTAAATCTGCATTCAAGCCTGGACCTTTTCCTCAAAATGCATTCAGGAAATAGACTTTAGCAGTATGTGCTGCACCAGCAAACTTCAAAAGAACTCAAAAGCCTTGGGGAGATATATTTAAGCAAACCATGAACTTCCAATTGACAAAATATTAAGTGCACAATGGAATGGCGCTACTGGATCCGTGAAGAAAAAAAAAAAAAAGATGGGAGACACGTGGACAAGACTCAAATTCAATACTTTTGTGAGGTTATAAGAGCAAAACGTTTACTGGGAAGACAATTCTGGACAGAGGGAACAGAGGAAGGTTTCATCTTCTGTGAACTGCAAATAGCCGCATGGAGACGACATACTTACTTGTATATGAAATGAGAATGGAGATAAGCTCCAGAAATTGGGAAAGACTGGATTTCCCCAGCACAGACTGTGATGTCACTGAAGGACTTCTAAGCGTGACATTAAAATTCTCTTCTTCCCTCAACACAGTCAAAGCAATGAGGCAACAAGCAGAAACTTCTACCTGAGGAAAGGTAACGTAAAAAGTTCCTGCTCTCAGGATGGCTCTTTCTTATGGCATATTAAAGAAACAATACAAATTACACGTTAAGGTTTGGAAGTATTTTTAACCTAGAGATTGAGGTCAATGTTGTTCAGAACAAGAACAAAACCCACCATATAAGAGCAATGTGCTTTAACAAATGAAGAGACACAAATATCAAGAAAGTCTGGAAAGAAGACTGACTGAATCCATGCAAACAGTTCATCAATGTTTACATCCTTACCAATTATAGACTACACATTATAAGACATATCTTGTGCTTACCTTGCAATTTAAATGTGATTAAAGTGTTTTTAGTCTAAATGACAATATGTTAATCAACTATCTAAATACATATATCTATTGGTACTTAATGTTCTCGATCAAAAGAATTAAGGCTAGCCTCGAGCTTGCTATGTAGACCAGGCTAGCGTAGAACTCACAGAAATATACCTGTCTCTGATTCCTGAATGCTGGGATTAAAGGCATGCACCTATACCTGGCTTCTCTAAGTGAAACAGGACATTCCAATCTGGGACGGCAAAGAGTCTGTGCGCCAGTAATTTCCACTGCCAAGGCCTACTCTACAATCAGCAAGCCTAATTGGCTAGGTAGCAGCAGAGATGAATTTGCAATTATTGAAATCCAATGTCAGGTTTTAGCACCAACGACCATCTCAAATAAATACCCCCTCCCTTTACTTTGTCAAGAAAGTAGGTACATTTAAAACTGCATAAATATAGATGTCAGAAAAAGAGAGAGAGGAGGAGGAGGAGGGGGAGGAGGAAAAGGCACCTGAACCTATAGATACGGTATAAATATACCAAAGTTCTTTTTCAAGACGTGTTTTAGGGCGTGTCTTTGTTTTGACTCAGTGATTTAAAAAAAAAAAAAAAATCATGAGCCCCACTCATCCCGGGCTGTCAGGTACTTTCCCTTTCCAACTCGAGCATCCTGGCTTTGAAATCCGAGGGCTTCTCAGCCTCGCCCTGATTTCCCGGTGCAGGGAGGCTACAGCCCCGGCGTCCCGCGGCCCCTATTCCCGTCACAGCACCGCCGGGCAGGGGCGTCCGGCCTGCCCGCTGCACGGCAGGCGGCTCGGGAGAGGGGGCTCCGAGGGTCGCCCCAGAGCGCTGCCGGCCAAGGACGCCCGGCCCTCCACCCGCTCGCGCCGCGCCCCCCGAGCCGGGCACCTTCGGGCGCCCCCGCGACCCCGATCCCCGACCCCCGGCTCTCACCGTGCGGAGGTCGCGCTGCCTCCTCGGCCGCCGCCCGGCTGCGGGTCGCCCAGCGACCTGCAGGCCCGAGGATGGAAGAGAGGCGAGGGGCAGTCCCGTCACATCCCCGTCCGCCCAGCCGCCGGCCCCGCAGCAGCCAGCATCGCCTCCACGGCCTGAGGGAGCGCCGGACTTCACGGACGCCGCGCCCCCTCCCTTGGCCGGCGCCCGCCTGGACTCCGCCCTCCAGGGCCCGCGCACTACGCGTGCGTAGACCCGCCCCCCGGGAAGTCCGTGCGCAGGCGCGAGCCTCAGTGGGCTAGGCCCCGCCTCCGGGCCCGCCCCACTCTCTTGCCAGCCGTTCCCAGGCTCCGCCCCGTTCCACTGACCTTGCTCCTTTGGCCCCTGACTCAGGTCTTTCCTGAGGTTGTTAACCTTTCACTTGGGTTTCATGGCTGACCACCTCGAGGTGGCCTGCTAGATTCAGATTTGCTGCTTGACCACCTCCCTCTCCAGACTGATAGAAGTGATCTGAACACGGGAGCAAGCATGACCTCCCACCCTCCCCTGTCTACATTTTGTTTTGGCCTCTGCCAAGCATACTGAATCTGGCTGAGATTGAGATAAGACACTGAGAGCTGAGAACTCAAGCTATCCTATGATGCTGTGGATCTAAATTCCATTTGCCAGGACCAGTTCCCCACTTCCTTCGGGGCTTCTGTCTTCCATAAGCCATCTCTCCCTCAGTCGTAGATGGTTGGACCAGTCCATGAGAGTCACTGTGCAAGCCTGTGGTAGCTGGCTGTCTATTAAAATCATTGAAAGTGCTCTTTATCTGGCCCTAGACTGCCTGTTCTGCTTGCGAGCCCCAACAGCTCAACAGAAATTAATAACACTGCAAGAGAACTTGAAAAATCACTTCTCCAGACCACTAAGGTAACTACCCTGTTAAGCGAGGAGGAGACACTTGTGTCCCTCCCTTTGACCACCAGACTGTTGAAACATTATACTCCAAAGAATTAAAAACTTTTGAGGCATCCCATCCTGGGGAAATGGAAACAACCCTGAAGGCCTAGTGCCATCCCGAGGAGGGACTTGCCTCCCAGGATTTCACGCAGTTCTGACAAATTCTCAGACCATTTTGCAGAATAGATTTGAGTGAGCTGAGACATTGATAGTGAGATGCGCAAGAAAACCTTAACTAGGAAGTGCTGATCAATTTACGTTTATCCCTTGCTCTCATTTGAACTTAAACCTCTTGTCAGTACTCCTGAAGGTAGACTTGGCGATCACTGGACCCCTTTGCTTCCTCCTCTTCCCTAAGTGGCAGTATTGAATAAGTCTCCTTTTTATGTGTTTCATTATTACTTGTCTCTTTAATTGGTCAATTGAAAAGTGGTAGGGAGATGTAACTATGTGGATGGTAACGGCCTGATTTAAAATGCTGGAAAAGACTAGGTCTACATGCGGTACATTTCTTTTAAGATGAAGGAAATCATTAGGTAAGGAAACACCTGACCCAGAGCCCTGAAATACTCCCACTGAAGCACATCATTCCCGAGATGAGGTTACTAAATGTGCTTTCGAGTTTGTGCTACAATCTAAATTGAGAGATGGGACAGAAGTGGCTCTCCACAGCCTGTCCCTGGGAGCTGAGCAAAACACTCCATTTTCAACAGTCTCCATAAAGAATCTGGGAAAGGTAGGGTTATCCTCAGTTCCCCCCATCAGGAAGAGCTTTGCTGCTCTGGACAACCTAGCTGTGGTCTTGTGACTCCCTGAATATTTGAGGTAACTGTGTGTTTTCTCTGGCAGTTTGAAGTGCTAAGTTACTACTTCCCTTTCTTCTACAGAAGCAGGAGCCTTCCTGGATGCATGATGCATATGAATTTTTCCAGGCTTCATCTAATTTTCTGCATTCCTGTTTTGTCTTTGTCCCAATTTTCTCACTTCGTGGATTGTCACATCGCTTCTATTTCTATTAGGCACTTGTTTCAATTTATTCACACAGGATTTTAATTTGCGAGATGGCTGTGATGACACAGAGAGGTCAATGTGTTGAAAGAAGATTTTTATTGCTTACATTTCATGAAAGATGGAATGCTTATGTCATGCAGAGGCATATGCAGAAGTATCGGGTTTGGTTGGGAGTGGAGGGAAAATCCAGACAAAAGCTTTTATTGGGATTTATGTGGGAAATGAACAGAGAGAAGTAGGGATATCTTGGGAATGGCGATTGTGGATAATGTCAAAGAAATTTAAACCACAGACACCTCTCCAGTTGTTTGATAACTGACCATGGGTTATTTAGATCAGGGAGAATACAAGCTTGGTTTGTGAAAGTTAAACAAAGAGGTGATTGTAGTTGTATACTTATGTTGGCTGGAGGCTGTCATAGGATTTTTTTACATGCTCATGAAAGCTGGGTTACAAGAGAAGTGTAAACAATGTTCACCATTTGTTAGGATGCCAAATAGAAAAATCTAAGAAAACATAGTTAAACACCATTTTAGAGTTATGTATAGAAAAAGACTAAAAAGGCTGACACCTGAGGAGCTAAAGGCTATATATAGTTGAGGTCAAGGGTAAGAAGGCAGACCAAGATGGGCATTTGGTTCACACGTTTTAACATGCCTCAGAATCCAAATAACAAAGATTGCTGGCCACCAGCCCTAGAATCTCAAATTCAGCATGCCTGGGGTGGGGCACAGGAATTTGCATTTTTGTCAGATTCTCAGAGTGCTGCTCTAGGGATCAAACATGGAGAACCACATGACTTGAATATCTCTGCAACAACCTGCCATGCTGGTGGAGATAACTCTCCAACCCTTGAAGGGTTGATAAGACACAAAGGTCTAAGGGTCTACGTGTCACATGTCATGTGGAAAACTATTACAACTGTGTCAACCTTTGACCAGTAAGGAACAGCTGAGAGAGCCAGGGTATGACTCAAGTCCGTGAGCTGGGAAGAAGGACTGGTGGTGAAAAATCAGAGGTAGATGGTGCAAACTGCAATGATAGGACTGCGCATGCTTTGATCACCCTCCCTTGTGCGTTTTTCAGTATACTGAGTCCTGTCAGAGCAGAGATGGAGAACCAGGTGATTTTGCAGGGTTGTAGCATGGAGCTGCTGGTTAACAACTGGAATGAACAATGATGGGTGGGCAAACTCAGTAGGTAAAGTAATTTACCACCAAGCCAGGCAACCTGAGTTTCATCCCAGAAATCACATAGTAAAAGGAGAGAAATGACACCTTTAAGTTATTTTCTGGCTTCCATGAACATGTGCCATGGCACATGTGTGCCTACACACATAATAAATAAATGTTAAAAAATATTTAAACAAAAACTATAGCTTTCAAATAGCAAGATAAGCCAGAATATGTGCATTAAGTGTGGTAGGGGCAAATGGGGGTGAGGGGGAATAGAGAAGAATAAATTGTAGAGATCAGTGTGGTGTTGAGTCTAGAGAAGAGTTGATGAACATATCATGCAATTTCACTATAAATTTTTCTGTCAGAACAGAAGAAGAACAGAAGATACCTATATGTTATATACTAGAGGAATGCATCTCCTCAAAATAAATACACTGAAGTTCTTCCCCCATGAGCCTCTTTAGAGTACGGGTCTTCAGAAATTATGAATGAATAAGATCATGAGACCCTCATGGAGCCATCAGTGTCCCCCTATAAAGGAAGAATTAGGCTGGTGAGACAGCTCAGCCTGGAAAGGCATTCACTGCCCAGCCTGACAACCTGATGACCTGAGTTCAATCTCTGAAAGCCACATGATAGAATAAGAGAACTGACTTCTACAAGTTGTCCTCTGCTCTCAACATGCACACTGCGACATGAAAATGCATAGTAAACACACACACACACACACACACACACACACACACACACACACACAAATAAATAAATAAATAAATGTTTAAAAAATTAATAAGGGGAGGCACAGGCTCTTTATTTCTGCTCTCCACCAAGTAAAGATCCATTAAGAAGATAGCTAACTCCCAGTGTGGTGGCGCATGCCTTTAATCCCAGCCCTGGAGAGGTGGAGGCAGGTAGAGCAATGTGAGTTTGAAGCCAGCCTGATCTATATAGCAAGTTCCAGGACATCCAGGGCTACCTAGAGAGACCCTGTCTCAAAAGCAAAAAGCAGATAATTATCAATAAGCAGATAAATATCAAAAAGGAGATAATTATCTGCACCAATGTACATCTTCACCAGATAGCAGGGTGACTCTGCTCCTTGCACACCTGGCCTTTTATGTGTTAATTTGATAAAACTTTATAAATTTTACAAATAAAAACAAACCTTTACTAATTAGTGGTCAGGTAAGTTTTCCTTCCAAACCTCCAGTGGTCCCTAGGTATGATCACTGCTTAAGACATATAAACACATTCTCTGCAAATGTCATTGGCTGATGCCTCCAACTTCGTGTCATACCATGATAGGAAACAAGTTGAGATCCCTGTTTTGATCATTATGTCTGCAGAGAAGTTACTAAGATGTTGATTTGGTAGGTGTCATGTGCATACTTCTTGTTCCTTTGCTTTTGTGGAGGCAAATTATTTAATTATTTCTTCTGCAGAAATGTGTAAAGACTTTGTCTCTACTGGTAGTTGGTCTTTTCTTTGGACAGCTAGCCAGTTCCCAAATAAAAACATGGAGACTTATTATTAATTATGAATGCTTGGCCTTGCCATGTCCCAGTTTTTTGTTTTGTTTTGTTTTGTTTTTGTTTTTTAACTTACTTTAACCTGTTTCTATTCATCTATGTTTTGCCTCGGGGCTTTTTTTACCTTTCATTCTGTCTGTCCTACTTCCTGCTTCCTCTGTGTCTGGCTCACCCCTGGTGTCTCCCTGCTGTCTCTTTTTCTTTCCTCCTTTCCCTAAATTCCTCTTCCTACTTACTCTCCCTGCCTGGAAGTCCTGCCTGCACCTACTCCCTCACTATTGGCCATTGAGTTTTTTATTAAACCAAGCAGATGCCTTGTAAAACAGCAACACATCTTTCCATAGTTAAACAAATGCAACACATCTTTGCATAGTTAAATAAATATTCTGCAACACTACCGTTGGGTCAATTTTAATAAGTCATATTGGCCTTAAAATATCTATTTCTGTCACATTTATTTACATAGAATTATTCAAACTATTTTTTGTTCTTTTTTTTCTATTTTTATGCTGCCATATCTATTTTGGCATATTTGTTTTTTCTTTCTTTTAAAACTTAACTAGCTAATAGTTTGTATGTTTTAAATATCGAGCTTTTGGATTTATTTCTACAATTCTATTATTCAAATCATTATTTATAATTTTGTATTTATTAGTTTCTTCTGTTTGGTTTACTTTGTTGTTTTTTTTTATTTTGGATATTAAATTCACTTATAACTACATTTCATTTTTTGTCAGGTGTTTAAGCCACAAACTTTCCTATAATAATTGCTTTAGCATAAAGATTTTGTCTTATTTTCATTACTATCATTTCCAAGAAATTCTGCAATTTTATTTTTTATTTACTCGTTTCCCAAAAAGATGTTTGAATACCTTTTAAATTATAAAGAAAAAAAAGAAGTTTTAGATATTAAAAACCCTGTTATTATTCTGATTTTACTGCATTATAGTCAGACAATGTTTTTGTATATTTTTAATCTTTGAAATTTAGTTTTTATGATCAAGCTTAATAAATTTCTATATTCACTTGAAAAAAAGGCAAATTCACATTTGTAGAGATACAGAATTCAATAATGTTTTGTAGGAGGTTTTCATCTTCCTTCACTAGAGAAGTGCCGAGAACATGGAAGGCGAAGACCCACACAGAGAGAGCTGAGAGGAACAAGAAAACTCTGAAAGAAGACTGCTCCCCTCACTACTATCCCCATGGCACCCCCAAAAACCAAAAAAAAAAACAAAAACATATTAAGAGAAGTAAGAAAGAAAATTGGGTTGCAGAAACAAGAATAAGTGTTTTGTGTTATTTTTTCTTAAAAAAAAAAAGAAGAAGACTCTTAAAAAGCCAAGAGAGCCCCTGGAAATGAAAGACGTGGAAATCCAATTGAAGAAATAAGGGAAAAGTTTGAAGTAATCTGCAAATTAGAACAACAATAAAAGATTGAGAATATCAGGGTGTGTGTGTCGGGGGAAAGGGGTTCTTTGAGAACTTAGTAATAAGCTTCCCACTGGGGGATGGGCAGCTCATGAGAATGGGAACTCACAAAATCAGAATTCCAAGCAGTTCTCCCAAGAGTTTAGGCAGATTGGACAGGCACAGTCTCCTCTCCTGCTGCTCAGTCCACACTAGTGAGCTGCCAGGGATCCCCCTCCCAGATACTCTACCAAAACCCCAATGGCACCATCTTAATATTCAGACCTAGTCTATCCAGGCTACATGACACAGGTGGGACTTCTTAAGGGTAGACAAAGATCCAGGGCCCCATCATCCTGTCTCCTCCTCCCAGACAGTTCTTAACATTCCAGACCTAAACCTGCCTGACACTGGGCTGCAAATAGTCAGTTTGTTTCTCTTCTCTCCAAAGTTTTAAAGTCCTTTCAGGCAAAGCTCCTCAAAAAGGATTTACAGTTATGAACAGAACGGAAGTGTCTTCAAAGCTAAGGAAGGCCTCTCAATGCTTAGAAACACAGAGGCCAACCTCTCCTAGAAGGGAAGAGGAAATGCCTTCACTCCTCCGTATGAGTCACTTACTGTTCCTAAGAAGAGACAGAAGACTACTTGCTAAAACCACACAGACTTCAGTGCGGCTTTGGCTTTTAAGCCTACGATTAAACATGGTATTCCACGTGACTCTGATAGCAGATTCAAAAGACAGATGTGTGCCAACACAGAAACTGGGTTTGGTGGCATATGCCTGTAATCCTAGCTTTCAGGAGACAGGGGCAGGCACGAGGGTCATGAGTTCAAGACCAGACTGGGCTGTATAGCAGGATCCTGTGTTTAAAGAGAGAGAGATTCTTTGTATGAAAACCTAAGTTTGTTGATTTGGGGTGTCTTTTTTGGGGGAAGAGACAACCTTTGGGCTGAGCTTCCAATCCTCTCTGCCACTTGTCATTGATGCTTTTGGAAGCTTTGGGCAAGGTGCTTTATTGCTCTATACCCCAGTTTCATATCTTCAGATAAGGACTAAGTGAAGTTACTCAATGATTTCAATGAGCAAACATATATAAGCCCTTGGAACAATGTCTGGCACAGAGAAAGCGCTAAGTAACTAGATACTATTATAACATGCTCCCATTGATATAAAAGATGTAAGATGTAAAACGGAAGTTTACTTACACTCCTAGTCAGATAGACATGTTAATTTGCCAGGGCTTCCATGAGCAGGCACCTCAGGCAGAATCATTTAAACAGAGATGGATCTTCTTGTGGTTCTGGAGGCTGGAAGTCTGACATTAAGATGTCTGCAAGAGTCTGGCAAGGTGGCTCAGCAGATAAAGGTACTTTTCATACAGGTGTGGTCACCTAGATTCAATCCTTGGTAACCCATGTAAAGGTAGAGGGCAGGATCTCACTCCACGAAATTATCCTCTGACTTTTACATATGTAGTTTTTTAATATGTTGGCAAGGTTGGACTTACTCTGAAGCTCCCCTTCTGAGCTTCTAGAGATACATGGTCTTTCCTTTCTGTCTTGTGTTCTTATCACTTTTTATAAGGGCGTCACTTGTGTGGGCTAGGGCTTGTGCTTCAGACCTCGTTTTAATATTGTTACCTCTCTAAAGCCTCCATCTCCAAACAAAATCACATTCTGAGCGACTAGAGGTTAGAACAGCAACATGATTTCTAGGGTGCAGCTCAGCCCATAATGACAGAGAAATAGAATTTCCCTAGTTTGATATGATCAGTCTGTACTTTCCACCCGAGTCTCTCCTGCTGTCTGTGTTTGTCTCTACTTGCTGTTTTGTTTTAGAAAACATTATGAAAATATCAATCAGTTACTAAATTGTTTACAGGTGGCCTTCTAAGTATTATCTTTAAAGAAGTCTTGAATCATGTTATATTTTGATTAAAAGGCTCGGTGTCCACGGCTGCACTCTCTTCCTGCTTCTGACTGTAGGATGGTGTCTGCCTCTATAGGATGAAGGCTATAGTTTTCTGAGTGTTGTAGAGATGAGGCAGAATTAGTCATCAAGCTCTGTCTTCTTCCTCTTCTGGTAGCTGAATAATAATGTGCCTTGCCTGACCTTCCAGGTGGAAAACTCCATCAGGGTGACAGGAAACACCGATCTATTGGCTTGGCAGCTCTCCCTGGATGCCCCAGCATCACCTCTGTTCTTGGAAACAAAGGAGACTCTTCTGAATCTGCCATCACACTCAGTCTTGCCCTAGGCAGTTGACACATGGATGTGCCAGGTAATAAAGAGGTGATAGATAATCCTGGGGTAACTATTGAGTGAGGACTCCCATAGAGGAGATGCAGATCCCAAGCTAGCACACAGAGGGCATAGTTACAGGAGCTGACATCCCCTTCAACATGAAATGGGGGATGGACTGAGAAGCACCTTCTCAAAGCCAAGGGGTCACTCCGTGTACATTGACAGCAGTGACCCGTGCAAACAATCCATATGGCTTCAAACTGGACAGAGTACAGGGGACCAGTCACCAGAGAGACTCCTCAAAAATTTTGAAAACTAGGTCGGAGGCTACTATAGCTCAGTAGTAGCATGTTTAGCATTCCCATGTCTGGGATTGATACCTGCTACCATATGCATAAGAAGAAAATGGCTACAAACTAAAACTATAAGAACTACCTCCACCTTTGAGCTAAGTCAACAAACTCATGCAAACACTGACTAAGGCTGGTGTTAGGGACAATGGGCCATCTCAACACTGACCCATGAGCCACCTTCCTCACTTCATCCCAGCTGTCTTCAGTGCCAATTCTTCTAAGTCAGTTTGTCTAGAATCCTCCTCACCCTTCATGCTTTTCTTTCCGTAATTTTCAATCCTCTGAGATACACCCTGACACTTGACTATTAATTCTCATTTTTCCTTGTTGCTACCTACAACTGTTTTCATGGTTCAGAAGAAAATCTGTCTTACTAATTTCTTTATCGTGGAGCATATCCTCATCCCGGACTCCTAACCAGCAGCCAGTTCTTTTAATAGAGCCTGGAAAGGGATGTAGATGCAGGCACTGCCCAGGTGGAGAGGGGCACAGAGTCCATCCCTTATACCATGGGCCAAGCAGATGTGAGGCTGAAGTTCTATTAGCATGTAAGTACCCAAGCTGTCAGCTAGATTCCAGCCTCCTAAAAGATCATTTCAAGCTCCCTTGTTCTTCTGCGCAACTCCAAGCCTCAGAGGGTTGAAGTATCAAGCTAAATGATTTACAGGTAAGTTGGAAAGCCAGGTCCCAAGCTGTTCACTGACAACGTTTACATCAACATCTATGAGTTAATGTGATTAGGACTTTTAAAAGCATAATTCAAAAACAGCTAACCAGAATTAAATTCTCCCCTATGGAAAAATAAGATGTGCATATCTAAGGTTGGGATAGGGCATCAGGTTCCCTTGACATCTCTAGCGTCTCCATAGGGTCGCTTTGACAGTGACCCTCCCCTTGGCAAACTCTAAGGCTTTTCTCAGTCAAACCTAACTCTTGGACTTTTGTGCTTGTTTTTGTCTTCTCCAGTGTAAGGAAGAATCTAGCTAGGAACTGACGGAAACAGATGAAGACCCACAGCCAAGCATCAGGCAGAGCCCAGGGAACCCTGCAGAAGAGGGGGAGGAAGGATTGGAGGAGCCAGAGGGGTCAAAGACACCATAAGAAAATCCACAGAACCAACTAACCTGGGCTCATCGGGGCTCACAGAGACTGAAGCGACAACCAGGGAGTCTGCATGGGCTTGGTCTTCTTGTGGGACTCCTAACAGTGGGAACAGGGGCTGTCTATGACTCTTTTACGGGCTTTTGGGACCCTATTCCTAATTCTGGGTCACCTGGTCCAGCCTTAATATGTGGGGTGGTGCTTAGTCTTACTGCAACTTGCCATGTTTTGTTGATACTCATAAGAGATCTGCCCTTTCCTAAACAGAAACAGAGGAGGAGTAGATTGGGGGGTGGGAACAGAGGAGGTGGAGGGAGGGACTTGGAGGAGAGGAGGGAGGGGAAACTGTGGCTGGGGTGTAAAATTATTTGTATTTATTTAAAAAGAATCCTGCTCGTTAGTTTGGCCAGACTCCTCCATCCTCCATGTCTGATCACCTTCTATCCAAGCAGGTTCCTCACCAGCATCATCCTCCAGGTGATGTCTAAGCTCCACACCTGCCTTGAGCAAGAATCCTGTTAGGTCAGTTTACCTGGAATCTCCCTTGCCTTTGATGTTTTCTCCTGGTAATTTTCTAGCCTCTGAGCTCCACCCTTGACCCTTGGTGACAAATACCTGCTGGTTTTTGTTTTCTATACCTCTGTCATGGCCGTCCTGCATAAAGTCTATCTTGCTGTTTCACATGTTGCATTTAACAACTTTTTCTTTCATAGTTTCACTTCTGGGGGCTCAGTCAACATCTGTGTCCCAGGCAAATGATGAAAAAAGACAAAAGATACTGTAGAAGTTTCTTCAGGAAATCTCCCAAATATGGTCACAGGACATATCCTTTCATGTGTCTTCTGCCAAACTTTAGTTCATAGACACACCTAACTGTACAGAAGCTGGTGAATGTGTCCTTTCTTCTCTGCAGCCCTATGCCCAGAGACAAAGCCCACCACCGTTGAAAATGGGGACACTGGATATTTGGGACAGTTTTAATCCCAGCACTTGGAAGGCAGTGGCATATAAATCTCTTTGGTTTTGAAGATAGCCTGGTCTACATAGTGATTTCCAGACCAGCCAGGACTACACAATGAGGTGTGCCTGTGTGCATGTGTCTGTGTCTCTGTGTGCATGTGTGTGTCTGTGTGTCTGTGTCTGTGTGTTGAATCAGGGATGAAGTCTAACTGTTTAAGAAATGACAATGTAATAATCTGTTAAGAAATTCAGCGCTTGGGGCTCCTACACATGCCCAAGAGGTGGGGAAATGAAGCTACTGTGCAGCCCTGGGCCCTGACCGTCTCTGGTGTAAAGTGACCCCTTATTTATACAAAAGGAGAAGCACACATGGAAAGCAGGAAGCATTGCTGATTTGATATTGCTGAGCCTTGCCCTAATGGTGCAAATGCCATTTGTTTGATATGGCTGAGAAAGTTTTGTGATTCTGGGCTCACTGCCAGGCATCAGCATGTCATTGCTGAAGGTCCACAGATGCCCTTCCAGAAAGAGCCAATTCCCCTTTTAGCTCAGCTGTTTGGTGGCAGGAATGAATGTTCCATGGGCAGTGCTGCTTCATTCTTCTCCGTGGGCAGGAAGGTCAGACAAAGCTCGGGTGTGGTGCAAGCCTCTGAAGGTGGGGTGGACAGCAAGTTGTTCTCCCGCTGGAAAATTTTCATATTAAGTTCACTGGAATCTTTTGTATAAGAAGCCAAGGGCAGGTTTGGCTGGGGTGGTGCTCCAGAGTGGGCCAAGTCATTTCCAAGAGTTGACAAAGAAATGCCATCCCATTGACAAGAACAAACATTTCTCTGTGTGCTCAGGTAAAGCTCACTCTAAGGCTAGATATCAAAGAGGGAAAGCCAGGTACAGAATAAGCAGTATATAGGTATAGTGTGCTGCAATTTTTACATGAGGAAATACGGATGGATATGAATATTTATAAATTCAAAGGTGAGGCCATCTCTAGGGAGAGTCTCAGGAAACTGATAATCACGGTCGCCTTTTCACAGGGAGATTCTGTTACTATGAGATATGAAATTAAACTTGACTTTCATTGGATGTATATCCTTGTGATACATAAAATATCAATACATAATATGAATCAATAAAAATTATAAAATAATGATGATAATGCTATAACACAACTGAAACAAGACTTGGTGGTTACATGTGCACTCAGGAGGTAGATCAAGGAAGATCAGAAGTTCAAGGTCAGTTCATAGGCTACAGGAGACCTTGTCTTGAAAAGAAGGAAAGAAAGTAGGAAGAAAGAAGGAAGGTAGGAAGAGAGGAAGGAAGGAAGGAAGGAAGGAAGGAAGGAAGGAAGGAAGGAAGGAAGGAAGGAAGGAAGGAAGGAAGGAAGGAGGGGAAGGGAAGAGAGCACAACTTAGGAGTAAAGACTGGAATCCTAGAATCAGTGGCAGGAAGCAAGCAGGACTGAGAAAGGAAGTCTAAGACAGGATTGAGAGCCATGGCTGTGAGATGCAGTAGAACTGGAATCCAGGACAGCAATGTGACATGTGAAAGGTGACAGAAGAGGTGGATGGTTAAGTGAACATCGGAGAGGGGAAGCCATTCTCTCAGGCTGGGTGTTCATGGAGAAGAGGGATGGGACCAGGCTCAAGTCAACTCATTAGCAGCTAAATTTCATCATAACTCACTTAGAAGAGTCCAAAAAAATGTTGTAAAATATGAGGAGTCATGTCCATGGAAGGTCCATGAGATGAAAGATGTCAGACAAGTCTTCATAGCCAAGAGGTTCCCTACCTTGGCTATATTTATTGCTACCAATGACCAAGTCTCTGTGTTTGATCAAACCTGAGTAAGACTCCTCAGTTTCATAAAGAATCTTGCCAAGTTAGTTTAGTAAAAATGGCCCACCTTTTGTATCTGTTCATTCTTGACATCCATCCAAGTTTCTCACCTGACTGTCAGCATCTTAACATGATGCATGCTGTTACTGTGCAGGAACAATGTTGAGTCAGTAACAGAAGATCGAAGTGTGGACAAGAATATGGAGACAGGGAACCATTTGTTCACTGTTGGTGAGAATGTAAATTAGGAGAGCCATTATGGAAAGTAGTACAGATAGAGCTGGAGAAACGTCTCAGTGGTTAAGAGAACTGGCTACTCTTACAGAAGACCTGAGTTCTGCTTGCACTGCCCACATGATGGCTCTTAATTGCCTGTAGCTCCAGTTCTAGGAGATCCAGTGCCCTTCCGCACACACATGGTACATATACATATACTCACACACAAGCATATATATGCACCCAAGATTAATTTCTGGCACACATACAGACATGTACAACCACATACATGTATACCTGCAGTCACACAAACATGCATTCACACTCCTACAGAGACACACATAAATGTAGTGTGTATGTACACAGGCTACTGTTCAGCCTTTCAAAAAAAGTGAAATTTTGTCACTTGTAACCACATGAATGGACTCAGGGGACATTATGTTCAATGAAACAAGCCAGCTACAGAAAAGGGAAATATTGTATGGTCTCACTTACATGTAGAACCTGAACTAATAAAAGTTATAAAAGCAGAGTGTAGTTTTATGGTTGCCCAGGGTTTTAGGGATGAGGAAATGGAGAGGTGATGGCAAAGGATAAAAGTTCAAATTGTGCTAAATAAGTAAGGCTAAAAAGCTATGTGGTACAGTGTCTAGAGCTAACAGCACTGTGTCGAATACTTACATTTTATTTGGAAAGGTGACTCTCACTATAAATATCTCTTACACACGCACAGATAACACTAAAAGTCACAGGAGAAAGCTTCTAGAGGCAGAGGATACGTTTGTAGTCTTGATGGTGGTTTCATGGGTGTATATTTACTTCCAAATTCGTTTGGGTATTCACATTAAACATGTAGTTTGTTTCATACCTGTCATTCATCAATAAAGTGATTTAAGAAAGAATTCTATTGAGTTGACTGACCAAGGATTCCCTTAGCCTCACGCTTCCCCTTGGGAATTGTTCCTCCACTGACCCAACCCTGTTCCTTGGTACTAAGTCCCCACTTGTTTATCTATTCTGCCTCTCTCCTCTACTAAAGCCCTTTCCACTAAAGTCTTTCTTACATCTTAAACAAGAGTTAGGAATAAAACTTATAAGCACCTGCTAGTTGAGGAGCTGCTACAATGTAACACCCATAGGGATGATTCTGGTTTCAGTGGTTAAACTGTTACAGGAAAATAATCACAGAGATCTCTCAGCTGGTTTATATTCAACTGAGACTGGGCTGGGGAACCCTGTGGGAGAAAGCCTGAGAGAGAATTTCACTGCCCAAGCACACCTCTTGACATTCTTCTTCCCCGAGGAAGGTCGGAGCTTTATCCAGCCCCATGTGAAAAGGTAGAAGAGACCCAAAGGAGGAAAGATATGACATATTTTCAGTAGATTTAAATGTGTATTATGTTTAAATTCACATTATACAGGATACAAACTACAGCAAGGCTTAATATCGTTAGACATTAAAGATAACAAGAATGTTGCATACCAAACTAATGAGATAGTTGAAGGCTACATGATAGAAACTTCAAACCGCTGGTATTTTGTCTGTCAGTCTTTATGGCATTTTGTTTGTTTGTTTTTTCTCCGATATAAGATTTTTATTGATTATTTGGGAGTTTCACATAGTGCACCCTGATCACAGTCACTTCCACAATCCTCGCAGGTCCACCTCCCACTCCCCTGTGACCTCCCCCAAAGAAAAGAACAAAAGCGAAAGAAAGGAAAAAGTCCAATCTATGTTGCCCATAGACTCACTGGAGCATGGTCAGTGGCCAGCCTCTTAAAGAAAACTGAGTCCTTCCCTCTCCCCACCCCTGCCAGAAGCCATCAACTATGAAGAGCTACACTTCAGGATCCCTGTAACAATTTTTTTTTTCATTTTTCTTTATTAAGAAATTTTCTACTCACTCCACACACTATCCACAGATACCCCCTCCTCCTTCCTCCCACCCCCAGCCCTCTTTCCCAAGCCACCCCGCATCCCCACATCCCCAAAATCAAGGTCTCCCATGGGGAGTCAGCAGAGCCCAGCACACAGGTCCAAGCCCCTTCCCACTGCACCAAGGCTGTGCAAGGCGTCACACCACAGGCACCGGATTCCCAGAAGACTGCCCATAGGCCAGGGACAGATCCCGATCTCCCTGTCTGGGTGCCCCCAAAACAGTTCGAGCCAAACAATCCCTGTAACAATTTTTAAGACTTCTTTTTAATGGCTTCCTGTTTCTTTGAGGGGGGAAGTATCACAGAAGCCTTCTACGCCTCTCATTCTCAACTGTGAGTCTGCAGTCATGGATACCACTGCAAAGGTAGCTTCCTTGCCCTTTACAGTCAGCGGCAACACAGATCATGGACTTTCACGTGGTTTCTGGTGGCAGTACAGACCACAGACATCTACATGGCCTTCAGTGACAAAATGGACCACTGACATCCTACAGGAGCACAGACCATGGACATTCATACATCCTCCCATGGCAGCATGGACCATGGACCTCAACGTGCTCTCCAGTGGCTGCACAGACCATGGACAATCAACAAAGCCATCCAGTGGCAACATGAGGCATGTGTGGGGCGTTTACCCACCACCCCCACAGCTTCCCAGAGTTTTCTTGAGTGCGAGCAGCAGGAAATATTAGATAGAAGGATTTATAGCGGAGAATCTTGCGGAGATAAACAGATAGAAAATAAAGGATAGCCTCGAGAGGGCCTGGAACCTATTCCAACGGGCCCGGACTGTCTCTGGTCCAGGGTTTTTATAGAGACGCCAAGGGGTGGAGCAAAAGACCTCCTCCCCCAGCATAGCCAAGTGCAGGCCATCTCAGACACCTGCCCTCAGGCCTGTGGTCCTGATCATCCTCTATTTGGACCTGCTGGGTAAAGCCACGAGGAACCCCAGAACGGGCTCCCACAGGTCCCCCCTTCTTAATATATAAAAAAATAACTATTAATGGCTTACAGCAATCTCCATAGCTGTTACACCTCCCAGTATGGGAGTAGAGGATGATATAAATGGCATTTCTCTTTTGAATTAGGTCCAAGGTGACCACAGCTGTCTTAGCTGTCTCAAGCCCTTTCTAAACCAAAACTCTTAAGGCGACTACAAACTTAAAGAATCCCTTAGCTTCATCATTACCATTAACAGGTTAACATAAATATTGCTATACATAGTCACAATTCTCTCAATCTTACAACTCAAAGCAAACTCTTAACAGAACCATTGGAATTAGCATATATGGTGCTATATATAGTTAACAATTTTCTCCGTCTTACAACTTTAACTCAGTCATTTGAATTTTCTTGTTAACAGAACATAGGAAAAACTTTAGGAAAAACTTCGATGTATTCACATCAACTTAAACATTTCCTCAACTCCACAAAACCAGGGTGCATTAATATCAATAGGTTTCTGCGAACATAATTCAATCTCATAACTCCTCCTTTTCTTTATAATTTTTTAAAGTCTCAAACCTAGTTAGAGGAACCCAAACTTATCTGTTTGAACAGTTCCATTTGTAACACAAAACCAGTTCCATAAGTAATTCCATTTTTACATAAACAGTTCCACAAAACAATTCATAAATCACCAGTTAATAAAGCATATATGCATACACAAAACTGCATCTTGATTCTAAGTAGAAATACATTTCTTCATTTAAACAGTTCCATTTTTAACCCAATTCCAGAAAATTGTTCCTAGGTCATTACTATAAGTAAGCTCAAAATTGTCCCATTGCAATGAAATCTCTATTGTTCATTTCATTTAAGTACCAAAATTCAAATGATAATATTGGTACTAGCCTTCCAAATTTGAAGAAATCCATAACCAAAATGTTTTTGTAATTTTATCTCATTTTAAGTTCAAAAAGTTCAAACAAGAAATAAATTCTGGTATCAGGCTTTCACTTCCAAATATGAAGAGATGTTTTTCAACCAAAACTTTTTGCAGTTAATTTTTGTTCAAACAAGCGTCTCTGCAACTTTTGTTCTCACAGACAGACCTTTTTAGTTATAGTAAGATTTTAAACCGCACCGTTTTTGCTGTTAGCTCAGGTTTTTCTGTGCTGCGTTGATATTCCACAGATCTCAGCTGTGGATGCCTTGTGCTGGTTCTGGCCTCCGCCATTCTTAGCTTCTTAGTGGCTTCTGGAGCTTTTGAAACCATTCAGACTGCCTACTTTGCAGTCTACTAGGACACTATCTCCTGTGTCTCAGGTGTTTTCACCATATACATTAACAGACTCACACTTAACATTTACACTTTTTCACAAACTCACATATAACATTTTTTGCCTTGCAAAGCATTTAGACTCATATTCAACATTTACACGTTTTTATAAATTCACATACAACATATTAACATCTACTTATTTATACTTTATAGAACTACTTTAGCAAATATATTTCCTATTAATTCTTATATACTTATATTTATTCCATCTTATTTCTTATTTAAACTTACATTTACAACTAGCATCTTACAAGCTTATTACTACATGTCTTAAGACTACCTTAGATACTTCTTACAAGCTTATCTTCTTAAAGGAACTCTACAGATCTATTTTACGAACTTATATAGGCTACCATTAGCATATATCTAACTTAGCAAACACCTAAAGATTTCTTAACAGATATCTAACAAGACAGAATTTCTACAAACTAACTTATCTTATTTTCATCTTTCTATTTCTTACTCTTAATTATTATCACTATCTCTATTAGAAAGATTCTCTTAACTAGACAGGAAGTACGTACATCATTTCTAAAGTTTAGAGTTTATAGTCAGTTTTGTTATAAAGCACTGGGATTTAGTGAGTGTTGTCATTATAGAGTTGTGATACTTGTTGCTAGGGGATTGTAACATTCTCAGGACGACGCCACACTCCAAAGTTGCGAGTGGGCCTTTTTGAACCGGCAGAGATGCACTGTCAGCGGTAAACGGTTTTTAACTAGAGGCTGTCCCTTCACCCAAATTCATAATAGCTCCCCTAAGTACTTCAATTCAGACAAACATTTCTATTACAACAGCACTTTTGGTTTGCTCTACCAAAAAACTTTATGCTGAGGGTGAAATTATCATATTTAGCTGTTGTAAAGCTCTTAAGGATTTTAAAGTGACTTGTTTGCTCTTATAGGTAGCTTTTTGTCATCCAACTACCTTTAAAAACTTTGCACAACTATTAGGGTAAATAAGGCATTTTACCAATGGAGCCCCAAACCGCGAAGCGCCTAGTTCCATATCCTTTCAATTTTTCATTGGAACTGACACCCAAACTCTTAGACGATTTTCCTCCTTATTTTTAAAAGCTGTATTTTAATTTTAGAGCTGACAAAAGTGTTTCAGGGCAATGTCGCCATCTTTAGTGGAAAAACTACCTTTCCCAGAATGCATTTCCCTTATATCAGTCCATAATATCAGTCCCATATATCAGTCCCTTATATCATTTCCCATATTTCTTGTCATGTTTGAGAGTCAACTGGTTCTCTTTTACCAGACTTGCTTACAAATTCTTGCCCGGGAGGTTTGAACAAAGTTTTTTTGCTTTTGCAATGGGAGATTTGAACAAGCACTTTACATTTTCAGCTATGGCACACATTGGGAGGTTTCTGGTCTCTCCTCTGTTGGCTTTAACAGGTGTTTCAACTTCATCAGACACTGGCCCCCAAATCAGAACCGCACCTGCCTTGTTAGCGCGCATTGAGGCTGGCATTTCTGATCGCAACTTTCCTCGGGGCTTGTGTTTGCTTTAGCCAGTCAGTGAAAAACATTTGCAACAGAGCTTTTCCATAGCTCCTTCAGAGATTTTCTCCCACTGATCTTCTCCTTTTGCTTGTTCCTTCCCCCCCAGATGCAGAGCTTCAGCTATCTGTCTGCGGCTCTGTTCCTCTGCTAGCTGCCTTTGGAGGTAGGAGCTTTTCTCCCCCCGAATCTGCCTCAAACTCTAGCAGCTTTGTCAGGTCATGCATTTTCTGGGGAGGAATCTGTCCCCTCTGTTTCTTCTGAGTCTTTCTCCCAGACAGTTCCCAGTTTGGTCTCAGTTTATCCCCTCTACCCCAGAAACAGTTTCCGACACTAGAGCGGCGGCTTTCCCTGCTACTGAAGGTAGGGGTTTTCTGTCTGTTTTCGGGGTCTGTGTGGTTTGCGTACAGACTGAAAATCCAACAAGGGAGGTTTTTGCCATTTCTAAACTCCCATTAGGACAGGTGCTTTGCCTCATCAGGCCTTCACCTGGCCCAGTCCCCCAGTGGGTTGTGTTTGCTTGTCTGGGTGCTCAGGACAGAGCTTATGCCAAAGGCAGTCACCCCTTAGGGCTACACTCCCTCATTTCATCAGGAGTCAGTTGAAACAAAGCTTTTCTCAAAGAGATGCTTTCTCTTGACAGAAAAGAAAGCTTTACTCCCGGACAGTTCTGTTCTGCCCTGGCTGGGCTCTTTCCCCAGACAGCGTTCTGACTTGGCAGCACAACTGCTTCAGACACAGTTCAGCTTTACCGTTTTCCCAGAAAGGTCCTTTCTCTGATAGGAAAGCTTTTTCTCAGGTTTCTTTTTGTAGTTGTGGACCTATCAACCCGGGACTTGTAGGAAAGTGGACAACTGTGCCGTTCCCACCGGCTTTAGCTTGCTTTGTTCATTAGCAATCTTCCCCTGGGTCCTGCACCTTCCTGCCTCAGCTCTGTGCTCCGGGAAGTTTACCACTGCAGGAACCCTAGTATCCCCGAAATGCACTCCAACTCAGACACTGGCCAGTCGCCTCTGGGTTTTTGGTCAGAAGCGAGGATACAATGCTAACAGTTTGCATTGCTTCAGGGGATCTTTGCATTATTAGGACAATGAGGAGCACCTTTTCATTCTGAGACACTCAGACAAAACCCTTGATGCCTCAGCTCGGCTGTAACTGTGAAGTTTGGCTTTTTTGCTTTTCTCAGGTAAAGTTTCCTGCCCTTTTGGGCCTCTCTGTAGCTCTTCACCCACACTCTCCCAAGCGTTTCCCTCAGGGTACTCTGACCCACTGTCTTTTACTAGCTTGAAGAGACAGAGCTTAGAAGGGGTTTTTAGAAACTTGTCCTTGCCTCCTGCATTGCAGGGAGGATTTTTAAAGCTTGAAAGAGAATTTAGGTTTTGCTGTCTTAAGAGGTTTGTTGTTTTCCCTTAGAGCTAATCACAGGTGGTTCCCATTCTAATATTTTCAGGTGATTCTAATTTTTGTCCTTCTGAGAAAGCTAAAGGCTTTAGTTTCTAAGTTTCTTAAGAGAGAAAGATTAAGGCTTTTTAGAGAGATTTTCCCCCCCAAGTTTTCCAAGAAAAGCTTTATAGTTTAGAGAAAGATTTTTTTCCCCCCAGGAGAAAGACCAACTTTTCCCAAAACTTCTCAACTTTAAACTTTGACTTCTTACACCCCCATTTTTGCCTCAGGGAGAAATACTTTCTCCTGCCCCTTGGCTTTAGCATTTCAGCTGTCCCCAGGTCAAAAGCTTCCATAGGAAACTTTTTCTTCCCCATAAGCTCAAAGAAGAGCTTTTTTACTACCCGAAAAGCCCAAAGAAAGATTTTTCCCCCAGTTTGCTTTCAAAGCCCCCAAAGTTAGAAAATTGAAGAGTTTTTCTGTCTAGTTGCCTTACTTATTTTTTCCTACACAATCTTATACTTCTAAGTTTTTCCTAAACTATATTACTACCCTATATCTTATACTTATCACAGATAGAAATTGAGAAAGGGATAGAAGATAGAAAATTTTGACAGAAGAGAATTTCGCTGCAGCATCGGACATCCTTCCAGTCCGCTTTCCTTTTCTCTCGAGGATAAAACGCCTGCCTTCCCAAAAAATATATATAAATATATATATATATATTCCATAACACCGGCATGCCTTTCCACTGGCAGGGCTAACTCAGCACTTTCACCAAAAACTCTGTAATAAAACTATTATTTTCCTTTATCTTTAGTCCCTATTACTTTGTCTTAAGTCCCTGTTCATTTGTCTTTAGTCCCCCCTTTTTTGTCCCTTTTTTTCTTTAGTCCCTTTTTTCCCCTTTCTTTAGTCCCTTTTTTTCTTTAGTCCCTTTTTTTCTTTAGTCCCTTTTTTTCTTTAGTCCCTTTTTTTCTTTAGTCCCTTTTTTCTTTAGTCCCTGTTCGGCGCCATTCTGTGGGGCGTTTACCCACCACCCCCACAGCTTCCCAGAGTTTTCTTGAGTGCGAGCAGCAGGAAATATTAGATAGAAGGATTTATAGCGGAGAATCTTGCGGAGATAAACAGATAGAAAATAAAGGATAGCCTCGAGAGGGCCTGGAACCTATTCCAACGGGCCCGGACTGTCTCTGGTCCAGGGTTTTTATAGAGACGCCAAGGGGTGGAGCAAAAGACCTCCTCCCCCAGCATAGCCAAGTGCAGGCCATCTCAGACACCTGCCCTCAGGCCTGTGGTCCTGATCATCCTCTATTTGGACCTGCTGGGTAAAGCCACGAGGAACCCCAGAACGGGCTCCCACAGGCATGGACACCAATATGGCTTCAGGCAGCAGCACAGACCATGGGCATCTGTAAGGACTTCAGTGGTAACATGGACAGCAACATGGCCTCTAGCTGGAGCCCAGACCATTGCCATCCACGCGGCCTCCAGCTGCAGCAGGAACCTTGGTTGCTTTTTGTTTGTTGTTTTGTTCTTTGAGTCTTATGTAGTCTAAGCTGGCTTCAATCTTGCTATGCAGAGAAGGATGGCCTTGAACTTCTGCTCCTCCTGCCTCTTCCCATCTCTGCAAGTGCTGGGATTACAGGCATGTGTCACCATACCTTGCTGGGGGTCTAACCAAGAGTTTCATGCATTGCAGACAAGCACTCTACCAAGGAGCTACATTCCAAACCTGAAGACATTTTATTGTACAGTGAAGAGGGGAAAGGTGGTGCTAGTGTAAATGAATACACAAGCTGGGAGGGGTGCAGAGGGACCTCACAATTAAAGTACCAGCACGTTCAGTATGAGCCCACATATATATCCATTCACACTCTTCAGCTTGAGTGTGAAATAAATCAATAAAACATTCCATTTAAGATGCTAGCAAAAAGTGTGATGGAATATATTTGTAACTCCATGACTGTAGAGGCTGAGGCAGAAAGCTTTTGAGGTTGAGGCCCACACGCCAAAAAACAAAAACAAATAAAACATCATAAAGACAAAAAAAAAAGTCTGAAAATGAAAATAATCTAAAAGTGATGAACATATTGGCAGGAGGCCAGAACACACCAGAGTAGGTCTACTCTGGAAAAAGAATTATTTTGAGATAATCTGTGGAAAGCAGAGTCTGTGACACCTTTTGTAAGGGCAATTCAGTTTATAAAGGAACTTGGCATTTGTAACAATGTTGCCTTGGTACCAGAAAAAGGAGAGCCCTAAGTCTCAAGAGAACCTCATCCCTGGAGGAGACCCACCTCTTCATGAGGCTCTTCTCCTGGTCACCATTTTCAAATGTATCTCATTCACATTGTTCTTCCTTTGTATTCACCAATGAAGGAAGTTCAAGTTCAAGCCACTTCTTTTAGTTACTCATCCTGTAGTAACACTCTGGAGTGTTGGGGTAGTTTGAATGTAATTGACCTGGCCGCCATAAGTTCATGGGGAGTGGCACTATTAGGAAGTGTAACACAGATCTTAAAAGGTCTCATTAATAAAAAACAAAGCAAAACCAGGAGCCAGATATTGGGGTGAAAGCTGAAAGATCAGAGGGATAAAACAAGCCAGCCACAAATTCTTACCACTAGGAAATCCTCAGCCCAAGAGAGAGCTACTTCCTGTATGTTCACAGCCTTATACACCTTTCTGTGCCCTGGCATTTTACTTCCTCTCTCCACCCAGCTACATCACTTCCTCTTTCTGCCCAGCTCTATTACTTCCTGTATGTCTGTACAGACCTCCAGACCTCTATGGTTAACTAGTGCTGGGATTAAAGGCGTGTGCCACACCACGCCTGGCTCTGTTACAAGTGTGGCTTTGAACTCACAGAGATCCAGATAAATCTCTGCCTCCTGAATGCTAGTTTTAAATGCATGTGCTGTTACTACCTGACCTCTATATTTAATATAGTGGCTGGCTTTTTCCTCTGATCCTCAGGCAAGCTTTATTTATTAAAACACAAATAAAATATCTCCACAAGAAGTGTGGCCTTGGTGGAGTAGGTGTGGCATTATTGGAGGAACTGTGTCACAGTTCACTTCCTATTGCCTTCGGATCAAGATGTAGACCCTTCAGCTCCCTCCAGCACCACACCACCATGTCCCACCATGATGATAACAGACTAAACCTCTGAAACTGTAAACTAGCCCCCAACCAAATGTTTTCCTTTTTAAGAGTTACCGTGGTCATAGTGTCTCTTCACAGCAATAGAATCCCTAACCAAGACAAGTGTATATGAGGCATATTTGTCAATAAACTTCTGTTTAATAACCTGTTATTTGTTTCAAAGAGCCCACATGAAACCTAGAAGTATAGAAGATTTTTTTTTCTCCAGGACTGGAAGGATGCTCAGTGGTTAAGATCACTGGCTACTTTTCCAGGGGACTCAAATTTGGTTTTCAGCATACACGTGGCAGTTCACAACCATGTGTAACTCTTGGGGAGCTGATGCCCTTTTCTAGCCTCTGTGGGCACTGGACACACATGTGGTGCACAGACAAGACATTCATACAAATAAAATAAATATAAAACTTTAAAAAACATATTATCCTTTCCTTACATATTGAAAATAACCAAATTATTGAACCTGAAATCAGAAAAGAGTAGAATTAATAAATAAAGCACAAACAGACAAACATAATAAAAATGAAATGAAAAAACACAATTACTATGTGTTGCTGAGATCATTTGTAAAACATTACACTATATGTTTTTAACAACATATTTTTAATATTTCCTAAATTATGGTCTTCAGCAGACACTTGGCAAAGAGAGCCAAATATCCACTAGAAAAGGGAAACATTAAGAATGGAGAAGTGGGGCTGGATACTGGCTCAGCAGTTAAGAGCCCTGGCAGCTCTTTCAGAGGACCGGGGCCTAGTTCCCAGCATCCACATGGTAGCCTACAAACATCTGTAACTCCAGTCCCAGGGCACCCAATGCCTGCCCTCTTCTGGTTGCATTGGGTATAAGGCACACATATGGTGCACATACATACATGCAGGCAAAACACTCATGAACAAAATAATAAAGACACAACCACATGTGGAATAGAGAGAGCCTTTCTGGTCTGGGAGGAAGAGAAAGGAGGAGAGCAGCAGTGCCTAGGATGTGCGATGTCAGAACCTTTGTGTTACGCTCTCTGCTCAGCTGGTGCTTAGTGTTAAAATGGGAAAAGACAATGGAGACAAATACTCCTTCAGAAGCCTGGAGGATGGGACCTTGTGTTCTCTTCTCTGGGGCTTTGGAAGGTCTGTGCCAGGATGCAGAATGGGATGGCTACCTCTTCACAAGGAGGTAGACTACAGGATCACTCTTCCCACACATTGTAGCCCCACTCTGTGGAACTCAGGGGCCCTAGAAGGTTTCAGAAGCTCCAGTGATGCCTACAGTAACCAGTGAGCCAGTCACAGTATCTCATGGTGAGAACAAAGTGACCCCAAGGCCAAGCTGCAGTAGATACTCAAGTGTGGCCTTTGGACCTCCTCACCTACATTTTGTAGGAAGTGCAAAGTTTCAGCTCCCCTTTATCTCAGGGCGTGGCCTGGAGGCTTTTCTGACATAGCCCTGGAGTTGAGTTCATGCTTGCTGAAGTCTGAAGAACACTGGTGCAGGCACCCTGGTTATGAGGCTGACTACAGCCAGGAAAGAGAGCTCCTAGGAGATGCCAGGGGCATTCTCTGCTTCATGCCGGCCAGATGTGACAGGTTACACAGCTGGGGCCTGTCTAAGGACCTGCCTACCTCCACTCCTGCATACATTTGTGTTCCCACCCACCCAGACCCCAGCTTCCGAACTAGGAGACAGAATATGGACAGAATATTTTTCTCAGATAAAATACTTAGCCAGAAGAGGTCTGAACTTTCAAATAGCAGATCTAAATTTTTCTCATTGCTTCATTATGATAGAGACTTTCAAGTGACCATTACAGAGGAGTCTGAAAGCTGTGTTCTTTAGTTCACCAGTAGAAAGCATAGTTCTTAGACCTACCTTACACAAAATTTAGAATAAAAAGATGTTGAGTTTCTGGGTTTTTTTGTTTTGTTTTGTTTTGTTTTGAGACAAGATATCAATTGTAGCCCAGGTTGGCCTTGAACCCCTGAGGATCCTCCTGCCTCAGCCTCCCAAATGCAGGGATAAAATGCTGTGTTTTGCTTTTGCTTTTAATTTAAAGATAAGTCTTCATTTTAATTATGTGCATGCATGTGTGTCTACATGCGGGTATGTCTATGTGAGTTAGAGCCTGTGGGATACCCTGGAGCCAGAGTTACCAGCAGTTGTAAGCAACCTGACATGGGTGCTGGGAACCAAACTTGTGTCCTCTGTGTAGTAAGAACTCTTAACTGCTGAGCCATCTCTCTGTCATTGAAATGTTGGGGGGGGGGGTTATTTGTTAATTTCAGTACTAGGCCTTGAATTCAGTTTTTGTGCATGTTAGGGAAGTGTTCTACTGCTGAGCTGAAACCCCAGCCCTCAAATTGCTTTGTGGTCCAGCAAGATGGCTTAATGAGTGTGGGCACCTGCTGCCAAACCTGATGATCTGAGTTCAGTCCTTAGGTTTCACATGCTGGAGAGAAAGAATGAGAACTGACTCCTGCAGATTATACTCTGATCTCTACAAGCCTGCTGAGGGACACACACACACACACACACACACACACACACACACACACACACGAGAGAGAGAGAGAGAGAGAGAGAGAGAGAGAGAGAGAGAGCAAATAAATAAATACTAAAATTGCTAACAAAGAAGGATATAAGCATAAAAGAGAACAGTAAATAGGCAATAAAAAAATCTTATTTTCCTGACAAATGTTGATAGATTATTAACTGATCAAAAGAAAATTAGATTATCCCAAAATTCATTTTTGTAGAGTTTCTGTTTTTATGCTTATGTTTATATGTATAATTAATTGTGTGTGTGTGAAAAAGATTTTAAATACATATGCCAGATATATTTATCTTTGGATAAACATTTAAACTATTTTTCTTTTATTTTCTATGCATTATTATCTAATGAAAATGAATTATCTATGTGTGATGGCTTGAATAAGAATAGCCCCCACAGGTTCATATGTTTGAACGTTTTATATATCTGAAGTAGTACCATTCTTCCATCAGAGAGTGGCACTGCTTGAGAAGGATTAGCTGGTGTGGTCTTGATGGAGTGAGTGTAGCCTCATTGGAGGAAGTATGCCACTGGGGGTGGGAATTGAGGTTTCAAAAGCCCAATCCAGGCCAAGTGTCTCTCTCTTCCTGTGGTCTGAGGATCTGGATGTAGAACTCTCAGCTACTTCTCCAGTGCCATGTGTGCCAGCATGTTTCCTGCTGTGATGATGATGGACTAAATCTCTGAACCTGTAAACCAGCCCAAATTCAATGCTTTTTTTCTAAGAGCTGTCATGGTCACGGTGCTCTTTTGCAGCAATGGAACAGTGACTGAAACACTATATAATTAAATGCAGGGTTTGGTGCTAAAAATTGAACCCACATGCTGGAGATGTGCTCTGTCCCTGAGATATGCCTGTATGGTGCATAATTAAATTCTGGAAAATTATACACAATATTACCCAGTTTATAAACATGAATTTTTGGAAAAGGAAGTCCTATATTTAAAGGAAGGATGGGTTAATTTAAAAGAAAAAGCAGTAGTAACTAGGATTTACTGAGTGCTTACTAAGTGTAAGACCTTGTTCTAAGCACTTTGCATGTATTCATTTCCTTAGGTGGCACAGGTACTTCAGTTTCAGAGTTAAAAACTCATTTTCAGAGTTAAAAACTGCAGCTGTGCACCTCAGTGTCAAAGGTGGACCGTGGCAGGGCCAGGACTCCAGCCCAGAAGAGAGGACTAGTGCTGCACTCTGAACCAACATAGTATCTGCATGTAGGTTTGCCACTAATGTCACAGTCACATGAGACCAGGTGTCATGAAGAGCAAATTTTCAAGATATATATTGTGTAGAAAATGTCCATAGGATGGTGTTACCTGGAAAGGCCATAGACCATGTACAGAACTGTGTGGCTCCTTGTCTTCCCCAGTCAGAACCAGCTTCCTCTAACATATGGCAGTAGAGAAAGGCTAGGTTTTTTAAAGTTCAAGAAAACTGTAGTGTGTATGTGCATGTGGCATATATGTGTGAGTATATGCAGCCATGCTGACACACGGAGACCACAGAAGGATGGTCACATTCTATCACTCTCTGTCATATGCCCTTGAGATAGATTCTCTCACTTAGCCTGGAGCAGGATTGGTGGCCAGCAAAACCTGTCAATCCCTCTGTTTCCTCCAACAGTACTGGGGTTGTAGGTGTGTGATTAGGACTGTACCTGCCTTTCTTTAGGTTCTGGGGATTTGAACTCAGTTCTCCATGTTTGTGCAACAAATTCAGTAATTGGTGAGCCTTCTCTCAAGCTGCTTTGAGGATTCTGATCAATGTCTCAGAAAAGTTCCTCATTATCAAACATCTTCCATGACCAAGACTTCCTAGACCATTGTCTATGTCAAGTAACCAGGGTCTGGGCTGCTTCTCACCCTCCAATGCAGCACATGAGTAGTAGGCAGCTCAGGAGCCCTTATCTTTCAACCTCCTGTAACCCCAGGGCACGATGTCTCCAAAACAGCCATCTAGCAAGGCCCACTTCTATTTTTTAAATGGCTGGGGTGGTTATGCTTCATTGATTATAAAAATTTTAGTGATGGATCTATATATACACAATGAAGAGAAGCAGGAGAACATATAGTGAGTTGATAAAACATATCATATGCCACCTCTGAGCACACCTCATCTCTCCCAAACTGTCACTTGTAGTTGATGAGCTCTACATATTATCACTTCACAGTCACTGTGATGTAGACATGGTTTGTTTCTACCAAAGCTGGCACTGAAACTGAACTGCCAGTGAAATGGTGTTGAGAAATGATGGGCCCTTCAGAAAGTTACTAAGTCACAGGGCAAAGGTCAGTGGACAGGAGTGAGTTCTTGTACTTGTGGGTCTAGGTCAGTTGTTTTGAGAATGACTGGCCGCAGAGTGAGGGCATTTGACCTCTTAGGATTTGACCCTCATACATGCCTGCTTGCTCTTCCTCTCTCCTCTATGAGTTGAATCATTATTATCTGATTTGGGACTTTCTAGCCAGCAGGAACAGGAGCCAAAATAAATTATTTTCCTTCATAAATTGCCCACTCTTAGGTATTTTGTTATGGCAACAGAAAATGGACAAACTCCCTATGGCTGATTCTTACATCACCCTTCTTTCCCTTTGCCTTTTCCCATTATAGCTCCATTACTGTTGTTTAAAATCAATCAATAGAGGCTATCTTATTATGTCTACATCAACAATGTTCTTTGTAGAGCTAGGGATTTGCTGTGACTTCCACCCTTTGCTTCTACAGCTCTGTGTCTCTCTCCTAGAGTGAGTTATGTTTTTTTCTCTTCTTTCATTAAACAGAGCCCACAAAAGCAGTCTTTGTAGCATCCAGTTTGGAATGAACCACCTTTTCTCCCTTCCAGGGGCATTTATCTTCCTATTCTGACCTGGGTCTGCTACCCAGGGGCTTTGGTTAAGTCAAAGAAGGAGGGCTTGCCTTGTAGAAGACTATCCCAGCCCCCAACCCCCAGTAACAAAGACCACAGTGCAACAGGAGTCTGGAAGGGCTTTGATGGTTAGATGGAAATTAGCACTGGGTCAAACTCCGTGTGTGTGTGTGTGTGTGTGTGTGTGTGTGTGTGTGTGTGTGTGTGTCCATACCCATGCATGTGTATGCATGCATGTGTAGGCCAGAATTCAACCTCAGGTATTGTTCTTCAGCTGCTATCTACATCTCCCTGGGTTTTTGAAACAGTGTCATTCTCTAGCCAGCAAGCTTCAAAGATATTCATGTTTCCACTCACAACACAGGGATTTCAAGTGCATACTCACCACATGACATTTATACTTGATGTTGATTCTGGAGTTCAAACTCAAGTCCCCATGCTTCCATGGCAATCATTTTGCTGACTGAGCTATCTCCCAGCCCCTGGGTAAGATTTTCTTTTCGATATTCCCACCTATATGAGCCTCAGTTCTTCTTCCTTGGTTATATACATCAAAACTTACATCTCCCCAAAACAGGCAATAACACTAATTGTCAGGTCCAGAGCCCCAAGTCTCAGGAAGCAAATAGCTCTTTCCTCAATGGCCATGCAATTAGTCTGTACCTCCCTTTTTGCTGGAGTCAGTTTCTGCATTGCTGAGCTGTGTTGTGTTTGCCTTGTTTCCTGAGGCTCTTAATAAAGCAGCCACTTCATGCTTCCATGGAGGCTCCCTTGGTTACCCTGGAGGGGCTACAAAGCGACCCTTAGAAAAAGGCTTCATTTCATTCTTAGCCAAGAGCCTTTGTTCCCATAAGAACTTAGAAAGGAAAGGGTGATAGGACCAATTCTTCCTATTGAAAGGATGTGGTATGTCTCCAAGTTTTCATGTATTAGAGAAAAAAGAAATCAGAAAGAAATTATCAGTATGTTGGCAGTTATATTTCTGGACATGGATGTAAAAATGATAATTTTATTAGTTTTCATTCTTCTCTTTATTTGATAATTTTTGGAACCTTGTCTCCTATGAGATACTTTTTAAAAGATGTCTTAAAATACTTAAACATATGGGACAAAAAAAGGCCATCCTGAAGTGGAATCAGGTATCTCTAAACACATCTGGCCATGGGGACGAGAGGACAGAGGGTCTTTTTGCAAGAATAAGTATCCTAGGACTGTCACAGCTGCATTCTCAGCTCCTACCTTCACATCTGGTATGTAACAAGCACTGGGAATGTGTCCTTAAATATATTTGGTAGTGAATGAATGAGTGGGCAGGAATTCCTGAGAACTGAGTCTGATCCAATCAGGAACTTAGTTATCAGGGAGGAGCCAGACCAGGCATCTTTCAGCTTTGACTTTCAGCACAGCATTCAACGTTTGAGTCCTGGGAGAACAGGATGTTGTAAGAAAAAACGGAAAGAACTGTCAACCTAACAACAAACAACTTTGCTTTGGAAATGCACAGGGAAAGTGTATCAAAGAAAGAAGGGAAACAGCCATTCTTCTGCTTCTTTGTGGACCAGCCACACTCCTTGGCAAGGGTGTGGGTACAGGAAATAGAAGTCAAAGCATCCCCTGGCTTGGCCAAGCACCAGCACAGCCAGCACTCCACTTAATCCTCACTTCATGGGCTAAGGTTACTAAGAGTCATCTAGGCAGAAGATGCTCTCTTAAAAACGGCCCAGTGGGAGGGGAGGACTGTTGGCCATTTCTCTCTATGTCATATACCTGTCCAGTCCAAAGCTTGTCCCTGAGGTTCAGAAACATGCTGGGAGATAGAAGTTCCTGTTCCAGTTATCCTTGAGAGTCAGATTTAAGAACCTCTCGAAATTAATTCTGCAATATCTGCAGTGGCATTAACAAGAAACTTTGCCACTTTCCAGTTTCTCTGGAAATGCCTAAATCTTTGCTGTTCATCAGTCAGAGACCCAGGCATGCAGGCTTTGTAGCCAGTGAACCTCTGGATACAGCTTCTATAGGTGAGGCATGTTCTACTTCATTTTCACCCCTGTATTATAAATTAGTACTGGGAGGGGACTTCGAGGGTCCTGATCAAAGGAAGCCACATAGGCATATCTTAGTTTCTTTTCTCAGACCCTATGAGAGTTAATTTTATGTGCCAGCATGCCCAAGATGTGTTAGCCAGTTGTATGGTCAAACACTAGATATTGCTGGGAAGCTATTTTGTAGATATGGTTAATATCTACTTAAAATGGAGCAAAGAATCCTCCAGGAGGTGGGTGGGCCAGATCCAGATCCAATCTCTTGAAGGCCTTAAGAGCTACCACTGAGGATTTTCAGAACAGAATGCATTCTGTTTCAAAACTTTAACAGAAATTCAATCTTGGGGCTGGGAAGATGGCTCATTGGGTACAACTCTTGCTTTGCAGGCATTAGGATTCATAGCACATACAAATACCAGGTGGGTTTGGGAGCCTACCCATAACTGCAAGGGTGGAGATGGGTGCTCATTGTCTGAGTACTGAGAGACATTTGGTGAACTCTGGGTTCAGTTGAGAGCCCCTGATTCAATGAATAAAAAGGGAAGTAATGGAGAAAGATCCTTGGTACCAGCCAGCCTCAGGCCTCCATATACATTTAAAGATACGTGTATGTATGACACACACATAGATACATGAAAAAAAAGGGAGGAAGAAAAAGAAATTGAGACTGAGTTTCTGGCCTGCTAGCCTGCCTGGAAGGTTTTCAGAATCTTGTCTGACTTTTCAAAATTAGTACAAATTGACCTGCCCTGTATATGACAGACTTGCTAGCACCCCTACTCTTTCCTACTACACCACATACACACACAAACACACACACACCACATACATATACACCATATACATACATACTATATACATGCATACCACATATATACATACTATACCCACTCTATATTCACATGCATACACACATATGTATAAACATACACATCACACATATACAAAGTACACACACTGTACACATGCACCTATGCACACACTGCAAATATACACATACCACACACACTACACATATACATCACACACACACACACACACACACACACACACACACACACACACACTGTTGACTGTTTTCTCTAGGTAACCCTGATGCTACTAACACTGACCACCTTCTGGATCAAGCTTCAGTCACTGCACACACACACACCACATAAACCCTGTTGCTTCTCTGGAGAGCTCTGACTGGTCACTAATAGTGACCACCTTTTCCTCCTGGATCAAGCTTCAGTCTAGCTCTTATAAGACCCTCCTCCCAATGAGGCTTCTTGCTGAACCTGCTAAGCTCAATTATAGAGAAAGTTCTGTGGAGCTGGTTTCTTGACACCCTTCCCACCATATGATCAGGGTTCTCTGCCTGCCTCTAACCAATTCTTAACAGCTTACTGTTTCACCTTCATCACAGTGGCTGGGCTTTAAACTGCTAGTGGCCTAGCCTTGAAGGCCATAGCCTGAGGGAATTCTACCCCAGACAATGGCTCTGTTACTGCTGCTAAAGGTAGTTCTAACTAAATCTCTATCATTCTAATAAAAGTCGAGATTCAAAGACTTGGGTGAAAACCCACGAGCTTAGAGTTAGAGTAACAACTGGCTAACTTTCTCTTTGTCAGCAACTCCCAAAGCCACTCCCTTCCACATACCCCCAAGTGAAAAAAACAACAACAAACAAAACAAAACAAAGAAACAAACAAACAAAAAACCACACTAAGCTCCTCCCTGCTACTTCCTGTCAATTCCTTGCTAACCTTGCCTCTCTGAGCCTGGGTTAATTTTATTTAACTAAGGCAAATGCAACACATCTTTACATAGTTAACAAATGCAGCACAAACAAATGCAACACATCTCTACATCATTAACAAAGGCAACAGAAACAAATGTAACACACTTTCACATAGTTAAAGTAATATTCCACAGCAGAAACAAATGTAACACATCTTTGCCCAGTTAAAACAATGTTCCACAGCAGCAGCTCCCTGTCTGTCTCCTGGGTATAGGTCTCCACTTCTCTCTCCCTGCCTTAGTCTAGCTGTGATGCTGTAACAGGATATCATCAGCTGGGAGGCTTATCTGGGTGGCATGGAAATATCTCTGAGAAGCCCAAGAACAAGATAACAGTGTCCAAGAAGGACCACATTTCTGGTTCATGGACAGCCCTGTCTAGGTGTGTGGAAGGGGTAAAGGAGCTCACAGGCCTCTTGAATCTCCCAGATATAAATTGTAACGAGGACTCTGTCATGTGACCTAATCACTTACCACAAGCTCAGCTCTTAATATTACATTTTGAGAGTTAGGTTTCAACACGTGAAAGCAGGGAGGATAACATTCACACTGTGTCCTTCCTTACTACAGTAGTCTAGAATAAAGTTTGTCTTGTGATTCATTTTATTTATTTTGAGGTAAGGTCTCATGTATCCCAAGCTGGCCTCAAGTTCCTGTGTAGCTGAAGATGACCTTGAACTTATAAATTGCCTGTTTCTTCTTAGTGCTGGGATCACGGATGTGTGCCACCATGTCTGGTTTATATTGTGCTAAGAATTGCACCCAGGGATTCATGCAGGCTAGGCAATCATTCTGCCAACTGATTTACATCCCCAATTTCCTGTCCTGCCATTTTTAATAGGTATCCAAAATTCATTATCTTTAGCCATACACACCCTAAATTTTAAGGCAATATTTATAAGTATTTAATAACTTCACAGCTACTGTTTCCCATGTTCCTACAGTAATTAGAAGCATTGAGCTGGAAGCCAGCACACAGGTTTGCCTCGGTTATGGGAGGGAAGTGGCTGCATTTGTGTTTCGCTGGAAGTGAGGAAGAGAAACAGGCACCATTAATGGAAGAAATATTTCTGCGTTCCTTTGGCCTGAGTAGAGAGGCCAAGGAGCAGGCAGCAGTTTGAGGTGGGGCCCAGGGGAGGAGGCACAGGATAGTTTCATTATTACAAGCTTATCTGGGAGTAGGATGTCCTTGGCAAGTTCATCTGCAAGACCCACAGGGACCCCTGCACTGCCAAATGATGGGGTAGGTTTGTGAAGCCAGATTAAGTCATTAGGGAGCCAGAGCATCTCTTGAAGAAGCAGCTGGCTCTCTACAGGAAGCGACAAGTGCTCATCTGGGTGAGGGAGTCACAGTGACAACTGGTCCACCAGACAGACTGTGCCATTCTCTCGGCTGTCATCACAGAACACAGGAGCAGTTTCCTCTCACTCCTGAGCAAAAGTCCACAAGGAGGTTCAGGTGGAGGGGGGCACTATCCTTAGCAAAGAGCAGCCAGGGAGGAAGATTAGCAATCAGGGTAAGGGACAGGGATGACTGGGGAGAGAAGAGAAGCTCCAGGACTTGGTACGCAACCGGCAACCAGCCTGACTGTGATGTACCTGGTAACCTGAGGCTGAGGTGTCTCCTGCACTGATTAGGAAAGGAGCAGGGCTCGGATGGAACTGCTGTTGCAGAGGATGGTTCCTGAGTCTCAGCAGGGAGAGCCTGAGTCACTGAGGCCCAATCTAGCCTGTCTTTCCTGCTCTCCCCCAGAGACGATGAAGGCACAGGAAACAGTGTCTCTCTTTACTGGGGGAGAGGTGTGTGAACTCAAATCCATAGCCATGTGCCTGCTAAGTAGGGGTTCTACCATAGGACTATTTCCCCATCCTCTTCTTTTTAATGTTGGAGAGCTGAGCCATTTCCTTCCACGACCTGCATCGATGCACAGTAATAATAGTGGTGGTAATAAATGAAGCTATGTTTATTGAATAGTCTCCCAGCCTAAGCACATGACATACATAATTGCATACAACCAACCCTGTCATTCACATTTTAAAGATGGGAACACTGAGGTATATAGAATTAAGTGAGTGCCCCCAATTATCCGGAGAGGAGATTTAATTTAGGTGCAGACAGTCTGTGTTGACACTTAACTGCCATGCTATTATCTTAGCATAACAATTTATCCCCAAGTATGGTTATCACAGACATGACCACATCTGAGGTATGACCTAGTCTTAGAGTGAGTGGTCCCTTCTATTCACTAGGGACCTTCACACATCAGAGAATCTCCAAATTACTCCCAAGTTTTGGTGCTCTTTGGTCCCAGGGCACTGACATCCCAGGAGGGACTGTTTTATTCTCTTATATTGGGCAGGACTTAGCATAAACACCCTCTCCAGCATCAGTAGAGGCTCTCCAGGAACTGAAGGGAGGATCCCAGAGGAATCTGTCTTCCCCCAGGTTCTAAGTTATCAGCAACATTTCTTGCCTATCCCAAACGTTCTTTAGTTTGTAGATAAGTTGAGCACCTACAGTAGTGTTCAAATTGCAATGAGCCGGGTGTCTTTGGACAGAGATCTGGGAGGAGAGTCTTTCCCCACCTTAGATGAGCTGGGTCACCCCACCTGGGAGAATGAATTCTGTTATGTTAAGTTACCCCTCAGCAGGGGAAATGCCATACAGGGTTTTGAGGACCAAAAAACGTTTATAAAGCTGTTAGCCCAGGGATTATTACCAATAATCCAAGGCTAGTCTGGGTGCTTTCAAATTCTTGCCCTCTTATCCAGAAAACTGAAAAAAAGACTCACCCAGATTTGCAATTGGCGAAATAAAATTATTCATAGCTAAGTAGTAATACATATTACAGAAGGACAGACTGTCCAATAGGACAGTGTGCCTCATGGGTAAGAGTACTTGGGGCTCCAGGCTGTAGCCTAGGGTTTCTCTCATGAGTTCCAAAGAAAGAATTGGCTGGTTTCTAAGGGGCCTAGTTTGGGTAGTTCTGTAGTTAGATTTATAGATTAAATAATATGTTAGTACTTCATAATATTTTAGTATTTCCTGCTGCTCATGTTCCTTCCTATAATGCATCTGATTTATGTATTGGCATAAGATGGTAAATGGGTGTGTCTCTGACAGTTTACTCAAAGACACAGTTTTGCTTTATTGTGCATGCACTACAAACTAGTTCTGGTTTGATCAGCCTCTCCTTTTCTTATGGGGATATATTTGTATAGAATCTGCCTAAATGATTACTGATAGGAGCAGGGAGAATTATGCTATTTGTTCAGAGTTGGAGTTACATGAACCCTTGGCGGGGGGTGGGAGGGTGGGGTGGGGGGTGTCTGTGTTTGCTTATGTGCACTGTTTGAAGAGGGATGTTTATGCACTGTACTCTCGGATAAGGCAGCCAGGTCGCCAAGTGCATTATTAGAAGAGGTTGGTATGCCTAACCCAATCAAACAGAGCCCCAGGTTGCTAGGCTGTTCCCTGTGTTTGTCTGCCTCAGAATGAGCATAGAGCATACATTCTGCTAATGTGTATTCTTGTCTTCTTCCACTGCTAAAAAGGAACGTGGCTGTGGCGACAGCCCCATCAAGCCAGAAAACCTGGAATGATTCTGGTTTTGTGACTTTTTTCAGAGACGTCTTGTTTCTAGGGAGTCCTTGCTTGAGCTGGGCAGCATCCCTTATGTTGCCATAGGAGGCTGAGGCCTTATGCTTGGTGGGCCGAGTCAGACGCCATTTAGGAAGAATTCAGCACTGAGCAGAAGGACAGCGCCTCACTCTGATTCGGGGGGGGGGGGGCCTCACTTCTGGCCACGGTGCTGAAGAACATTTAGCATCATTCCTTCCCTACTCATTTTTGTACCCACCTCTTTGGGTCACAGGGTGGCCCTTGGGTTCGCGGAGAAGTCTGAGCACATTTTATGGTCCATCTCCACAGTTTAGTTTCACGGCACTCCATCAGAATCATTTGCCCAGTTCAGGAAGATACTGAAGCAGTTTGGATACTGGAAACCGGTCCATCCATTTCTGATTCAGTATTCACCAACTCCCCGTTCAAGGAAGTAATAATTAAAAGAACTCTGGTAGTATCTACTTCCCCTGTCTCACTAAACTAGGTAACAATGTATAATAAGCTTGAACTCTGATCTAGTACAGAATAACTTGCTTTTGGTATTGTTACTTTCTTTTTAATCTTTTAAAAACTCTGATAAGCAGATAATGGCATTTTTATATTGTATATGAAGAATTTATAACTAATTTGTAGTTATAAATTTTTATTTTTATAAATAAACTAATTTATTTATAACTAGTTGTAGTGAGGCCATTAATCCAGAAAATTAGATCCTTGATCATATTGTAAAAAAGCTGTTGTCAAAAAAATGCTATTTCTTTTATGCATATGTTTGTGTGTTTGTGTGTGTGCCAGCGCATGTGTTAGTGTGTGTGAGAGTGTGTGTGTGTGTGTGTGTGTGTGTGTGTGTGTGTGTGTGTGCATGTAGGAGTTAGAGGCAACCTCAAGTGGCATTTACCTGGTGCTTTCCACTTTTTAATTTTTGAGATAGGTTCTCTCACTGGCCTGTGACTGACCAGCCAGTGAGCCTTGGAACTGCTTGTCTCTACCTCCTTAGCTCTGGGAATGCAAGCACATTCCACCACATCTGCCTTTTTTTAAACAGCAAGGGTTCTGGAGACTGATGTCTTTGTGCTTACAAGGTAAGCACTTCACTTAGTAAGCTATATCCCCAGCTCCATCGCGCTAGTTCTTTCTTTTTTAACATATTTTTTTTTATTCTTTGGGAATTTTACATCAAGTACCCTAATTCTGTTCACCTCCAGGTCCCCCAATATCCTCCCCTCACCCCTGCCCTGGCCCCCCAAAAGAAAACTAAAAAAAATCAAACCAAAGAAAGCACACAAACCAACAAACAAAACATGGAACAAAACAAACAAACAAAACCCTCTTCATTCCCCTTTCTTTCTTGCCTCTGTAGCACCTCTTTATTCATCCTGGTAGCATTGGGAGCAGTGTGTCACATAGTACACCCCTTTGTCCAATCAGCCTTACAAGCAAATGTTCATTGTAATGAGTCACTGGTCTGGTTCAAGGCCTCTGGTTTCTGGTACATCATCATCACTGGATCCTCATCTGAATTCCTCTGGGATATCCTGCTGCAACCCAAGTCATGGAGATCCCGCTGATGTTGTTCCACGGGACCGGTACCTTCATGAGCTCCAGCAGGTCCTACAGGTGGTGGATGTTAAGGTGGGCCAGCCCAAGGCCCAGCTGTGGGCCTGGGTGGTAGCTGAGCTGGTCATTCCAGGCCACTGGAGCCACCTGCCTCAGGTAAGGGGGCAGAGCTAGCTGCCCTACATCCATGCCATCAGGGTTGGTTCTCCCTCTCCTGTGGTGAGGGGAGGGACCACCTCTCCAGAATACAAGGGCCAGCTCTCCCGTGAGAGTCTTGATGGTCTGGGCCAGCTCTCTTGCTGCAGTGTCCAGTGAGAGGCAGGGCGAGCTTTCCCTGGGCCAGCAAAGGGTGGGACCAGCTCAAGATGGACCTCTGATTTCACCGTACATGATTTCCTATGGGGCCCCTGAGGTGATGCGGGCCACACTACAGACATCTACACAGACCCCAGCCACAGCTGGACCATGGACCCAGACATGGCCCTCAGCGGCAGCTTGGACCTTGATGACGTCCTGACTCTGGGTGGAAGTATTGACCACTCGGACTGGGTTCTGGTGGCTGCGTGGCCACTGGACTCCATCAAGGCCCCAATGCCGAGGTTCTGTGTGACCTTTGGTGGCAACACAAGAGTTGGACTTTAGCACAGACTCAAGCTGTGGTAGGATTATGAACCCAGACATGGTCCTCAGCAATAGCCAGGTCTGGATGTCACCATGGCCCCAAGTGGCAATACATGCCACTCAGATTGGCATAGCCCCAGTGCATTGTGTTATTTCTTAAGATGCTTCCAGCCACATGAGCAGAAGCACAAAATGTGACTGTATGATCCATCTATTTCTTCTGAGTGCAAACTAGCAGTACTCAGGAGATGACAGTTATGGGTTTGAAAGAGCTAATTGTATGCCTCCCTTCTCAACTTTGTGCTCAGTGACGTCACACTTGTAGCATGAGATTTCTTAATGAGAGATTACACCATATGACTAGGTAAATATGACAAATCAAGGCTAAATATTTCCAGAGATATGCCTGACTAGAACATCACTAGCCAAGACTATTGGAGTAAGATATGGGCAATGTCAAGTATTATCACTTACTCCTGTGACTTTTTTTTTTTTTTTTTTTTTTTTGTTTTTCGAGACAGGGTTTCTCTTGCGTAGCTTTGCGTCTCTCCTGGAACTCACTTGGTAGCCCAGGCTGGCCTCGAACTCACAGAGATCCGCCTGCCTCTGCCTCCCGAGTGCTGGGATTAAAGGCGTGCGCCACCATCGCCCGGCATACTCCTGTGACTTTTTACAGCATGGATTTCTAACTACATTTGTGATATATATATATATATATATATATATATATATCACAAAAAGCAAATGCAAACTGGCATTATTTTTGTATCAATTATGTGTTGTTGCACATAAAATTACCTTGAAATTTAGTGACCTAAACTAATAAATACATATTATATCTTACAGATTATTGGGTCATGATTTGGAGTGAAACTTAACTAAGTTGATCTGACTTGAATCTCTTATGAAGGTGGGCATTAGGGCACATTTCCTGTAATCCCAACTCATGGCAGGCAGAAAGGAAGAGAGAGAGAATCACTAGTTAAAGGCCAACCTAGTAGGGTATATAGCAAGGCTCTGACTAAAAGAACAAATACAAACAAAAATGTGTTTAGGAAACTATAGGTAAGACAGCAGATGATTCCAGTTACCCAAGGAGTTAGCTCATGTACAGGGACTGCAAATTTGTGTTAGCTTGGGACACACCAGATCCTCGTCATTTGGACTTCATCTAAGGGCTGCCACACTGGGTTTCACTCTCGTCAGTGATCAAGGTAAAAGCTACAATGTCTCCCAGAATTGGCTTCAAAGTCAGATTCTGCTGTTTGCACAATATCTGTTGGTTACACATCACCCTGTCCACTGAAGGGGAAGACTACACCTGGTTACGTATCCCAGGAGATGAGGATCCCTGGGGAGATTGTGAAGGCTGGTACCATGAATGCATCAGGATATTGTAATCTGTTATCCCCTGGGTATGTTAGCAAATCCTATAGCCACCTGCTCAGTGTCTATAGCAAACAGTTTTTCTAAGCAATAAAGGAGGTTGGCTGTTTGCAAGACAAACAAATGATCGTGTCTGCTACAACATTATACACTCCCAGACAAGAAGCTCTTCTTGTTCTCAGCAGACAATTGGCCTCTACATGTTTTCTCCCATCTTATTAGCGAGAATAAATCACCCTTGTGTCTTCTCTGCCTGGTTGGCACAAGGCAACTTTGTGTTTCTGATTGAATAGGCAGCCTTTTCATGGGGTAGGGCTGGAGCCCAGAATGCATCTCTGGGCAGTGAGTAAGAGGAAAACAGAAACTGACATGGAAAACAGGATTAGCTTCTCTGGCTCTGAGGAGCAAGGACAGCAGATGCCTCCAGCATACTTGGTCTGATCCCAGGTGTGTGACCCTGAAACTTCTGCTTCTGAGGTGGGACTGAAGGAGAATGCGTTTGCCTGATCCAGAGAGAGTCCTTTTTGGAAGTGTTTGAAACATTTCCAGTGAAGAAAGAAAGGAGAGCAGAGTTTTTATAATAAATCATTTCTTTCTGATTATTAATATCTGATGCCTTCAAAATATAAACAGCACAGGTGAGTTCCAAGGAAGACATTGTTTTGACATTACAGATTGCTCACCATTCCAAACTTTAACATAAAGGCTTAAAGTAAGCAGGTGATAAATCTTTACCTCACACAAAAAAGTGTTAAATAAAACAGATATTACACATTCCCCTTTACTTCCTCCAGCCCCCAAATTAAATGTTTAAATACAAGGAAGTCAGAGGTGAACCATATACTCCCCTCCTAACTGAGGTAGCTGACTGTCAGACAAAACACTCTGAGTGCAGATTTCCTTATTAATATAATCAGTTGTCCTGTGCACTTGCAGTATGTGTTCTGTGTAGAAAACCACACCAGCACAAGGTGTGCCAGGCACAACAGCTACTTGTGGTGGGGTTACTAATCAGCCAGGTTAAAGAACTGTTTATACAGAGATGTTTGGCTTTCAACAAGGTACACAGTAGAACATTTTCTTATTACCGTGAGGACAGAAGTCAGGGATGGGGTATGGATGGCAGTGTTGTGGGGGGAATCATACTTGGTTTTTTGAAAGCGTATCACATGACTGTCTCTATCCACCTAAAGCAAGATTCCCCCTTTAGGATCTCTAAAGTGTATTCTTGTAAGACATTCCACTTGCACTAACCAGGGTTCACTGAGATAATCAGAACTCTGGGATCATGTATTTATTACAAGAATTTGACTTTGCATAGGATACTTAACCATCCTTGCAAACTGGCTAAATAGTCTCTATCTATGAAGCTGTCGTGTTTGTTGTTGGGACTGAAACTGGAAGTCATTTTAAGGGAGGAGAGGAAGAGAAGGGAACAAGAGGGGAGAAGAGAGGAGGACAGAGAAGACAGATGAAAATGTGAGCAAATGTGACAAGCTGAGTCCAGAAGTGACCCGGAAGGTACCTAGTACTGGTGTAGCACTGCCTCCCACTGTGAAAATATTGTGTTCTGTAGGAAAACCTCAACCCTTCTTTGTGGAGCTAAAGACACACCTGCCCCATACATTGATGCTGAAGTACAATTCTGGGGAGGATGGACTAGCTGCAGGGTGATTGGTATCCCACACCAGCAACATGGACCAGCAGGTAAATGACAGAGTGTACAAACTTTCTGGTGGTATTATTTCATTTCTCCCTTCCAGATGCCTCACATATATTCTATTTTGCCAAACCTACTGTAAGCAAACAAAGATTCTAAGAAATGTTTTATTTATGCCAAGTCAACCAGTGATAAGGCTGCTATTCTATGTCACAGACTAGAGTGCTAGGTTCCTCATACACAGTCTTGTTCTTCATCTTCCTAATTGTCTGCTCATAAATTTGGTTATTTCAGAATTGTTGTAGAATATGATTTTAAGGTATGTTACTTTTGTTTATGTTGCATTTGTTTAACTCTGTGAAGCTGTGTTACTTTGCCTGTCTAAAACACCTGATGGTCTAATAAAGAACTGAATGGCCAATAGCAAGGCAGGAGAAAGAATAGGCAGGGCTGGAAAGCAGAGAAAATATATCGGAGAAATCTAGGAGGAAAGAAAGGAAGAAGCAGCCAGAGAAGGAGGAGGACATCACGGGCCAGACACCCATCTACACAACCAGCAAGCCGCAGAGTAAGGGTGAGATTTACAGAAGTAAGAGAACAGGAAAAGCCCAGAGGCAAAGGTAGACAGGATAATTTAAGTTAAGGAAAGCTGAGAAGAAACAAGCCAAGCTAAGGCCAGGCATTTATAATTAAGAATAAGCCTCCATATTGATTTATTTGGGAGCTGGGTAGTGGGCCCACAAAAAAAGAGCCAAAAAAATAAAAAATAAAAAACCAAACAACACAGCATCCAATATGTAGGACTCATATTTCCTTGATCAATGAACTTCTTAACCACAGCACCTTGTCATGATTTCCCCTATGGTCCATCTACACGGTCTAGTTAAAATGCCCTATCTGATGTGCCCTTCAATCTGTCGTGCATTTTTCTAAATCCCACTATGTTCTTGGACCTCACCAGAATTAGTGGCCTGCAGACTTCTTGACTTTCAACCAACATACAGAACTATTTTCCAAATATTATATTTATGTTTGTATATGAATGTCTCTGTGTGTATCTGTGTGAATGCATGCACAAAGGTCGGAAGGGAGCTTTGGATTTCTGGGAGCTGGGGTTACAGGAGTTTGTGAACTGCCCCATGTGGGTGGTAGGAACCAAACTCTAGTCCACATGACTTACCAGCAAATGCTCTTAACTCATAAGCCATTTCCCCAGTCCTTTTTCTTTTCTCTTTATGTGTTTGTTTATTTTATGTTATATATGTGGGTATTTTGCTTGCAACTATAAATGTATGCTACACATATGCCTGGTGCCTGCAGAGTCCAGAAGAAGTGGTCAGATTCCATAGATCTGGAGTTTTAAATGGTTGTGTACTACCATCTGGGTATAGGGAACCAAATCCTAGTCCTCTGTTATATAGCTATAAACCATCTCTATAAAACACCTCACTGGTTTACATAGATATAAAGATAAAATGATAGATTCACACACAATCTTGTGAACTCTGACCCATTTTCTTCATTGGTAATGTTTTGTTGTATCACAGTTTCTCAACACTGATAGAATTCACTAATTTTATCAGATTCCTACTGTACTTGTCCTGATTTGCATGTTAGGTTCTATACAACTCATCACTGTGCAGATTCATAAGTTCTCCAACATCACAAGGATTCCTTTTGTCTTTTTACAGATTCATCCTCCTCTTTTCTATTCCCTGTCTCCATCCCTAACTCTGAACAAATGCCACACTGTCCTGCATGTCTAAAATATTGTCAGTTGAGGGATTGTTGCATAGATGGGAGCATAAAGCATGTAACGTTTTCTGACAGAGCTTTTCCACTTAGCTTAGTTCTCCGAAGAGTCATCCAGGTGGCTGTGTATATCTACAGTTTATTCTTTTCTCTGTTGTTTGTGGGTGGGTGAGTGTAATGTGTTGTGTGTGTGCATTTCTATATGTAGGTGCATATACACATATGAGTTCTGCACACACACACACACACACGCACACGCACACGCACACGCATATGCATGTGAAGCCAGAGTGTGTGCAAGTGTTTTCTTCTGTCATTGTTCACTTTATTTTTGAGACGAGGTGTTCACTAAACCTTTATCTCATGGATTTGACCAACCTGATTGGCTGTCGTATGCCAGGGATCTGTCTGGCTCTGCCCCTTAGTGTTGGGGTTACAGATGTGCTCACGCCCTAGTGGGAATCTAAACTCAGGTCCTCATGCTTGACTGGAAAACACTTTATTGACTGAGATTTCTCCAAGCCCCCATTTCTCTGTTATTGAAAAGTCTACTGCGTGTGTACATGTCACAGTCTGTTTACTTACTCCCCCAGTAAAAGACTGCTGTGGTGATTATAGTCTGGGGCTATTACAAGAAGAGTCTGCTGTGTGTGTGTGTGTGTGTGTGTGTGTGTGTGTGTGTGTGTGTGTGTGTGTAGAGAACTCTCCAGCCCTCTGGGATAAATAGCAAGGAGTGTGGTTACTAGGTGGGATGATAGTTGCACATTACATTTTCAGTGCAGTTGTTTTGCCTTTATTTAGGCACAATTAAAACATGCACACGAGCCACCTACTCCTTTCCTTCACTGTGAAGCCTGGCATTGGAATCAGTGATTGACACCCAGCAGTGCTGCTCTTTCCAGGGTGGCTCTGTGGCTCTTGAAGGAAGCATTGTGAATGACCTCAGAACGGTAAGATCTGCTGCACATCAGGAGCACTTATAGCTTCTTGGCATTGAGGACCAGAAGTTCTGAAAGCCACCAAGCAGCATGTCCCTTGCTATCCCTGCTGCTCATAACCAGTAGTAGCATCAGTATCCAGTCCCTGGATCTTCTCTAAGCCTTGTTCTCCATACCTCTGGGTTTCAGCTACACTCAGTTGACTTTGATGTTATCAGTCTGACTGGTGCCGGATAACCTTCTTGATCCCTTTTTTGACATCCTTGGCTGTTTCCACTCAGGGCAAACATGATGTTGAGCAGGAGATGGCAACTAGCTTGTAGGCAGCACAGAGGAAGGAGGAAGAGTTGCCTTTTCCGTTTTTTAAAAATGTATTATTTTTTAAAAGATTTTGTTCATACAATATATTTTTATTATGTTCTTTCCTCTCCCCCAACTTCTCCCAGATACTCCCCACCCCCTACTTAACCAATTTCATTTTTTTTCTCATTCTCAAACAAACAAACAAACATGAACAATAAAAAAAAAAACAAATCTCTTACCACCAAGCGAAACCTCCAGTGCCAGGAATGGGTTACATCTAATTGAGTTTTTGGCCAAAGGGGCCCCGTGGAAAACCCCAAACAACTCGGGCTATTGCCAAGGCTATTGGTTGCTTTCTACAAATTGATGGTAAGGCCCTATAGCTAAAGACAACACCCATATATATCACTGAACATAGAAAAGACAGTCTGATGCCTAACTAACTAGAGCCTTCACCTCTGCTGATAGTGTTCATGATACCAGGGGTGCTCTGCATGCAACCAGAGCAGAAAGATAAACACCAAGCCTTCTATCTACAGTGGACCTGCCTGCATGATGCACTGATGCAGTAGTGGTACAAATGTTGTGGGAGTAACTAACGACTATCTGATTGAAATTAAAGCCTGCCCCATGATATGAACCCCCCCCCCCACTGCTCAGGTGGCCAAGAATGTGAGACTAGATAGGCTATAGACCTAGAGGAAAACAGAATACTACTATTCTGCTAAAGGAACATAGCAATAAAATGACTCCTAATGACATTCTGCTCTACCTGTAGCTCAGCCATCATTAGAGACACTTCCTCCTGTGGTAGATGGGAACTAACACAGAGATCCATGACTGGACAGTGTTAAGAGAATGAGAGACCTTGGAACACTCAGTCCTAAATGGGATGTCTTTATTAAATTTCTCCCCTCAGGGCTCAGTGAACTATGCTGAAGAAAATGTGGAAAGATTTTTAAGAGCCAGAGGGGATGATTGATGCTATGGAAACAATGTCTTCAGGACACAACAGGAATGATTCACACATGAATTTACAGAGACTGTGGCAGCATGTACAGGGCCAGCACACCAGATGGGGTCCCAGCACTGAGAGGGGAAATAAATACAAGCTCTCATGCCCAACTGAAAAGCTATCACCAATGAACAACACTTACAAAGGAAACATTAGTTTCCCCAAGGGAGCCCCACTGAGGATTCAAACCCCACTTAAGGGCAGGCCCCATGGCCAGGAGTGGATGCCCAACACAAAATGAATTCAAAAATGTTCTTGGAAATTTTTGTCTCAAATTACCTTGTTTGGGCTTTTTTTAAAGTTGGTATTTTGTTTGTATAGTATGGTTTTCAATATTTAGTTTTTATGAGTTGTGTGTATGCATTGTATATGTTTCTCATGCTTTTCCTTAGTTTCCTTTTTCCCTTATTTTTCTTTGTTAATTTGGGGTTTTTGTCTTTTCTATTTGTCTGCTTGTTTTCTTAAGAGAAAAAGAAGGCTTGGAGTTGGAAGAGTGGGAAGTGGAAAGGGTCTGGGGGGAGATGAGCATGGGGAAAGCATGGTTGTAACATGTTGTATGAAAATAACTTGATTTTCAATAAACATTAAAACAAAATCAAGACAAAAACATTAAAAAATGAAAAACAAATAAACAAAAAAAGCACACAAAATTCATTGAGTCTGTTTTGTGTTGACTAACTACTTCTGAGCATGAGGCCTGCCAAGGGGTGTGGTTGATGGTCCCAGTGACATTCCATTGGAGAACACTGTTTTTTTCCTCTCCAAGCAGGTATCAGGTACAAATAGCTTCTTGATTGGGGGTGGGACTTCATGTTCACTTCTCCTTTTCAGTGCTGAGATTTTTATCTGGTTTGAACCTGTACAGGCCATGTGTGTGCTGTCACAGTTTTTGTGAGTTCGTATGTGCACCCGGTTGTGTCTGAAAGACACTGTTCTCTTGGAGTCATCCACCACGTCTGGCCTTTATGATCCTTCTGCTTCCTCTCTGTCATAGATCCCTGAGTCTTGAGGGGTGAGTTTTGAAAAAGATCCCATAAATATCTGGTATTGTCTTTTTTCCATTTTAATCATTTAGCAGCTATATCAGATGATCCCATTGTGAACTGATTAATTGGTTGATTGATTGATTCGTTTTGAGGCAAGGTTTTGCTTGTATAGATCAGGCTGGACTCAAACTTGTGATTGCCTTACCTCAGCCTCCTAGTACTGGGAGCCTCCGTTCAGATGTGTGCCACCGTTATCAACTTCATTTGGGATCTTAAGTAGCATATTCTTTTTTAAATATTTAGTTTATTTTGTGGTGTGTGTGTGTGTGTGTGTGTGTGTGTGTGTGTGTGTGTGTGTATTTGAGAATAAGAATATGTTAGGTTGGGGATTTAGCTCAGTGGTAGAGCGCTTGCCTAGCAAGTGCAAGGCCCTGGGTTTGATCCTCAGCTCTCCCCCCCCCACAAAAAAAAAAAAGAATAAGAATATGCACCATGTGTGTGCAGGAGCCTACCGAAGTCAGAAGAAGCATTGTATACCCTAGACCTGGAGTTACAGAGGGTCAAGAGCTGCCATGTGGGTGCTGGAAACAGAACCCAGGGCCTTGGGAAAGTAAGTTCTCTTAGGCAGTAAGCCATGTCTCTGGCCCAGTTAGCATATTCTTAATGGCTAAGAAGTTGGACATCATTTCCCCAGGGGTATCTGCCTTCTCACATTTCCCTATGCTCTAGAGTTTGTTTTCCTGTTTGTTCCCAGCCGGGGGCGTGTTCATCTTTTCCTCCTCTCAATAAGATGTTTTGCAGAAGAACAGTTTAACTGAATGAAGCTCTCTCTGCCTTTCCTTTCTGCCAGCTGGCATTCACTTGGCATCAGGTCTAAAGACAGTTTACCTGACTGCATACCCCACACATTTCTCTCCAAAGGTTTGATTTCCTCAGGACTTTTTAGTCTGTTTCGTATTTATATTTGTGTCATATTTTGGGTTATCTTTTCTATAACATATGAGAGTTGGGTCATAGTTTTCTTTCTATTTATTTATTTTGCTTATGGTCATCCAAATACACTATTTATTAAAAGAAAATTACTCTTCCTCCAGTGAATTGCTTCTAAGCATGTAGAAAAAGTGGACAACTGGGCAAGGCTTGTTTCTGGTCCTCTGATATTCATGACACTCTTCCCCCCATGATACAAACCCCGATCCCTGTAAGCCTTAAATTCAAATAGACAAATTCTTTATGCGTTATTTTTGTCCTTACTTCAATTGAGTATGTTTATGTGATCACGTATATGCATGTATGTGTGCTGTGTAAGTAAAAGCAACTGCATGCTGGACATGACATCTGTGTGGAGGTCAGAGAACAATTTTCAGGAGCTGGTGTTCTTTCCACATTGTTGAGGAGGTTCTTTCTTGTTTCTGCCCCTCTGTGTGCCAGGCAAACTGGCCTGAAAGCTTCCAGGTGATTCATCTGTTTCCACTTCCCAGTTTACCTTATGAATGCTGGGATTATATGATATCTGACTTTTTGAGGCTTCTGGGGGCTGAATTTGAGTCACCTGGCTTATGCAGGGAATGCTTTTACCTACTGAGCCATCTTGCCAATCACCAAGTCCTATTCAGCAGGATGCTGAACATTCCAGATAGTACAAGTATGGAAAAGGAATGAAATGAAAGCCGTGGAGATTGGAAAGGAAGAGGCAAGGTGCTTCTATTTACAGACAGCAGGATTGTCTACATAGAAACTCCCAAGTAATCCAGAAACAGATACCCATAAACAATGAGTTCAGCATCAATGGAAAAATACAAGACAAATGTTGAAGAGGAGATTGTGTTTCTGTGTACTGGCAAATAGCATGTGGAGCTGAAATTGAAATAAACATCATTTACAACTGCTCGAAGAAAGTAAAATAGGAACAAGTGGAAAGAAAGCAAACCAAAGCCGCCATATGGAGGGTGTGGTATGCTGACCAGAGAAATCAAAGCCCTTAAGAAAGAGACTTATTGTGTTTATGTACTGGCAGACCAACACAGTTAACAAAAAGTTAATCTTTAAATGGATAAACAAGGGTAAAGCAATTACTCCAGAAACCTTAGCAAAGTTAAGCCATTGTAAGTTCTATAAAGAAAGGCAATGGAGCACAAACATCTTAATACTGTTTTAATTTATTATCATCACCATCATTATTAAAACTTTAGATTCATTTGTTTTATTTTATGTGTATGAATGCTTTGTCAGCCTGTGTGCATGTGTACCACATGCATGCCTGGTGTTCTTGGAGGTCAGAAGAGGGCATCAGATCCCATGAAACTGGGCTACAGATGCTTGTGAGTTCTGGTGTGGGTTCTGGAAACTGAACTCAGGTTTTCTTCAAAACCAACAAGTGCTCTTAACCACTGAACCATCTCTCCAGTCAAAATATTGCTTGTTATTAGTAGTAGCAGCAGCAGCAGCAGTAGTGTGTGCACTTAAGAGTGTCTAAGGGGATGGAGAACAACCTTCAAGAGTTAGTCCCCCCCTTCCACTGTGGGTTCTGGGAACTGATGTCAGGTTTGAAGGGTTTCACAGTCACTTAGGTTTCTGTGATGAAAAGCAACTTGGGGAGTTGTTCATCACTGGAAGATATCAGGACAGGAACCCAAACAGATTAAGAACTTGGAAGCTGGAGCTGATGCAGAGGCCATGGAGGGGTGCTGCTTGCTGGCTTGCTCCTCATGGCTCCCTCAGCCTGCTTTCTTATAGAACCCAGGAGGACCTGCTCAGGGATGGCAATGAATTGTGCCCTCCCACATTAATCACTAATTAAAAAAAATTCCCGACAGGCTTCCTTAGAGTCCAATCTTTTCTTTTCAAAATAAAATATAATAAGTTAAAGCAAAAACCCTTATATGGAAGTTGGACAAGGCAACCTGCCATATTTTTCAGTTTCAGCTTCACGGGCTATTTGCCAATACACAGGAATACAATCCCCTCTTCAACATTTGTTTTGTATTTTCCATTGATACTGAACTCATTATTTATGGGTAGCTGTTTCTGGATTACTTGTGGTTTCTATGCAGACAATAGAAGCATCGTGCTTCTTCCTTTCCAATCTGCACAGCTTTTATTTCATTTCTTTTCCATACTTGTACTATCTGGAATGTTCAGCATCATGCTGAATAGCACTGGTGACCATAGACATTCCCACCTTGCTTCCAATCCTAGGCGGAAAAGATTAGTTTTCATTAAATAGTCAGGATTTTTTGTTAAATCTTTTGAGAATTTAGTGTGTGTGTGTGTGTGTGTGTGTGTGTGTGTGTGTGTGTGTGTGCACATACATGCATACACATACCACAGCATAGGTCAAAGAACAGCTGCATGGACTCGGTTCTCTCCTTCCACCTTTATGTGAATTCCAGGGATCAGGCTCGTGTCATCTGCATTATTAATCAAGTGTCTTTACCAGTGGAGCCAAGTCCCCAGCTCTTACGTTGTTTTAAAAATCAACTGGGAGTGGTGGGGTGTATAGTTGTGCTTACAATTCCTATACAAGGAAGGCTGAGACAAAAGGATTGCTATGAGTTTGAGGTGGTCTTGGGATTCTAGAGAGTGAGACCCTGCCTCAATTTAAAACAAATCATAGGTACTTTAGAATCTTCATCAGAAAATTCATCTTTTTTTCTTCTCTTGGCATTGGCCACTATTGATTGTAGTTTTTCATTGAACTTGAGGTCTTTGGAGTTCATCACAAAATATGTAATTTTCAACTGAGTCCTGGACATTTTTACATATGTCCCTGAGTCTCCCTTACATCTCCTGTCACAGCTGTCTCTTTTTTTCATTGCTCTGACAAGGAACATGGACGCTCAGTGTCTCATTGCTTCCAGGTAGAAGTTCTGTTGATGCCCGGGGCGAGGGAAAGTTCCTCAGTACTGCCAGATAGAAATGGAAGGCAAGGCTCCTTTCATGGCATCAGCTGACAATCTGAGGTGAGCTCATTATTGATTGTTAAGAATGAACTCAGTTCCTGCTTGAATTTGCCAGGCACCATCTCATCGGAGCTTTCAATGCCTTGGTACAGCCTTGAGAGTAGAAGTCTGGGCCCCCTATCTGGTCTCTGCTAGTGTGAGTGGGGTTGCAAGCCACAGTCTTTTCTATGATGTTTGGCTGAAGTAGGGAAAATTCCCTTCCTTTTTTGAGACAGGATCTCAAGTACCCAAGGAAACCTCAAACTTCCTAGGTAGCTGAGGATGACCTTGAACTTGAATTAATGATCTTTCAACCTCTACTTCCCAGTGCTGGGATTACAGGCCTGCACCACGATGTCTCGTTTGTGCAGTGCTGAGCTTGAACCCAGGGCATTGTGCATGCCAGGCAAGCACTTTAGTAAGAAATTGGTCTACGTGCCCAGCCCCATGGGGAGCTTTAATCTAAAAGTTTCCTGCCTTAGGAGGCTGCTTTCTTTCTGTTCCTTTGATTCAAGACACCAGGCTCTTACTGAGACTCACTTCGTTTTTTTCTGATCTGTATCTTGAGTAGAATAGTGGAGTTTTGTTTTCTTTCCCAATTTAGAGCCCATGAGGTGAAAAGAAATCTCAAGGCAGCCACAACTATACCAATCCTCAGTGCTGAGGCCTCTAAGCAGCCTACCTCCTCTCTGGCTTCTAGTCTCCTTATGTTTATACAGAAAAAGCTCTAGGTTTTTCCGTTGTGCTTAGGATGAGCAACAGAAAACAGAACGTCTATTTCCATTTTCCTGGAAGTGGCTTTCCCTGTGGTTTTAGATTGCATTTCTCTGATGCTAAGAACATCTCAAGTATTCACATGCCATCTGCAATTCTCTTCATTAAAATTCTACTAGTGTATCAAATCTCCATTTTTTCTTCTCAACTTTCTGGTCATCTTACAACTTTGGATTAGCACAGTTGCTTCTTGATATCCAGAGATCTCTTCCAGTGTATGCCACTGACCCCACACACTCCTCTATGTCTGCCCGTCCTACCCATCTGTCCTGCATGGGGGTCTGTTTCCTCCTCTCAGATGTTGCAATGTTAATCATTGGTGTCTTTCTCACTTATTCAACTGTTCCTTCTCAGTTAATCTGTCCAGTTAAACTTGCCTCTGTCATCGGTTAAACATAAGCACAGAGAACTCCCCACTCCTCTTCATATTACCTTATTTCTTTCTTCCTGAACACAGTTTTCACTATTTTGTTTCAAGTCTGGCTTCTGTACTTTCTCCTCACTGACACAGCTCTTTCTTTGGGTCACTAATGACCACCCACTAAGTCAGCCAACCCAATGGTCATTTTTCAACCTTTGTCTTTCTTGACTTTGCTCTTCTTGGAATATCTCTTCCCCTCACACCTAAGCCACCCCCTTCCAGGCTTCCCTCACTCTGCTCTGAATACTCAATCTTTGTCTCCCTGAGAGTCCCCCTCCACAGGCTAGTAAGTACATTGCGGTTTCCCAAGGCTCAGCCCAGTCTCCAGGTTCTTCTATAGCATCTCTTTTTAAAAGCTGGGCACAGGGCACTCTGGACACTATGTGTCCTTCTCATCTAGGCTTCTCTGAGCTCCAGACTTTCTTATTCCATTGCTTTCTCAGCACTACACTTCACTGTCACCAAATCAGGACTGCACCAAATCAGGACTGAGGCCATGGTCCTCCCCTGTAAGCCTCTGACTTGTCTCACTGTACCCACTCTGCCTGCCAAAGACTGTAATTTGGGCCAGAATGACAAAATGCTCTTGGATTATAGCAGTTTCTATGCTATCCAAATGCACTTAGTACTAAGAGCCAGATCCTTACCTGGCCTACAAGGTGTCTATGGTTGGGGTCCTACTTCTGTCCCTATCAGGACAAACCACTCACTCTCTTTCATGTATTCCTTAAGCCCTCGGGACTTTCAACCATAGTCTTTACTGTCATCTCAAAAACTCTAGAACTAAAGGGATTTGGGTTTCTCCAAGCTCAGCAATACAGAGCACAGAGAACAAGAGGAAAGGCCACCTCCTATTTTGGAGATAACTGCTCTGGTCCTCCCACTTCCCAGCACAGCTCATTTTCAATGCTGTCCTTGGATGATTCCTCCACTGCTCTTCTGTCCCATCACCTATTCAGATCAGTGGGAAACATAAGGAATCTTGGTGTTGGGCCATGACTTCCCCTTCAGCATTGCTGGGCAGTACATCACACAGAAGCACAGTGCATGGTGAAGCTACACTGTGGGTCACAAGCACATGTCTATTGCAGCCGACCTTCAACTCCCAGACTCCCTACTTCCCTTCCTTCCCAAGGGTCAATAGTAATGTTACCCCTTTTCATTCTTGCCTTTAGTGATTCAACTCTGGTCTCTTTTTTATCCTTGGCCCATCTAGGCAAAGTTATATACATTTTGCTATATTTCCAAATAACTAAACTTTGGTTTCACAGTTGCTGTTTTTCTATTACTTTTCATTATTAGTTTTGTCTATTTTCTCTGTAGCCTTTAATTGTTATCATTTCCTCTTTCTTCTTATTCAGAGTTTCTTTTGTTTATTCTTTTCCTTTGCATTTCCCCCCTCTAGGGGTTGGGCTGAATGTCTTCCCTGCTCCCTGAATTAGTATGTCTAATCTATAATCCCTAATGTAATTATATTCGAAGGAAAAACTTTCAGGAGGTAATTAAAGTAGAGTGGGGTCAAACTTTGAAGTCTAAATTTGTTAGAATCGGTAGCATTATAAGAAGATGAAAGAGAGAGAGAATGAGAATTCTCTCTTGTTATTGTCAAGTACACTTGTAGCCAATAATAGAGACCTCCCTGAAAACCAAACCAAGCTACCTGGGAACATGACTGAAACCTTCCAGCTTTCAGAAACATGGGAGATACACATTGTTATTGCTTCAGCACGCAGTCTGGTGTTCTGTTAGCAGCTGAAGCCAAGTCATGATGCCTGTGTTCTCATTCCTGCCTGAAGAACACCTTTCATATTCTTCGCAGGGATTGTCTGATGGCAGCCAATTCTCTGATTTAATGGTGTTTTTGCTGTTCTTTGTTTCTAACTTTGGGATGTCTTAATTTTTCTTTTCAATTTTTAAGGGATTGGTTTTTTTTTTCTTGTTTACAACTTGAGTAATTACAATCTATCATGGTTCAGGAAGTCACAGTGGCTGGTCATGTTGCATCCACATTCAGGAATTAATAAATGATGAATGCTCTCTTTTAGTTATGAAGGATAATTTTGTTAACTGCAGATATCTTGGTTGGCAGTCACATACATTTATACATAGAATTTGTGTGTGTGCTAGTAGAAGCCCATGAACTGTAGACTAGTGGCCATGGACCCCCCATGGGACTGGACTAGGCCCTCTGGATATGGAAGACCATTGTTTGGCTCCAACTGTTTGGGGGGCACCCAGGCAGGGGGATAGGGATTCATCCCTGGTGAATGAGCAGACTTTTGGGAGCCTGGTGCCTGTGGTGTGATGCCTTGCACAGCCTTGGTGCAGTGGGGAGGGGCTTTGACCTGCATAGGCTCAGTGTGCCTGGCTCTGCTGACTCCCCATAGGAGACCTTGATTTGGGGAATGTGGGGATGTGGGGTGACTTGGGAGGGAGGGCTGGAGGATGGGAAGAGGGAGGAGGGGTATCTGTGGATGGTATGTAGAGTAAATAGAAAATTTCTTAATAAGGAAAAATGAAAAGAAAAAAAAGAATTTGTGTGGGTGAATGTGTATGGAATGTCTGTGTGTGGTATGTGCACATGTGTGCAGCTGTATGCTGAGGACCTCATGTGTCCTGGCCTATCACTGTCATCCTTATTCTTAAGTTAAAGTCTCTCACTGAACCTAAAGCTAAGCTTGCAGCCAGTCTCAGTGATCCTCCTGTCTCTGTACAGCCCTCGCCCTGCCACACACACACACACAATGGGACTACAGCAGTTACGGACATGACCATGCGCGACTTCTTACATCACTGCTGGGGATTTTAGCTCAAGTCATCATGATTGCACACCAAATGCTCTTTCCTGCTGAGCCATATCTCCAGACTGTCTTTGGTTTTTGTTTGTTTGTTTAACTTCTTTTATCATGTTTCAACGTCATCTCACTGTTTTCCTCCTCTGTGGCTTCTGTTGAAGGTTAGCTGTTAACTGGATTGAAGACGTTCCACGTAATGAATTGCTTCTTTCCCTATTAGCCTGCTCTTTGGCTTTGAGACACGATTGTTCTTTGTCTAGTTGGATCTTTTGGTTTTATTCTTTCTTGGAGCTCATAGAGCTTTTCTAGATGCACACATCAATGTTTTTCCTGAAAGCTGTGGAATTATTGGTCATTATTTCTTCAAATCTTTCTTTCTTTCCTTTCTCTCTCCCCTCTCTTTCTGATGCTAATAGTGTGTATCCTGATATGCTTGATGGTGTTACATAGGACCCAACCTTTTTAGTTTTACTCTTCATTCGAAAAAGCATCCAATGACCTATCTTTAAGTTTATCAGTTTCTTTTTCTTGCTGTTTATATTCATAGACACAAAAATATTTTATTCAGTAAGGGTTTTTTTTTTAACTTTAGAATTTCTGACTCCTTTTATAATTTCTCTTTATTGGTATTCTATACTTGATAGAACATTAATTTCACAGCTTTCTTTAACTATTTATATTATTTCCTTTAGTTCTTTGAGTATTTTCAAATAGCTGATCTAAAGTTTTAGTTTAGTAAGTATGTTATCTGGGATTTCTTAAAGCCCCTTTCTTGTATGTAGGACGTGTATACTAATTCCTTACGTGTCTCACAGGACTTTTATCTGTTTGTTTCGGGTTTTGTTTTTGTTTTTTGCTTAAATTTTGCTAATCTTCTTTAATCAGGACTTACCAGATTGTTGAAAGTGTTTGGTTAATTTTCAGGGTTATAAGAATGTTGATTTTGTTCTCTCTCTCTCTCTCTCTCTCTCTCTCTCTCTCTCTGTGTGTGTGTGGGGGGGGGGGAGGGGTATGTGGGAGCCACATATGTGGAACTTAGAAAACAGTCTTGGGTGCTGGTCCTGTTCCACCTTGTCTGAGGACAAGCTCCTATCGTGTGCTGCTCCTGCACGCACCAGGCTAGCTGCTCCATAGAATTCAGGGAATTCTCCTGTCTCTGCTTTCCATCTCTCCATCTTGCCATAGGAATGCTGGGATTATAAACATACACTACTGCATCCAGCTCTCTTGTGATTCTGAAGATCCAAACTCAGGCCCTAACACTTGCAGGAGAATCTTTTCCCCTGAACTATCTCCATAGTCCAAATTTTGTTAATGTTAACAAAACTTAAACCACAATTAATTACCTAATTAATTAATTTATATGCATATGGATGTGCATGGGCAGGCATGTGACATGGTATGCATGTAAAGATCAGAGGACTTGTGAGAATCAATTCTCTCCTTCCACTTTGGAGGCTTTGGGGATTAAACTCAGGTCATCAGGCTTGGCATGTATCTTTACTGGCTTTGTATTCATTGGAATCTCTAATCCTCTGAATAATACTGGATCATGATATCATGACACTAAGTCTTATTATCTGTATTAAACACATGAGAAAACTGAGACTCTGAGTGATTATGAAAACTGCCTTAGGGTAACCTACTGTCTTAGTTAGGGTTTCTATTGCCATGAAGAGATACTATGACCATGGCAACATTTATAAAGAAAAACATGCTAGCTTGCAGTTTCAGAGGTTTAGTCCATTATCATCATGACAAGAAGCATGGTGGCATGCAGGCAGACATGATGTTGGAGGAGAAGCTAAAAGTTCTACATTTTGATCTGCAGGCAACAGGAAGTGAACTGTCTCACTGGGTATAGCCTGAGCATAGAAGATCTCAAAGCCCATTCCCACAGTGACACACTTCCTCCAACAAGGCCATAGCTACTTCAACAAGACCACACTTCCTAATAGTGCCACTCCCTTTGTGGGTCATTTTCTTTCAAACCATCATATCTACTAAGAAGTGACAGAACCTTTCTTGCTGGCCCAAAGTTTGTTTTTGTTTTTTAATTTTCAATAGTGAGATAGAGTCTCATCTAGCCCACACTTGCCTTGAACTCACAATGCAGCCAAGGATGATCTTAGATTTCCAATCCTTCCACCTCCACTCCCAAGTGCTTGGATTCCAGGTGTGCACCACCAGGTTCTGTCAATGTAGTGCTTGGGATGGAGCCCAGGACTCTGCAGGTGCTACACAAGTGCTTTACCCACTAAGCCTCATCCTTAGCCTTCTGACACTGTTAACCTGTGGAAGCATATTCTCCCTGATTTCATATAATGGAAGCCATTACTCCTTCACCTATTCTGATCCCATGGTAGTTTGAATTATCTTCTGTTACAGCACTTGCAGTCAGTGGCAGTGAATGCCTTGCCTTCTTCCCTTGCTAAGTTAAGGGTTTTCTCTCCTTATTATCCCCTTCTAGAACAAATCAATGTGCTTGGTAAATACAGGCTATTGTTGAAGGATTAAATAATTAGATTAAATTAATAAAGGATTAAACCTTCAAGGAGGGATAAAGGAATCAGATGAAACAAAAAAGGATGTGTTGTTTGCAATGGCAGGATATTTCTTTTCTCTTAAACCTAGGGAATCCTTGAAAAGTATTCTTGAGTTTGTATGTAAATAATTCTGTGTGCTGTGGCTTCTACTAGGCTATCCCAAAGCAGTTTTCATGACCACTCAGAGCCGTGATTTTCTCAGCATGTAGTACAGGATAGGACATAGCATCGTGACATTGTGGTCCACTTTTATCCAAAGGATTAATTAGGTGTATGCAAGCACACAAAGCCCATAATTACATGTCAGACACTGCTGCTTCATAATCACGTGTTTATTCTTCCCACCTTTGCTAACTTTGGGGAGTGCTTTTTAATTACTTGCTGTTTAACTTGAGCAAGGGTCTGGAAAATGCATCCATCACTGACAACTGATGAACATAATCTGTAGCTTTCCAAATGTGTGTCACCTTCTCAGGAGCTCAGGCACCTAAACAGTCAGGGCCCTTTATCTCTGGGGCTCGTGTTCTGGTAGAGATATAGACAGAGAATACCTGCTGCCTTGGTGCTGGCCAGGTAAGGACGGTGATGTAGTTTTTGTAGCATTTGTTGCACCAGAGCAGGATGATGGGAGGCAGTCCCACACTCTTGTCAAGAAAAGCAGAGAGGCCCTGAGACCATCCAGGATGAGGCACAGGGAGAGGAGGCTTATCATGTGCCTTATTTTGACAACAGTAGCTGGGTTTCAACCTCTCAAAAATGCTTCCTTTCTAATATTTAAAAACGACCTACTTAACCTAACACATTATTAGATTTAAAGGGAAAAATAAAAGCTCAGAAAATTTTGCTGACAGTCCCAAAGCCAGGAAGGGAGTAGTCATGTTCGCATTCCAGAGTAGGAATCTGTTGTGACGGGGAGTCCAAGGTTCCTGCCACCTCACCTGCCACCTCCCTGCTAAGCTGCCTCCTGGAGCACCTGAAAATGACATCTTAGCACGTATAGGCTTGAGTCATAGGTTATTCTTGTTTGTGGACATCTCATCTCCAAGATATCTGACCACAGATGTTTGGATCTTCAGTGCCTGGGTACTAGACTTAGGACCAAGAGGGCGAGTTTCACACTTGTGCTCTGGTGTCCACTGAGTCCTCTCCCTGTCCTCGCATCTACACTAGAGGTGGCTGTAACAGAATACATGAAGGATGTTGGTCCTTGTAATTCCCTTCAGTTTACCTGTTCACTGGATCCTCACTTGGGTCTTTATTTGGTTTAGACCATTGCAGCAGTAGCTCTCTTATCAGGAGCTCATCCTGGGCCTGACTCCTGATCTGTCAGAGAGACCGGGCCGGTGGCTGGAGGTTTGCACTCTGTCCCACGCTTACAGGACACTCTATGGTGGATGTGGACGAGCCAGCCTAGGATACTCCCTTCATCTCTCAGTGTTTCTGGATGCTTACTAGATACAGGTCCTGACCAAACCTAATTGCCTTCATTTAGCACATGGTCCCTCTAAAACCCTGTGTGTTGTCCCATATTCTCTCATGCACTCAGATACAGGTAGTGTACATGTGGAAATTCTAATTTTCTTCTCTGAATTAGTGCCACCCTCACCCTGGCCAAACCCCTAGATCGAAGCAAATTGAGGAAGTCTTCAGGTTACCTCAGTTTCCAAAGCGTTCCTGTGAGCTTACCTTCACATGCAGACTCCCTATAAGTACTATGCACAGAGGTATCAAAATCAGAAATCTGGATTTGAATCCTTTCTTTCTAAAATTTGTTTTGGTTTTCTGATACATGCTTTCACGTAGCTCCCAAGCTGCTCTATAACTTGCCACTCCCAGTGATGGTGACATCATCATCCCACAGGGCTGGGGACCTAGATGAAATGGAAGAGTGAAATGATGATAGCCTGCCAGCTGCTGGAGAAGGTTCCTCTCTCTCTGCTTCCTGGCTGCTGAGATGTGAACTTCTGTGCTCTGCCATGACGGACTGAAACAGTGCCTCCAGGAACATTCAAATTGATAAATCACTCTCTTGTCACATAACAGCCTTTGAAAATAATATAAGAAAACCTGCTCACATCTCATTGTCACCATCACCTCTGATATCCAGACAGCAGTGCCTCTGGCCTAGCCTACAGCAATGTTCCCTGTTCTTTGGGTCAACATTCTTACCTGTGCTGCGGACCCTGCCCATGGAAGCCAAGGGATCAGACATCAGCCATTTTCTGATTAAAACCCTTTAAAGTCTTGACCCAGTTATGAAATCTTGCTTGGCGGTGCATGCTATCCCAGCGCTGAGAGAGGCTGTGGCGGGAGGCTGAATTGTGTGAGGCCACACTGAGCTTCATAGGGAGTTTCAGGCTAACCTGGAGCTACCAAACAAAAAGAGATAAACCAGAAGCTTCATCACTCTTCTCCTCCCTTTTATCCTTCAGCGCTGGGGACAAGCATGACCCTGTGCTCTCCGTTCCTCCCTGTGCTCTCCATTCCTCCTGGGGCTCTCCCTTCCTCCCTGGGGCTCTCCATTCCTCCCTGGGGCCCTCCGGCTCTGCTCTAGTGCCTTGAGCTGCTGTTCCTTCAGCTGGACAGTTCATCCCGCTGCTCCTCACCACCCTCCATACTCTCATTCTGCAAGTCGCTGCTCAAGTGTCATCTTCTAAAAAATGTCATTCCTGACCCCCTTTCCTGGTTCCTTTTGGTCCTCTGGAGTATTTCTCTCCAGCCGGAATGCTCATTCCTGTTCTTCCTCCTTGTCGTTAGACTGTGGACCAGAAGGATGCTGTTTACCTAAATTGTCTCCCTGATTTCAAGTTAGGCTCAGTAAATATTTGTTGAGTTACTAAATGCTGCAATGGGAAATCCTGTAGCAAGGTTCTCAGAAGGCCACCCAGTGCCTAAGGTATGGTCTGCAGAGCTGAGTCCGAATACAGACTCGAAGTCATTGGTCCCAGGTGTTGTGTGGTACAGGAGGGGTGCTGGGCTTCCACAGTACTGATGTGGCCACGATTTCAGCAGTGTCAGCTTTACCTGGGCTGCTTTGGAAATGCAGACTATGAGCTCACTCCTCTGTACTGGCTGGTTTTGTGTGTCAACTTGACACAAGTTAGAGTCATCAGAGGAAGGAGCTTCAGCTGAGGAAATGCCTCCATGAGATCCAGCTGTAAGGCATTTTCTCATTTAGTGATCAGTTGTGGAGGGCCCAGCCCATGGTGGGTGGTGCGGTGGTGCCATCCCTGGGCTGCTGGTCCTGGCTTCTATAGGGAGGTAGACTGAGCAAGCAATGGGGAGCAAGCCAGCAAGCAGCTCCCCTCCATGGCCTCTGCATCAGCTCCCACCTCCGGGATCTTGTCCTGCTTGAGTTCCTGTCCTGACTTCCTTCAGTGATGAACAGCAATATGGAAGTGTAAGCCAAATAAACTCTTTCCACCCCAACTTGCTTTTTGGTCATGGCACTTCATCACAGCAATAAAAACCCTAACAAAGACACTCCCCCTAACATACCGAACTAGCGTCCGTGCTTTCAGGGACCAAGGAGATTCCTGTGCACCTTACAGTGTGAGGTGCTGCAGCCTTTGACCACGCTGGACTCCTCTGCCTGCACTGGGGCCTGCAAATCTCTGAGACAGAAGTCAGGAGTCATATTTTTCCATTTACAGTGCAACATGCAGCAGTATTTGTATCCTCTCATGCCTTACAGTCTCCATTACAAGACCTGGCTCATTATCTTCTAAATGATATCATAATGACAAAGCAGAAAGCCTTGGACAGAGGCAGCTTCTTGTCTATGGTCTTTGAAATTTGAGAAATTAGTAAGCGAAGATGGAAGTGAGCCACGGTACAAAGGGGAATAGACAAAGAGGAAATGAAGTTCTAGAGAGAAGTATATGCCTACACACACACATACACCACAGTAAAGGATAGTTTCAGAGCTAACTCAGAGTGATCTCCCAATGATAGCTCATACTCCATGAAGGGGGAGGGTCCCTAACATCCAGTCACAGTGGTTTTCAATCCTATTTGCATATCAGAATCCATGAATTGCTTTGAGAAGTCCCATACTAGTCCAGGCCTTCAAAACCACCGTATCTAGTTGGGTTGTCTGCACAGGACCTGTATACAATGGCGCAAGCTGAACATTCCATCTTGGATGAGGAAGGACTCATGATTTCCCCTTTCCTTGGGGAGCTTACAACAGTCAGTGTCTGATGGGGAAGAGAAGAGTCATTTTCTTCAGTGATACTGAAGCTACTGATGAATTGTACATGCTCTGGTAAATAAACCCACAGCACATGCATGCTCATGTAGGCAAGCCTTATTAAACTCAGTGGGTCAACAAACAGACCAGAGACATGAATGTAAAAAGGGAGCTTATTGGAAAGAAGGAGGGGTTCAGTCAGAGTGGGAGGGGAGTGAGAGAAGATAATGAGAGTGAAAACACCCAATATATACATAATTACATGTACATTCTATGTGTGTGAAGTCACCAAAATAAATTAATAAACAAAACTGCTATCAGATTCTCTGTGGGATGAGCCAGATATTTGTGGGCTGCACAGTGCTGTGGTTCCACTTGGCTTTTAAAGCACACACCAACTCCCTAAACATGTTGTTTAAACTTCAAATCATATTTAGGAGATGGGGGTGGACCAGAGAGTTCGAGTTTCTATCCCCCAGGGGAGGTTGGCTTGCCTGGTCCAGGGACTGTGTTGTTGAGTCTCCAGACCCCAAGTAATTCAAATGTGCAGACCAGGGAGAGAATTAAGCTTTGATGAGTTAAATGGGATTCATGTTGCATGCAATCATCACTCAAATGCCATTGTCCATCAACCATCATAACTCTGCTGCCTGCTCTTTTCTGGAGCAACCAGTGAAATCCAGAGGGCAGCCCAAGGCCTCAGAGAAGGACCAAGTGGAGAAAAGCTAGTACTCACTAAGTACCCCCTGTGGCCCAAGAACTGTGAACTTATACTACTTCAAGGAGTCCATTTTTGTGCATGTAGTACAGATCCTCTGAAACTTCGTCCTACATTTATTAGAGGGAAATTATTCTGTAAACCTTCTTAAAGTGTGATTAGGGAAGATGTTATTTAGGCTCATCGCTTTGGGAATACATTCCATTTGCCAGGAGCTACAGTGGGGACAGAGAGGGAGTCAACATAAAACGTCATGGGCAAGTGGGAATTTATAATGAAGGAGATGGTCTGTGGGCAGAAAGTGACCAAGAGAAGCACCGGGGGAGGAGGCTGACTGAGATGATTGTGTTAGCCAGATGTCTGTTACTATAATGGTACCTGGGGTAATCAACTTATAAAGAGGGAAGGCTTGCCATGGCTCAGAGTTATGGAGGTTTTACCCCATGGGGGCTTTGGGGCCCATGCCAGACAGCCATCATGCCAGGGGACATGTGGTAGAGTAAATCTGCAGCCTTATGGCAGTGAAAAAGAGAAAAGAAGAGGTGAAGGTTCACCTCCTCTTTAAGAAAATGCTCCCCATGGTCCAAGCTTTCCCACTCACCCCCTAATAACCACCCAGGCCTCTGACCCACTCTTAAACATGTGAGTCTTTAGGCGACACTCAGGACCTAAACTGTATCACCACCTAGACAAGGACTGAAATCAGACATCACCCGGAGGTGGTGGAGGATAACTCAGTCAATCGTCAGATCTGAGGATGGGAGAAATCTTGGGAAACCAATTTAGCTAAAACTGAGTGTCATGAGGGGTTATACAGAGGAGCCTATAAGAAACCCGGAGACGCTAAATGTTGGCTAAGCAGAGACTGTCATGTTAACGAAGTGGCAAGGCTTGGATTCCTGCCCAGGTCTTCCCGCCCCTGGATTCTAAGCGCTTTCCAAGCTGCCACACTACCTCCTACCTAGAAGGGCGAAGCTGTCGCTGGTACCCAACAGCTGTCGGGAGAAGAGCAGCTGGGCCCAGGGAGACAACGGAGGCCATTGTAAACAGAGCCGGATGGGCAGAGGGAAGAACAGGTGTGTGGCGTTAGGGCCAAGGAACAGCTTGTGAAAGAATCGACCAGTGACCGTGACTGACAGCAGAGGGGAGATTCAGGGATTTTGCCTTTGGTTTTCATCCAGAAGTTTCCCAGCTCTTGTTTCTTTGGAAACATGGCTCATCCTTAATAATGACACATGATGCGCATGTGCACAAGCTGCTTCTCCAGGAGCTACACCCCAAGGGCCCTCCAGCCAAGCTCTCTATAGTTTACATTGTGCGTCCACGTGTAATCTCGGCATTCGGTGCTATGACCATCACCTGCTTTTCACACGAGACTCGAAAGCCAGAGAAGTCCGGGGACTGTCCCAACTGCCCAGTTAGACCAAGACCAGACCCCAAATGGCCTGCTGACATCCCTGACCTGTCAGGGAGGACTCCGAAGTTTCACACCTGGCCAAACTTTCCGTGATGTCTTCGTAGGCAGAGAAAAGGGAACTCGATGGGAGCTGTCTGCGACCCCTCCAGCCATTGTATATATAATTCTGTTTCTTTCAAGGAGAGAAACAGGATCTTAAGACCACCCAATGAGAGATAGCCAGGCATCAGGCTTCGTACCCAGACTAGACAAAAAAAAAAAAAAAAAAAAAAAAAAAAAGCACAGAGAAGATCCATCAGCCTGGCCTGGGAACTCACAGGCTGAAGACACCACAGGGCTAAGTCATCATTGAGAGAGCACTGCCACCTTGTGGCATTAGCTAGGTACTGCACACCCTCACCTATGAGCTTTGCCAGTTTTCCTCTGTTTGATTGGCTCATAAGACAGGACTGATAGCACAGGCGTTTACTCTGATAGGAGACACGGGAATCAGGCATATGTGCAAGGAGAGTGAGCTTATATTTTAATAAATTGACTAAGAGTCTTTTAAACTGGAAGAACCAGAAAAAACCTCTAGTGTTCATGGCAACAACAATGTATAAGAGAGCTGAGAGTGCAGCTCTATTGGTAGAGTCCTTACCTAGGAGGCATGAATCCCTGGGTTTGATTCCCAGCACTGCATAAACTGGGTGTGGTGGTAGGAGGATCAAAAGTTCAAGGTCATCCTTAACTGCAATGAGTGTTCAAGACCTGGGCTACATGAGACCTTGTCTCGTGTGTGTGTGTGTGTGTGTGTGTGTGTGTGTGTGTGTGTGTGTGTGTAAAACTTTGGCCAACTTTCTTGCTACTAAATTATAAGTAAATACATAAGTGAAAAAAATCCAGTATCTCTTTTACCTTTAAGAAGAAATGTGAATGCATGTAATTGATGTTGTTTTTGCTAAGCATTTGCATGCACAGGCCCCTTTCCTGCCCTAAAAAACTGTCCCATGGAAGTTTTGTAGTCTGTTACTATGAAGACAGTCTGACACTTTGATGACAGTTTGCTGGTTTATTTGTAACGATAACTCATATCTATCTAGCAAGGCAGAGAGAGCAATGTTTCCCAGAAAGATATTCTGGGTCAGGGATAGTCTTCTACTGGACTTATATCTGTTAGTTAAAGCACACTAAGCAACAATGACTCCGAATCTGAAGAGATCTTAGGAGGCAAATTTCATATCTCATATTGTAAATATGTATATTGAGGCTTGACCTAAAGACTATATACATATATGCTGGAATGAAAGGTGTGTGACACCATGACCTGGCTCACACATTTTAAACTAAAAGGAATACAGGCTGGAATTTGATATGAGTGGCCCTGGGCATTCCAGGGACCTCATTCCAAGCTCTTGTTTGCCTCTGCTATTCATATGTTTTAAATGTGCTTTGATTGAAAACTATCTGCTTGCTAAAGGCACTACACAGTCTCATAGGCACAGGGGCTCCTATAGCGCGCTAGAGGTGGTGTCTGATCAGGCCTGTGCTCTGGAGGTGCAGACGGCAGCCTTTCACTGTGTGCTCATGTGGTTTTCCTTGCTGCATGCATGGGAGAGAGACAAGTAGCCAGAGTCCTGGCTCTGTAGTACCTCCTCTCATAAAGGGACCGTTTTGTGGCATTATTCTCACTTAATCTCACTTCCTTGGAGACTTTACCAGGGTGGTTTGGTTTTTGCTGCTGTTGGTTGGTTGGTTGGTTGGTTTGGTTTAAGTTGGAAGGAGATAACTGAGCCCATACTAAACATTTTGGTTAAAGAAGAGACTTTTCATAGACTCAGAACTCTATGGCCTGATCAGAATCCATTGAGATCAAGAAGACAGAAAACTTGGGCAGAGTGTTGTCTGTTCCCATGGTCACCGAACAAGGGGGCAATAGAGACTCTGGTCATGCATGCCACAAGAGGGCACATATGGAGCCTTTCTCCTAACTGGACTGCTCTTGAAAGGAAAATTGAGAAATCATAGTGGCATCTAAGTTTTCTGGTTCAACTTCAGAATTTTTTAAATCCAGAATGCAGCTGAAAGTGGATATGCATTTGAATTTCATTAAAATGCAGAGTTGAACTGTGTTGACTGTAAGTTGGAGTACATACTTATGTCATATGGAGTGAGAGAAATGGTTTAGTTCTGTGGTAAGGACTTAGAGAACATGAATGAAACTCCAGCGAACATGAATTATAACCCCCAAGATTGCTATGTCTAGTTGCATTTGTGTGGGTGCAATTGTTCAGTAATTTCTACTTTGACTTCTGAGTCATGTGCAAGCCCAGCTTACGCCCTGGGATTTCTTTGCTTCACTCTCTATCCACATCCTAGGCCAAGCATCCTCCCTGGGTCCTCGAGTGTGGCCCAGGGTCATCTTGCCTGCACAGCACCTGGCTCAGAACATAATCCAGAAAAGGGTGCTGTGGGAAGGCTGCTCCCATTCTCCTCTGCCTCACTTGGTCCTGAAAAATGACCAAACGGGACTCTGGTTTTTGTTTTGTTGTTGTTTGTTTTATTTTGTTTTGTTTTTTCAAGACAGAGTTTCTCTGTGTTGCTCTGGCTATCCTGGAACTCCCTCTGTAGACCAGGCTGGCCTCGAACTCACAGAGCTCCATCTACCTCTGCCTCTTAAGTGTTGGAATTAAAGGCTTGCACCACCATGCCCAGCTAAGGGACTCTGTTTTCTGCAAGCTTCTTCTGGGTTGTGTATATGTGACCTAATTTTCTGCATCTGGAGAACCAGGAGGCAGACCCAAGTCTACAAGTTATTCTCATGACCATCCCCTCATTGCCAGAAACTGGCCTATTCAGGTTCTTGGCTTCATAGGATGTGCTTTCTGTCTCTCACAGTGCCTGCGCCATTAGACTTCCAGTATGGCCTCCATCACCCTGTCAATCTGCTTTACTTTCCTCTAGGACAGCAGGTCTCACACAGGACTATGCACCTATTATATCTTGATTCTGAATCGCTGACTCTATGGAAGGTATAGGTGTACATCCAAAGGTGACTGGGGGCCCCTTCATCAGTGTCACAAACCCAGAGGCACCTGAGCTCTGCAGGGAACATATGAGCCGGAACAGGACCATATGTGTTCTGGGCAAAGGGCAGAGTCACACTGAGCTCTGCAAACTGTCACTGTGGAGAGGAAGACAGAGCTGTGGGTCCACATCTCCTGACATCTGGATGGTTAAATAATTGCTTTAATTTTTTAAATATTGGCAATGAGTTCCAAACCATTTGAAAGCCATCTTTAATCCAAATCTCATATAACCAAGGGCTCATTTTGAATGCTGGTGCTGGTGGCTGACTCAGGGAGTCCATAACCTGCGTGTTCTGCTTCAATCTGTATGGTCAACTCATCATTGCTGTCATCTTATCTCACCATAGGGGACATGGAACAAGGGGCAGAATAAGTCACTGATGCCATTACAACTTAGTAAGTGCTATTTGAAAATTGGCAAACTCAGATGAGTTCCCAAAAACCATTCCTAGGGCTTTGTCTCCTTTTATTGTAAGACTTGGTTCATATAGCACACAGCCAAGATCCAAATCAGTAGCTCATTTCAGTAAAAATTTTATGTGCTTGGTGAGCATATGTTAGCTTGTTCAACCTTACAGCATCCTCGTTGATTCATAATGGCATCTTTACTCTGGGGTTCCGATAACTGAGGTTGGAGGGAGTTACTTTTCCAGGGCCTCTTAGTCTATGTGTAGAGGGCTGTGACCAGTACTCCTTCCATAGAACCCTGTATCTGGGTCCAGCCTAATGTTGGACTTGGGACTGTTGGGAAGTGTGCTAGGGCATCTTCCTGGCCAGGGGCTCAGTCCAGACTTGCAGAGGTAGGCTTGATTGTGATCAGCCCCTTGAAGAATCTCACTGGGTTCAGTTCTGCTTGCTCTTCTGTGGAGATAGACACTGCCAGATTCCTCTATAGACCATCTCGCTGTGCAAGGCATAGTTGATGGCGTTGATTGTGGGCATGGTTTTGGCAATGAGGGCGGGTACCTGTTGTGTTGGAAAAGCCCATGAAAGATGCTTTGAAGCCTCTACTTCTCTCCCAGTCCCACTTCATAACTCATCCCCCTTACAACTGCCAATCATTTGTCCTCAGCTTGATTTTTCAGCCTCTGAGCCTTTTCTGGTGGATGTCTATAGTACAGAGAATGTTGCAGAACTCCCTACCACATCCTACCCAAGGCCAACACACCTGTTCCCAACCTGAATGTCAATCACAGCTCCTAGCCCTAGAGCACATGCTCACTATAGCTTTCTCTGTCATCTCAGTATGGTCCAAGAGGTGGAGGTGTATGGAACAAAAACATTTTCCACACTTTGTGAATATTTAAAGGAAGAAAGAGGGAGGAGAAAGAAAGAGAGAACAAGTGAGTGAGTTAGCAGAAAGTCAGAAGGCATAATACAGCAAGACAGACAGATGTGAAGATGGGCTTTGGAAGGGTCTGTACCATCTGTAGTTTGGGAGAGATGAAGGTCACATCTGCGATGGCTGCATATAGGTACAGGAGGGCGTAGGGGCCCCAGCCCAGCAGCAGCATCCTGCCTGGCAGAGTGGTGTTCACCTAGGAAGAAAACATCAGAAGAAACATCTGGTCACTCCAGGTGGCCATAGCCATGCAGAAGCAGGGGTGCTAGCACAGACTGGGCTCTAGGAAGAGGTGGAACCAGCAGAAGATCTCAGCATCATGTGAGCTCTTTGCTCTTTGAAAGGCTGTGTTGCCTTAAGCCTGTTATTTAAACTTACCCGACTTCAGTTGCTTTGTCTATAAAATGGTAAGGTAAAGCTGGGTTGCCTGGAGGTAGGGCCTGGGGGGGTGGATAATGAGCTTCCTTCCAGGTCTTTTTTCTTTAGGAGGAATCTTTGACGTAGGGTACCCAGGGCTGAGCTCTCCTCAGGCCTAGAATGAACTCACTATCAGTAGCCTCAGTCACTTCATGAGATCATCATGTCTAGGCTCAAAATTTTTCACAATATCAGTATAACCATGGAGTGGAACTGGAAAACATACTGAGTGAGACCCAGACCTAGAAAGACAAGCATCACACATGTGATTCACTGATATGTGGATCTTAGCATCAAATCTTTATATTTTATATTTATGTGTTGAATTTGGAGTACCTATAGAATATAGGAAACTGGAAAAGGACATTGATGAGGTAAGGAGGAAGATCTAAGAGAGAGGGTATAATAGTGCATCGATGATATGAATAAAAGGGGAGAAAAATGGGGAGGGAGAAAGGTGGGGAGAGGTTTGTGAGTATAGCTGGGGGGGTGGGGGTGAGGTAGCTAACACTAAAGATGTTTGAACAAGCCAAATGGAAATCTACTGTTTTTAAACTTCATTCAGATAAGAGACTTTAATCAACATAGGGCTATGCTCCTCCCAGAGGCCATAGCTTGCTAAATGAAAAACACAGTTCCAGGTATGAGATATCCCCTTGAGTTGGTCATAGGAATTCTGGAGATTCCCCAAACAATACAAGCTATTGCCATTGTTCTTAGTTGCCCACAAGAACTTGATAGCAGTACTCTATTGATGAAGATGCCATACATGTTGGTCATAGCACACAGGGATATCACTGCTGATGCTATGACACTGCTCCATGATGACTAATTTTCATAGTACTGGAAGGTGCTATGCAGGCAGGTGGGGACAAAAGTCATTAACAGTCTTACCCAGCTGTGAACCTTGTGAATTACAATAATGACTGGCATGGTAAGATATGTCCATGGGTGTAATAATGGCACAAAAGTTACAGGGGTAACCAATCACTTTCTGATAGGATTTAAGGCCCATTGTACAGGAAGAAAAACATGCATCGTACTGTAAATCCAGCCAAAAACCCATTGTTGAGGAGCTCGTAGGCCCCAGGGGTGAAACTACAACTATTATTCTGGAAGATGGGGTACAAATTGTTAAAGTTCAGGCTCATGGAGTGGGAGTGTCCATGAGCTCCACCTCTAAGAAGCTATGAGCAGTTGAGGGCTTTGAAGGGTGTGGACTTGTGTTAGCTGACTGCTGTGGGATGGTCTGTCTGTCAAATAAAACACTGATTGGCCAGTGGCCAGGCAGGAAGTAGGTGGGACAAGGAGAGAGGAGAATTCTGGGAAGTGGAAGGCTGAGGCAGAGAGACACTGCCAGATGCCACCATGACCAGCAGCATGTGAAGACACTGGTAAGCCACCAGCCATGTGGCAAGGTATAGATTTATGGAAATGGATTAATTTAAGCTATAAGAACAGTTAGCAAGAAGCCTGCCACGGCCATACAGTGTGTAAGCAATATAAGTCTCTGTGTTTACTTGGTTGGGTCTGAGCGGCTGTGGGACTGGCGGGTGACAAAGATTTGTCCTGACTGTGGGCAAGGCCGGAAAACTCTAGCTACAGCTGACCGTTCTCCAGTAGATGGTATTGTGTGTGTGAATATATGGGTAGCACACATTGGGGCTGGTGAATTAAGTTATTAAAAAAGAGGACATAAAGCTGGGGATTCAAGAAGTAGGGGTGGACCTGAAAGGAGTTATGGGGAGGAGTAGGGGTTGAATATGATTGTGATACCTCAGTAAAACCCCCCACTCTATCCCCTACAGACAAAGAGAAGCTTAAACCAGGGTTCCTAAGTGTAGATAAGAACTTAGACCCCTTTTCCCCAGGTGGCTGTATCTGCTACAGGGACTTTAGAAAACACAGTCAGGATATTCGACCAAAAGACTAAAAAGGGAGGCGGGTTAAAATAAATTATATGGTCTGTGCCTGAACTAGCTTCACAAAGAAAGGGGAGCACTCCTTCCAACCTCCCTGCTGTGAGTGAGAGATTTGGAAGAGCCTCCCTGGAGGCTTGTAAACTTAGAAAACACCTTACTTTTGCATTCTGTACCTAAAGTCTCTAGTGGTGGCTTTGGGGACGTGATCTAGGCACAACAAGACACTCACTCTATTATCTCAAAAAGGGGGTCTTAGACAAAGATATCTCAATATAGACAGACCCAGGCCAGTTTCAAGTCCCCAGAAATGATGGCGCCAGCCCCAGGAACAAAAGAACAGAGTCAGGATGTCTGATGGTAACCAATTAACCACGAGATGCCCCTCTCTGGAGATAACATGACCAGACCCTGGAGAGGAGTTGTAAAACTCCTGACAGGGCAAACAGACAAGCTAGAATAAGATAAAGTCCAGGCCCGGGAAAAACTGGACCAATCAAGGATGGACCCGTACTAACCCCCTCCCCTCTAAGAAATTTTATGGGTTTTGCCTATAAAAACTAACTTCCCCAAGAAAGAGTAACTCTTCTCTGCCTCACTTGAGATGGCTTGAGTTGAGTTCCCTGTCATGACTTGTAACAGATATATCTTGCTTTCTGGTATGCTCGTCCTTGGTGGTCTCTCTGGGGGTTACGATCTGGGCACAACAATGATAAAACTACATTGTATGAAATACTCAAAGAATTAATAAAAAATATTTTTCTAATATTGAGGTGATCAATGTGGAAGAGAACCTAGGAGGTGATGCTCTAGCCTCCAAAATAGGATACATGTAGCTGGAAGTTTTCCTGTGTCCCGCCTGGTCCACAGCCGCTCAGACCCAAGTAAATACACACAGGCTTATATTAATTAAAAGTGCTTGGCCATTAGCTCAGGCTGACTACTGATTAGCTCTTACCCTTAAACTCAGCCCATTTCTGTTCATCTATATGTCACCATGTGTTCCATGGCTTTACCTGTGTGCCATTACATGCTGCTCCCTGAACGGCGGACTGGTGTCTCCTGACTCAGCCCTCCTCTTCCCAGAATTCTCCTTGTCTACTTATCCCACCTATACTTTCTGCCTGGCTACTGGCCAATCAGTGTTTTATTAAACCAGTATACAAAAGCATCATTCCACAGCAGATACAAGATTATTGTCCCAGTGCAGCCCTCAACCTTTTAGCTAGATTCACAGATGAAAGTAACTTATAACGTTGTTTTCTAATTCATAGTAATAAATTTAAGTGGCAGATTGTCTCAATAAAAAGAATATTTTTATGCGCTGAAATTTGTTGAAGAGTTCCAGGTCTGGGTTTTGATCCATCTCTGCTATTACTAAATGTGTGGCATTTGGTGAGTCTGTGCCTCAGCCCAGTCTGTGACATGGGAGTCATAAAACTTTCATTCATCAGAAAAGATTCACAAAGATAAAGTGAAAATACATATAACGTCTATAATATCAATATTTGCTTTCATTAAAAACAATCTTTGTTGCTTGTTGTGACTCATCTGTTAATTTTTTGTAGGTAGCAGAGTCAAATGAAAATCTCTGGCAAGGGAATTTTAATATAGAAATTCTGAAATGGCCAGGAGGTCTTATTTCAAAGCATCATTTTTCTTGGACAAATGTGCTTGCAGGTGTGATTTTATGTGGTGGGTAATAGCCTGTGACTGTGATTAAATTAAACATCTCAAAGCAATTTAAAAAGCAGCATTTGAAGAGTTCTGCAATTTAGTGCCAAGCCTCAAATCCCTAGGGAGACTGGAGTGTAACAGCATGCATGATGTAATGTAGGAGCCTGGATCTCAGGGTTGCAAGGCCTGGGTGAATCTGTCTTGTTCTGGCCTTTGCTGCCTAGGCTCTGGAAATCTGAGCAACGGGAGGGTGTTTTCTAGCCCTAACAACATATTCCCTGTGCAAGCTGGTTTTTCTCAGTATTTTTGCAAACACAGAAAACACAGATTTCTGCTGTGTCATGCATGTTTCCAGAGTCTCTGAGAGATCAAGAGACTCCTGCTGCTTCAGGAGCTGGCTTCTTACCTGCAGATGACCACTCCTGGAGAATTTGTGTTCCATGAGCTGGTATGAAGTGAGTGTGATGAAGAGGGGTACAACAAAGTTGAAAAAGGCCATGATGAAGAGGAAACTGATGATGTTTCTATGGGTAGAGGGTAGAGAAACAGAGGTCAACTCCAGGATGCCAGCAGCCCAGGATACCAGCAGCCCAGGTCCACTGACATCTGTGCTGGACAGTGAGAGGTGTCATCCCATCTTAGACAGGCACTCAGAGTAGCTGCTCCTGTACCCAGCTGAACTCTCCTCAGTAGTCAGGAGCTGTAGGTCTTCCTGAAGTTTGCTTTTGGGAACCAGGAGCTAAGATGAAAAAAGGATTTCTTCAAGCTCAAATGCTCAGCCTTGCTGTCTTGTTTGTTAGCTGAGGATAGATGGGATTCTTCAATTTGGAAAATATGTTCACTAAATCCTGGAGGTATTCGTAGGCCAAGAGGAAAGACTATCCAAGGAAATCTCTTGCATTGCCTAAGGATTTGAAAATAACCTATGGATGACAGAGACTGGATACCATCTCTTTAAGAAATCAATAAAGGGGGCTGGAGAGATGGCTCAGAAGTTAGGAGCACTGGCTGCTCTTCCAGAGGTCCTGAGTTCAATTCCCAGCAACCACATGGTGGCTCACAACCACCTGTAATGAGATCTGGTACTCTCTTCTGACTTAACAGGCATACATGCAAGCAGAATACTGTATACATAATAAATAAATACATCTTTAAAAAAAGAAGTCAAGCCGGGCGGTGGTGGCGCATGCCTTTAATCCCAGCACTCGGGAGGCAGAGTCAGGCGGATCTCTGTGAGTTCGAGGCCAGCCTGGGCTACCAAGTGAGCTCCAGGAAAGGCGCAAAGCTATGCAGAGAAACCCTGTCTCGAAAAACCAAAACCAAAAAAAAAAAAAAGTCAATAAAAGGGGCTGGGTGTGGTGGCTCATACTTGGGAGGCCAAGGCAGAAGGCGTGCCACAGCTCACTGCCAGCCTGGGCTCTAGCGTGAATTTCAGGACATCCTGTGCTAATGTCTCAAAAAATTAACAATGGCAGAGTCATTAAAGGGACCACAGAGGACCTTGAGGAGATGGGAGGATGAACAGAAACAAGTAAAAATCACCAGGATACAGATCCTGACTTCATGAAGGGGAGGCTTCTCAAGAGATACATTCACTAGTGGGAAGTATGAAGAATCCTTGTTAGGTGATGTTCTGAGGGACATTGGGACCATCCAAGCTCACAGGTCACTTTCACCTGAGAAGCCTATTATCAGGTGTAAATACTTCAGGAGTCTGCAATGTCTGTAAAACGTGAATGCAGTGTGACTGTGCCAGAAACAAGAAGTGGAAGAGATGGGAGGCATGGTGCTAGAAGCCATGTGACCAGTCCCCAAATTGATCCCTGATGGATTTTCTAAGCTCTTTCTCCCTGGAGCCACACAGATAGTGTGGTAGTAGAAGAAAATTCCATGGTTGTAGAGACTGCATGCATTCAGCCCCATCTTATCAGGGATTGGCCCACAGTAGGTGCTGAGAGAAGATGGAGAACATGTCTCCATGCTGGGAAGTCCCTACCAATGCAAAGCCCTTACATGATTTGGATATGTTGATCTAAGGGCATGTGTGCCTCCCAAAATCAATGCATACTGAGCCAAGATAACTCCATGTGCTGAAGAGGGCCAAAGAGTAGTAGGGCTCTGTGATAGTTATGATCAACGCAGGCCAACAACCCACTGTATAATCATCCTTTGGATTTTCCCAAACACTGACATTGTTCCAGTTGGGTTTTCATCTGGAACATCCTTCTCACAGAAGCTTAAAGTCAAGATCCCTGTGGAAGGGAGCCTCAAAACTGCAACTTTCATCTCACCTGTCACGTCTAGAATAGTCCAATGTACAGCATGTCCCCAAAGGCTCATAGTCATAGTGGCCCCAGCCCATCAGGGGCAGGGATGCCCAGAAGGCAGATGATAGCCACACAAACATCACCAGGGGGATGGCCGTGTTCCATGCCAACTGTCTACCTGCATGAGATAGAGGAAAGATAGTTTGTAAAGAGATAGGTTGACTACATGGAAAAGAATAGTCTTTGTAGCTTCAGAGCATCCCCAGATCCCTAGTCCAATAGTAATAGCATGGGTATCTTTGAGCCTCAGTTTTCTCTATTTTGAGCAAGAAGCTCTCTCCCTTTGAGGACTATGATGAACAAAAGAGATCATGGGTAGTGATGGTCTCCTCAAATATCCTAAATCATCTTCAGAGAACAGAGAGGAGGAGAAAGAGTGGAAACAAGAGACAGATGTGTCTCCCAAAGCCAAGGTTAAGGAAGAGACATACACAGTAGTTCGGGTAAAGGCAGGGTACTTGCTGAGAGGCAAGGTGTCTGCTCCACAATGCTCTACAAAAGCTCGGGGCCCTAGGTCCTATCTCAGTACTACTGGCAAAAACCATTGTCCTGACGGTCTCTTAGGGTGTGGTGTAATACAGCTGTGGTCTTGCTCCTAGTCTTCTGTAGCCTCATTACCGACCTGACTTCAGCACATCTGTCCCAGCTATCCTCATCTGTCTGTGGATTACTTGTTGATCCCTTTTGATCCCATGACAGAAGACAGGGCTCAAGATAGGCTTGAACCAGCAAAGAATAACAGGCCTATAACCTCCCTCACCCCACACCTAGCCTCTCTTGACATCACCTCAGATGGACTTTGCTTGAATGTGCTTCCCTGCTAAAGATAGGTTGTGTCCTCAAATTCAGGTGCTGAAGGTCTCCATTTCCAGTGTGACGGCATTTGAAGGCAGGACTTTGGGAGGGCATTAGTCATGAAGGGGTAGTCCCTGGTGAGTTTAGTGCTCTTTTAGTATGGATTTTTCTAGGCTGCACCGTGTGCACAACTCTCATATTGGTATAGGGAGAGACATGAGAGCAATGACCTTGTGGAGAAGTAGTTTGGTGAACATCTGCATACAGGAACTGCATTAAGCAAGACTGGACGTGCTGGCACACTGATCTCAGACTTGAGAGAAATGACGTTCTATTGTTGAAGCCATCTGCCCTTTGATGTTTTGTCATAGTGGCCCAGGCCCACTAAGGCACTCTCTACTCCAACAGAGAGCATGGCCCACTGCTTGACCCACATGTGGCAAAAGCCTTTTTGCATGAAAAAGGTTTCCAAGATAAAGTGTTCACTGTCACCCAGGAATGGAGCAGATGAGCCTGGCCTTCCTCCTCTCTAGTCCCTATCTTCATGCTGCTCTGCTGCACCCTCCAAGGCAGGAAGGGATCTGATGTGAAGGCCTGGTGGGACTGGAGGTCAATTACAGAGACATCTCTCCCCCCCTCCCCCGTGTTTTGTGTGTGTGTGTGTGTGTGTGTGTGTGTGTGTGTGTGTGTGTGTGTGTTGTGATGATCCTGGGGATATTTGGAACAGGCAGTAAAGCAGTAAAGTGGCGGCCTCAGGGTCATGTTGACAGGAGAGGCTAACCTATCATCACTCGGAATAAAAAACAAGGCAGTTTTTCACTGAGAGAGGGGCTCCTGATGCCTGAATATTAGGCTGTGGTGGTCATGGACCCAACAGGAGCCTTCATGCTGAGAAAATCCACCACACAAGACTTGGACTCAGTTGAGAAGGGGAACAGCCACCTCTGGAGACATCCTGGTCATACTCAATGCCAGCCCTAACTAACTCTATTTCCTGGGCACACAGGGCTACTTGCTTACCTTCTGTAGGCCTCTGTTTTTTAGGCTACACACTGGAGGTTTTCTGTCTAGGTCAGTTAAACACAGTTCCTCAAAGTATGTTTATATGCCTCTCGCTGGTAATGATAATGCTGTGTGTTTTAACGTATATTGGTTATCATTTAGAAAAGACATTAAGAAGAATAAAAATTATGGATTTTTCTTTGTTGTTTTTAGACAATGACTTGTGTAACTCAGGTTGGCCTTTAATTCACTAAGTAGCTGAAAATGACCTTGAACTCCTGATCCTCCTGCCTCTACCCCCCAGTGTCAGTATTATAGACGTGCACCACCATGCCAGGAATTTGTTGCGTTTTTGCTAGATCCAAGGCCTGTAGATGTTAAGTAAGGACCCTACCAATTGAGCTATCTAACCAGATCCTAAACTAAGTTCTAAAGAGAAGTGGGCAGGGCATAGTAATCACACTTGTAATACCTAGTTGTTGGGAAATGGAGACTGGAGGACCAGGATTTCCAAGTCACCCTGCCTTCATATGGAGAGCAAGACCACCAGCCTGAGCTGCATGAGACTGTCAGAAAACAAAACTAAGGAAATAAAACAAAACTCATAAAACTAGAAGAAAAGTTTGACATTTTTAAAAGTAACTCACTTGTTGGGAAAAAAATAACAAGCAAGGGTTAGGGACACAGCTCATTAGTGCAGTGCTTATCTGGCACGCAGGAGCCACTAGGTTGATTCTAGCATTGCGTGAGCCAGGCATGGAAGTGCGCAGCTGTAATCTCAGTACTCATGGGGAGTGGGAAGCCAGTCTGAGTTACCAGAGACCCTGCCTCAAAACAAAACAAAACAAACAAAAAATGACAGGCAACCACAGAGCAGGTGGCACACTGATAACACAATCTCACAGTGAGCCTTGGGGAATCTAGACCTGGATTCATCTTTGTGTGGCTCTGTCATGGACCCAGGAAATGGCAAGGTGGCCGGGCACACACACACACATGTTCACCCTCCTTCTGTCCTCCAATTTTATCTGACTGCCAGGACATTTTCTATGTCCATGATCTTATCTGATTTTCAAAATGAATCTCTGAGATCTTGCAGAGAAGAAAACTAAGGCTCAAAGCCTTGAGTCACCAAGGCTGTAGCAAGGGCAGCCTCAGTCTTTCTAACATACGTCTCAAAGCAGGCTTGTCCACCCTCCCTCTCCCTCTTTTTCGGAAATGAATGGCTGCAAGTTGTGTGCATGTACCTCCTTTCCACCCACACTCTTGTTTGGAAAACACTGAACTGAAATGAATACTGACCACCCCGCCATATCTTCTATCCTCCTACAATCTGCAGTGACCCTACAGTCAGGGGGCCCAGACACATACGGGTGCAGTAGTGGTGGTAGCGGCCCCAGGCGATAGCTGCACTACCACAGATGCTGGCCAGTGCCGTTGCAAACCCCTGGAAACCATGAGCCTGGCAGCCCTCTGAACCATATGGCCAGCGCCTGTGGGAAACAATGAGCAGAGTGACCCTTCCCTCCAGCCTTCTCCCCACACCTGCCCGGGGGGAACCTGGAGAGTCCCTGGATGTTATCCCTGCTCCTGCAAGGAGGACCTTATTATCAGTGTCTTCCCATGATGCAACTGGGGCCTTGGGGTTTAGGTAAGTGGGCCAATGAACCACCATGGGCCAAAGTGTCTTTCTGCATTCAGATGGAGACCATATGTCTCCATCACAGGTGGGTAAATGGAGGCCAAGAGAAAAAAATTACTTATCCAGGGTACCACAACAGATGAAGACAAAGCCAGAGGTAAACCCCCAAATAGCTAGACTCTCATTCCCATGGCAAAGCAGAGGAAGAAGCTCTTATTCATCCTCCTTCAAAGAGGAGGAATTCTTTTTGAATCAGGCTCCAAAGACATCTTTGCAGGCCACATGCCAAGACCCTGGTTTGCACATAAGGTATTAAAGTGTGGTCTAAATCATGTTTGCTTTACCAAACACTTCTTTAGGGCCTACCAGAAAGTATTAGTTCATAATTTGTAAATAATTAAACCAGTACATCTAACAAAACATGAATTAGGTTGTAATACGTAATTGAAGAAGTATCCCAGGACTGGAAATGATGGAGCAAGGACTCAAGGCTAGACCACATGAATACAGGGCTCAGGTTCTGAATCCCTCCAGCCCACTGTCTCTGATCAGGTCTGAGCAACCCCTTCATTCTAGACATTGGCTATATCTTCATAAATAATCAGGAATTTGAGTTTAACTTGATTCAGCCTGCCTAACCTCTGACCTTGTGACAGTTTTCTATAGGTAGAAAGAAAGACTCTGGTCTGCTTGCCGGTGATGTTCCAAGCAAGTCCCCAGAGCCTGTGGAAGGGGAAGGGGCTGGTACCGGAGGAGGCTGGATACAGCTGCAACAAGGGCATTCAGGCTGATCCCACTGTCGGCCAGGGCTAGGCTCAGTACCAGCAGGTTGCTGGGAGTCCGCAGATCTGGAGTCTTGCAGAAAGAGAAGATGGTCAGGCCATTGAGGCTGAGGCCAGAGAGCGCTGGAAGGAAGGATGAGGGCTGGTATCGAGGCTGCTATCGAGGTGAGGCCCGCGTGGGTATCAGAAGCAGGGTCTGGGGCTGATGGAGTTTCAGTAACCTCACACATTCCACCTCAGCAACCCCTCAGCACAGCGTTTCAAATGCTACTCTGGTGGGATGACCCCAGGCACTAAATCCATGGTTCTCCCTGTTCACTGCCTACTGACAATCTAACAGGAAGATGTACGAGAAGACCGCACAGGCCAGTGTGGCTCATGCTGTGATAATTGGTCACTGACCAGTGCTGGACGAGTGGGGGGCCCAGGCACCCTGGAGAGCCTGTTGCATGCATCCTTTCCTTCAATCTTCTCTCCATGGCTCAGAGATGCCAGATAGCGAGCATGCACTGTAAGTGCACATGGGAAGGGGCAGAGCTAGGGACAGTCTCAAGTCTTTCAGATTTCAAAACGCCTTCTTCAAGGGCTGGGGGGCAATGTCAGGGAGGGACCTGGAGAAGAGGATCCAACTTAGAGCACAGAGTGACCAGGACTCCAGGCAGCAAGCTGCAGGAAGGGTCTCTAGCAGCAGAGGCCTGACCCTCGATTTCAGCTTGGTCACACTCTTGCTGTTCCTTGAACTTTCTTACCCTTGGCTTCTTGTTTCAAAAGAGCAAGAGAGCTCGGCAAGATACTTAAGAAGCAGAGGCAGGAGAATCACAAGTCTAATGTCAGCCTATATAACCCTATCTCAAAACTAAAAAGTAAAAAACGGACTAGGGATATAATGCAGTGGTAGAGATCTTACCTAGCTTGTAGAAGGCCCTGGGTTACATCCTTAGTTATAACTTGCTCTCACTAGAAAGGGGGTGGGGATGATGGAGAGGGAAAGCTTTTCCTTTAAAATTGTGGAGGTTAGTGCATGGGAAAGGATTCCAGAGAGAGAAGCATATGTAAAGATGTAAAGTAAAATTTCCCAGCATATTAGAGGACCAGAAAGCAGGCTAAGTTCCCAGGAGGTGGGGCCTGCTCAGTGGTGTCCAGTATCTTCAGGACGGTCCTAGTGGCTGGCACCCCCCCCCCCCATTGTCAGTCCTCAGCATGTAAAAGAATGTACAGATTCCTCTTCGGGGTCTGGTTTGAATGAAGACTGTACCTCATCAGCCTGGCTTCAGGAAGGATTCTATTTCTGTGCCCACTGGGGATCTTAGAGATTCTAGCTTGAGGCAGGTGTCTCTTGGACCTAAGTAGCTGCTGTTGGAGAAAAACCTTTGGTTGTAGGACTAAACCTGGTGGACGTAGTGGCAGACTAAGGCAGAGGTGGCAGGGGGATAATGAACTTAAGTTCTCTGGATGTCTATTTAGACCATGACTTTATACTAATGGTTCAACTTAGCCTCTGCAGACACACATTATAATGATTAGACTTTGAGGGTCAGAAAGCTGAAATGACTTGGTATCATCCCACAGAGAGCAGGTGCCTGAGCTGTCTGTCTCTGGAGACATCTGAGGGCCTGGTCTTATATGAGAGTCTTAGCAAAGTTTCTGGGGAGTGAATTAAATTTTCTCTTGGCTTGGGGGATATGAAAAGTTTAGGCCTGGCCCAGTTACCTCCTGAGCAGGTATCTTCTGCCAAGTGTCTCTCTCTTTGACTCTGCCTGGCTTTTTTCCCTGGCTCCTATGCAACATGCTACATCCTGAGGGGGCTGTGAAGAGAATAAGCCCTGGATCCAGACACAGAGGAGAGGCAGCCAAGATGATATGCCCACTCCACAGCTGTGGTCTGGCTTCTGGGAACCACTGGGCCCTTGCTCCGCCCAAGGTCTTGCTTGGCTCACCTTCCATCAGCAGCACTGTTCCCACAGCCAGCACCTCGAGTTCCCCAAAGCCAGCAGGCAGGGCTCTGGGCGCTGCCATCCTTGGACTCCCTTCTTGTTAGCTGCCCAGCTCTTTCCTGGCTCTCTGAAGCCAGGCTCCTCCTTTTTAAAGGGCCACCCCACCTGCTGGCACATGGGGATTACTACGGTAGCCTTAGAACACCTTCGGTTTTTCTCACCCTTCTAAGTCTCCCTCTTGGCTCACACAGAAGGAATCCATTCAGTAGAAAGACAGTGCAGCCTTTGTGAAGCTGGAGCGAGCCCTGCCTTGTTCATTTCAGCCCACTAGGCAGGATTAAGGTCTAGGATCCAAATGGTGTGTGACTGAAAGCTGAATTGGGAAAGGGTTGCATAACCCAGGGAGGGAAGTGGAAGAAAGGATTTGAGCTGCAGCTGTCCCTGAGAATTGGAGAGTAGCCAGCCCTTCTATGTGCACAGTTGCCAACAAGCTGTGTGTACATGTGCATGTGCGTGTGCGTGTGCGTGTGCGTGTGTGTGTGTGTGTGTGTGTGTGTGTGTGTGTGTGCATGCCCATTCACGGAACCAGAGGCATGTGCAGGGGGAAGGGGAAGGCTTTTGAAGTCATGTGCTGTCATAAAACAAATGTAGACTGGGACCAGACGCTGAGCTTCTGGCTTCGAATCTGCCATTACTGGCTCTATGTTCTGCACTGCAGCCATTGGGTCATTATCTTTTCAACTTGGGCATATGTGCGCCATACCCTTTCCCAGCTAAGTGCTAGGGAATGGTTGAATCCATTGTGGATTTAGACTCTGGGGCTTCACTTCCTATTTCCCATCCAGACTTTGAGCTATGCATGCATAAAATATATCAGGATGAAGGATGGTTTGCACTCTTTCAAAGTGCCTCAGTACTCACTAAGTACTTTGGCTTCTATACACAAGGTCTTAGTACAAATTGTATACTGGTTCACAGTGAAATCCACTTCAGAAAGCAATAAACTATGCCACAACTAATTTCAGATGGAGAAACCAAGTCCCAAAGGGTTATTAGCAAAATAGCTCACGTCTATTAAAGTTAGGGACTACACTAATGGATGATTATCAGAAGACTCCTAAAAATAACTCCACGAATAAACTGCCAGTTCCCCTCCATTTTAAATGAGGAAAATGGAGATAAGTTAGTTAGGAATCAGTCCAGGGCCGTGTAGTGAGTGTGGGGGTGGAAAGCAACCACTCTTGCTTTCCATCCTGCAGGCCCTGGCATTTCCCATTGGTGACCTCTGATCCCCTCTAGAAGAGCAGTTCATTCTATTCTGGTAACATCCAGGTCATAAACCTCCCCTCCTGTCAATACCTACTTAAGTCTGAATTTAATGACTCTTGGAGCCTGAAATTCCAGCTACATCCTCCAGGGCCTTCCCCACTCTTTTTCTGATTTCTAACTTGCTGGTTAACACCTGTGACTGTCTTCCCATGCCCACAAGATCACCAAAGACATCAGGAAAGAAGAGAAGGGACAAGGTTAGGAGTAAAGTACAAAGTCAACTAGATAAAGTCTGAGTGAAAGCATTCACTCCAAACAAGAGGAAAAGGCGGCCTGGGTGTGGCAGCAGGTAGAGAAGTCTTTGATTTCAGGAGGAGGGTGACAGGTACTGTCCTAGCACTGAGAAAATGCTACTGGCTGGATATGAAGAGAAGATATGAGAAGCATCATTTTTCGGGAGCTGATACTGTCTAGACAGGCTTGGCATGGAGCTAGACACTGTATGTGTATGCACTGGGTTCTGTCTTAGGGTTACTGTTGCTACAACAAAACACCATGACCAAAGCAACTTGGAGAGGAAAGAGTTTATTAGGCTTACACTTCAACAGTACTATTCATCATTGAAGGAAGTCAGGACAGGAACTCAAACAGGGCAGGAACCTGGAGAGAGGAGATGACACAGAGGCTATGGAGGGGAGCTGCTTACTGGTTTCCTTCCCACGACTTGCTCAGCCTGCTTTCTTAGAACCCAAGACCACCAGCCTAGAAATGGCCCCACCCACAATGGACAGAGCCGTCCTGGCTTAATCAATCACCAATTAAGAAAATGTCCTACAAGCACACAGTACACAATATACAGTACAGCCGGATTTTATGGAGGCATTTTCTTAATTGAGGTTCTCTCCTCACAGATGACTTCAGCTTTTGTCAAGTTGACATAAAACTATCCAGCACACTCCTCAGCATCTTCTTTGGCCAACCTCATCCGCCTAGGCTTGACTAGGCTCTTGAGCATTCCAGACTGTGGACCCTGGTGGAAAAGCCAGAGGACCAAGTGTTCTGAGACAGAAAGCAAAGCCAGTGAATGGGTGACTTACCAGGAAGTCTAATATTTACTCCTCCCCGGCATCTTGAGAAGATTTTCCAGGATGGAGTTAGAGAAGAGAAAACAAAAAAAATCTCCAAAAACCTCTGTGAGAGCCAGCTCTAGGACCCTTCCTGCATGACCCTTGAAGAGGGCTGACCTCTCTCCTCCTGCAGTGACACCCTTGCCGTCAGCATAGGTGGTAATGCCTCAAAAGGTAGCCCACTGACAGCTTTGGGTTCTGAGACTGGGTGTCCATGGGGCATTAAAGAAAGACAGATGTTTGCCCATGTTCATGAGCATATGTAGACATCTCTAATGTCTCCCTGCAATGTCAGAATCTCCTCTGTGAGCAAGTGCCTGCAAGTTCCAGGAATTTACAGTTTGTGGGAAGGTTCTGTCCCCTGGACAGTCAAGGATGGGCAAGCCTGGGCTACTTTTCAGCAGCACTCCAGGTGGAAAAGCTTTATTTTCTTTTGTAACCGATGATCCGAGGTCTGAATGCAGGTGTTGTGCCCTGAAGCACAGACTTTCTAATGCTTGCGTGGTCTTCAGAAAGCCTTGCTTCATGTTGCTCCTTTTTTCTAGAGACTATCATAGAGACAATTTTCAAAGGCCCTTCTTAGAGACCACAGTCTGTTTTTCTTTTTTTCCTTGAGCCTAGCACCTCAAGGAGACAGATGTTACCCATGGCCTGGTCGAAATAGAGTTGTTTGCAAATAGACAGCCCATTCAGCTAGTCGCTAGTCACTTGCCCCTGGGCAGCTGCCCATCTGCTTTATCTTGCTGTGCCCCAGCTTCTTGTGGCCTGAGGTTGTTTCTATAGAGGGATTCTCTCCCTCCCCTCAAGACTGGGTGATTCAGGAAGCAATAAGCTGCTGAGTGCTGGGGCTGGGGCTCCCTCCCTAATCCCCAGCCTGTGTTTATCCCATGGCCTTGGGGTGGGGGTTGGAGAGTGATGAGCAAGTGGGTAGCTGCTGGACCTACTGGACAAGCAGGACGGAGCATTCCCGGGACAGGCCCCCTGCCTGGGCCCAAGAGGAGCCAGAAGCCATGTGGGTGGCTGTGGGCATGCTCTGGCTCCTTGCCCTTGGGGGACCTCACCAGGCCTGGAGCTTCTGCCCCTCTCAATGCAGCTGCAGCCTGCACATCCTGAGTGATGGCAGCAAGGCCAGGTAAGACACCACCAGGTGTGGGATGGGTCATCAGGCCTTCATAGGTTCACCAGCTCGGCAGAGTGGGGAGGGGTTGGATGCCCGGCAGCTGTCCACTTACAAAACACCTGCTCCCACCTGAGGCCATCTGATACACATAGACACGTCGGTTTGGGGGACCCTAGAAACCCAAGGTCTTGTGAAAACAGTCAGTGCTGTGTCATCTTCAGTAAGCAGGGGGTTTACTCTGCCCAGAAGTGTGCGGGCCCTACATGGGCCAGGTTCTGGAAGTTCTTCCTGAGCCTTCCTTCATGTTTCTGGTAGGGAGAAACCCTCTTTAAACATGTAGAAGTTTCTTCCTTATCTTATTCTTTCCCTCCGTTTGCTTCCTTCCATTTTTATCTTCTTCTCGGTGTCCCCCAGCTCCTTCTTTCTAGGTATCCCTCATTCTCATGCCTGACCTCCACAAAATACCCAGTCTCATTCAGGTGCCTTTTGTCCCCTAACCCATGGTGGGACACATGCCTCCTGATGTACTTCCCCCCTACTTGGATGTCTATAAGACCAGCAGTGCCCACTCCCTTGCAGGAAGCTCCCTTCATCCTCAGCCCACTTCTTGATTTCTGCTACACTTTCTTCTCCTCTTCATGGATCTTTGAAGCCAAAGCCGCTGTGATTGGTGGACCCTAGCTTTTCTCATGGAGCTCGATTTCTTCCTTTTGTCAGGCAGCTTTAAGTCATCTTTTCTCAATGTTCTTGGCTTATTCCGGAGGGAACTTATTTTTTGATGTCTCAAGGATTTCAGTCCCTCACTCAGGGCTTTTCCTACCTGCTTTCCAACCTTGTTGAATCCATCATCTTTTCTTTTTTGTTTTACATGAATACTGGAGAAACACTGATGGTTTATGATGGTGGAAATGAACTTATTGGAACTACCTTTTTCACATGATGCTGGCAATGTTGAATTGATCGGGGATGATGGAGGCTGGGAATGGAGAGGGACCTCCAGAAAAGATGACATGTATGTTCTGGAGAAAAGAAAGCATTCCATTGTTGATGTGTTTGATGATTTCATTAATAAGGAGAGTAAATTTCCTTTCACTAAGTGAGACAGGCTGATGCTTAATGATACTTAATCAGCCTGGAAAATGGCTGATGACTCGGGACAGGGTGGTGAGGGTGCTTTTTGTCACCCTGGTCACAAAGGTGACATCATCCAAAGAGAGCAAATGCCTCAAAGTCACATTCCATTGGTGATGGAACCAGTACCAGAATCCATGGATCTAATTTTTAGACACTGGGAATTCTGCCGTGTATGGGGAGCAGGAGATTCAGCCTTCTACATAGAGTGTCCTACAAGGTCAGTGAGGCCATGAAAGGCTGCAGGGAAGCCCAAGTCTCTAGCCACCACAGGCATAGACTGATATCAAGGCACCTTTTGTGTGTTAAATACCTTCCTCAGACCCAGCTCTAACCTTGTAGAGTAGCATCCTAGCACCCTTCCTGCTTCATGTTCAAATCCTGAACACAGTATGTATGCCTCTGGGAATAAGAGTTGGAGCTGTGTGTGTCGGGGAGTGGCTTGGCCAGGGCAATATGGGCACCTAAACAAATGTTTCCCCTTTCTCTTGGTGCACAGTTTTTTAAGGTGGCTCATGTTAGGCTCTTCCTACCCTTTAAGTCTTCCCTTGACCATTTCTTCCCCAGTTTAGGAACAATTTCCCTATCAATTCCCTTCCTTTATCTGGATCCAAACCTTCCTTATTAACATCCTACCCATACACATCGGCACTGTATGTCTATGCACTATGCACTAGGGTCTTTCTATGTATGTGTTAGGGTATCTCTTTCTCGGCTAGATTATCAACAGCAGTGGGCAGGCACTGTGACTATGATGCAATGTTGATGTCTATGCTAACAAGCAGATCTGAGGGCTCATAAGGGAAGGATGTTTGTGCAAATATCCCCCATTTCTGTGACCAGGACAGTGGTGTGCAGCGACCCTGACTTGACCTTGCCCCCAGCTTCGATTCCTCCGGACACCTGCAAGCTGCGCTTGGAGCGGACCGCCATCCGTAGGGTGCCTGGAGAGGCCTTCCGGCCTCTCAGCCGCCTGGAACAGCTGTGGCTGCCTTACAATGCTCTCAGCGAGCTCAGTGCCCTCATGCTTAGGGGCCTGCGCCGCCTGCGAGAGCTGCGTCTGCCTGGGAACCGCCTGGCTGCTTTCCCCTGGGCTGCGCTCAGGGATGCTCCGCAACTGCAGCTGCTCGACCTGCAGGCCAATCGCCTGTCGACCTTGCCACCTGAGGCTGCACACTTCCTGGAGAACCTTACTTTCCTGGACCTTTCCAGCAACCAGCTGATGAGGCTTCCCCTGGAGCTGCTAGACACCTGGGCTCACCTGAAGATCGGACCCTTCCATTCAGGTCACCGCGCCAGGCTAGTTCTAGGTAATCAAGATGGCTTCCTTCATCCTGAACCATCCCGGTGCATCTTGGGCTTTTAGGCAACTCTTCAAGCCTCTCTGTGTCTGATTGACATCATGCTCACCTATACCTGAGGGGAGATGGAAAGATGTCGGCATTAATCTCAGGTTTAGTAGCTCTAGACAAACCGAACCAGCTCATATTCCAGCATTAGAAATAAGAAAACTGAGACTCAAGAGGTCCCTAGTCACACAACCAATGTGTGGCCTGGTTAAACTCAGGTTCACAGCTCAGGATAGAATGAGTCAGAGCAGTATGTCAACCAGACCTTCTGCCTCTTTGCTCCTAATAAACTGGAGGTTTACCAAGTAAACAAGCAAGGCTTTGCTTCCCAGGGCACCTACCTGCTCTTGGGGCTGACAGGTACAGCCGTAACTGGAAAAGCCATTAAAAACAAAGCAAAGAGGCTAATGATCCCTTTGTCCCTTTTCCTACCCTAATCCCTCTCCCAAGGGCAGCTTCCAATTATCATGTTTACTTACAAGATCCTTATCTTTTACAATATATTTACATGTGCATACAAATACACACACACACACACACACACACACAGAGAGAGAGAGAGAGAGAGAGAGAGAGAGAGAGAGAGAGAGAGAGAGAAGCTGTGTAATGTTACAATTTTTTAATGTATTTGTCTGTGTACCACATGTGTGTCTGTGCCCTTGGATGCCAGAAGAGGGTGTTATATCCCCTGTATCACTAGTTACCGATGAGTGTGAGCCTACATGTCGGTGCCAGATCCTCTGGAAGAGCAGCCAGTGCACTTAACCATAGAGCCATCTCCAGCCCCTGGTGCTAATTTTTTTAAACCATATTGTATATATTAACCACCACCAATTTTTTTTCATTCGACAATGTATCTCAGAACTCTTTCTAGATAACTACAAATGAGCAGGTTCATTTTCCACAGTAAAGCAGCCATCCTCACTTCAAAGGTCTTTAGATTGTTCTCACTGTCTTATTAACACCTTTGGTGCCAGAGACTATTCTCAGCCATGGATTCTTAGTATGTGTATGCCAATGCATCTGAAGGATAGAAACTGAGAAGTGAACTTGCCAGATAATACAGTACACATGTTAAAATATTTACATTCAGTTTGATGGCTTCTAAGGAGGCTGATACAGTTTTCAGTCTTTGTCATACTTTGTGTATGTGGCATGTGTGTATATCTGCTTGCATGTGTATGGCGTGTGTGTGTGTGTGTGTGTGTGTGTGTGTGTGTGTGTGCAGGTGCACACGCATATGAATGTACCAACCTAAAGCTGATGTCAGTTGTCTTCCATGGCCATTCTCCATTTTATTTATTGAGGCAGGGTCTCCCACTAACCCAGAGCTCACTGATTCAGCTGGTCTCACTGCAGCTTGCCCTAGGGAGTCGCTGTCTCCACCTTCCTAGGATGGGGAACACAGGCTTCCACCATGCCTGCCTGCCTTTTATGCATATTAGGAAAACCAAACTCTGGTCCTCAGACTCATCCAGCAAGGGCTGGATTCACTGGTCCAAGTCCTCATACCCAGTGAGTATTTTTGAGTGATTTCCAATTCTTGATACTAGAAGCACTTTATGAAGAGAGAAGCAGTGAGGGAAAACAATGCTGTCACAGAAAATGAAAAATCAAGTTTATCAATTTAGCAAGATGAGGAGCTGGGATGGGAGGTCAGTTCTGTTGACTTTGAGCAGAAAAACAGCCTCGTCTTCCCAGAGGGGACATGGACTTGCTAATGGACCTGGAGATCTGGGGTTAACCCCTTGCTTACTTTCTCATTTCTGCAGGGCTTCAGGACAACCCCTGGGTATGTGACTGTCGACTCTATGACCTGGTTCATCTCCTAGATGGCTGGACTTCAAACTTGGTCTTCATTGAACCTAGACTGAGGTGTGCCAGCCCACGCAGCCTGGCCGGAGTGGCCTTTAGCCAGCTGGAGCTGAGAAAGTGTCAGAGCCCAGAGCTCCGTCCAGGGGTGACCAGCATCATATCCCCTTTGGGTAGCACAGTATTGCTACGTTGTGGAGCAACTGGGATCCCAGGTCCTGAGATGAGCTGGAGGAGAGCCAATGGACGAGCACTCAATGGCACAGGTAAGTGAGCAACAAGGCCTTCTGTGTTGAGTGCTGAATTGATACACGTGGGTCAGCTTCCCAAATGGAGAGTGGACAGAATTATCAGGGACTGGTATAAGCCAGCCTGGGCTCTGATCTGTGTGAATGCAATTGGCTAGAATCTGCTCATATGCTGGACATTGATTATGTCAATGGCTGGCAACCCATCCTGTTATTTCTCATTAGTCACTTTATTATCAGAAACTCAGGGCCCATGTTGGGAGCAATACAAAGTTAATTTTTGTTTTGTTTTGTTTTTGAGTCAGGGTTTTTCTGTGTAGTCCTGGCTGTCCTGGAACATGTTCTGTAGATCAGGCTGGCCTTGAACTCAAAGATCTGCCTGCCTCTGCCTCCTGGATTTAAAGGTGTGCATTGACCCAGCCAGCACAAAGTTGATTTTTAGGAAAAAATACTCAATACATTTAACATTTTAGCAGGTTTTTCTTTTTAAAATATTAATGTAGAATTATCAAGGGTAAAAAATGATGGAATTGCCATCTGTTGAGATATTCTTATGGATCTAATATTATATTAAGTAAATTATGTCCATAATGTCACTGAACTTTAAAAAGCAGGCAAGGTTGGACATGATGATCTGAGTCTATAGCCCTAGCATTTGAGAGGCAGGAAGATCAGACGTTCAAGGCCAATCTTAACTACATTGAGAGTTAGGGGTCAGTCAGGCCACATGGGACCTTCATCAGAACCACCCCCACCCTGAGCCAAACCAAGATAAAACTGTAAAAAGCAAGAGTTTTTATTGTCTTTATTCATGCAAATAAATGGAAATGCTGAGAGGTAAATGCTTGCCCCGCATCGCACAGCTCCTATCTGAAGAAGTGAGTCTAGCACTGGATTCATAGTGTGTATGAAGGGTCTATTCTGGCTGAGTTGTGTGGCAGAGATGGATCATCTCTTGCGGTGGCAGCGGGGACAAGAATCAGTCATACACAGGCAGAAAATAAGTCGAGGAGAAATAATTTCTTAGGACCCAACCAGAAAATCTCACATCACTCCCAGTTTTCTGCCGCCTCCCTAAACAAGGCTGACAACCATTGCTCTAGAATAGGGAGTTTGGATTAGTTTGCAAAGCAGTGCAAAAGGCTCCACTGTGGAAGAACACAAAGGTGAGGACGCTGATTAGACGTGTCAGTTGGGGTGTGCAAGGGGGTATGGCACTTCCAGATTGTCCCCTCGGCCTCACACTCACCCCTGAACCTACCTACCCCCAGTGCATCTGCCTGCTTCCCTGAAGGGTCACCTTTGCAGCCCTCTGGAAGCTGAAGGGGAAATTCTGGGCATAACAGACTTTGAAGGCAGTTAGTCCTGCACTGACAGTTTGTTCTTGAGTAATCCAGTGAGATAGGCCTTGAAGAACTTGAGATTTGAGTGCATATTTCATCGGGATGAGTGGTATTCCCTACAGTGTGTGTAGACCAGGGACTATGTGTGACCTGAGCCTTAGAAGGAAGCCTGTGAAGACCCTTCCTTCCTTCCTTCCTTCCTTCCTTCCTTCCTTCCTTCCTTCCTTCCTTCCTTCCTTCCTTCCTTCCTTCCTTCCTTCATATCTGCCTCTTCTCTCCCTAGTGCACCAGGAAGTCTCCAGCGATGGCTCAAGCTGGACTTTGCTGGATCTGCCTGTTGTGTCTCTCTTTGACTCTGGAGACTACATCTGCCAGGCCAAGAACTTTCTAGGGGCTTCTGAAACCCTTATCTCCTTAATTGTCACCGAGCCCCAGACTTCTACAGAGTACAGCGGGGTTCCAAGGGCCCTGTGGGCAAGGACAGGGGAAGGGACCGAAGCTGCTGCTTACAACAACAAGCTGGTGGCCAGGCATGTTCCCCACATTCCTGAGCCTGTAGCCATGGCCACCAAGCCCTCAGTGCCCAGCATAAAAGAGGAGCTGGAGCTCCAGCACTTTCAGATGGATGTCCCAGGAGAGCTCTCCAGAGAGCAAGCAGAACTGCAGGAGGCCCAGATGGTCAGGTCTCTCAAGGTGGTGGGAGATACTTACCACAGCGTGTCACTGGTGTGGAAAGCCCCTCAGGCTGGGAACACAACTGCCTTTAGTGTCCTTTACGCCGTCTTTGGGCAGAGCGACATGCGAAGGGTGATTGTGGAGCCTGGGAAGACTAGTGTCACCATCGAGGGGCTTGCTCCAAAGACCAAGTACGTGGCATGTGTCTGTGTGCGGGGCCAAGTGCCTACGAAGGAGCAGTGTGTCATCTTCTCTACTGACGAGGTGGTAGATGCAGAGGGCACCCAGCGGCTCATCAACATGGTGGTGATCAGCGTGGCAGCCATCATCGCGCTGCCTCCCACCCTGCTCGTCTGCTGCGGTGCGCTCCGAAGACGCTGCCACAAGTGCCGCACGCGGGGCTCTGCAGAGGCGACTGGTGCCTATGTTAATTTGGAAAGACTGGGCCACAGCGAGGATGGTTCAGAGCTGTCCAGGAGCAGCCTCAGTGAGGCAGATAGGCTTCTCTCAGCACGCTCCAGCCTGGACTCCCAGGTCTTGGGAGTCAGGGGTGGCAGGCGTATCAATGAGTACTTCTGCTGAGCCTGAGCCCCACTCACACGGGCCTGGACACTCTCCCCCTTCAGTCTCACACACTTCCACACCTGACTGTGTGCTCAGCCACCCTTAAGGTCCGGGTACTTGCTCACATGTACGTTTACATCAACAACAGCGGACACGGCGCATTAAGCACGTACTGTGTGCTAGCAAGTATCCAAAGCACTGCATAGGTGTTAGCTCACTGGGCTCTCATAACAACCATTAGCATCAGGACTCATTTTTCTCTCTATTTTCCTGGAGAAGAAACAGGTGTGAAGTATTTTGCCTGTATCAGTCAGTTTCTGCTACATAACAAATAAAAGCAAAAAACTCTCTGGTATGCAGCATTAAGATACTTACTTTCACACGCTGTGTCTGTAGATTGACTGTCATGGCTCCACTGTGTGCGTCCCATCGGGGCCCAGAGGTGGAGTGTAACAGTGGCTACCTGGGGCAGACTTCTCTCAGATGACATAAGAGGAATGGTAAAATCATGCAGTACCTCTCAATGTCTTAGTGTGAGATTGGTACATTGCTGCTTCTGCCCGTATTGTATCTGCCAAAGAGAGTCGCATGGCCAAACGCAACTTTAACAAGGCAGGCAAAGACACCAGTCCTCTGAAGATGATAACGGGAGACAAAACATTTGTGAAGCAAATTTACGATACGGCCCACTATCGTACTGCCACTGGGGAGTGGCAGCTCCAGCTTTGGACCTAGCAATTGGGCAGTTGGTTCTTCTGAAAAGTCCTTACCACTCTCTCTCTACATTCCTTTATGGTTGCATTTATGTCAACTCATAAACACAGTCTTTCTATACATAGCCATGTTTTTAACACACACACACACACACACACACACACACACACACACACACACACACCTCATCCATATCATGCCCCCTTATTGAATTCTAACATTTAACCTTCGGGATGCCTGGAGATAATCTTTTTTTTTCTGCAATGAATTCTCGAAAATACTATTCTTTTGTTCTCAGCATGCCCGGAGAGAGCCAAGAATCATCTACAACAGAGAGAACTGTCATACCAATCTTGTTTCACACCCAGGCCATTCCCATGGAGCAGCCCTTACAATGATTTCTGAAATTTTCTTGGTTTTGGAGAGGATCTAGGAGCTTTCTTGGTCACCCGGCAGACTCCTTCAGAGAATTCCTGCTGAGTTCTGCCAAAGGCAGAGAAAGTACGGATGTTTATGCACAGGAGTGAGTGAATGTTCCTAGCAGAAGACCTCCATTTATCCCTTGTCTACAGAGAAGATGGGTATCAAGTCTTTTGGTAACAACTGTAGACTTTCAGAGTCAGATGTGATCCAAGGAAATCATTTAACTAGTACCAAACAAGATAATTCACATCACGTGAATGTTGACTAGATATAACTCTTCCCTCCTATTTGCAAAAGACCTCATAAAATGTTCCTATCAGTTCGTTCTGGAGGCCAGGATATTAGATTATATAGAATTAAGAGCCAAAGAACTAAATGTGTATACAAGGGAGAGATAGAGTATCTTTTGGAATCCATATCCTAATGTCTATATTCAGTATTAATCTCTAAAGTGCAGTCCACAACACGTTTACAATGAAAAATAAATATTGGCAGCCTCCAAACCCTGGAATCAGAACCACAAGAACACATGTGCACATGACCATAGATTCAGCAAACTTGGATATTTTTCTGTCCCCTGCCCCTGAAGGTTGCATTTGATTATGACTTGTGAGTCATCACCATTAGCAAGAAAAGTTTTTTGGTTCGACAGTAATAGCCATGTCTGCATCAGAGATCAACATAATTTTTTTTGTAAACAAAACCAGGTAATAAATATCACAGGTTTTGCCATTGCTAATGGAACGAAGGAAAAGCAAATATAGACTATATATGAATTAATGGGCATGGATATGATCCAGTAAAACATTTACAAGGACAGATGGCAAACTGGAGACAACATCCAATTAGCTTTATTGAACTTTGTGTAACAAAATCAGGAACTTGAAAGCAAAAAATAAAATTAGTATACCCAATATTGACCAAGAGATACAGGAGGAGGAAGGAGAGGAGAATGTGAGAGAGTGGGGGTGAGAATCAAAATCTAGTAGGACTATCTTCAGGGTGTGGGTGATCATTGCCTACAATGAGATGCTGGCCTCTTAATGTCCATGTACCAGCTTTCCTTTATGTGTTCTGTTTTTCTTGATTTTTCTCTTATAGGGAAGAGTCATTCTGGATTGTTCTCATGAGTATTTATGTTACTAAAACAAACTCCTCTGGCAAATGAATAAATAAATGGTATCTGGTTTACATACTAACCTTTTAGTATAACTCATCCTTTGAGAACTGGACGTTCCCTGAATAGCCTAGAAAAACAGCTCCTGGTCTTTCTGTACTAAAGGCCAGCTGCCACCTGGGCTATGGTGATCCTGTGGTACACTGCCCCTGGGTAGCTAGTTTAGGAGTTGCCAATCAATGTCAATCAGCTTACATGGTGTCATGGCATCTCTGTTATATATTCTCCAGGCCACAGCATGGTTGTATTCCTCCTGCCTACACAGGTGGTGTGTCCCAAGTCACTTTTTCTCAGTTGCCTCTCCACATTGCAGGATACAAAAAGGCAAAACCAAATTATGTGCTGGAAAGAGGATGTAAGCAGTCAGGCTAGGCTGTTAATCAAGGAACCCAAAGAGCTTGTTCAGCTAGAGCTGAATCTACTGAAGATAATCATCAATTCCCAGGCACCTGAGCATTTGTTGACTTGCAAGGGCATTGTAGGCAGGACATATCCCACTTAGGCCATGGCAGCAGCTTCCACACTTCAGCAGCTTAGCACATAATGAGTCATTCTTGCTCTAGCAGTCTGCTCACTGCGTGAGTGGGGAATGGTGGAGGGAGGGATCTACTTCACTTACTCAAAAACCTAGGCTGGGTGAAACCCCACCATCCGGAATAACAACAGTTACCTCAACAAGGAGAAACAAAACAAATCCAGAGAATCATGGAGGGGATCTTCAAACATCATTACTTCTAACATCTCAGTGGCCAAAATATGGGTCTTATGGCTTAACTATTTCAAGGGAGCCTTGAAATGTGGCCTTTTGCATTTCTTTCACTGCCATACAACACAACATGAGTGGCCCAGGGGCCATCTTAGACATTGTTGTCAAAAGATAAAAAGGGAAGCCAAGCAATGGTGGCACGTGCCTTTAATCCCAGCACACAGAGGCAGAGGCAGGCAGATCTATGAGTTTGAGGCCAGCCTGGCCTACAGAGCAAGCTCTAGGACAGCTAGGCCTACACAGAGAAACTTTGTCTCAAAAAAACATAAAAGCTAGAAAGGGCAAAGACTTTATCTAGAGAAAACAGAGTGTTATTATCTGCTACCTGGTGGCTCACCCAGTTCTGACTGCTTTAGGCTTTCTCAGAGTGGCTGATATTGGGAAGTAGGGGCACTTTCCAGCTGAATAGGATATTCTTTTATTGGGAGTCTGTTCAGGTAAAAAGGAACTGTCTCCCATAGCAATTTATATCTATACCACAATCACACAGTAATTCTCCAAAAACTATCTCTTGAGAGAATTCTATAATCCAAATTCTTAAAAGCCTTCTTCAGAGGGGAGATAAAGATGAAATACCCTCAGATCCTCTCTTCTTTGATATCAGGGTCTCATGACTACATTTGGCAGCATGTTAATTAAGCTAAACAACAACACTAACCAAGTAATTGTATTAATCAGGCTTCTTCAGAGAAATGGAATTTAAAGAATAAGTCTTTATATCAACTCTCTCTCTCTCTCTCTCTCTCTATATATATATATATATATATATATATATAGAGAGAGAGAGAGAGATATTCTAATAAATACATCTAGATAGATATAGAAAGGGTATTTATTAGAATGGCTTACAGGCTGTGGTCCAGTTATTCTAAAAATGGCTGCTCATCAATGAAAGATTTAAGAATCCAGTAGTTGTTCAGTCCACAAGGCTGGATGTCTCAGCTGGTCTTCAACATATGCTGGAATCCTGAAGAAGTAGGTTCCAGTGCCACTGAAGGAATGGACTTGCCATGGAGGGTGAGAGCAAGCAGGCAAAGAGAGCCAAGTTTCTTCTTTCATGTCTGTTATATAGGCTTCCAGCAGAAGGTGTGTCTCAGATTAAAGGTGGATCTCCCCACTTTAAAAGAAAGTTTTAGGTTAAAACTGGGTTTCCTGCCACCTGGAATGGTGGCTCACACCTTTAATTCCAGCATTCAGGAGGCCGAGGCTGGCAGATCTCTGTGAAGCCAGCCTAGTCTACAAATCGAGTTCCATGACAGTCAGGGCTGTTACACAAAGAAACTCAGTCTCAGAAGGAAAAAAAAAATGAGTCTTCCCACTTCAAATGATTTTTTTTTTCTTTTCAAGACAGGGTTTCTCTGCGTAGTCCTGGCTGTCCTAGAACTTGCTCTGTAGATTGCTACGGACTGGCCCATCAGGGGTACCATGGCCGTAGGAAAACCAGGGCTTGGGTAGTCAGGAAGGCAAGGATTCAGCGAATGACAGACAGACAACACACTCAGAAGTGGTTTGAATCTGCTGTAATTTTACTTTTGCAAATCAGTAGTTTATATACAGAAAAGAAAACTATCAAGTCATACAAGGAACAACAAGAGCTTGCCAATAATTCAATTACATCATCTTTAAAAAACAGCAGGCACACAATTATTAATCAGCGTTAGACATATCCCTTCACCTACAAGAACTTTATGACCCAAAGAGCAGTCTGTGTTTTTTAAACTTAGTACAGTCCCTAGACTCGTGTAGACTTCTTGCGATTGCAGCTGTGTCCCTTATCTTATCTCAGCAGTTTTCTAGTTTATTATACATTTTTACTTTTTTGGTTCTCATGGCCTACTTAGCCAATTTGGATGCTGCAGACCCTCTCTAAGTCTTTCTTTAGTTTTTCCATCACATATCTCTCTAATATAAAACCTTTTTACCTGCTGGAATATGGACTCTTGTACTTTTACACTTGTAAGGGGAAGGGGTTCTGCTGTTCTGCAGTAGTCCTTAAGTTTCCCATGCTGAACTTCCTCAACGAAAGGGGCCCACCATCTGCCTCCTATGAGATAAGGTTTTTTTGTCATAAATCATTTTAGTTGGGATTCCCAAAGGATTTCTAATGGGTGAGTGTTTATTCCCCTAGAAGTGTCTAAGCCTTTATATTTTCTTTATCTAGCAGTCTGGGGTTTTTAAGAAATAGCTCATTCTGTTATATCTGATTAAGATCCATGTCCAGCTTCCCCTTTCCTCCATAGTTCACAACCCAAGCATTCATTAATTTTGGCTGTGTTTTATAGATTAATTAGAACATTATCAGAAAAGCAGTTATACAGAACCCATAGCCCAGGGAGCTCATGATCTGTGAAGCACGTCTCCTTCAAGAAGGAGGCATAACACGGGCACTCTGCCAGGGACCTCCAGGGAGCTTAGTCTCATGGGACATGTATCTCCTGTCTGCTATTATTGACATAACTGTTCATGTCACACGGATGACCCTGGAGTTGGTGTGGCAGTAGACCAGGCTGGCCTTGACCTCACAGAGATCCTCCTGCCTCTGCCTCCTGAGTGCTGAGATTAAAGGCATGTACCACCATCACCCGGCCCCATTTGGAATGATTTAATGAATGAAAAATTCCTCACAGGTGTACCCAGCTGCTTGGGTTTTAGTTAATTCCAGATTAATCAAGTTGACAACTGAGACTAGCCATCACAAGTTCACCCTTAGTCAATTTGACATGCAATCATACCTCCTTATGTCATGCTTAATTTCCAAATGAAAACAATAGCCAGATCATAATTATGCCTAACATGATATAATTATCTCTCATACAATTGCAAACACATTATAAATTTTAGAATAAGTGGTAATGTCTCTTGAGGGAAACTCTTTTGGTATTTCAAAAATTAAATATGATAAGCACTGATATTCTCTTAATTGATATTGCATTATAAGAGAAGCGGAATTTTTTTTTTTTGGTGTGTGTTTCGTGGCAGGAGCACTGGAACTCTTGGAACAAAAACCTCTAGGTCAGCAGAACTTAAGGTGACAGGAACAGGAAGGAAATTTTTCTCTAGTGAGTCACTAGAGGTGATAGCGAGTGAATAACACCCCTCTCCACCCCATAATTCATCCTGGCTATGGAAGAAATCATACCACATATTGAACACTGATTTAAAGCATATTACACCTTCTGGAGAACCCTGCCACAGCCCTCCAGGCTGCTGCCACCTAATTGGTACTGTAACTGTGTCTTCAAAAGGCCAGTTGCTTCAGGATGGTGGGGCACATGGTAAGACCAGTGGATTCCATGATCATGAGCCCATTGTCACTCTTCTCTGCAGGTGAAGTGAGTTCTTTGCTCAGAGCAACACTGTGTGGAATACCATGGTGGTGGGTAAGGCATTCAGTAAGTCAATGAATGGTGGTTTTGGCAGAAGCATTATGTACAAGAAAGGCAAACCTATAACCAGTATAATACAAAGTCCTTCCCATGGAAGAAGTGATCCAAAGCAGTTAACTTTTTATCAAATAGCTGGCTGGTTAGACTAGCTGGACCACAGCCTGCACCATGCATAAGTGGATAGCTGCAGCATTACAGTCCTTTTCTGGGACAACCCTAAAAGACATCAGTGAAGGGAAATCTTCACAGTGTGTAGAACTTCAGGCAGTACACATAGTCTTACATTTTGTCCACAAGACAAATGGCCGGGTGTATGATTGATCACTGACTCTTTGGAAATGGCCAGATTTGTGAATGTTCACTGATTCATGGGCTGTAGCCAATGGATTGGCTGTATGGTCAGGGACTTAGATTAGACGTGATTAGAAAATTGGTGAAAAAGACATCTGAGGATGAAGTATGTGGATAGATCTCTTCAAATGAGTAAAGAATGTGAAGATACTTGTGACCCATATAAATGCTCATCAGAAGGTAACTTCAGCAGAGGAAGAGTTCAATAACTAAGTAAATAAGATGACCTATTCTGTTAGCCCACAACCAAAGTGGCCATGGTGGCAGAGATGGAGATTATGGCCATGGACTTGACAACATGGACTGCTACTTACCAAGGCTGACTTGGCTACAGTTACTGCTGAATGCCAGAGCTGCCACCAAGCTAGCTTTAATTGTTCCCTCTATACTCCCCCACAGCTACTTCATATGCCCCTTTGCAAAATAAGGGGATCATGATCAGAAAAGAAATTGCAGAGCTGAATGACCCAGGCGATTCCTAAGATGACATGGCAGTAGACATTCCTTACAAGCTCTAAGACAACGTCTAGGAAAGTGAGTAGGTCTGAGTTTATGGTAAGTAGCACATGGAGTGGACAGAGAGGACATTGTAGGAAAGGGAGGTTTGTTTTTTTGTTTTGTTTTGTTTGGCTTTTATATTTGGGTATATAAGGAAAGAGGAATTTTCTTGGGCTCTCAGATACCCATCCATTGAATTGCAGAGTCCCATGAAGTAAACCTAAGTCCTGGGAAACTTGGCAGAGGGTTCTGGAGTAAAAATCACTTCATGTTGATTCTTTGAGGTCAAACTGGCCAGACACTGATATCCTCTCCAACCTGCTGCTGGATGTGTGATGCTCTGGGAAGGACCTTGCTTTGTGAAATCACTCCTTGCAGCTGAGGATCACCTCCTCTTCTTTTGAATGTATGACAGCAGCATATCTCACCTAGACTTTGTGTCCACAGCACACGCCCACTTTTTTTTTTTTTTTTACTTTGAAAGGAATTGCAAAGACATATGAGTTAGATTGCCTAGGAATGCCAGCGAATGCATCTGGCATGAGTGGGAGGCCTGGGATGTAAGCAGCTTAGCTGGTGACCCATTTCCCCTCACTGGTTAGCTACTGAGCGGATTTGTTTTCACTGAAGCCTTTTGTAGGGTATAACATATATTATGAGTTTTAACAAGAACTCATGGAATTTTGGTATTTTCTTGTAGTGGCCCCAGTTAATGAGAAAGTTGATCCTTCTGCTCATCTAAACTCTGTCATTATCAGGGATAAATTATTGGGCAATGACTGTGTGCTTGGCATCTTAATTAACCTAAACATTTCCTGCACATATTTTAAGATGTTTATTAATATTCTCATTCTGTAGAGAAGAAACAGAGGCTCACAGGTTAAAAGGTATTTCCCAAACCTTCAGACTCAGAAGCATAGACACAAAGAAGACTAAATGAGGAAATCTCTATAGCAGTTTTTCTCACCACCATCGTGCCTGGCAAACATGGCTTACAGTGAATAAACAATAAATATTGGGTGACTGGAGAGTGGTATAGCAATATGGATTACCACAGATAACATTTACAAGCTTGAAATTTGCTCTTTTTGGTGTGAGGCAGTGTTTTGGGAAAGTCAAGGAAAAGATATGCCATTAAGCTTCATGCCCCAGATGCCAAAGCTTTGGCTTTATGTTTTTTAAACTTCCATGGGAAAGGGCATCCTGATGCATCCCTGATTCTAGTGATATGAGTTACAGAAGCAGATGTCATAATGCAGTAGAAGTATGACTAAGCACATCACCCATGGTGCTGGCAGACAACAAGCAAGGGACAGAATCACAGAATTGCTTTGTTGCTCATCATCTGCTTTCACTTCAAGAAAATAGTTAGAAAATGGCATTTATTTGTGAATTAGGAAGTATGAGATGCATTCTGGCCAAGTCCTGAGTGGTGGTGCTCAGGATTGCAACATGTGATTATTTCCCCTAGATTCTTTGTAAGAGGCTGGGAGAAGGTAGAAGCAAAATAGAACTTGATGTCTGATCTATAATTCTCTTTCCAAACTCAAGAAGCAGAGCTTGGTGGACTTTCTCACTTTAATTAAGAGGCCCAACTCCTTCCACATGAGCTTAGCCTGAGCTTGGGAGCTGGACTGTAACAGACCTCAGAGCATTCGGGGCTTTCGTGCTGCTGTGCTGACCTACATCTTCATGGATTACCAATAATAGGATTTGCTACTCAGAAGCTGAGACCATACCTACTCAAAACACACAGGGTATTGCCTACAGATAAAAATGGCTTTTGTTTTTTACTGTTTCTTGCAAGTTCTGGCCTCTTGGGATATACATGCAGCTCAGTCTTTCTGTCTGCCAGGGTGTACCTGCTCAGAGGAGAATTTCGGCAGGTGCGCTGTGCTGATAGGATTCCAGAGGGTGATAGAGGTGAGGGGGGAGTGGGCTGTCTTCTGGAGTGATAGGGAGTGACCCAGGCTTAGAGCTTGTGGGAAATCAGCTAAATCTCCGTGGGATTCATTCTAGTTGGTTCTGGAGTTTATTGAGCAGAATGTTTTTACCAATGTCAATCACTTTTAGTTCAAGTTCATTATTTTTATTTAATCCCCATGTCTAATGATGATATCCACCCAATACCACTTCTAGGTCCCCTGATGCTTATCATAGTTTTCTGCTTTCTTATACAGGAGTCTACAGTGCATGTCTATGCCTTTGGGAAAGATTCCAGGCAACTTTCCTGAAGAACTCAAGCAAGTCAGAATTGAAAACTCACCCTTATTTGAACTTCCCCAGGGGTTTTTCGCCAACATGAGTACCTTGGAATACCTTTGGCTCAACTTTAACAATGTCACTGTGATTCACCCAGGCGCCCTAGAGGATCTGCCAGAGCTGAGAGAACTGAGACTGGAGGGGAACAAACTCCGTTCAGTACCATGGACAGCGTTCCGCACCACCCCTCTCTTACAGGTCTTGGATCTCAAACACAACAGGATTGATGCACTCCCTGAATTGGCTCTTCAGTTCCTAGCCAACCTGACATACCTTGACATATCCTCCAATAGGCTGACAGTTGTATCCAAGGGTGTCTTCTTGAACTGGCCAGTCTATCAGAAACGCCAGCAGCATGGTTTTGGAGCTGGAATTATCTCCAGCATGGTGTTGGCACTGCACAATAATCCCTGGTTATGTGACTGTCGTTTAAGGGGGCTTGTTCAGTTTGTCAAGTCCACTGGTCTCCCATTCATCCTAGTGAATTCTTACCTGATATGCCAGGGCCCTGTCTCTAAAGCAGGACAGCTTTTACATGAGACTGAGCTTGGTGTTTGTATGAAGCCAAAAATCTCAACCCCAAGTGCCAACATCACTATCCAGGTAGGAAAGAATGGAACCCTGCAATGCTTGGCACAAGCCAGTCCCTCACCAAGCATAGCATGGAAGTATCCTCTGAGCACGTGGAGAGAATTTGATGGTAAGCCACATGCACTCTCTGGAAATATATGGGAGAGGCAGTGTAGAGGTGTATCTGTGACACTGTCCCATTACAGAGGTTTAAACTGTGCCTGTCATAAAGGATGGGTGCAGGTAAAATAGGCATATATGTGCATTAACTATTCAGAACAAAAAAGAGTCCAAGATAGCATTCTACTATCAGCACTGTTTAAAGTGGGTACATGCAGATCTCATATGTAAACAAATATACTGGAGCTGATGATTTCATATAGCATGTAAATGTTAATAGAATTACATATGAACAAATAAATTTGGGGGAACCTTCTAGACAAAGAGCATAATATTGACATTTTAGAATTCTAAAATTTCTAACTAGAACTTATTCTACCATATGTCACCAGAATCATGTGGGGTGCTTATTTGAAATAAAATTTATAAGGTCCTGCCCTGGAGATTTGAACTCAGTGAGTCCAGGGCCAATAATATGCACTGTTACATATGCACTCCCATGGTGTTCCCCTTGAGTGGTCCCCATAAGATAAGGATAGCAAGCCCTACATACCAACTGAATATTTGCTTCAATATTAGTTCAAAATTATAATAGGGCCTATGGGGAGGAAATGACTTCCAGGGGCCCAAAACTGGGACCTGATATTGCACCTCCTTTCTTGAAGTAGGTTTCAGCATTTCCCAAAGCCAGGCAAAGGCTCCCCAGGAGCATGTTGGAGCTGGAAGGACATTTGTAGCTTCTTAACTCTTCCTCTGTCTAGAACAGTTGAAATGGAGTAAAATTTGAGGGCTGCAGCCAAGTCAGTTATCATAAATGATGAACCCCCAGGTGGTTAAAAATAAACAATTGACTGAATTTTTCACTTTTCTCTTTATTTTGATCTTACCCTATGGACTTGGGGGTTGAATGCTAACAGCAGAGAAGGACACAATTCATCATTGTAGTTTTCTTTTAAAATCAAGAAATGTCTCCAGAGATGCTCTACCATTGCTTGTTTTTAAAATGTTTCATTTATTTATTTTATGTGTATAGCATCTTAGTCAGGATTACTTTTGCTGTGATAAAACACCATGATGAAAGCAACTTGGGGAGGAAAGGGTTTATTTGGCTTATGCTTCCTCATCACTGTTCATCAATGAAGGAAGTCAGGATAGGAACTCAAACAGGGTTTGAAGGAACCTGGAGGCAGGAGCTGGTACAGATCATGGAGGGGTGCTCCTTACTGGCTTGCTCCACATGGCTTGCTCAGCCTGCTTTTTTAATAGAACCTAGGACCACTAGCCCAGGGATGGTCCCACCCACATTGATCACTAATTAAGAAAATGCTCTTCATGATTGCCTACAGCTTGATCTTATGGAGGCATTTTCTCAATTGAAGATCCCTCCTCTCCAACAACTCTAGCTTGTGTCAAGTTGACATAAAACTAGGCTTCCCAAGGAGTGTTTTACCTTCATGTATGTCTGTGAACCACATACATGCCTAGTGCCTGCAGTGGCCATAAAAGAACATTGGATTCCCCTGAGACTGGAGTTGAAGGTAGCTATGAGCTACCATGTGAGTGCTAGGGACCAAATCCTTAACTGCTAAGGTATCTTGCTAGCCCCATGATAATTACTCTTAATAATATGCTACATCTAGCCTCCCAGAAATATTAACAGGTAAGACTTACTGATGTTTCCTATAAAACTTGTGGAGTGCATGACATCTCACTTTCTTGACAAAGAGATTGAGGCTAAGAGAACTTAAGCACTTTGCCCAGGACCATGTACTTGAAAGAGCGGGGAGCCCAGGTATTTGATTTCCAGGTTCTGAGGCACATCTGGAAAGTAAGAACTCATTTGGAGCTCACAATATCTCTTAATCACCCCATTTTGAAAAATCTCCTTAAGCCGTGGTATTAGGCTCAGCAAGGCCAAAGTGGGCACTACTAATGTTAAAAGAATATGACTTCCTTAGATAGAAGAATGGGCTCCATATAATTGTTGTCTGTGAACAACCATGGAAAAGTTAATCAGCTACTCCAACCCTCAATGTCTTATATGCAAATTATGTTGTTACCCCATAGAGTTTCTAGAAAGATAGCCCCTGACACAGGTACATGCTTAATAAATAGTAACCATCCTTTTAACACAAGACCTAACAATGCTAGAACTTCCCAGTTATCTATCAAAGAAATGAACAGCTGCTTTGTTCTTCTTTTCACCCAGTGTTGGCCTCATCAATTGCAGAAGATACCATCCTGTCCCAGCTGGTCATTCCAGCAGCTCATCTGATAGACAGAGGTAATTACACTTGTATGGCCTTCAACTCCATTGGCAGAAGCTCCCTTGTCATCTCACTCTACGTCCAGCCAGCCCAGGTTATGCCTGGATTGCACTCTTTTTCCATCTCCTCAGAAGGCAGTGCCTATGTTGACCTGCGGGTCGTCAAGCAGACAGTACATGGCATCGTGCTGGAGTGGCTCACAGTGGCCAACATCCCAGAGGAGCAGTGGTTCACCCTCCACATCGAATCTGATGAAGCTTTCAGGAAGAAAGTAGTCCACATAGGCCCTGGAATCAACACATATGCCGTGGATGACCTCCTCCCTGCTACAAAATATAAAGCATGCCTCAGCCTGAGGAGTCAGCCCTCAGGTCAGGGCCAGTGTGTTGTCTTCATGACAGGCAAAGACAGTGGTGGACTGGAGGGTCGTGAGCGCCTTTTGCATGTCACTGTGGTCTTGTGTGCTGTGCTCCTGGCACTGCCCGTGGGTGCTTATGTGTGGGCTGCCCAGGGGCCATACAACTGTAGTGAGTGGTGTTTATGTTGTGACTCTCTTCACAGGAAAACCCTCAGGTGCCCCCAAGCCAGACCACAGTGCAAGGATAGCTCTTTCAAAGATCTTCCAGCTGTCTACGAGGATGGTGACGGTCACAGGGTCATGGAGGGGATTGAGGAGATAGAAAAAGAGAGTAACAGTTAACAACCTACCATGGAATGGAAATGGGTGGACCTCCATGTAGCAAGCTTTCATGTTGGACTATCTTTGGACCACTAGCCCACAAATAATGACCCAGAGACTTATTAATTATGAAAGGTTGGCCTCAGCTTAGGCTTGTTTTTAACTAGCTCTTATAACTTAAATTAACCCGTTTTTACTTATCTATATTCTGTCATGTACTACCCATCCTCCTTTTTTCGTGTCTCCTCTCTGTGTCTGCAGAGCTGGTGACTCTGCCTTTCTTCTTCCCAGATTCCTTTCTGTTTCTGGAAGTGCCACCTATACATCCTGCAGAGCTATTGGCAGGTCAGCTTTTAATTACACCAATCACAGCAATATACCTTCACATAGTGTACAAATGTCCCACAACACCTCCAGTCCCTGAAACAAACCTTCCATGACAGAACAACTTGGTTCCACCCATTTATCGAACAAGTATGTGTTGAGTATCCATTGTATTCTATACAAGGAACTTGAAGGAGGGAGTTCAGACATAAGAAAAGGAACACAGTATTTATCTTCACATACCTAAAGCCAATAGAGCTCTGTCTTACTAAACTGGTCATTTTATTATGCCTGACAGTGGCTAGAAATTAATGAATGTTATTTTTGTATATACTCAGTTCTACAGAGCACAGGATATCTCATATGCATTATCCTTCAAAGAATGACAGAATAGTCTTTATTGTATGTAAAGAAACTTGACCTCAGAAAGGTCAATGATTTGCCCATCATCTATCTAGCAGGTGGCAGAGCACTGGTCTACAGAGGATGAATCCTCTTGTTCTACAAATGAGTCAGAGCGTGACCTTACTACAACCACTGTGCTCATCAGGATGTACTGAGAACCAATGGCAGGTCAAATAACATTTTGAGAATTAATGACAACACTGATATTGAAATTAATCATCTTTTATTTCTTTAGGTTCTTTTTTTTCTTTCTGAGAAGAGGAAATAAACCTTTTTAAATGGAAATTCCCTATTTGTGCTGGATAGTTTTACATCGAATTGGCACAAGCTAAAGTCATCTGAGAAGAGGGAACCTTAATTAAGAAAATGCCTCCATATGATACAAACCTATAGGGCATTTTCTTAGTTAATGATTGATGGGGAAGGCCTAGCCCATTGTGGGTGGTGCCATTCCTGGACTGGTGGTCCTGGGTTCTATAAGAAATCAGGCTAAATGAGCCTTGTGAAGCAAACCAGTAAGCAGCACCCCTCCATGGCCTCTGTATCAGCTCCTGCCTCCAGGTTCCTTCCTCTTTGAGTTCCTGCCCTGCTTTCCTTTGATGATGAACAGTGATATGGAAGTGTAAGTCAAGTAAACCCTTTCATTCCCAACTTGCTTTTTGGTCATGGTGTTTCATTGCAGCAATGGAAACTCTACTAAGACACTATTGTACTAAAGGTAGAAAAAAATTACATTGTCACCTCATGATAGAAACTGAGTCTTTTAGAGCAGCCACCCAGCCCCATCCCTCAGTTCTTCCTGATCCTCCGAAAGGGGCCTCCATGTGTCCATACATCAGGTATAGCCTTAGTTCTCATGTGGCATCTTCTCTCTTATCTCAGTCCATTTCCCAATGAAGAGTCTTGATAACCATCAGAGAAGTTGCTGCCAACCAAACACCCACGGCAGGTTTTCAGAGTCTGGATTCTCTCAAAGCTCCCATTGTGACCTGGAGTCTATAGTCTCAACTACTCAGAAAGCTGAGACAAGAGGATTATTAGAGCCCATGGGTTCAAGACCAGCTTGATCAGCACAGTAAGATCCTATCTCAACAACCAAACATCAACAACAAAGCACCCTTGTTTATGTAGACAAAATCCTTGAAGGTCTTGAGAAATGAGGACAGTTTTCTCATCCCCACTTTTTATCACATTTGCCAGCTTGGCTCTGAGGGAGAGCAGCTGCAAGACAAAGTTCCACAGACTCTGTTAGTGACAGCTTGCTTGGAGCGAGGATGCCAAAAGGCTCCAAGTTACAGATGGATTGTAGTGTGTCTACCTGCTTTCCTCCAATTCTTTTCACCTGTCCGCCCCCCCTTCTCTGTGGACCATCCATGTGTAAGGCTGTGGGCAAAGGTTCTTTCCTCCAGGACATGTGCTCTTGTATGTGGGCCACAGCAAGGCATCCTCAAATGCACCTTACACTACTCAGAATAGCAGCTGAGCTTCTACCAGTAGCTACCAAGCAGACACTAGGTGTTTGCATCTATTAGCTCTTGCTGCCCTCACAGCAATAAGCCTTTGCACTCTGTGCTGATGAGAAATGTGAGACCCAGACGACCTTGGTCTTTTGCACAAATTCACACATAAGTAACAAAGCCTGTATTCACACCTAAGACTGTCAAACTGCAAAAGCACCTTATTATTTCTTAAAATGAGGAAGTCTGAGCTTGGAGGGCTGAGGAGATGGCTCTGTCAGTAAGGCTCTTGCTATGCAAGCCTGAAGACCTGAGTTTGATCTCGAGAATCACATTAAAAAAAAAATTCAGGCAGGTATTATGGAACATGCTTGTAGTCCCAAATAGGCACAGACAGATGGGCAGATTACTAAAGTTTGCTGGCCAGCTAGTCTAGGTAAAAGTGAGAGACCCTATTTCAATAAACAAGATGGAGAGTAATTGAAGTAGACATCTGAGAGAGACCTCTGATCTCCTCATATGCATGGGTATCCCCCACAGTGTACCTGCATACACACATATACACGAGTCCAAGTTCACAGGGACAGAAACATGGCTTCAGATCCCTTAGAATCACCCCTACTGATTGCGCATGAGGCTAATGCTCCATTGGCAGGCTTTGAAAAGAGGATGGCATTCTCAGCAGCTGTTCTGTCTCCCTCCCACCTACTGACTTGGAAACCTATCATCAAGGCAGACTGCAGATCTGGACCTAGCTCAGCATGCTAGAGTAGGCTGCCCTTCAGCTTGCCACTTCCTCATGCTGTGGGACTTGGAGGCCTCACCCCACTGACAGGGTCTTCTCTAGTGCTGACCACGTTTGCTGGTCTTGTTTGGCTCTATCCTCCTCTCTTCCAGTGGCTGATGTTGGCTACTAGGCCCTTTCTTCTTCTGTGATCATTTCCAAGACTGGCTCTCCTTGGTCAAGGTCCTGGGTTTGGCTACAAACCCATTCTCCTCCTAAGGACCACAGTGCTGAACAGAACTTTTAGTCCAAAGGTCTTCCCTACTACATTGCCAGAAATAAACAGCTTCTCTGACCTCATGCCCACATGAGACCTTACAAATCCTGCCCCTCCTGGACTGCTTTAGGGGTCATTAGCCCATGCTTCACACCTATTTCTTCCTCCAAGCAATTCTGATTGGATCCTTATGGATTAGGAAAAATAGAATTTAAATCCAGGACAAGACAAGGTCTGCAAAGGTGTTGAAATTAAGATGTAGGCAGACAATTTAGACAAAATGTTGCAATCTCCCTCAGTGTCAGAATGGAGGTAATGAATAGTATCTCCCACTGAATGAGCTATGGGGTCAGTGATATTGGTCTCCACAAATCAGTAAACATAAATAAAAGAGTGCCAGGAGGTCAGTTTATCCTTTGAATAATGGATTTTATTTACCACTTACAAAAGAGTTTGACTGCATGCGTATTATAGGATGTTGAACTCCCTGGGTTGGCAAACATGATCCAGCCCAGCACTTTCCTGAAACGTGGGCTAGATAGTGCCTTCCAGGCTGGACTTTTAGTGTCCATACCTTAATACTGCGTAGGCCAGCAACAGCAGATCTCCAGGTGAGGACTCTGCATACTAGCACATCTGTGTAACACTTCAGAACACAGACTAGGGCATCAAGAAAACCATATATTCATACAATCTGTTCACATTAGAAACCACAAAATTCTAGAGGGCTTTGCCGAGTGTACATATCTAAATTTCCTTAAAGTGCTTTCTCAAAGGCCAACAGAACCTTTATGTATTAACCATGGCAGCTTGCAGGGTTTCTCTCCTGTAAGATTATCATACGCTAACAAGCTGTGTCCCAACTAGAGAAAAATAGTGTGGACCAGGAGCTCTCAGACTAGATGCCTACTACTGATCCACTGTGTTCATGGAGCAAAGCACTCTGGGAGACTCATTTCTTTGTGTCAGCAAAATAGACTTGGACTGGATGTTACTGCCTGACTTAGCTTCTTTGAGAGTGACATGGGGTGAGGAGTGAATGGAGGGAAAGTTGTGTGAGTCCAGGAAAAGCCATGATCAGACTGTGGCTGTCTAGAATGATGGTTGTCCCCAATCTCAGAATAGTCCCTCCTGAGGACACTTGGAGTTGCTGAAGGTGCTAATACTTTCTGGATGAAGTGTAGCCAGAGAACTGGCTTAGGACAAATACTTTGTAATCATGCTGTTCTGCACTTGGTGAAAGCCTTCAGAGTCACTGTTTGCTTCATTTTACAGACAAGGAAGAAGACGATTAGAGTTTAAACAGTATCTCTAAGGTCATGTGATTTGAGAAGAGCTGGATCAACACACAAGTCTTGCTTGAGCTCAGGCCTGATATCCACCTACTGCTTTGCCCTCTCTCTTCAAGCCAGCCTGGAGACATGTGCTCTCACTCTTAGAAAAGCTCACCTTACACCTACAGGTCTGTAGCACAGTCTTTTCTCGATGCCAGTTCTATTGCATCTAGTTAAACAGTTAGCATGAGTTTTTAGAGCATTTTTGCCCTTTTCTATAGCTCACAAAGCTCACTGACTTTCAGCTTTAGCTGAGGACAAACCTCCATGAACCTGATGTTAGCTGAAGCTTCAGGATCTAGATTCTTGCCAGTCTTGTCACCCGTGGTCTGGGCCCTACTTCTCAACTAAGGATGACAAGGTCCCAGTAGGATTCGAATGCCTATGGGGTCTAGGATTGGTGAGTAGAAACACACAGACTTGACTCCCTGTGGGCTTCCAGTCTCTGAAGAATAGAAAGCCTTGTAGCTGTGCCAAGGATTTGGGTAGTGGGCCTGTGGTTGCCAGCTGCACCCCATCTGAGGACTCTCCAGCCCAAAGCCCTTTGCAGAGCCCTGTATATAGGGTTACAACATTGTACAAAATAGAGGTGACCCTGAGGGTCAGTACTGGGGGAAGGGAAGAGATGCATCATGGGACACACTCTAGAAGTAAGCCTTGTTGTCCAAACTCTTCTTCTCAAACTTTTGCTTGAGCTCAGAGACCAGAGAGGACTGAATGGGGCCTCCTGAGGGCTTGGGCTTGGGTAATTGTTGGGGTGGCTGTGGGGTGAGGGATCCAGATACAGTAGGCACTGTCTGTTGGGCCACTGTACTGGATGACATTTTAGGGGGTGGCGGGAGAGCTGGAGCTCTGGGGGGCACTGTGATTCCTGCTCTACTGTTATTGCAGTTCTCATTGGGGGGATCCTCTTTGAGTATGAACTTGGTAGCAGCCTTGGCCCTCCTGAATTTGAGCCACTCTGTTCGAACCGTGTGGGGTGCAGGGCTGGGCCGTCTTCGGAGCACACGCCTCACAGGCAGGACCTTGTTGGACTTCTTGTTACGCCAGAAGGTGGCGGTGGAGATGAGGACAGTTATGGCCACAACAATGGCCATGACTCCAGCCAACACACCCACAGCCTTCATGGGATTGTCCTTGGTCTGTATCAGGAAGGCAGCCATGGAGCCTCGGGACATCGTCTGGAAGAAAAAGCCACACCCTGTGTCAACTGCTTCCTCCTCTTCCCTGGAGGACAGTGATAGAGTGAGCTTCCCTAAGCCTGACAGGCTTAAACATCCTGTGCCAAGGCGTCCCTTTAAGAACTTCAGGCAAAATAAACTGAGACAGACCACAATAGTCTCCTGCAGATTTCAAACTCCTGGAGTCTTTCCTTGAAATAACAGAATATTGCTTGTCTTTGGTTACAGGGAGGGCCATAAACCAAAATGATGAATTCCTGCCAGACACTGAGCTGAGAACTACATATAATGCTTTCACTTCTACCTTCTAACACAGGAACGGTAATGGAGGCTTAGATAGCCTAGAGTCACACTACTAATATTGAAGGTAGAATTTCAACTTGATTCCCAAGCCTATGGGTTTGATTTCACAGAAAGTCCTTGACAGGACTCAGTATCCTTTGGCACAAGTTGCTCTCTGCCCCCTTTTCCTGACCACAGCATTGTACTCACCTCTGTGTCTGTGATGTCAATCTTGAGTAAGGCTGTGGTGCTGAAAGATGGGGAGCCTCGGTCCTTGGCCTGTACCTGTAGGGACCATGAGTAATCTCCACTGGGTGTGATGTTGTGGAGGGCCTCCAAGGAGCGGATGGAATTCTTGAGCCAGATCTCTCCCGTGTGTGCATCAATGTCAAACACATTGGCTGGCTCTGCATGGGTGATGGAGTAGTCTACCAAGTTGTTCGGCTCCTCTGCATCCTGGTCCGTAGCCTGGGCAGGGCAGGGGGGTGGGGGATAGAGGATCACTTGGGGAAGATGTCTTTGAATAGTGGCTAAGTCAGTATATAAAGTGAGGCTTTCTGGGTTGATGGGAAAGGATTCCGATCCTATTTGGAGTAGATAGAGTTGAATGTGTGTGCTACTCTGAGCCATGGTCTATGTTAGGCCCTAGCAGGTGTTATGTGGCTCCGTCCTCAGAAGTCTGTGAAGTGGGTGTTGGTGACTCCTTACTATACACGCAAAGATGAACGTTTGGATGCCAAGTGATGGGTCCAAGATGAGGTGGAAGGGGGATATCTGGTATTCAAAGCATGTCTGTTGGGATTCAGAATGTATGACTTTTCTGCATTGAGAAGATAGTGTACAGTGGGAAAAGCATGCTTTGTAGGCAGGCAGGTCAGTTACATGAATTCAGGCAAGAACAGGACTCGTACCCCCTGAGCCTCAGGTGTTTCATTGATGATGTGTTCTTTCCTAGGGAAGTTTTCTAGTTGGGGTGAAAAAGAAGCTATGTATAGTGCCATGTAGCCTAGTGCCCTTATCAGGATACATTTATTTTAAGTTAAATTCTTGTGGCTCAGTCAGGAGTGCTCAGCTGTCTCTGAAACCCACCTCAATTTTCACTGGGGTTCCCAGCACCATTGTCTTCTCCTGGATGCTCTGTACAAACTGAGGGTAATGGTCATTGACATCCAACAGAGTGACAAACACCTCAGCCAGGCTGTACCTCCCATCCATGTCTTCTGCCTTCACATAAAAGTTGTACCTTGAAGTGCCCTCAGCATCTAGGCTGGCCCAGGGCTGAGTGTAGATAAGCCCAGTTGATGGGTGAATCAAGAATCTACCAAACACAGAAAGCACAGTTGCTCATGCACACTTGTACATGCATGCTCATGCCTACACCTACACCTACACCTACACCTACACACACACACACACACACACCTGCAGTAATAAGATGCATCCAAAAGTCTTCAGTGAGACATCAGGCAGCTTCTGCAAGCATCCCACCTGCTCCTGCCCCATCCTTACCATCTGACTCTAGGAGGCAGATCCAGCCGTTGACTATGGAGCTCAACAATGCAAACTGCAGTCTGTTTTCCTTATCCCTGGCCTGTCACCCCATCCACACCCCATCCTATCCTGGCTTACCTGCCTTCTGAGGTCAACACCCACACCCCAGACCTTCTTCTTTCCCAGTCACCTCACTAGCGTGTCCCTTATCTCTACCTCAGGCTCTCCACGGCTTCCTTCCATTCCTTGTCCCTCTCTAGCCTTTACCCTGGGATGCTCACCTCCCTAAGCTGGCTCTTATCCTTTTACTGGTCCCCCCCACCCCGCTTAAGCAGAGGCTCCCTTCACCCAGAGCCTTGTAGACGGCTTTGTCTGGTGTTCTGGATCTACTTACAGGTCTGACCCGGTCCCATAGATGGAGTACTGGACTTTGCCCCATGGTCCTGTATCTGGATCCACAGCCTGGAAAAAAAGAAAGCCTCTAATGGGACCCGCACTGTGGTGAGGCAGGTGGTAGTCAATGGAAAGCTGGCCTAGCCTGGAGTGTGTCCCGCTGGGGAGGAAGTAGCCTGGGGGTCGCTCTGTGCCCTGCTTTTCTTCAAGGAGGTGGTAAATGTGAGCAAACCAAAAAGCTTTATGTCTGGAAGACAACTGTTCTTCTTTCATAACCGAGGAGGAGAGGGAGTGGACCTTAGGCCCTGTGCTTGGCGTTCGCACATATCTCCATTATCACCAGCAGGACCTGGCCCCACCACTTGCTTCTACAACACATGGCAAAGGGAAGGAGGTAATCCTTTATGAGCAAATTATAAGAGACTGTGCCCTCTGCCATGATACGGGACACTTTCCTCATATGGCCCCAGCTACATAACAGTGAGGGAAGACGGACTATCATTAGGTGAAGAATCAGAGAGTTAGAGAGGGCAAGGAGCTTATTCAAGGTCACGGCTAACAGCTGGGCAGTGGTGGCACACACGTTTAATCCCAACACTCAGGAGGCAGAGGCAGATGGATCTCTCTGAGTTTGAGGCCAGTCTGCTCTATAGACCTAGTACCAGGACAGTCAAGGCTATACAAAGAAACCCTGTCTTGAAAAACAAAACAAACAAACAAACAAAAAGATCACAGCTCATGACTGTAGGCTTTGTGAGCCAGTCCTCAACCTACTGTGACAGCCACCACGTTGGAGCCCCCTGGAGCATTCTCTGGGATCCTGGCAATGTAGTAGTGAGAGGTGAACTTGGGGACATTATCATTGGTGTCCAGAAGCTGGATCACAATGTCTGCTGTGGAACTGAACTTCTCCGGGGTGTTCACTTCAATAGCCAGGAGCTGGAGGAAGATGGAGAAACACAGTTGACTGGGAGGGCAGCTACCCACTAAAAGCCCACTACCACCCATCCCTCCGAGAGAACTGGTCTTGCAACTGTGTGCTCTTCTCTCTGTCTTTTGTTGCTGTGGAGTTGCATTTTTATTTATTTGTTTGTTTATTTATTTATCTATCTATTTATTTATTGGTGTCAGGGTCTTACTACAAACTCCAGCTTTAACTGACCAGCTTTCTTCCTCAGCCTCCTGAGCACTAAGATTACGGCCATGTACCACCACTCCCAGCCTGCATCCGGTGCTTACTCTGGCTCCAGGTGGGCCATCCCTGCTACCTTCTTCACAGTCCCTCCTCATCCCTCCCTGTGAGTCTGTCATCCTAGTGTTCTTGTCACTCCCAATGTACCCAGGCCTGGGATCGCTATTGTGGTTGTCTTGTTCTATGGATCTACATATTCCTTTCTAATCCAAGTTTCCAGCTGTTCTTATGAGTTGATTTCTCCAGATACAAACCAGTATAATCCTATCAAGTTTTCTCACCAAAGGAAATTCTAGGTCAAAGGTAATTTGGCTTGAGTAGCCATAGCTTTACCTGCCTATTATCCCAGTACTCAGGAGGCAGAGGCAGGAGGACTGTGAGTTTGAGCTACACAGTGAAATCCATGTTGGCCTGAGCTACATGGCAAGGCTCTGTCTTAAAAACAACAACAACAACAACAACAACAACACAAAAAAAAAAACCCAAAAACAAAAAGACAAAAACAAAAACCAACTTAGGGAGGTTTGCATTTTTGAAGGCAGGAATACCTTCCTAGCTTTGCCTTCCTTAGGTAACACTGGGAAAACTTGCATTTTTCACTTAAGTGTCACATGTTTCTCATTAGGGTAATTCCTAATAAAGTTGCATTAAGTACTTTTGCAAAAGTGTCTCTTATTCCACTGTATTCACATTCTCTTCCCCCTCCTCTCACTTCCTAAGAAAGCTGTTGCTGTAGAGTGTTGACTTTGTGCTGTGACTTTGCTTTACTTATGATAGTCTTTCAATCATTTTTCTTAGATTTTCTTTTCTGAGAAAACAATAATACTTTTTAGCTCCTCCTTCCGAAAATTTTTGGCTCTTATTTCCTCTTTGTCTGGAATGGCATCATTCCAAACGTTGAGCTAAATCATCTTGGTGACATTTGTGTTTTACTTTTTACTCCCAACTTCAGACAAAGCCTTTTAGTATTTCACTTTTTATCATGACGCTGGCTTCACACTCTGTGTGTGTATACAATTATAAATAATGACGAGCTAAATAATATTATTGAAGTACTTATTTTCCCTCTTAATTAATATATTACTCGCATGTTAATATATGACAGAAATAATTTATACATATTCATAGTTTTAAATAATTATAAATGACATCAAAAATATATTTCCCCACTTCTGTAAAGGCTGTTACTGGAACAGATGATAAATGTCAAAGGCACCTGAGAAACCTCTATTTTGATAACCACACAGTTTCTCTCTCCCTCTATTGACACAGCAAACTATATTGGTAGTTAATAGAGAGTATATTGGTATGCCCTCGACTCCCCAGCTCTCAAATTCCTCAGCCAGTGGTGGTTTAGAAGCTGGCACCTCAGTAAGAATGAGGCTGTGAGCACTTTGCAGAAGCTGTGTGTGTTGGGGGAGGGGGGAGGATGGGATGCAGGGTAATGTCCCCACCCCAGCCCCACCCTACTTCCTATTGTCCACATGCCCACAGGATGGGCAGAGACTCTGGGAAAAAGGAGTCGAACCACTCAGGTCTGGGAATGACAATGGTCCCACACACACTGAATACAGACAGTGATGTGAGATAGCCTACTCCCAGCCCTACCTTCCCACTCAGGGCAGTGCAATGCCTCACCTACCTTGAAGGTTAACAACTTAGATTTTTCAAAGTCAATGGCAGCTGAGTTCTCTACTATGATGGTGACTTGGGCTTCATTCAGGACCGTTTGTGGCACAACTCGAAAGATGCCTCCAGGTCCCACCAGCCGTAAGTTGAATTTGGCATTGGCTCCCTAGGCAATGGAGTTTGAAGAGAGAAAAAAGAAGATAAATAAGAATAGAAATGCATTATATATTTGTGCTAGCTGAGGAGGCCTTACATGCCTTTAACCCTAAGCAGTGAGTAGTCTTTCTCTATAAAGGTGAATTGATTAAGAATCAGATTTAGCAGGGCATGACAATTAAGCAAGGTAAAAGATAAATACAGCCTGACTCTGTGCTGAGCATTGGAGGAGGCAAAGACATTTACATATGTGCAGTCAGAAGGTCAAATGCAGAAGACCCATGCTTTGACTGCCTTTTACTTTGCAACTAATTATTAAGTCTAAGCAAATAGTATGGGATTGACTACCTTCGCCCACTACGTCTTAGCTGCACCATCTTCTTTCATTCATTTGTGACTTGCCTGGACCCTCTCACTGATACTGAGCGCTGACATAGACCCAGTCAATGTCAAGGGCATGGCCACATACCTGGTCAGAGTCATTGACAGTGATCTTGAGTCCACGAAGGATCTCCCCCTGGGGTGGGTGCTCATACATAGATAGTTCAAACTTGTTCTGGGGTCCACTCTCTCCATAGAATGTTGGAGGATGGTTGTTGAGGTCCACAATCCTGATGGTGACTGGGACCATGGCCTGAGCACCTGGGCTTCCTGGAGAGTTGACCTCTGTCACCTAGGATGGGAACAGATGGCTATGGCTGTGTGGCACGCAGACTGTTACTGGGCCTAGTAATTTTTCCTCTTGGTGTGCATACCCTTGTAATTCCTCTCTTTAAGCATGGCCTGACCTGAAAGCTTGCTTTTGACTGGCAGTGTGGTTAGATTACTAGAGATTATAATTCCTTTTGGCTAGCAGAGTTTCCCTTTCCCAAGGCTTTCGCAAAGCAGGCAGCTATGCTAGAGAGGTTATGGGATAAGGAGCTAATGGTCACCCATAGGCAACAGCCAGTGAACAACTGAGTCATACCAAAAACCAAGTGAGCCATAAAGCCAGTCCTTCCCCAGCCAAGCCTCCAGTGAGATCCCAGCCCTGACTGTCTCTGATTGCAGCTATGTGAATGACCTTGGAATCCAAGATCCAGTCAAGCTGAACCTGGATTCCCTACCCCTGTATATTGTTTTAGGCCACTAAGCTTGGGGTGATTTCTCATGAAGCATTAGCTAACTAATACAGGCTGTAAAGCCAAGACTGGGTGATCATAGACATTCCCATGAAACTTGTGACAAATATCCCTTTTCCAGGAGCTCCTTTCTGTGCTGGATGAGGATGTTTACTTCTATACTTCTAAAAAGATGTTCTAGAGCAGTGGTTCTCAACCTTCCTAATGCTACAACCCTTTATTACAGTTCCTCATGTTGTAGTGATCCCCAACCATAAAATTAGTTTCATTGCTATTTCATAACTGTAATTTTGCTGCTGTTATGAATCATAAAGTAAATATCTGTGTTTTCCAATGGTCTTCGGAGTCATGACCCATAGGTTGAGAACCACTGCTCTAAAATGACCCTCCCAGACCCCAATCCACACCTATCTGTAGACCTACTCCTTTTCAGAAGCCCCTGCATGCTGTCTCTCTTTCCTATCCCACTCAATTCTCACCCATCCCCATTTAGGTTCTTCACACAGACTTCCACACAACATCTGGCGCTACCATCCTAGCGTCAGAGGGCTCAGCTCCCTTGGTTATGTGAGTCAGTTCTTGGCACATTCTCATAGACTTCTCCAGTCCCTGCTGTTTCTTCCACCTGCTCCCCACATCCTCCTCACCCTTAGCCTCTGAGGCTCTGTAGTTGCGGATGTTGCCAGCAGCTCCTCTCCTGGAACAACTATCCTCTCAGGGGACTGTCTCATTCCCTCCATGCCTGTCCTAGTTTTCTTTCAGTGGCTGTCCCTGACTCAAAGCATCTTGGGAGAGAAAGGGGTTTACTCCTCCTTACTGTTCCAGATACAGTTAATCACTGCTGGGAAGTTACAGAAGTAGGTGCTTGAGGCATCTGGTCAGACAGCATTCACAGTCCAGAGCAAAAGGAATGTATGTGTTCGTGTTGCTAGCTCCCTGCTGCTTACAACACATCTAGCTCTCTCTATGTATGGAGTCCAGGCTCAAGCCCACGGAGGGATGCACCCTCTGCATTTTCAGTAACCCTGCTTGTGATCTTATGTTTCTCTTTGCACGTGTTTGCTACAGCCTGGTGTAGGTGCTCCTTGGAGTAACATTTCAATCCCTCCCCAGACTGAGCCCTTGGGTCTCATCAGTTTTTGTTGCTCTCCAAAACTGAAGAGTAGGGGGTGGGGGATAAGCCAAGCAAATGGGGTGTCACCTGCACGTGAAGCTCATACACCTCTCTCCGGAGCTGGGCAGGGCTCTGAAGGACGGAGATGGCTCCAGATGTCTCATTAATTTCGAAGACTCCATCACTCTCTGTCACAGAAAAATGTCTCGCAGTTTAGCACGAGGTCATAGGAGGTAGCATGGGAGTCATGCCACACAGTCCTCTGGCATCTCACAGAGAGCTCCTCATAGAAGGAACCCTGTTAGCCATCTGTGTCTTGCCCAGAGGGGCCAAGTAACTTGTCTAACGTCCCTCAGCCAGTACAGATCTGAACTTGAACTTTTGTACAGTTCTCAGGATCCATCCCATGTGCCTTTTCTTATACATAAAAGTGTGTGTGTGTGTGTGTGTGTGTTTGTGTGTGTGTGTGTGTGTGTAAAAAAGGAACAAGAAGATTTAAGAAGAGAGAGATAAGAGATAAGAAAGAAAGATGGAGAGAGGGGAATGGAAGGAGGGAAGAGAAGGACAGAGAGGAGCTTGGAGAAGGTGCAGGAGATGGAGGGTATAAAGGAGAGGAGAGGAGGGATGTGGGATGAGCGTACTGTAACTGGAGGGCAGTTTCAGAGGTGGTGGGCAGGGAAGACACCTGGAAAAGTAGCCCTACATGGTGATTTCTTGGTGGCCATGAGCATGTTTTTATTTGAACTCCTGGAAGGTGACTGTGTGCCAGCATGTCTTAGGGGAAGGGTAGTGCATTACAGATGTAAGTTCATCTGGGATCAGGCTTCAGGTGTGCTGGCCTGGTCTCCTGAGGCCATGGAGCCCGCCCCAGGGACACTGTGGCCTGCTTGACTGCTGTCCAGCTGTAGTAGTAGAACATTCTAGAGTCATCTGACTTAGATTAAAATCAAGAAGTAGTCAATACCTATCGGCCTTCTGGACCTGTTTTCTACATACAGGCCTAGTATTACGGAAATGCCACAACATCATTGTATCTAAGTCATTCAGTCATCTGCCCCAGTCAAACAGAAAAGAAAAAGAACAAAATACAGAAATGCTGAATGTGGGAGAGAGACATGTTGCTACTCACGCCATTGGCAGCTATGTCTGGGGCAAAAAGAGTGTACGTTTTCTCTTGGGACCCTGTGGTGTTCCCTCTCACTGGATGTAATGACAAGCACAGAGCAAAGTGTCATCTGAGGAGACCAGCCCCCATGCCCTACCCCCAGCTTCTTGTCATCCTGGTCCCATAGGTGAGGAAACCAAAATCCAGGTGCACAGAAGCAGAGATGTGGCAGAGGGTTAACCTCACTTACCGTTCAAGAGTCTGTAGAGGATGTGGTTGGGTTTGCCTCGGTCTCCGTCTATGGCAACCACCGTCAGCACCTCCGAGCCCTTGGAGAACAGGAGCCACTGTCTGAGGCTGATGGTGATAGGGGTGTCTCCCCTAACCCAACACTGCCCCGTCATGGACAGGAGGCATCATCGCACCCAGGAAAAAAGCTAGGCTTTGGGGGGCTCCAGAAGGTGACCCTGCTGTGACTTGCTTAGGGCTCTGCACACCTGGTCTCCCAAGGCTGAAGGAACCACCTGAATGAACTTTGCCACTCCCTGGCCCCAGAATCAAAGCATTAGTCTCCAGAAACTTTTGGCCTCTGATTGACTCCTAGACAGCTTCCCAGAAGGGAGACTGGCTAGTGTGCAGTGAATCCAGCCACCCTCAGGGTAGTCCCAGGGAGTCACACAAGGAACGCTGGGTAGGTGATGCAGCCACTCACCGGAAGGGTGTCCTCGTATACATAACCATAATAAGGTGTACCCACAAACATAGGGGCCGTATCCTGAACATCTTCCACATTGACAGTGACCGTGGTGGTGGCTGAGAACACCACATCAGCCCCTCGAAGCCTGCCTCCACCATCCTGGGAAGGAATTAGGCCAGAGAAGGAAGGTGAAGACAAGCTGGCCTCTAGGTGACAGGCTCTACTTTAACATACCCCTGCCACCTCCTGGCTGTGAAGCCAGTTGGCTCCTTCTAGTGTCTATTTGTTCTTGGGTCTCTGGAGTCCATTCTCCTTTCTCAGTGGTGTTGGGCATGCCAAAGAAATGACCCCGTGGGGGCGTTGTGTTAGGTGTCTGACTGGTTTCTTTGGACACAGGATTAACCCTCCGGGTACATTCTCTATGTGTGATTAGTGCCGGGGAGGAAGAATCAGACTGAAATTCCTATTCCTAGCTGGAAACCAAGCCTCAAGCAGCTCCTAAGAACCTTCCATATGTCCAGTCTATGATGGCAACCATGGAGTCCCAGGAATGTGACTTGGGACCCCTCTGTTTAAGAGTAAGGGAAGTGAGCAGCCAGCAGGTGGAGTGGTACCCAGCCTCCTGGTACAGGCTGCAGGAGGGTGGCCTACAGCCAAGCTGTGATCTAAAGGGGGCTTCCTACCAAAGAATCCAGTAAGTCTAATGGGACGGCTGGGTTTTCCTTCTCCCTGGGGCAAGAGGCTTGGCTGAGGGCCTGCTCATTCCCAACTTCCAACTATGTGCTTCCCAAACTGAAGTGAGGAACTTCATTAGGCTTCAGAAGTGGGCACTTGGGGAAACCGAGTTCAGAGAGGACAGCTGATCACATGGCAAGGAAGAGGAGCATGAGCCACTCTGGCTGCATAGAGAGAGGCTCTGGAGATTGTGAGAGGCACACAGATCTGTGTCATGGCTCCCTCCCCTATGAAGGCACCTAGCTTAAGTTTCTAGAGAGTCATAGGACATCCCTAAAAGGAAATGTGGCCCCTCTAGCCTAGAGACACCAGCCTTCCTGGAAAATGTGTTCAGGCAGGAGAGATTCCAAGCAGCTGCCTCCTGGCCCCCGCCTTGCCCACATTGTGTTTCTTGCTGTTGAAAATACCCGCTCCTTCATAGAACCTCACTGTGCTCCAACCTAGCAAAGGATGAAATTACCACTGGATGCTCCCCCTAGATCTTCCTTTGTTACCTTGGCGACCACAGTGATGAAATGAGCCCTCGACTTCTCATAGTCCAGTGTGGCTCCAGTCTGGAGACGCAGCACACCACTGTGGCGGTCCATGGTGAACTTGGAGGAGTGTAGGTTCTGTAAAATTGGGGAGCAGCTGAACTCAAGGAGCAACCAGGCCATGGCAGGAGTTCTCACACTGCCCACTGAAGGAGTCATTGACCTTTATCCCAGAAACCCTGGCTCCCAGGCATAGATTCCAAGTTCAAGTGTCCTGCCTGTCTAAACTCAGGATTTTCCATCAACAATAGTTTTGCTCAACTTTCTACATCTTCAGGGGAAACCAGCTCTCTCCCTCTCAGCAAAGCCTGCTAACATGTAGCAGGAAGAAACATTCAGTGTTCTGATTTGGTTTGAAGCTGGGGCTTAAGTGTAGTAGTGAAAGAGAGAGATCTGTGGACCTTCAAACCAGACCAGGTAAAAATAAGTCTGACAGGAGATGGTGGGTGACCAGGAACACGCTGTAAAAGCACTTGCCTCTGCTAAGGTGCTCAGGGGCTCTTCCAGTTGGGGAAGGTCGGGAAATAGACTCCAGATACTGCAATCGAAGCTTTACACATTTAAGCCTCATGCTGGTTGAATAAGCAATGCTTCTCACTCCCAGCAGAAGAGTTAAGGAACGTGTTGAAGGAACATGAGTGGTCAGTGTGTGTTTGAGGGGGAAGGGTTCTTCTCTAGTTCTTATGAGTTCAGAGGATTTCTCTAGAACTTGTAGTGTTAGCCACAAGGCTGTATTGCCTTGAGAATCTGAGGGCAGGTGAGCAAATATGGAAAGAATAGGATGTGCTGCAAAAATCAGCAGCCATTGCCATTCGAGGGTGGACAGCGGCTCCTGGGAGAGCAGGAGAAGGCAGCGGTTCAGGGGAGAAGGCCCTCATCTTTGCCAGCACAGCATAGAGGGATGAAAGAGGGGGCTGGGGCACCCCGGCTCTCTTATTTGGCATAGTCTCTTCTCTTCTTTTTCCTAATGACCATTTGAGTCCTAAATGGATTTCTTGCATCCTGCGAGGGTGCTACTTGTCCAGAACTTCTTTAGGGGAAAGGGTCGGGGAAGTAGAGAGCCAAGGGTCTAATAATCCTAAAGAGAGGGGGGGGGGTCTAGGCCAACTCAGAGGAAGCCAAGATGGGCTACTGGGGGCAAAGTCTCCTCTCTCCTTCTGGTCTTCATCCCTGTGGGGTACCCTTGAGAACAGAGACACTGGCAGGCATGGGGGACATGCTAGCTGGTGATGGAAATGGAGAACATCCAGGTGTCCTCTCCATCTCAAGGCCCTGGTTGCATCTGTGTGTCCTATCTTACCTGTAGGAAGTAGGTGACACTCCCTCCAGAGCCTGTGTCCTTGTCCTCCGCATGGACCTTAAAGATACTGCTCCCAGCAGGTGTGTTCTGAGGGGTCACAGACAGAGAAGGGTCAGTGTCAATGACAAGACGATGCAGGAGGCAGAGGCATGGGGGCCATGGAACAGAGGGATCGGCAGGGTGACTGAACAGTGGTGACAAAGCACTCAGCAACAAGAATGGAGAGGGACAGCGACAGATGACAGACGGGAGCTGAGGGAGTGGATACAAGGAAAAGGGAGGGAAAGGGGGAGGGCAAGAAGAGAGAGGCTGTCCTAAAGGGGAGAGTGAGAGGCACAAACTAGGCCTAAAACTAGACTTAGCAAAAACTAAGAGCTAAAGGATTTAAATATGTAATTTACAAACAATGACACAGCCCATAAACATGGGCATTTTCAGGACCACCAGAGAACAGTTTACAGCAAGAATGGAGTATCTTTCACCACTAATGTAGAAGACCTGTTTTTTGAGGGGTGTGTGTGTGTGTGTGTGTGTGTGTGTGTGTGTATGTGTGTGTGTGTGTGTGTGTGTGTGTGTGCGCGCGCGCGTGCGCACACACGCACACTCACACAGCCTCTTGTATGCGGGTCAGATTCTCTCCTTCCACCTTGTGGGTCTCGGGGATCAAACTCAGATAGTCAAGCTTGTTGACAAATACCTTTACCCACTAAACTCTCCGAGTGGCCCCTTAGCAAACATTAGGATGGAGACAGTTGCTCTCTTGCATCATAGAGCAGAGGACAAACAAAGCGACCTTTTAGTAAAGTACTTTGGTAAGGTAAGAAATGAGTGACGACTGCTCTTTCAGAGGACCCGGGTTCAGTTCTCCACACCCACGTGGCAGATCACAACCATCTGTAACTCTGGTCTCTTCAGGCACTGCACACATGCGGTGCACAGATATGCATTCAGGGAAAATACTTATGCTCATAAAAACAAGTAATAAAAAATTCATGTGAGCAAATCAGTACAGTAACTTCATTTTTTTTTCATTCAATCTTATGGATTCTTTTTATAGGGGGAAAATTAAGGGCTCCAAGCATTACTAGCAAATTTTCTTCCATGGAACTGTACCCCCAGCCTGGACACTAACGATCTCAGGTGGAGATAGGAAGAGCAGAATTCAAAGCCATGCTTTCTACATAGTGAAGCTGTCTCAAAAACAAAACCAGAACCATTTGGTTTTGGTGACATTCCTGCCTCCCGAGTAATAAGACTACAGATGTATGTCACCACATTTAGCTCAAAAACAATCAAAATTAAAAGTGGAAACCCAGCGGTGGTGATGTACTCCTTGAATCTCAGCACTCGAGAGGCAGAGGCAGATCTCTGCATTCGAGACCAACCTGGTCTACAGATCGAGTTCCAGGACAGCCAGGGCTGCACAGAGAATCCCTGTCTTGAAGAAAAGAAAAAAAAAAAGAACAACAACAAAAAGAAAATTAAAGGGGGAAAACATGTCTGTGTGGGGCTGGAAAAATAGCTCAGTGGTTTAGAACCTTTGTTGTTTGGTTTCCAACACCCACATGGCAGCTCACAACCATCTGTAGCCCCAGTTTCAGGGGACTTGACCCCCTCTTCTGGCCTGTGTGTGCACGTGGTACACACACAGTCACATACACATACAATAAATAAGTGAATATATTAAAAGCTGTGCTTGGGGCTGGAGAGATGGCTCAGAGGTTAAGAGCACCGACTGCTCTTCCAGAGGTCCTGAGTTCAATTCCCAGCACCCACATGGTGGCTCACAACCATCTGTAATGATATCTGGCACCTTCTTCTGTATTCATAATAAATAAATTAATTAATTTAAAAAAAAGCTGTGCTTAAAGGTTGATGTTTTCTGTGACAGTAGAAATTTAAAGGCTAAATATCCAAATATAAGGGATTCTTGGGTTCCATCATTGTATGATGGCTGTTCACTTGATAGAAGCTATCAAAATGATGCTAATTGCCTAAGCTTGACAATGAAGGAACAAAATAACACAATTCTTACATTGTAATGAAATGAAGAAACAAGATATAGAGAGCATATTTTAAGAATCACAATTATCAAACAAAAAGAATAAAAACCCTATAACCACACATAAGAATATTAAAAGGAAATATAACAAAATTTAGTGAGATCTCAAAGTAGGAGAGTGAAAATGACTTAAAAATGCATTTAACATTTCTACAATAAGCAGGCATTTACAGTTATGGTGAAAATAGCAAGCGGGTGCAGTGAGTAACAGATAGCTGTACTATACCCAGGGCTCTGGTCCTCTGCACAAGTCATAGGGCAGCCTTGGGATCAGGCCGGGACCCAAATGGGAGCTTTGTCCCTGCATGGGGCCCCTCACTCACCTCTGGAACCAGGACAATGTAAGGCTCCTGGATGAACCTGGGCGCCTCATCATTGGCATCTGTCACCAGTATCACGACTTTCTCTGCCACCTGAGGAGTAGAAGAGTCAGGAGTCGGAGCAGGAAGACCTTCTTGGGAGGTTAAAAAGATGGCTTACTATTAAAAAGATGTTTTCTACTATTCTCTCTCTCTCTCTCTCTCTCTCTCTCTCTCTCTCTCTCTCTCTCTCTCTCTCTCCCTCTCTCTCTCCCTCTCCCTCTCCCTCTCTCTCCCCCTCTCTCTCCTCCTTTCCATCCTGCTTTTGTTTATTCATGCAACAAATATTGCTCAGCAACCCTTTGATGACAAGCACTTCGTTTCACTCTAGAGACAGAGGGACATTTGATGGGACATTTTCAGGGACCACAGTGGCTTAGACATTGGGAGAAATCAGCACATAGAGTTACCATTAGAATGGCGATGTAATATACAAGTCCATAGAGTAATGCTCTAAATAGAAACACTTGAGAAAGTCTTTCCCCATGACCTCTACCAATGTGTCTTTCATGCTGAATGCTTCCGCCAGAGGTCCTGCAAGTATCCTGAATTGTGGTGGTGGACACCTGGGAGCCTCTGGGACCAGAGGTATCAACCCTGTGCAAGTTTGTCAGAGGGAAGAGGCAGAAATGAACTGGGAAGCTGGGGTCAATGTGCAAAGCCAAGAGGAGATGGACACAAAAAAAATTCAGAGCACAGACAGAGAGTCTGTCTGAATGGTTGGCAGGATGGATGGGGAGAAGAGTTAGGAGAGACAGATGGTACCTGACAAGGAGGCCTTGCAGGGCAACTTGGATTTCATCCTGAGGGAGGGGAGGGCCAGCTGTCAGTGCTTTCACAACTGGAGAGCGGCCAATTCTATGTCTCACAGTGAAAGCCTTGACAGCCCTCTGAATGCATATTGGGTGGTCAGGGAGCCCCTGGGGCCTGTTGTAATCATGTCAGCACCGAAGTGACAGGCAGAAAGTAGTGGCTGTGGGTGTGGAGAAGTGAGGGAGAACACCTGGCACCCCCGGGCCAAGAGCCAGAAGCAGAAGCTGGCAGATGGGCAATGAGTAGACAGGTTTGAGAAGATGCGTGGTGTAGGTGAGACCCATGTGAAGCGAAGCCTTGCTCTCCGCTTATCCCTTTTCTTCCTTCACCTATGGCATGACTGTGCCCCTTAGATGTGGGCACTTTGGGCAGGCCTGCACGGTCCCTGGCTTGTTTCATTCAGGGAGTGCCACAGCTGGAAGAGGAACCATGCCCCGTTCAGGCATAGATGATAAAGGCTGACTTACCAGGTTCAGGCCATCGGAAATGCTAATGATGGCTTCGATCTCATCTTCCTTCTGTGAAGCAAAGAGATTGAGCGAGAAGCTGGGAGCAGCTTAGACTGGAGGCTATGTTAAGCTGTAGCCCCATCAGAGAAGGCTGTTTTAAGGAGCCCAGGAGCCGAACAAGACTGTGATAGTGTGCAAGGCCTGTGAAGCTCCCTCCCGCCAGGCTTGAGACCTTATTTGGGAGGGCTATGTGTGTCCAGAGTTCTCATAGATCCAGAGGGCTCCTTGTGTCCCCAACAGATGTTGCCCTGCTGGAGAAGGGGGAGGGGGCGACTCTGGTATACCCAAGAGAGGAGTTTTCCTCACTTCTCTTTTCCCCTCCCCTCCCTTATTTGTCTGCACCTCTCTAAAGTCCAGGGTTTGGCAATGGTCCATGTTCATGGTGTCCCAAGTGTTTCCTAAGATTTGAGGAGGTCACCAGATTCATAGGTATGCAGGGCAGTGTGCTGGCAGCAGTCTGCCTCCACTTCAAAACCCTCACCACTGTGCTGAGTGCAGTCGTCCCCCCAACCCCCCTCCTGTCCCCTCCACTCACCTGTGGTTAGTGGGTTTTGCTGTGGAACCAGAAATAGCTGTAGCCCCAGGGCCAAGGCTGAATTATGTATGTACGCTCTATCATTCCACGGTTCAGAAGTACCCAGAACCAGGGTGTCCCAAACTCAGATGCACTCTCTCAGTCCCTCTCTAGCCTCGCCTGTGGAAGTCCCTGTGGTGTGTGGGGCTCCTCCAAGGTCAGGCTTAAAAACCTACTCTGAGGTGGGGCTCTTTCAGAAACTCCCAAGTACTGATTTTGTTTTGCTTGGCTTGTTAGTTGAATGTGCTTTAAAGACAAGCAAGGCTGAGAGCCGCCACTGAAGGATTGCGACTGTTCACCCTGGGGGGATAAAGAAATCTTTGCTAATGTGACTGGTCTAGGGGAAGAGCTGGAGTGTAGAGATCACCCCTTCCCTCATCCCCTCTCCCACAGAGAGCAGCACAGAGGTTCTGAGTACTAAGCAAGCCGTAGCCCCAATTTTCTCCTGTTCTTCTTTGTACCTCTCTGTCCAACTCTTCCACCAGGGTGATGCTTCCACAACTGGGGTCAACAGAAAAGACACTCCTAGTGCTGGGCTCGAAGCTGATGTGGTAGGAGAGAGGGTCTCCCTCGGGGTCAGTCCCATTCAGGGTGTACACGTGAGAACCTGGAAGGAGACAAAGGGAATATCTGGAACCTGGGACCCAACTTTTCCTGAAAATATCGGATGCTCAGAGCTAGAGACTCCGCTGTAAATACTCAGTGCCATGGCGACAGCCCAACCAGGCCTCACCCCTGCTGGCTGCTTCCTATGTTATCTTAATTCTCTAAAGTTATCAGATGTTATTATCAGCCACTTTACAGATGGCGATCTGTAATACAGCCTGGGGAGGAGGTGTCTAACTGTAGTGACTTTCCCTCTGCCTGGAATGAATTCCCTCTGGGAAGTGGAAGCTGGAGGGGTCCCTGGGATCAGGAGCCAAGTGGAGTAAAGCATAGTTGTTTGGAGGAGGGGCTGACTCTTAGGGGATTTCTGAATTCCAGCACCTATGTTTTTCTGCTCTCTTCCCAGGAGCTAGGTAAACCTTGACAAGGTGAAGTACAGGGTGTTAACTTTCCCTCTCTCCTTCTACCCACCACTCTGCACATCTCTTGGTTATTCCTGGGTGGTTTTAAAGTAGGCTTGTGGAGGTGAATATGTTTGCTCAAGGTCACACCCTAAAAAGCAGCAAGCTCCTCACAACTATGCTTCAGAGGGAGTCAGCCCACCCCCATCTTTGGGTCTTCATCCTGGTCTCTAGGAGGGGTCCAGTTTAGGGCACCATAGCAGCAATGACCTCCTTCCTTGCTATTACCCTGGGGCATTCAAAGCACAAACAGAGTACCCATGGGAGCCCATACCGTGGGACATGAGCATGCCATAGGCTGCGAGGAGTCACGAGTCGTGCCCTTGAGTTCTGGGGAGATGAGTTTCCCCTGGGGAAAACTCCCTCAGAGACCGGGGATGCAGCGGCCAAGGCTACTTTCTTACCTACAGGAGTGTCTTCTGGGAGGCTGAACAGTGCCATGTTGCCATTGGTGCTGCCCACTCCATTGTCAAAGAAGTGAGGGGCAAAGTTGGCCTGGGCTAGGAAATGAATGAAGACAAATAGACATCTCGAGGGAGCTTCACACCAGCAAAATCACCTGTCTGGACCCAGCTAATGAGAGAGGGGTTCTGTCTCCCTGCAAGGAGTTCCTCCCTGGGGTACCTGGTGACAGTATGCTTGGGCTAGGTTCAAGCTTTACAGGGACACCTTTTATCTCAGGCACCTAGAATCAAGGTGAAGGACAATCCCACCCCATCAAAGAGCTCGAAGAGGGGTAGTGTGCCGCCCAAGGTCACACTTGCTGCCTTGCCAGGGCAGCCAGCAAATCAGCCCCCTATTCTCCCAGCTCGAGTTTGAAGAAGCCAAAACATCCCAGTCTGTGGGGATGCTGGCTCTCAGCCTCTGGAGAAGCACCCAGGGAGTGTCCCATTGCCCTGCCTCGCGCATGGAAGACTGGCTGCCCTCTTCCCATAGTCTGCAACTGGATAGTGCAGCCTCAGTCTCCGTGTTTCCCTAGGAAGCGCCAACACCCATCCTCCCGGGCCCTTGCCACTCACCCAGGTAAATGCGCAGCAGCCCCAGGACCAGGGCGGCCCGCGGGCAGCACCTCATGTCTCTGCAGACTGGTCGAGAGCCTGGCCACTGCCGAGGCCGGGTGCTGGACCTCGGAGCATGCCCTAGGCGCGGGAGGAGAGCAGAGGCGACGATGCAGGTGACAGCGGCGGCGGCAGCGGTGGCAGGGAGGGAGCGCGGGTGTTGCGAGGGCGCTAAGCGGATGACAGCGCTCCGGGATCTGCACCGTTGGATGGCTCCGGTCAGACAACTAATGAGACCAATTACCGGGACCAGCTTAGAGCAGCGGGCGGGAGGGCGTGACAAGACTGCCTCCCTCCTACCACGCCCTCTGTGACCTAGCAACCCAGGAGCGCCAGGTGCAGAGGTGGGGCTTTGCAGAGGGACTGTGTGCCTGCCCCAGACTACCTTGAGCAAGCCACAAGAAATTCAGGGTTTCCCGTGGTTTGGTGGGGCTCCGGCTGCGCAGGAATTTTCCTGCCTTATTTAACTTTGTTTTGTGGCTTTCAGGGGGTCAGACCTCTCTAATCAAAGCATTCATGAACATAAAATAGTGAGCAGGAAAACAGCCCAGCCTCTTCCAGGGCGGCATGGAGGGAAAGAAAGGGTGTTGAAAAGCGGCATTGTCTTGGCAATTCAAACAGGCCCTTTAGCTTTGAGTTAGACCAAAGAGCAAGAGTAGAGAGGATACTATCGGAACAGAGTAGGAACAGGAAAGCCCAGGAGCGTTCCGGGCTTGGACCCTCCATCTCTGACACTAGAGTGTGAGCAGAGATGTCCCCTGTACCCTTCTCCGTGTTGGGTCATTCATCAGCTGAGGTGAGAAGTAAGGCAAAACTTGAAACCACTTTGCTTTCAAAGCTGCCCATGGGGTGCTGTGCCCTGATACAAAGGAGACCCTCTGTGTGTTCCATGGAGCTCTCAGCATCCTCCCTTTCCAGGGTACTTCAAGAAAGCAGAGCACCTATACCCCTTGGGGCAGGCCTCTGTGATCAACTCTTAGCAAGGACCAGGGATTCAGAGAGCAGCAGGGTGGAGCTGAATCAGGACACCTAGGAAGTGCGGCAAATTCCGGGTAAGTCTGACCAAAAAAAGGCCTTTGTATGGACTCTGCTGGGCCTTTGGCTGAGAATGTGCACAGCACATTACACAGGTACTTCTGAATCTTCGCTTTCCCAAATCCTAGGACAAAGCCAGGTCCCACACTGAGTGTGGAAGATAGCTTTGCTGGAGCTTGCTCAGATGTAAGGGTTCCTGAAGCAGGTGTCTTTCTGATGTGCTGAGATCTGATTTTCTCTGAATCTTGTCTACCACCTCCTTCCTAAGAGGCTCCTTCAGGCCTCTGACTTCTCTGCTGTCAGTCCATTCAATCAAGGGACTTGCACTGGAGAGGGACAGAGAAGATGTATAGGCCACATGCCTGCCTAACATGTGTGTGTGCGTGCGCACGCTCGCGCGTGTGTACACTCTCAACCATGTCTCTCATTTAGCCTGCACAGTCTTTCTGGTGTGATTGCCCATGCTTTACAGAGGAAAGTTTTAAAGCCAAGAAAAAACTTACGTAGACTGTCTTAGTTAGGGCTTTTGTTGCTGTGAAGAGACACCATGATCATGGCAACTCGTATAAAGAAAAACATTTAACTGGGGCTGGCTCACAGTTCAGAGGCTTAATTCATTGTCATCATGGCAGGAAGCATGGTGGCATGCAGACAGACATGGTGCTGGAGAAGGAGCCAAGAATTCTACATCTGGATTGGCAGGCAGCAGGAAAAGAGTGACATTGGTATAGCAGAAGTCTCTCTGGTCCCACCCTGCCCCAAGGTCCCATAGCCGCCTATAAAATAATCATTCAGGGGCTTATCTTAATTACCAACTGTATGGCCTATGGCAGGCTTCTTGCTAGCTAGCTCTTTCATCTTAAATTAACCCGTTTCTATTTATCTATGTATTGCCAGATGTTTCGTGGCATGTTGCTCCTTGGACTGCAGTTCGGCGTCTTCCCTTCCTCTCTTTTCTCCTCTCACTGTCTCTCTTGGATTTTCCTGCCTGGCTCCATCCTGCCCTGCCATAGGTCAGTGCTGCTTTATTTATTAGCTAATGGGAGCCACACATATTCACACCATACAGGAAGACATCCCATAGCACACTGGGCCTGGCTTGAGCTTCTGAAACCTCAAAGCCTAACCCCAGTGACACAAGATCACATCTAGTCCAACAAAGCCACATCTCCTAATAGTGCCACTCCCTATGAGCCTATAGGGGACATTTTCATTCAAACCACTACATAGGCTCACCCAGTCAATGAGGGGCTGAGGTTGGAGTCATATCTGGTTTGTGCTGTCTTTCAAGTTGAAACTCTCTGTGTTTTAGGTACACAGTCATAAAGCTACTGAAACTTTCAACTTCAGGCCCTTCGATCATTCACCTGTCCTTCCAGAACTATAATTTCATACTTATACCCCAATGTTCTTTTCCTTAAAGAGGCTTCCCTATCCACAAATGTACAAGATCTGCTAGAAGGACTGCCATTCATCTGCATGACTTTACCTACAACTTAGGGATTTTCAGGAATGCAAGACTTTTAATACTAAAATCAGGAACATCTCAGTTTACAGGGGAGTGGGCTACCTGAGATGGTCAGATGTAGCCCTGTCCTCAATACATGTGAAAACAGCAGCTTTTCCTGTTGACTCTGTGGGTACCATAATCTTGACCTTACAGTGTAGAAAGTCTGGATGCTACCTGGAGGGTTTGGTTTGATGCATCTTGGGGGAGGGGATCATCTGCTGTGGAATTCAGGGCTTGATTCTTACTCTGTCACCTTGGGCAGCTTCACATACATCACTTACCCTGACCCCCACATGGCCATCACCTCTGCAGGGTGACTCATGAGCTTTTATCCTCCTTGTATGCCCTTCCAAATTAGGTCGTCTTTAATTCAGGTTCTGATAGCTCTTCCTCTGATGGATTTATAGCCGCTGGCCCAGTTCTTGATAAACAAGACTTAGAATGTCACCTGCCAGCCTGTCATGAGTGTGCACTCCAGGTCACTCTTCCAACATGTCAGCACAAGTTCTTTACCTTCATCTGATCTACTAGAACAGTGGTTCTCAACCTTCCTGATGCTGGGACCCTCTAATACAGTTCCTCATGTTGTCACCCCAACCATAAAATTATTTTCATTCTACTTCCTAACTGTAATTTTGCTACTGTTGTGAATCATAATATAAATAGTTTTTGGATACAGAGGTTTGCCAAAAGGGTCACAACCCACAGGTTGTAGCAGGGCATGCTAAGCCACAGTCCTTTTCCCTCAAACATGTTACCACAGCTATCTACAATCATATGAGTTCTACTCTATTTGCAGACCTCTTTGTGTACACACACACACACACACACACACACACACACACACACACACCATCTGCATGTGAATTTCCTCATCTACACGTGACCTTATCTCTCAATGTAAATATACATGCCCATCATGAACACACAAAAGGGAAGTGGGCCAGGCTTCCCAGTCTTCCTCTACTGCAGCAGGTGCTCACTATGCTATCAAGGCTCATGTTCCCGATGACCATTGACACACAGATAATCTGGGAGAGGTGATGGGTAATTTACAGTATTTTACAGATGGAAATATTGAGGATCTGAGAAGTCACCTGACCTCATCCAATATCGCATAAATGTATGTGTGACAGAGCCATTGCTTGTTCCCCAAATCTGTCTCAGACGTTCATGCTCTATCAACTGCTCCAAGTGTCCCACCCCTTCAGGGACCATGGACTCCTTTAGTTACCATGGAAATCATACACTTCTTCTAATAACCCTACTCTATCCTCTAAACATGCCTAGATTCTTCAAGGAGCTAAAAAAGGCAATTAATATGTGACTTGTAGTCTTATTATTTTACAGTCACTTCTATATGCTTGGGTTTTCTCCCTAAGCATGAGGAACTACATTCATTAATTTCCCTCTCTGCCCTTTGTGAACAAAGCTTTTCACTGCTGGGAATGTTTAAAAGCCTGTGGTACTGATGCTGGAAGCCAGTGAAAGAAGAAGGAGATGCTTGGTCTATGGGGATCAGCACCCACCTCCTGGGTTGATGGGCCTTGGTGAGGCCTGATAGTGAGCTAAGTTCCAGCTAGAAACCAGACTTGAGATTTCTTTTATTCCCTGGGGAAAGGACATATGTGGGGTAGTGTAGTGGGTAGCCATTTCAGCTTTGGTCTGGAAGTTCCAACCCCCATTGAAGCTTCGGTAACTATCACGTCTACAAGGCAGAGCCAAGAGAGGGCCCTGAAGACCCGAGATCCAGATGCGCCGCCCTCTCTTGTTTCCTGGACCCTGGACGCTGGAGGTAGACTGAGCAGAATTCCCCAGAGAGCACTGCCGGACTGTGCTGCATCTTTCCCAGACCCTGCAACCTACCTTTCCCTTCATTTGTAAGTTACAACACTAAATAAATCTCCCTTTTAACTATGTGGAGTGGCCTTAATAATTTCACCAATAGGGTAGGTGTGAGTTGGGGTGGGGAGGAGCAGGTGCCAGATTGTAGTTCCTTTTTAAGTCCTTATGACCTGGGCTCCTCTGGGGCTGGTGTCTCTAGAAGGCTGACCTTCATAGTACTCTTTTGCAGGAAGTAGCTTTGAGCTGGGATACTGCAGTCCCTACAACTCTCTGTTCCAAGAGCTGCTCTCTTCTCCAAGGATCAGCTGGGTCCCTCTATTACTTATTATTGTTAACTAACTTGTCCCCCTTCCCTCAGAGATCCTGAGGCTTCCACGTGTGCTTTCCTTGTGCCCTTTTCAGGATGGCACAGGCTTTGTCCTTGGACTCTTATCTTTCTTTCTCCTGGTAGACCCAAGTACATGTGTAAAGTCTTATATATGTGTTTCTTTGCCTTTTTCAAGGGAGAATGGAGGGCATATAAGGATGGGAGAGAGAAGCTACCAGACCTCCCATTGTCAATGAGGTAGGAGTTTCAGACACAAGGAGCTTTCACAAGGTCTGAAAGTACCACGAATGGACTGTGGACACATCCTCCACTGCCCAGGAAGGTTGGGAAGCATGAAACCACACCACTGGCGCCCTAAAGCCTGTTCCTACCTTCTGTATTTCTGCCACCTCAGCTCACTCTAGCTGCTGCTACCCGCGTTTTTTCCTGCTCTACCCTATTCTTATCCTTCCTGTTCTCAAGGCAAATCCAAGGACATGCTGAGTCCTTCTCATTTTCTGCTTCTCTTCTGGCCCACAACACAGTTATCTAGTTAATGAATTCTGCTCCAGTTCTCAAACCTTCCTACCTCTACATCATCCTAAAACACACAGGGCCATATACACACTCTACACTTACATACCACACCAACACCATGCATAGTGAAGTACATACGCCACAGCGCATAGACCACCTCTCCCATGCACAGCACATCCCTCTCTAGCTGGGACTCTATCTGACTCTCATTGAGTTCATACCTCAGCTACTTATCTTCTTTGATTTACTCTTTAAAAAAAAGGTTTATTTATTATGTATACAGTGTTCTGCCTGCATGCCAGAAGAGGACACCAGATCTCATTATAGATGGTTGTGAGCCACCGTGTGGTTGCTGGGAATTGAACTCAGGGCCTCTAGAAGATCAGCCAGTGCTCTTAACCTCTGAGCCATCTCTCCAGCCCCCCCCCCCCCCCCCCCGTTTTCTTTATTCTTACACTTCACCTTCTGCTCTTCACCTTGTGCTTACGCAGCAATGGCAGCCTCTCAGGTGTCAGAGGACCATGTTATTTGAACCTTGGGACCCAGGGCAAAGTCTGACCACTGTTCTCCCTGGGAATGGTAAGCGGAGGAGTGAGTGAGTGAACAGTTATGAAAGGGAGGTGGAACGTTGGCCCTTGACAAGCCACAAGCTCTGGTTTGCCTGGGCATGCTGTCCTCAGGGAAGTCCTGCCTATCAGCCTCACACCTGATGGCCCTGGTGTTCTCACTCAGGCCTGGGAGTAATACAGGAAAGGGGGCTTCTCACCTTGCTGGGAGGATCCGATTAGAGGGAGCTTTACTGAGACAAGCCTCTTAGACCTGAGCCACCTGTCTCCTCTGAGCTCTTTGCTCACTGTGGAGATAAACACTGCTCCAGGGTGGGTGGATTGCTGGGCCTTTCTAAGCTTAGTACTTTGCAGGGACCCTATCGCTGTCTGCTTGCTCCTAAGTAGATCCTTCCAGTCATTTCTGTTTTACAGAAAATTGAACTGTCAAGCCTACAGAGAAACCTGGGCAAGACTAGGCTCTGTGTCCTGGTGTGTGGGACCCAAACACCTAACTACTGTCTCTTTCTTACGGTCGGATTGTCCTGTGATGGAGTAGACACCAAGTTTTTCCAGACACTTTCCTTTTAGCATAACACTGTACTTCAGGCCACATTATTTTCTCAGACAACGATGTTCCATGTATAGCCAATTTATTATTTATTATTTTGGGTGCTCTCCTGGTGACGTAATTAGGAAGTTACAGGAGTCGGTTCAGAGACCATTGGTTAAAGGCTAGGAATTTGAGGCTGTCTGTGGCTGCCCGTGGTACTGTAGTCCTGGCTGATCGCACTGAGGTCTTGCTATTCTGCACTCTGGCCAGCTTGGAAATCTCTGGCATTGTAGCTCCCACAGGAGGAATCTTTGACTTTCACTCTCGTGGAGCCATGAAGACATGTGGGCTTCACAGTGACTCTGAAGGTTGGTGGCACCGTTGGAACCAGGTCTAGGAATTTTGGAATGTTCCTGGATGTCTGAAGTAAAGTCTCCCAGCTCACTATCACAGCTCACTGCCACCATGAAAGTTGGCAGGGGGCAAGTCAAGGCTTCTGGTGTCTCCACAGCTGGGCATGAAGGTCTCATCTGGGTGGAGCCGGGCTTCAGGAGCTCTATACCTGTGGGAGAGCGCCAGGCACCACCCATGACTTGAATGGTGGCTTGCTTTTGCATGGTTTGCAGTGCCTCAGGTGGTTTCCTGGGGATGAGTGACAGCAGAGAAGAAGGAGGGGCATGGGAAGACAAAGTGAAGAGGATAGAATAGGGTGAAGAGAAGGAGCAAAACACAATTAAAACTCACTCTTACACATTAATTTCACCAATAGACCCTTCTTCCCCAATGGGTGACCTTTACCACTGTAGTTAAGTCCCTTTTTAAAGACAGACAGCTACATGGTGGGCAGTGGTGGTGTGTGTGTCGGGGGAGGGAGGTGGTCCTGCAGACTTCTACCCTGAGCCTGCCCCTGTGGATTAACTCATTTTGTTGAGCTTTGAAACAGGGAGTGTGGCACTAATCCTCAGGACCCAGGCTTGTCTCGGGTCCACATGGCCTCGCAGGAGCTTCCCCTGGTGACCTCGTGACACATGGACAGAAGATGGCTTCACAAAGGCTCCTCGCTCCTGACTTTGATCTGGTGGGATCTAAGAAGCTACGAGTCTGGCTCAGACCATTGTCTGTGTCAGTGTATTGAATGTTCCTTTCAAAGGTGCTGCCTGGACAGCGTTGCTATATAGCTCACTCTACAGTTTGTAAGCCTGCTTTAAGAAAACTCTGTCCCATCTCCTTCTAGTAAACTGGTAAGTGCATTCACTTCAGCCAGACTGCTAGTCATTTATCCTGTTAACTTTCAAAGACGTTTTTGGCACTTCCACCCGGAATCCCATGCCTTCCACATTGGGTCATTCTGTGGGCCTAGCCCAGCAGGTAGACCCAAAGCAGAGCTCAGGAAAGGTTTGGCATGAGCTGCAGCCACTCTGAGTGCCTCTATTGTCTCAGAGGGCATCAGTTTCCTTTCTCGTGGAAAGTGGAGGCCCTGCTCTCGTGCCTGTGAAGCAGGTACAGGAGACTAGATTATGGGAACACAAAGCACCCTGAAATCCTGTGTTGATTGCCCAACACCCTGATTCATCTTCTCTTTTCTTCTCTCTGGATCTTAGGGTCTGTTCCAGGAGACTCTGGGTGGAAGCACCAAGCTTGGGCAAACATGTTCTCTGTGTTAGGTGTTGGGTAATCAGCAGCAGTGAAGAGTCAGGACTGAAAGGAGAAGCTGGAAGGAGAGGTACACACACACACACACACACACACACACACACACACACACACACATAGATACGTATACAAATACAGCATACACAACATCTATGTGCCATGTAACTCCATCCACAAATATACACATTACACATGGGCTCTGGGGTGGGTGCAGCTGCCCTGGAAGCCCAGCCTCCTCCATTGTGACAGCAAGACAGGTTTATAGGGTGTTTATGGGCTTGACCTGATGCTGTGTGCTCTGTGAACATACCTTACTGACTTCTCAATACTAGCAAGCTTGATCCTGCAGCCACATACTTTCTACAGAGGAGGAGGAGCCTGCTCAGGAGCACAGAGCCAGCAGGTGGTGGAGCTGGGACCACCCCGCCCTCCAGGGCACTTCCCTTCCAGGAGTTTTCATGCTCACATTCTGCAGAAAACTTCCCTCCAGAGACCAGGTTGTTTGTTCTAGTGCAAGAGACATACAGATACTGGTGTTTAGCTCTGCTTTTGGGTCCTTCTGAGCCTCAGTTCCCCAATTTGTGTAATTGTGACAAGAACTCCCTGGGGTAGGTCTGGGGCTTTAAAGGCAACTATGTGCCTTTAAAGTCCAGTAAAGATGCCTAATTAAGTCTTCTTGTTCTAAGTTGTTCATGAATTCTGCCATGGAATTTTTGAAATATATGCTCAAATGGAAATCCAGTCTCAATATAAGATCCCTGACTTAGCTCATTCTCCCATAGAATTGTGCACTCAAAAAAGGCTGTTATTGTATTGGACACAAGGAGTGTACCTGGCCATGTTCCACATTTCTAGGAGCTGTGTGTAGAGTGTGGTGAATGTGTTTATACATGCCTCTCTGTACATAGTCTGTATGTGCATTTATGTGCCTAAGTCTGTATGTGACATGTAGGTATGTTTGTGGGCATGTGGTGTACATATCTGTATATAGTTGTGTATATATGTGTGTGTGTATCCATGTATTTGTATGTCTATATGTGTATAGTATTTGTGGCTATATATATATATATATATATATATAGTAAGTGGTATATTCACATGTATTTGTGTGTCTGTGACTCTAGATGTGTGATATATAATATGTGTATGTATGTATGTGTGTGATGTGGTATGGTGTGTGTAGGTTTGTGTGTGTAGTGTGTAATTATGTGGTGTGCAGGTGTTTGCATGCATGTACTTGCATTTGTGTCTGTATGATTGTGTGGGTATATGCGTATGTGTAGTGTGTGTGTGCCTTCCTTCCCCCAGTTTCTCTTTCCTGCCTCTGTGCATCTGTGCAGGGAGGGGCTAGAGGTGAGGACAAGTTCCAGCAAGCCATCCTTAGTGGGGAGCTGGCATTTCTCTCCCCTACATTTGCACCTTATTTCACAAGCTCCTATGGGAAGCAGAGCTGCTGGCAGCCAGTGCTCACCCTCCACCTTGCCTAGGCGGGTGCCTCACACTTGGTTATTCACAAGGAATGTGTGAGAGAAGTGGTTATTTTTACCCAGCCCTGACTGGGTGTGATGGCGGTGTGGAGGAGGGGCTGTCAACCTCTCAGGGGTACCAAGGTTGGAGCTATCCTGTCTTCCTAATTCTGTCCCCCTCTTCATTCACAGGAAGACAGGAAGCCCTTGGAAGACAGCACCCCTGGTAGCTGGTCGTGGGCTTCAGGTGCCGCAACTTGTAGCAACACGGGGAGCTGGAGCCTTGGGCTCCCAAGAATTAGCGCTGGGGCTATGGAGAGCTGAGACACAGGCCCTAAGTTCAGGTCAGGCCAGGTCTGCTCTGAGTTCTGCAGCCTGACTTCCCACAGGTCTCTGCCTGCTCTAAGCTCCGGGACTCTCTGTACAAAAGTCGCAAAGTTCCAGCCATCCTAACCCCCACCCTGGGCCAGCAGCTCAGAGCTTTGGCCTGCTGCTGGCCTGGAGTCCCATTGGTGGGATTTGTGTGCTTTGAGATCTGGACCTGGGCCTATCTTTGTCACTACCTATTGTCAGGTGCCCCAGGTCTGGGAGGAGGCAGCTTGGCTCTTTCAGGCCTCATGGTCATGCTGGTGTCAAACTGAGCCTCTGTGAACCTGTCTACATCTCTGGCGCTGTCTTGTCTCCTGGAGTTCTCTGTACCCACATACTCCACACACTGGCTGGAGGCCTTCACGCAGGTCCTGCTTCAGGTCTCCAGGTGGGCTATGGTTTGCAGATCCAATGGGCACCTCCCATCCTATAGCTCCCCTGTCTGTGTCTCCTGCTTGCCCACACCACACCTTCATGCCTGCTGTTTCCTCTGTACCAGTTTCCCATTCTCTATCATCTGTAGTCGGGTTCCTAATCTTTCTCATGAGGCCTCCCATCCAGGGATGGGTGCTTCCCCACATCTCTCCTCTCTTCTCTTTTTCTTGCAATAGGGATCGAACACAGGACCCCAAGCTTTCTAAGCAAGCATTTTTCCACTGACTGAGCCATATCCCAGGCCCCCGAGCCTTGAATTCATTGTGTAAGCCCTTGCTGGTCTCAAGATTCATCATCATGTTTTGTTAGCTTCTCTAATTCTGGGATTGCTATGTGCTACCATGCCTGAGCCCTATTCCATTCTTAAGAGTTTTTTCTTGACAGAACATGTTCAGTTTTAAAGGCTAAGTCATTGCCTCTTCAGAGAACTCTAACCTCTGTGACTGAGATTGACTGTGGGTCATCTGTACTAGAGCTTGTCACAAGATACTGGCTGGAGCAGATCACAAATCTGGCCTGTCCCATGGCCACCCTAGAAATCTTCCCACTCCCAGCCCAGACAGGATGAGGTTACTTACCTTTCTGGGTTGTCAGTCTGGATCTAGGAACCAGGTTACAGCAAGATTTTGAAATCTTGGCAGGATGCCTTTTCCCTGAGAAGTAAAAGGGTACAGATTCTCCAATTAGTGGGCCAGGGCCACCATCAGGCCAATCTGTACCGGGATATGACTGGGAGGGCTTCTACTGAGAAGACCCAGAGGTCAAGAATATTTGTTAAAAGCTGGACAGTAGTAGCACACTCCTTTAGTCTCAGCACTGGGGAGGCAGAGGCTGGCAGATCCCTGAGTTCGAGGCCACACTGGTTTACAGAGCAAAAATAGCCTAGGCTTTCTAGAGAAACCCTGTGTTGAAAAATAAAACAAAGCAAAACAAACAAACAGTTATTAAAAACAAACAACCACTGCCCAAAACAAACAAACAGACAAACAAACAAATAGGATGAGGTGGGCTGAGGGCTGGGGAAGAAGTAGCCTATGTTGTGTGACTTTCCAGAGATAAAGACAATGTTGGAGGTCACTGTGCCCTGTGGATGTTTCCTCTTCATAATGCTGCTTAGAAAAGCATAGCACTGAGGAGAAATGTCTTTGCACTGAGACATGAATTCTGACTTGATAATCCAGATCTGTAGTCTAAGAAAACAATACAGGAAACATTTTGTATACACAAAGCTTTTGTGACTGTATGCTTAATATAGTGTGTCCAAGCACATGACTTCATGGATGACCACTCATAGGTTGGCAACACATGTCTTTTGAGTAATGCCATAGCCTGAAGCTCCCAGGCAGAGTCCTGAATGGGGGGAAGGTTTACAGTCAAAGACATTCATTCTCATTGATTTTCCATTAGAATTGTATTGGTGACCTTGAAATAATCCAAAAATAGTGGTCTGATAAATGTCATGCTGTGGGCTGTGCTGACCTTTTCACCACAGAAACTTGAGCAATGAAACCAACCAAACAACCAACTAACTAACCAAAAACAAGTATGATAAGTTTCTGCACCCCATAAGCCTCTTCTATAAGGCAGCAATCCAAATCAGGCCAAATCAAACCAAATTAAGAAAAAGCCCAGGCTTACTGGGTAAAGCACTCCTAGATTATCCCCCCCCCCCCAGAGGAGACTGGGAAGAGAGACAGAAAAACCACATGTCTGTTTTCTGGGAGGCAGTTTAAATACCCTGTGGGAGTGGTCTTGAGCATCTCTGGGGGAGGAGTCATGTTGGTGGGCTTCTGAGGTCAGGCAGGGTTTGGGGAGAGATGGGGGAGGGGATTGAGGTAGGGCTTCCATCAGAACAAAGGGCTTCCTGTAGCCCTACTACTCAGACATGATGCTGTACAGGAGGACTAAGGTCAACCATCAGTATTTTGCGTGATAAAGTATGGTGAGGGGTGTTCTTTTTTTAAAACCTTTTATGTCTACTAAGTGTTAAAATCATCATAACTATTGATACAAAAAATTAATTGGAGGCTAAGTAAGAGAAAAAGGCTCCAATATTCAGCTTTTTTTGGTTTTTGTTTGTTTGTTTTTCAAGACAGGGTTTCTCCTGGCTGTCCTAGAACTTGTTTTATAGAAGACCAGGCTGGCCTGGAACTCACTGAGATCTGTCTGCCTCTGCCTCCTGAGTGCTGGAGGCACTCAGCTTTTAAAATGAAGAAAGATAGTAAGGAGATGGGGAGGTGACTCAGGCTTTATGAGCTCTTACCACTCTTCTAGAGGACCCAATCTTGGTTCCAAGAACTCAAATGACTCACAACCACCTGTAACTCCAACACCAGGGAATCCAGCACCCTTTTCTGGCCCTTGAGGGCATCTGCACACATGTGGCATATCCACACATAGACATATAAATAAAATGAATCTTAAACGCAGGAGATATAAATATTCGTCTCTATAGGGACAAAAAGATCATGTACGTTCCCCACATCTGAACACACAGCAGCATCCCACACACATATCCCCTTATCATGCATAACCCCATTTCACCTGCCCATGGAGCTTTCCTTTCATAAGGATTTGAGATACTCAAGTCCAAATGATCAGTTATTCACTTACTTTTTCCCCAACACAAGTGGCAACAGCGACTCCCTGACTCCCCAGTCAAGTCTCAGGGGAGTAGCTCTCAGAGAGGATTTGTGTTTGCAGGGTGAGCATGCAGCTTCATATACGTGTCAGGTAACAAAGAAAACTCCACTCCCCCGAATTCCATTGCACGGGTTTCCTCAACCGAAGGAGCCATTTCCTTATTACTTTTCAGACAACTGGCTGTCCATGGTGCCCATTCGCATACCAAAGCACATGCAGCCTCCCCAGGCTCTCTCAGTAGAACTACTAGTAGCTCCTCTCAGCTCTTCTTACCCTGCCCCCAACCCTAAACTCCTCCAGCTCACGGGCTTCCCTCCCCAGCTTCTTATTTCCATGTAACCTTGCCATTTCAGCCAGGCACTCTCCTCTGTCTTCCTCTCTTGGCCTCCTCTCTCTTGGTTTCCTTCCTTGGGAACTCTTTTTATCTTCCTGTCTCACTCTCCCATCTCTCCTCTCACGACCGAGTCCATTCTGCTGGTCATGTTCAGTTTTCTACTTCCTCTCTTTGCTTCTGGCTGTACTTACCTTATATCTACTATAAAAAAACTTTCCTTTCAACCATACCTTGGAGTGGTCATGTCCTCTCTTTATACATCTGATACCAAATCCCTCAGATTATACATCTGGTGTCAAAACCCTTAATTTATACATCTCGTGCCAAACCCTTAGTTTATACAGTATGCCCTCAGCATGTTTAGGAACACAGGACTGCACGTAGAAGATATAAAGCCTGAAGCCCCCAAGCTCCCCACCTGTTGGGCACTGTGGTGCATAGAGCAGCTGCATAGTTCTTTCCAGTGTTCAGGACTGTCTGCCGGGACCTGCTCCCCATTAGCTCCTGTTTGAAACCTTGCCAGACCATGGAATCACTACTCAGGGACTAGAGGACAGCCTTACCTTCTGAGGAGAGAATGGAGAAGCAGAGGAGCAGCACGCAGAGCAGACTGGAAAGGGCTAGAAGTCTCATCGTGAAGTAGCTGGAGTCTCACAGCTAGGGAGGGAGCGATGACACAGGAGGCCTCTCTTTGGCCTCTGAAGACATTTATAGTGACAGAGAGAGGCGTTCCCCCACAGGCAAGGCATCCCAGCCCTAGAAGTCTCCTCCCAACAGGATAATAAACCAGCTCTTCAAGAAGTCAGGAGGATTAGATGACTTGTTGCAGGGATTTGGAAATGTGCAGCCCTGAGAGCTGGTTAGAGAAGGAAGCTCTCGTGCAAGGAAAAGCCACTGTCCAGGGTTGAACGTTAACTTTTAGAGTCAGCAATAACTCCATCAAATGCAGATCTTCCTGCTTTCTTGTGAATATGGCTGGGAAAGGGGCCATAAAACCAAAGGCAAAGCCTTGGGGAGAGCCAAACGGCTTAGGTTTAAATTCTTTCTCTCATGTTTATCAGTCATGTTATCTTGAACTTGCTGTCATTAAATGTCTCTAGTTTGTTGTCCATATGTGAAGTGGACACAGAGCTGCCTGACGACATGATCCAGAAGTCATCTGTACCAAGCTGGGTACTTATGCCACTGTGAGGTTATGTGGGGGCCACAGCTAGCCCCTGGTGGGCAATTGGCAAGGTGTGTAGATAAGAGTGCTGCCTGAGGAAGGCATGACGTCGGGGAGAATCTGACTGGAAGAGTAAGGGAATGTGTCACAGTTGCAGGAGGCTAGGTCACCCATCCCTTAGACATAGGCCCTTCACTGGGATGTCAGCCAAACCACAAGGACATGAAAAATACTGTGCCTGGCCCCAGAGACTGCTGTGCAAAGAGGTGACTGCCACACTATGCCGTACCATACCAAAGGCCCACGAAAGGTGTTGTCTAGTCTGTTGGGGGAGGAAGGAGAGAAGGCTGTGCAGAGATGGAGTAGATAGGGTTGGGTAGAGCAGTGGTTTGGTATGGTAGGTCAGGTCATGGTGGACTTCCTGAACAGAGGAGGAGTTATATGGGCCAAATGAAAAAGGGAGGCCTGGTGTCTTTTGGTTGGGTAGACAGATGGCTGGACACTTAGGGTCCCTTTTTCTGTTAGGAACAGTCTATGAAGCCTCGGGAGTGAGTGGAAGACAGCTTCCTGGGGGGCAAAGCAAGCACCAGGGGCCTTTAACAATATTGTATGGGCATCTCAGCAAGTGCCAGGCCCTGGTCTTGAGGATAAAAGGGCCGGCCTATGAGGGATAGTGGGTGGACTCCTGCTCCTTCTTCCAGACCCAGCTCAGGAATCTTCTCTCCCAGCTTTCCTGGGCGCTGCGGTGGTGATGGTGGCTGGTGTTGACTGTTAGCTCTCCGACTTCTCTTTCCTCCCAGCTGTAGAGGTCTGAGAGACAAACGGCCTGAACCCACACAGCAAAAGAAGAGCAGGGCAGACACTGTGGGCCCGTGGCATCCTTGTGATTCCTGAGCATCTCTGGGCAGCTGAGGGGGGTACAGGCCTCTCCAATGCCTTGGTTGTACTGAGACTTGAAAGCACCGGGCCACCTGGCCCTAGGTCAGGCTGTCATTCCAGAGATGGCTGGAAGATTAAGGCTCTGCCCAGAAGAGGTAAACTAAGATAGGAAAACTGACTGCATTGCATATGGTCAGATCAGAACCTAAGAGTAAAAGACTGAGAAGCATGCAATGTCCTTCCAGCCAAAAGAGTGCAAGGAACATGTGTGGGAGGGGCTCTCCATATGGGTGGGCACAGGGCAGCAGCTGACTCTGACCTAAGAAGAAATGTGAAGTGTTGGAAGGTGGGCCAGCCTGCAGGAACTCCCTTCTGGAAACAGACAAGTCAGACATCTCCTGTTGATGGAGTCTGTCCCATGGTACACTTAACCTTGGGGCTCTGTTTGTTGCAGGCCAGAGAAGCAGTTTAGACTTGGGCCCCAAATGGTTCAGTGCAAAAAACCAATAGGCAAGGGACATCTTGACCAGCAGCCAATGCTTTTTATAGGGTGAAAAAAACATCAGTTAGTTCACCCACAGAAACTAGTTCAGGTTTCTGGTCTGTCGGACTGTAGGTCACATTAGGCCAGTACTTACCTTTCTGCCAGCTAAGTTGTTCTTTTTCCTTCTAATATCACTTCTAGAGAATACACACCTTGCTCCAACAGTGGCTGCCCCACCTCTTTCCTGGGCACCAGCTCTAGTGTTGTTCCTGAACGTAGATTGCTTAGGGGAGGGTTGCCTTCGCCTTCTGACCCACTAGGACAGGCTGCCATCGTTCTCCTGGGAGTTCTCCTCACTCCATCGTGGAACCAGAAAGGGGCTTTTGGTTCTTAGCACAGCTTGTTCCTTATCACAGGAGAAAGCTACAAGGCAAGTATCAGCTAAGGGTTGGGGGAATTGGCTATCTTGGGGGCTTTTATACACACACACACACACACACACACACACACACACACACACACACACACACACAATTCTCACATTTGCAGATTTTTTTTCCTGGGGTCATAAGTTTCAGGGGAATAATTGAGTCCTATGTTGGGATTCTGCCTGCTTTTTAAATGCTCACAAAAATTGACTGAAGCAAATTAAAATAGTACAGGGTATTAACATAAACTCCAAGCTCAGCCCCAGGGACAATGACTCTTCTCAGATTTTCACTTACTTTTAACATTTCAAAGATAACTGTCAACTTCTTACTTTAAAAAAGGAAGAAACACCTCTGGCTTTTTAGAATATTCAAAATCTCATGTTGAGCTGAGAGGTGAAAATGAGGAGTATAATGGGGATGCCTGTTAGTCTCAAGCATATGCAACTTTAGTATGGAAAAAAGAAATACCCAAATTTGAATGGTTTCCAAGGATGCTTTTGAAAACTTGGCGGCCATCCTGAGAAGAGAATCTTTCGGAGACACACCTAAAACAAGGGGGGTTTATAAGGAAGAAAAAAGCATTTCCAATCAACTTTGTCATTTCTGAGAGCCGTGAGGAGGAAGCTGCCTGCCGCCTCCCCACCCAGTTTGCTCACTCTTTGGCTTGAGTTCCACACCTCAGGCAGCACCTACCTTTTCTTTATAGACCTTGTGGTTGACCAGAAATGACTCTCCCTCCTGTGTGTGTGGCCAACTGCGGAGCAGCAACTAATGGAGGGTGACAAGAGGCCCCAGGTCCCAGGCTTTCCTCGCTGCACTGAATTCCTTCTCTACCTGATCCCGGGGAATGTAAAGTTTCAATTGGCTTTGAAGTCATGAGAGTTCCTCATCTGGAACTAGGTTTGTCAGACTCCAAAGCTGTTGTTCTCCCTCAGAGTTCCAGGGTGCGAGCAAGGTGAAGAGGAAGCCCAGCAAGATGGTTTTAATTCAGCTAACCGGAACTGAACTTCCTCACACGTCTTCATTCTTTCTATCCACTTGGTCTTGCCTGCCTATGGACATTACGAAGCTGATAGCAAGGCTGGTGTACGTGGTGGGGTTGGGGTGCGGCTGTGGAGGTGCTCCCTCAGTCCTTGCCCTTGCTTGACAAAGGCCTGACCTCTGTTCTCACTCCTGTGGTGAGTCTGAGTCGTCCTACTATTAACTCACATCTCTGGGCCCCCAGATACTTCTCCCACAGCCTTGATTCTGGGTCCACCCCGACTTTACATAGAAGCAGCTACTCTGGGGTTTCCTCCACTGATAAGTTTCCTGAATGTCATGTTCTCTACCAGCTCACAGAGGCTTGCAGGAAGACTTTTTTTCTTTTTTTTCTACTCTTCCATGGCCACTGCAAGTTGGTGTTGAAATTAGGATGCCAGTCTCTGTGCTCTTGATGGAAACAGCCCATCTCCATTTGCTGCTTTGCTTGAGTTTAATGGCTTGAGTTCATATAAGAGCACACATTCCTTTTGTTTCTGTGCCTTATCCCCACCCCACCACCCCCCTTGAGACATGGTTTTCTGCGTAGCCTTGGCTGTCCTGGAACTTGTCTGTAGACTAGGCTAGACTCGAACTCACAGAGATCCACCTGCACCACCACCGCTCAGCCCTGTGCCTTGTTTATTTAACACAATACCCAGGATGTTGCTTATATTATGACAAATTTGCCTTTTCAAGGTCTAGTAGGATTATGTTGGATATATATACCGGATACCTCTTATCTACTCAGTCACTGATGGACACTCAGTTTGATTCTCTACCGTGGCTATTGTGAACAGGGCTGTCATGAATACAGGTGCACAAATATCTTTTCAACATACTGACTTCACATTCTTGGGATATATATCCAGAAACGGGGTGGCTAGCTCTTCTTTTCCAATAACAACCAGTCTCCAAGTAGTATTCAACTACCACCTGTGTTAAAAGATATCTGATGCTTTAATAGGCACTTTCTCTCTTGCTACACTAGGCACACACACACATACACACTGAATTTTAGGTCTTCCTTAGTTACAATAGGAGACAGACAACACTTGCACATGTGGATTTTTGTTTTGTTCGTTTTTATTTTTTGAGACAGGGTTTCCATGTAGCCCTGGCTGTCCTGGAGCTTTGTAGACCAGGCTGGCCTCAAATTCAGAGATCCACTTGTCTCTGCCTCCAGAGTGCTGAGATTAAAGGGATGCGCCACCACTGCCCAGTGCACATGTGGATTTTGATGAGAAAGGTGAGGACAAGTAGAGCCCATGTGAGAACTGGCAGGGAGAGTATGGATAGAGCTGGAGGGACAAGGGTTTCTGCTTAGGGCTGCATGAAGGCTCAGGATGGATCCTGTTGGTGTGTTCTGTTCCTTGCTACTCAACAGCAGCCTTCCCAGAAGGTGTCACCTTGCTTCCCCACCACTAGAAGACCCAGAACAGAATGGAGATTTGTGTGGATCTGCTGGAGATGGGCAGTCCTGGGGTAAAGCCAACTCAGTTGGAGGAATCAAGGTAGCAAAGAATGCTGGGCCATGGGGGATTGAAGGCTTAAGGCCAGCACTGCAGTGGGTCTGACCTTTTTTCCAGGAGCTCCCTATCAAGTGTTTCAATGTCTCTCCATATGGATTTTCATTTTTAAATTTTACCCAGGGACTGGAGAGATGGTTCAGCAGTTAAGGGCACTGGCTACTTTTCCAGAGGACTCAGATTTGACTCTCAGACTCACAAAGCAGTTTACAACTGTCTGTAATCCCAGTCTCAAGAATTCTGACATCCTCTTCTGGCTTCAGAGGGCACCAGGCACACACATGGGTCACATATATACATGCAGGTACAACACCCATACATGTAAAATACTAACCATGGGCAATTGAACTATACTAAAAAATATCAAACTCCCCATTTTCCTCAATTTACCAATTGAAACACAAAAATCTCATTTTTGTAGTTTAGTATGTTACTTTTGTGCCTGTGTGTGTGTGGTGTGTGTGCGTAGGCACATGCATGCACCCATGTATGAGCTGTGATGCCTGTATGAAGAGGAGAGACAACTCACTGGAGTTGGTTCTCACCTTCTACCACATGGGTCCTAGGAATCAAACTCAAGTCATCAGACTTGGCACCAGGTGCCTTTACCCAGCAAGTCATCTTGGTGCCCCCAACCCCATATCAGCTTTAGGATGCATTATTCTACTTTAATGAGTCTGCTGATGATACTTCTATTTTGAGACACCCTGAGTGGCAATCCTTGACTTTGAGTACAAGTAGTCTTCCAGACGTTACAGCCTCCAATACCGTGCAGGATTTCATTGGGTCCTTCGGTGGAGCTGAATTCTCTGCTAAGTAGGTCGACACTCCCCACACCTGCTGCTTGTGGCTATGAGGTCAGACTTTCTTCTTCCCAGAAGTACTAAGACTTCTCAGCACTCGTTAAAATTACTATGGATAATCCGTTTTTTTTCTGGATAATCGTGAGTCACTTAAGTATTACTTCTTGTGCTCCAACTATTACTTAAGAGTGTCTAATAGATACACCAACCCCCTAAGAGTGATTCATGGGTCACTCAGGTGTGCTGACATCTGGAGTGACTCAAGCTCTGAAGGATAGTGGTGTTGTCAAGACTTTAAAATTCTCCACCTCTGCCGTAAGCACTGTGTACTCCAAGGTCAGCAAGGCTAACTGCTTTAACACGATTAGGCCTCTCTTGGTTACTGGTGATCAGTTGCAAGCTTTCAGACTGACATGCCTCAGGCCACTCACTCTTTGTTTCCAGTTGGTGCCAAGAATTCAAGGACTACCAAATTTTATAATCTTGAACACAGATCACATCAATCAGTAAAGATCTCAATTTCCATTCACCATTCAGTCTCAGTCATTCTACATTGCCAAGATCAACTTATTCAACATGCTTTCAGAACATAACTGGGCTGACTTGTCCACGCTTTCTTGTAATGCTCTCTGAAGTCCCACGTCCTTAAAAAAAAAAGGACACATGGGCACACATGTAGAAGCTAGAGTCTGCAGGAGTTTGTTCTCTCCCTCCACCATATGGGTCCCAGAGATCCAACTAAAGTCATCAGGCTCTGTGGCATGTTACCTGCTGAGCAATCTCTCTAGCCTTCATTAAAATTAGGTAAAGGCTGGTTGGAGAGACAGCTCAGCAGTTAAGAGGGCTGGCTGCTCTTCCAGAGGTTCTGAGTTCAGTTCCCAGCAACTACATAGTGGCTCACAACCATCTACAATAAGATTGAAACCTGGTGCCCTCTTCTGGCATGCAGGCACACATGCAGGCATAACACTGTATACATAAATAAAAAAGGTAAAGGCAATTATGGATGCATTTCTTTGCAGTAGGATGTAAAGTGCTGTTGGAATATGCTCAGGAATGATTTAGTTGGGTCCTGGTAGTTCTGGCCAGCTTTTTCGAAACCCCTAGACTGATTTCCAGAGTGACTCTACTAGTTCACACTCAAGTGTCCTTGAAAGCATTTGTTGTCACTTATATCTTGATCTTGGCAGTTCTGAATGATGCCCACTTCATAGTCGCCAGGAAATGGCACCACCAAGATATCAACCGATGAATAATTAAGTAGTACTCAGTAGTATAGAAAAATTATGAAATCTGCAGGTAAGTGAAACTAGCAAAATGAAAGTAGTTACTCGGGGAAAGTAAGACAAAAGCCATGTTTCCTCTTATATGTGGATCCTAGCTTTGGTTTTATTTATTTTTTTAATGTTTAACCTGGAGTACATGTGGAAGCCAGGAAACTGGAAATGAGCCATTGGGACTGGATGCTTAAGGGAGGGGCTAGTAAAAACAGGTAAAATCAAAGTAGAGAAGTGGTGGAAAGGTTCAAGCATGGAAGGGGTGGGGAATATGGCGGGCAGAAGACTCAACCAAGGGGAAGAGGACATGGCAAAGCTGTATGGAAACCCACTATCTTCTAGTCAAAGAAAAAAGCTCCATTAGAGGGGGCAGAAAACAGGTTACAGGAAAAAGGGGGGGAGGGGATTCTTGGGACTACATACACATACATAGGGTGATGGGTGTAAGGAGGGTAGGAGGGTTGCTAACCAAAACTAAGAATACATGAAGATTATGGATATCAGTTAAGTTGTAAGCTAACATATGAAAGGAATTTCAACAAAACTGAGTAGATGCTGTTGCTTCCAGAAGGCATGTTTAAATGAAAATCTCAGTGCCAAGTATGGGATCTAGAGTTATTGGTCTGGTAGACACAGAGGCACCCCAAATACACTGTTGCCATTGCTCTTCACTGCCCACCGCAAAACACTTGCTCAGGACATAAAGAAATCAACTTTGAACTGGCCAGGATACTTTCCCTCCTGGCTAACCTACATAGTGCCAGAAGGTGTTGAGCAGGCTGCTGATCTTATTTGATGCTACACCCTGAATGCTACAATACTGACTTGTGGGCAGGTGTTACATGAAGGTTATGAAGGTCACCAAGTGATTTCTGATTGAATATGGTCTGTGCCTCAGGAAGGATTTCATATTTAACATAGGAGCTCATAAACCCTAGGGAATAAATGTTGTTTTGCTAAAATGTCATGTTAACTTCCAAATATGTATGTCAATACCCATAGCAAAGTTGCTTTCACCTTTGGTCAGAGAGGTATTTTTTTTTTTTTTTTTGTTTTTCAAGACAGGGTTTCTCTGTGTAGCTTTGTGCCTTTCTTGGATCTCGCTCTGTAGACCAGGCTGGCCTCGAACTCACAAAGATCTGTGCCTCTGCCTCCCGAGTGTTGGGATTAAAGGCGTGCGCCACCACTGCCCGGCTGAGAGGCTTCTTTCTGCAGTGGGTAGTGGCTGCTGCAGACTCATAACTAAAGTACTGTCTAAGTGACTGAGTGCTCAGCTGTGGGCGAATCATCTATAGTAACTCCCAGCATCCAAAGCTCAAGGAACTTGACGGAATGTGCAAAGAATTGTAGGAAAGAGTACTGTGAACTGTTGACTTCTGAACATGACTGCTACACACATCCACTCACAGCATGTGACTACCTGCACATCTAGTCAAAACTCCAAAATGGAGGAACCTCTGAGGTCCCACCCTCCTAGAAATTGATTGTAGGTGATGGCAGCTGAGGGAGTCACTCTCCATCAGGGACATATATCCATGAGCATATGGACTCTGAGTTATTAACAAAAAAAGGGAACTGAGCGACAGGGAGCACACAAGGGTGTGGGCACTAGGGGGAAGAATAAGTGGGTATTTATGATAAATGTATAAAACTTTCAAATACTAAAAACAAAGCAAACAACCAAACAAAAACAACTTTCAAATACTAAACAAAAATCCCCAAGCTCAGTTTGCTATTGACTAGAACAAATTGATGTATACTACTTTAGCAATTACATGCCTCCAAGCTTTGCCAAAACAAATTAAAAAACAAAACCCTTCTAAGCAATCCCAAGGACCTGTGATTTTTAAACCATCTATTTGTTATAACTTAAGATTTCAAATGATACAAAATTTCCATTTTTGCCAAAAATCTATTATTTTGCAGGTCAATTCTATTCTGTGAGAATACCTACTCACCCACCAAGATTATATCAAGATGCAAGAAACCAGGTTTTTCCATTATCATTTCAGAACCACTGCCTAACTAATCACATTTTATAGAACTCATTTTACAGTCTTCACTGTCTCAGCGATGAAGCTGCTATAAAATACTATCATAAAGTAAAACAGTTGACAGCAGGCAAAACAGCTTAGTGGGTAAAAGGTACGTGTTACTGAGCCTGATGACTTCAGCTGATACCTTATGACCCACACAGTAGAGGAAGAGAACGCTTCAAGCTGTCTTGATCATCACAGGCCCACAGAACACCATGACATGTGCATGCTCACAATGCAAAAGAACCCTTGATCTTATCAATTTCTACCTGACACCGCTGTTGAAATCATACTGTTATTTTGTGAGTAACTATACAAAATGAAGGACTAAACTCTGGGCTCTAAACTGTAACTGAAAACAATAGGTGGTTAAGATTTAAACTTAAAATGACAGTAAAACTTTATGAAGACTAAAAGACAAAAATTAGGCATTTAGTCTTTTTTACTTAAGGGAAAAAAACAAAAACAGCAGCAACAGCTAAATTTCAGACAATGCCCAACCATGTCTGAGTTTAGCTTTAACCCCACAGGGTAGATGTTATCTCTATCTTACAGACGAGGAAATTGGGTTTGGGGAGGTTAGGTAATTTGTCCCACATCAATTAAGAAATCAGTGAAAATTTGAGTTGAGATTCAAATGGAGACAGGCCACCCAGCCACAAGTCTCCCCATCTTACCAGACTGCAGTATGCACTGAGGGGCAAAAGCCCAAGCTGCTTTCTTACCCAAGACTCCAGTGGGGTGGAAGTTTCAGAGAGAAAAACATACAGAAATCACCATCTGGCTAAAACTTTTTATTTTAGAAATAAGCATTCTGTGTACTTTAAAATGATTAAACTAGTCATTTCTTGATTACTGTAATAAATATTTCTCAAAAATAGCAATTGTGTATATATTTATACAGACTACACTGAAGCCCCCTCACCCCCTCATAACTGATCTGTATTAAAACCTTACAAATGTCACTGGTGTACACGGAAAGAAAGTGCTAAGGGAGGCTAAAGAAGCACCTCCCCATTGTATTTTTCAGTCAAATATTTCCCAAGGTCAACTAACTTTGCTTTGTTTGCTCATGCTTAACCTGAGAAGGAACATAGGAAGCCAACAGTTTTAGAAGAAAAAAGGCTCCTAATCTTAGCATAAGCCACAGAGACTTTTCTGACAGCTGTCAAAGCTGTGATGAGAGAAGCAAGCATGCTTTCAATTAGACACTGAGAAAACACTCAACAAATTTCTGCAACTACAAATATATATATATTTGAAAACAAATCTCGTGCTTTGGAGTATGTTATAGTGAGTATAGTTTTAAGGACATTTGTTTAAGACGACTTCACAGTAAAACTCATATACATAATTCTACCAGGGAGTCTCTGAAGGATGAACACTCTGGACTATCCTGACAGTGAGTAGTCAACACCGGAAAGAAACAACTGTGTCTTCAGTCACAGACCATGAAGAGTGGTCAATTGTTTTCACATCTCAGACGTCTCTTATTGGCTCACCATAATCAGTGCTCTCCTAAGCATTCAAAATATGACTACAGGTGACTTTTTACCTCTTTCTGATCTCTATACTAAAACCTCTACGTCATTCATGATCTTAAATATTCTGCAAGCTCCCCAAAATATGAAGACACACAAATTTGCTAAATTTTACCTATCCAATAAATTAAAAAAAATACTTGCAATCTTGTAACACAAATCTTAGTTCCCACACTTATCAAAGCATTTTTAAATTACTCAAATATGACAGGTGAAAATATATGTGCTTATTTGGAAGACATCTATTGAATTTATTCTCTAAAAGAAAAAGCAAGCCTGAAGGGTCACATTACTGAACATTTTCAACATGGTGACAGGTTATCTTCTAAACCTCAAAGAAGTTTTGCTAGTGCAAACTGTAATGACTATCTGCTCCTAATAAACAAGCAAGCATCAGTGAGCAGAGACACCACAAGCGGTCACTTCATTTCTTTCTGTTGCCTCCAGTTGCTAGCATAGTTGCAACTCGCATAAATATATTTAATGTATCCATGTAGATTGTCAACATCCTAGAAAAGAAAATTATAGAAAGATGTGACTCTAATAATAAAGATGACAATCTATTTCATAGTACAAAAAAAGGAAAAAATAATACTCATTATTCCTAGTGTTATTAGATAGAAACTAAAAATACAACGTTTAAAAGTCAGCTAGAGTCCTAAACTAGATAATGCTCAGTTTTCCTTCTGGAAGAATCATCTTTTAAACGCAGAACACAATTTTTAAAAGGACTATGTATTCTCTGACATCCTGCTATGAGGATCAAACCTGAGTGTTAGACAACGGCATACCAAAACAAATCAAAGAAACACACCTTTAAAAACTTGCAAGACAGTCGAGCATTTTCAAATAGAATATATCCATTTCATCATCTTTAAAAAAGCTGCTATAAAACTCCAAGTGTTATAGCAACATTTTAAAAAGCTATTACATTATTTTATTTTTAGTAAAGGAAAGCATTACTAAAAATGTGAGAGACACTCTGGAACTCTAGGCAGAATCTAAGAAAAGTGAAAACATTATTTTATTTTATATTATTTAATGTCAACTAAACTTGAATGTCTCTAGCACAAACACAAGGAAAAATATTTTCAGAACTGGTTTCCTCTCCTTAAACATTTCAGTTAATTATCTGCCTTCCAACAGACACTACTTGTAACTGATACCTGAATGCTATACTCAGCTGCAATGCAATCAGTTTTCTAAGTAGAGAGCCCAAACTATACTCCAACAGAAGGAGCAAAATTTAACCTGTTGGAAGTCCCAGTACTGGTCCTGTGTGCCCTTATTTGGAAATATAGTCTTCAAAGATGTAATTATGTGGGTGGTGGTAGCACACCTTTAATCCCCAGCACTTGGGAGGCTGAGGCAGGCAGATCTCTGTGAGTTCAAGGCCAGCATGGTCTATAGAACATGTCCCAGAACAGCCAAGGCTTACACAGAGAAACCCTGTCTCAAAAAACAACAACAAAAACAAACAAACAAACAAAAAAAACCCAAAAACAAAGCAGACACAATTACAATGTGAGTTAGAATGAGGCCATATTGGAATAGGATATGTCTGGTGGCCTTCTTAAAATAAGAGAAATGGGGCTAGAGAGATGACTCAGCAGTTAAGAGCACTGGCTTCTCTTCCAGAGGACCTGGGCTCAATTCCCAGCACCTACATGGCAGCTTTCAACTGCCTGTAATTCCAGTTCCAAGGGATCTGGCACCCTCATAGAAATATGCAGGCAAATCACAAATGCACATAAAATAAAAATAAATCTTTTTAAAAAGTAAGAGAACAAAGACCTACTGCACAGGGACAATGGCAGGTGAAGATGAAGGTGGGTATCTACTAGTCAAGGATCACTTGATCATATACAGCTGAGACAGAGGATACAGTCTCACTCAAGGCCTTCAAAGCTCGCCACCATGCTCACACCTTTAGTCCTCTGGCCTTGAAAAAGAGAATTTTTTTTTTTTTTTTTTTTGGTGGGTTTTCAAGACAGGGTATCCTGTAACTCTGTAGATCAGGCTGGCCTCAAACTCAGACATCTGCTTGCCTTTTCCTTCCATGCCTGGCCTGAAGAGAATAAATTTTAGGCCACCTATCTTATGCTACTTCGCTATGATGGTACCTTGTGAAACTAATGCAACCAGAACCAAAAAGCCATACCCATGTAATACGGCAGTAACAGTAAAGTTTACTTACGAATTGATGGGATCATACTTTTGAACTCCATACGTTGGTGTTATTTCTGCACGTTTGATTACTTTCTGAGTATCATACAGAAGGAACATACTGAAAAGAACTAATCCACCATATATTGCCACTGAGTACAGAGTGGCACCAGCCACTGTGGTAGGGGGAAGAAACATAGACCCTGAAACAAGGGGAAAAAATATAGAATGTATATATATATATATATATATATATATATATATATATATATATATATATATAAAGGGATTTCTTGCCACTGCACTTATAGTTTCCATTATTTAAAGCTACCTTGGTATATCTGACATTTGAGTAGGTGCTTATACAATCTCACAGATCGCCTTTCCTCTAATGGGTTACGTGCCAACAGTAGAGTAATTTCTAAGTCAGCTTGATCATTTCAGAGGTATTTAATAAAATGAATACTTAACCATGAGCTAAGATTTTATGATGTCAAATAATCAAACATAATCAAATTAGTCTATCTTTTAAACAATTTTTTTAAAATAAATCTTAATGCTTCAGGAACCCAAACCCTTCAAAGCATAGCAGCTTACCCAGTGAAGACACAAAGACAAGGCCCAGGCCCACTCCCAGGGGTGCTCCCATGTTCAGAAACTTCTCACTGGGTGCACACATGGCCACAGCAGAGAGGCCTCCCACGATACCAGCGGTGTACCATGCAGCCCTCAGGAGAAGAGGTCCCCCTAAGAACGTCAGAGGAGCCACCACTGCACCCATCACACCTGGGGAGAGAGCAAGGTCTTGTTAGAGATCTACCAAGAGATCTACCATCAAAGAGATAATATCACTGTGAAGATTATCTTAACACTGGACTTTGTGTTAAATAATGTTTGTACAGTAAATTTCATGTTTGGGTAGTTCTACCCTACCATCCAAATTATACAATCAATGGCTATACAAATTCTTTACTACATTCTTTATACACTGGGTCACAATTCAAATACAAACAGTAGTATGCATTGTTTGTAACTGTTAGAGCCTCTCTATGTTTCTTAGTGGCTTTACCCAGCAGAACTGCATGAAGCTGACTGGACAACGGGCCTGAGTACCAGGTGTTTGGAAGGGTCTACGCTTGGCTGTATCTAGCAAGGGGGAGGTCCTTTGCTCCTCCCATTGGCATTATTATAAAAAGCCCTTTTGAATAAAGCTCTGGGCCGGTGGATAAGGATCCAGGCCCACCCGAGTCTATCCTGCATTTCTGTTTCTCTCCCCTCATTATTTCTACCTAAGTCTCTTATCCCTCATTTCTCAAGAGTCCCTGGGGTAAATAAATGTGGGAGCTGGTCTTTGTAAAGTCTGTGTAGGTCACTATTTTGATTGGAGACCACCACTAGATTTCACGACTACTGAAAGGAAGTATGTGATGGAACTCAGAAATGTAGAGGCTTCCCAGGCAGGCACTGGATTTGCCTCACCTAATAAGGAGCATAGAAAGAAACCTCAGTTGTCAGAATTTACAAAAAAACCTTCCTTAAGAATTACAGGGGAGGTGGGCATAGTGGCACTTGGCTTTAATTCCAGTACTAGGAAGGAAGAGGCAGGCAGATCTCTGTGAGTGCAAGTCCAGTCTGGTCCACACAGGACAGCCAAAGCTACACAGTGAGACCTTGTCTTGGGGAAAAAAAACAAAAACAAACCACCACCAACAACCTATTATAGGAATATGCTATTGCCAATCACCAAATATCAATGGAACCCCTCCAACTGGAAGATTCCAGGTTATGAAATTATTTCAATAGAGAAATAATGTAGTTGCTTCCCCTAGTTTTCATGGTGCTGGGGATCAAGACAGAGCTTGTGCAGCAAGCCTAATACCACTGAGCTACGAACCTCGCATCTGTCTTTTAGGATAGTGTCTCACTATGCTACTTAGGCTGTCTTTAAACTTGTAATCTCCCTGCTGTCTTTAAACTTGTAATCTCCCTGACTCAGCCTCCTGAGTAGGCATGATTACAGGCCTGTACCACCAGACCTGGCTCTTGTTCTAAATTACTATTGTATAAGCATGTATACATAGTGTGTGTGTGGGGGCACACGTCATGCCATACTGTGAGGGCAAGAGGACAACTCGGTATAGTTCTCTTCTATTTTTGCATGGGGACCACAAGGGTTGAACGCAGGTTACCAGGCTTGTGCAGCAAATGCCTTTATCTGCTGAGCACCTTGCTGGCTCTCAGCTCTTTTCTTATACATAGCGTATCTCACAGCATAACCTCAGAGCTATCTTAATACCAACCTTCAATACCAATACATTTAAAGCAAAGGCCTGGCAATAATGCACCAACAATGACTGTATGAAATTCTGTTTTCTAAAAATGAGGTTTACCAAGTCATTTACAACTGAAGAGCCACTCAAAAAGGCCAATATTTAAGTCAGGTGAGTCCAGGGACTGAAGCAGGAAGACAGCAAGCTGCAGGCCAGTGTGGCACACATGTCACCCTGTCTCAAAAACTAAACAAAATAAAACATACCAAGCAAATAACAAACAGGAAAGTGAATACTATTCCAGACAGTTTAACAAGAATTTGAAACAGAACATACCAGAATGAAGCATCCAAGCCAGATGCTTTGGGCCTGGGCTCTGATCATACGGTATTGATTGTACCAGCATTCCAGCTCCAATCATGGCTGCAAAGGTTGCACCAATTGTCTAGAAAACACACATTAAAAACAAACAAACATATCCTTAAAGTAGAAGCCCACAGATTCAAGTACAATTAATCACTATAAAGAATAAGAAACTGAATCCTGTTTTTCTCTAGTATACTTAGATTTCTGGTTCATTTCAGCTTTAGTCAGACCACATTGGCAAGAGTGCCCTCTACTGTCACAGATGTAACTTTCAACCTGATGTAAACCTAGGAAAATTAAACAGCTGCTTTTGTGGAGGACAAGAAAAATCGATGCTGACAAACAATGGATTCTACTTCATTGTTTTCTGATGGGAAAAACAATTACTACAAACTGCTCCACACATCCTTTGTTCATGAAAATTTCTAGTTGTTTATCTCAATTGTATATTTTCCTTTAAAAATCCTTTTTTGCTTTTTACCTTTCCACATTCTACATTTAGTGATATTGAACTGGTAGGACTGAATAAATGTTTCCTTAATTGTATCCACCGTGCCTTTAAGGATGCACTAATTCCAGCACTTGGGAGGCACAGTTAGGTGGATCTCTCAATTAAGTCCTGCCTATTTTACATACTAAGTTATAGGACAGCCAAGGGTTGATACAAAGACCCGTCTCAAAAAGCAAACAACCCAAAAGTAACAAAAAAAAACCAACCCAACCCAACCAACAGAAAACATCCTGGCAGGCCAGTGAGATGGCAAGTTACTTGCTGAGCCCCAAACGTAAGCCTGAGGATCTGAGTTCAAACCTCAGAATACAAAGGAGAGAACCAATTCTATAAAGTTGTGCTCTTACCACCTCTAGATGCAAGTCACCCACCCACCACTACTTTACTACCTGACTGACTTACTAAACTTATCTCAGAAGCTTTCCTAGTCGGCACTTTGCCCAATAGTAGCAGATGACTCTTCTCCTGTTCCAAAGGCACTTGAGATAAACTGTGCTTTCCTGCTTATCTAACTGTATCACCTCCACAAGGCTCCCCCCTCCTTTCTATAATATTTACCTAGCTTTCTCACCATTTCTCTTAACTATTCTTAGAAGCAGAAGAGTGACATTTTGCTGCAGAGGTTATGGTCTCACCACAAAGCTTCCTTGTCATCTTTGGTATTATATTTTTACATACATTTTAATCTTTCAGAATACTGCTGTGTTTATTAGGCTAAGCATCATTTTAAACTATTTGCTTTGATTCAAATGGACTTCTCTAGTGAGAATTCACCTTCACCTATTCTTTGCCATGAACCTCTAGGCTAGAAGAGTCAGGATACTCACCTGATAAGTATGGTCCTTAGACTAAGTTCAAATGACTATATTATTATAATGGTTTTCCTCTTGGTGAACATGGCTTTTAAGACTATGTAATGTCTATATTACCATAAGTTCTCCTCTTGGAATATAGAACATAGGAAATGTCATGGATTCCAAACTTAACAGTTCTGGGTTCCCAACTATGGGAAACGGTTTTATTTAATTTCCATCTCTTTCCTTAACCAGTCTCACACTCAGTGTAGTTTGTGTTCTAATCCCTCATTTTGAGACTTCCAGGCACAGCTGGTGCACCTGCTTTGTGTCTCCCACATTAGTTCTTAACACCCAAACAGAATCACATTTTCTGCCACCCCAGTCTGTACAGTGGTCTCTGTTAGGTTCTTCGCCTCAGCTTGGAAATCAAAGATATCCTATATAAGCTTCTCCTCTCACTTGAAATTTCACTTGAATGGGACTGTAAATCACTTTACCCATTAGGTCTTCCTAGCTCCTAGCTCTTCTCCTTTGTCCTGCTGGACTGGCCTTGTCTTCTTCTGAAACAAAACACGTTTGCTAGCAACAACCCTGAAGAACTAAATTCCAGGGGCTGCAGAGATGGCTCAGCAGTTAAGAGCACTGACTGCTCTTTCAGAGGACACAAGTTCAATTCCCAACATCCACACAACTGTAATTCCAGTTCCATGGAACCCAACACATAAACATGCAGGCAAAATACCAATGAACATAAGATAAAAAAGAACTAAGTCTCTTCTACAGGACTGCCCAGATGGTCTGAGGCAGTCTTTCAGCTGACTTTTTACCTCACTTTCAACTTTCTATGTCTTATTGCACATCCAATATGGTGCACTCTAGATCTCCTCTACTCTCCACCAGAGCAGAATCCATACCTGAAAGCACACAGTGCTAGCTAGCAAAACAGCAAGTGCTTAAGAAATAGCCATCCACTTTGTTGGGCGGTGGTGGTATACACCTTTGATTCCAGCACTTGGGAGGCAGAGACAGGTGGATCTCCGTGAGTTTGAGGTCATCCTGGTCTCCAGATCGAGTTCCAGGACAGTCAAGGCTACATAGAGAAACCCTGTCTCACAAAAGAAGAACTATCCACTGGTCAAAGCACCTGTAAGGCAGGAAGCATAGGAGTAGCAGCAGCACCATGTTAACTTGTTTCCTCTGACAGTGCAGACAGCTTGGCCTTTGGAGACAGGAAGTTCACATTGATCTCAAGGAGGATTTGTATTTACTTTGTTTTTTTCTTCAAGACAAGGTTTCTCTGTAGCCCTGATTATCCTAGAACTCACTCTGTAGACCAGGCTGGTCTGGAACTCAGGGATCTACCCACCTCTGCCTCCCAAGTGATGGGATTAAAGGCAAGTGCCAACATCACTAGGCACATTTACTTTATTTTTTACCAAGTGGGTACAAAACAGAAATTGTTTGCTATCTGCTCCTAAGTTCAGTTTTCAACTCCTTTGATCTGATTAAAAAACATATTTGATAAAGAGTAATACAGTATTCTTCCATTTAATGTCCTCTCCCTTTCCCACAATATTGATTTTAGCAAAATCTCTTTTTCTTCCCTATATCAAGAACTGAACCTATAGTTCAACAGATTCTAGGCAAGTTCTTTAGCACTAAATTATTAATGGTCCTACTTCACGAAATCTTTTGTTCTTATACCAAAAAGCAACAAAAACAACCAATCACCCAGCACCACCTTCCCCAGAAAAATAGCAAATAGTTAACTTACCACCCAAGAGCCTCTCATCATGAAGTTCATAAGAGCAGGTGTTCTGGCTACTGCCAAGGCAGACAAAGCTGTTAAACCAATACTCCCTGATAAGTACATGTAAGTAGAATGAATTCTATCCTTCACATACTGAGGCCAAATTCTGTAAGAAACATGACAAGGTTAGCTTACAGAACTATGGGTGTCAATTCTGAGTAAATCATTTGTTAGACACAAAAGACTCTGGAATAAATCACTTCAATGTTCTCAATCTAATTATGATGGAAATAATAATAATAATAATAATAATTATTGTTTTTGGTTTTTCAAGAAAGGGTTTCTCTATATAGCCCTGGCTATCCTGGAACTGGCTCTGTAGACCACAGACCACGCTGTCCTGGACTCTGTCTCCTAGTGTTGGAATTAAAGGCATGCACCACCACACCCAACTATGATGTAAATAATTATTCACATCTTAGAGCTATTTATGATTAAATGACATAAACATACATTTGAACGGGCAGTGGTGGCACACACCTTTACTCCCAGCACTTGGGAGGCAGAGCCAGGCAGATCTGTGAGTTCGAGGCCAGCCTGGTCTACAGAGTGAGTTCCAGGAAAGGCGCAAAACTACACAGAGAAAACCCTGTCTTGGGGAAAAAAAATACATTTGATACACATAAAAAGCAATACATTTTCTCCCTGTCTGAAAGCATAACCTTGGTAAAAGATGCTTACATAGGCTTGAATAAATCTATGACAAATGAACAAAAAAGACTTTATATAATTATGCACATTCAAAAATGAAAGCCAGACAAGGCATTTCAAAAGTGACTAGAGTCTCAAGGATGGGGAGAAAAAGAGACCCTTTATTTGAAGGATTATGGTTGTTTGGGAACAATTTACTTACACAGCCTTTTCGATAGCTCCAATCTCATTAGACATTCCCAAGCCATAGTAGCACAGCGCTCCAAGACCAACAGCTGCTCCTCCCGCAACAAACCACCTTCCCATCTGGTCAACTGCAAGCATAGCACCAAACAGGCTAGGGTTAGCACATTTCAACTAAATGAAAGTGCTGGGGTTAACTATTCAAAATATTCAGGAGGGGATCAAATCCTAACTGCTTCTTCACAGTAGTATCATGGGGGAGATAGAGAATTCTCAACACTAGGAGACCAGAAGGAAAGGACACTCTTGGAGCAAATGTACAATAATCACTGCAAAGAATAGAGGAGCATTTTGGTACAGAGGTACACGTAACTGTTAAAGCACTTGGGAGACTGAGGCAAAAAATCATGAGTCTAAGACCAGCAGAGTCTACATAGCAAGAACATATCCCAGATGAATAAACCTTTTAAAAAAAAAAAGGTATCAGTCATTCCACAATGTGCCTTATGTATTAACCCAGGTGAAACTTTAAGTGAGTCTAGAGAATCAACACAGAAAAATATGTGCCCAACAAAGGGACAGACACTCTTGCTTTAGAATATTGAAAATTTATCAACTCTGCGGAAGGTGCTCATGCTGCTCTTTTTCAGAGGACCTGAGTTCAGTTCCCAGTACCCACTTTAGGTGGCATATAATCACCTATAGCTCTAGTCCCAGGAGATTAGATGTCTTCTTCTGGCCTCTGTGAACACTGGCACACACCTTGTAGATACTCACACATACACATGAATAAATATAAACTTAAAAAGATAGTGCTCTCTTAAAAGGACTTAGGAAAGCTCATGGACTCTTCTTGAATGAGTTAGCTTTTACTAAGATCTGTTTTAGTGATTTATTTCTAACTTGAGACATTCACAAACACATGCTTGAATGAAGATTCTAAATAACCTGAAACAAACTTCCTTTAGATAATATAATAGCTGCCCCCTAAAAACTGTAAATCTTAATATAACCAGCAAATATCAAACCCAATGCAAAGCACCACTCTTTTTTGGGATTATCAGATTTCCTTAGTAGTGTGTGACCTTTCTTGCAGAAAATACACATACACATGTTTGAATGTATTTTCAGGAAGTTGTTCATGGACTTCTTAAACACACCTAGCAGCTTCACGTTAAGTACTGAACTTCCACCTACTTTTAAAAATTTTTTCCACTGATGGTTCCAAAGCTGCCTCTTTCAGTCCTTGGTCAGTTTTCCCACGGTGGATCCTTACTCTTGTCTTGGCAGCATATTCCTGACATATCAAAAAGACACGTACCATTCAGACCAACAGTATGTCAACAACAGAGGGTCTTTTACACTAACACAGTATCAGTATAACAGTTAACTAAGATTAGATGTAGGTTGACCTGTGCTCCATCTCTGAAATGATTATACACTTTTCCCCAGGCAGTGAGGGTTAAACCTAACACCTCATGAACTGTAGGAAAGCATTCAATCATTTAGCTAGTTCTTTCCCAGTAGTAGCAATGTTATTTTAAGAGAAAATTATCTCCTTCTAACTACTGTACATTCTCCTCTCTGTATTAGTTACTTCACACTTAAAAACATACATAGTATACTCATTCAAATGTTAGAAAACAGACCTATTAGTTGGCTTGCAATCTCAGCACCTAGCAGGAGAAATCACTATCTGGAGGTCAGCTAGTTTTATAGATTGAGATCTTGTCTCCAAGGAAAAAGCCTGTTGCCAAAGAAAATAGGCCTTTCTCGATAACCTGACAGATTTTTATCCTCATCTAAGCAAAAACTGTAACACCATCTTTAGTAACTAATTGATCAGCTGGACCAACCAGTAATATCTCTGGGTCCTTAAGCATTTGACTATAGTTCCCACTTACAATCCTTTTGTTGTATCATGTAACTCAATTTCCCAATGTTTACTCTCAGCTTTTTGAGTGAGAAACTCCAAGAGACATAAGGTATACGATCTCTTATTTGTGATAACGAGAGACTGGAATAATGTAAATTGATAGGGAGAACGCTCACAGGAAACTTTACTGTTGCTTTGTCACTGTTACAGTAAGTCACTAAAGAGAGTAAGCTAAGCACAACCAGAGAATCTCACAGGCAACTCACCAATTAACCAACCAAAAAAAGGGAAAAAAAGAAATCCTAAAACAAAAGACCTGGATGGGGGTGGAAACACATGTTGAAAAACCATTCTTTACCCTGCTGGGTGTTAAGAGCCATTGATTCTTCGTGATGGAATTCTTCACGAGTGGGGAGGCCTTGGTGAAAGTGGGCTGGAAAACCCTGGAAGGTAGTGTCCGGAGACACACGAGCCTTGAAACCAGCATGGTGGGTGATACACCGGTTCACTAAGCAGATCTGAAAAGCTAGTTAAAAAGGTAGAGGGGAAATAATTAAGTTAATTGAGAAGGGAACAGAACAACTAAAGAATAGAACAAATCAAGGTTCTGCAGAAAACAAAACAAACCCCCACAACAGTAGCCTCATTAATTCTTAATGTTGAATCCTCCCCTTGTCCCTTCTAACTCATGAAATCCAATTTTGAATGGGCCACCCAATAATATGAATCCCAGTTTACCTAGATATATGTAATATAGAATGAATGTTACTATGTTAACACAATTACAAATTCTGACAGATTTTACAATCGTAGTGTTGACTGATATTTATACCATCACTCAATGAGTCAAGTTAAAAGAATCTGTGAAATTTTTCAGCACAGGAAAAACATTATCCAAGGAAAAGATGAATAACCATTTGAGGTCAAACTGTACAAGACTAAAAGACATCTACAGAAGCCAGGCATGAGAAATGTCTAGTAAATATTTCAAATATTAAGATACGACAGACACCTTCAATTATGTTATTTTATTCCTTTACTACATAACACCTGATCAAAATAAACATAATTGCCCAGCTACGTTTCCCTACTGTTAAGACTGCTGATGTCCTCAACGGGGTAAACAAACAGTTCTCCCCCAACACACTAACATTGAATTTGTCTTAGCTCAAGGAAGACTATATCAGATAAATGGCTACGCGGAGGTCTTTTGTAATGCTAAATGCACATTTCTGGCCAATGAGATATGATGAATCTTAGGCAAGTCACTATCCTTTGGCGTCTTTTTTCCTCCATGTGTAAATACAAGAAAACTGGACCAAAGCAGAGCCTTGGGACTTTGAAATCGCTCAAGATTTACCTTAAAACTCTGGGAAGGTAATGAGAAAGAAATCTTAACCAGGATCTTCAACGTGAAGAACGTTACTTTAAAATACCCGAGAGACCTTCCGCAGGAACCACGAAGTGCACAGAACTCTACGCATCTGACCTTGCTGGGGAAAAAACCGAGGGCCCTTCTGGTACTTTCATGCCATTACATCATCTCAACCTGTCGCTTCCTCAGCCTTTAGCCTACTGACCCGGACAGCGGCCCAAGTCTGAGTGTCAGGGCCCAAGGCAGTTACTGCCACACTTATTTAAGGGAGGGCTCTGGACCTCAGACACGGGGCCTTGGGCTAGTTTTGTACGAGCTACTGCCGGCCCTTCTTGAGGCTTCCTCCGCGTCCGCGCACCACCCACCCCACGGCACCCGGGGGGCTGACTCAGCGGCGCCCAGCCCAGGGAGAGGACGGCGAGGGCCAGCCACGCCCTCCCGGCCCGGCCGCAGCGGCCGGCCTGGACCCCGCAGGGACGCAGCCCGTCCGGCGGACTGTACCTCAGCTCCGGTCACCTCTACCACGGGGCTCCCCTCCAGGCCGGCCAAACCGAGAGCGCGCGACCTCCCTCTGCCCGCTCCTCCGCAGCTGCGCGACCCACCGCGTGACGCAGCATCCGGACGAGAGGTAAATAGTCCCAACAGCCAATCAAGGCCAGGCCTCGGACGGAAGGGCGGGCGCAGCGGGGGAGGCGGGGTCTTGGCTTAGGGAGGGGACCAATGGTGATTTGAGGTCGGAAACGTCACAGTCAGCGTTCATTTTGGGTGTGGGCTGCGAAGCCGACGCGGCCATTTTAGCGCTGGGCAACGGAGGGTTTCGTTTTTTGAGTAGCCTTTCACTGTCAGCGGACACCTGCTAATAAAGAGAGAAGAGCGCGATGGTGCACGCCTTTAATTCCAGCACTCGGGAGGCAAAGGCAGACGGATCTCTGTGAGCTCAAGACCAGCCTGGAATTACTTTCGTTGTTGGATTTAGGTTTAACAGTGAATCTTCACGTATAAGTTGGATTTTAATTCTGTTTGAGAGTCATCATAAAACACGTTTTACACCGAGAACAATTAGTTTGGGTCAATCGTATGATCGTGGCGGCTGGCACGATATTTACCAATTCTAAGAGGTATAACTTAGTCAAACTTTCGCTAATTGCTTGACTTTTATCACTGCTGGGTCCCGTGGAGCTGTGGCTAGACAGGATGTCTTGAGCTATGTGATATGTACTTGATATCCTCTCCTTTTAATTCATCATGTGAATTTTAAGGGATTTGTGAGTTTTGCATGTGTAAATTTACCTCGAATTAATTATAAGGCCCAGGACCAAAAGTCTTTTGTATTTATGGGATGAAAGGATCCATCTAAGCATTTTCAGTGTTTTGCATTTGTTATTAAAATACATGTGCTAGGTGTAAATGTATTTATACGTAAAATTTACTTGAGAGTTTTAGTAAAGTTTAAAGTTTTTTTTTGTTTGTTTGTTTGTTTGTTTTTTTGAGATAGGGTTCCTCCGTGTAGTTTTGGTGCCTGTCCTGGATCTTGCTCTGTAAACCAGGCTGGCCTCAAACTCAAAGAGATCTACCTGCCTCTCTTTCCCAGATGCTGGGATTAAAGGTGTGCACCACCACCGCCTGGCTAAAGTTGAAGTTTTTATGACTAACTTTTTCTTTCTTTCTTTCTTTCTTTCTTTCTTTCTTTCTTTCTTTCTTTCTTTCTTTCTTTCTTTCTTTCCTTTTTGATATATACTAAAAACTAAGTGTTCATTGGCTGAGTTTCTTGTTCTGGGGGTTTAGCAAGAAAATAATGGCAATGGTCTACATAGTGAGTTCCAGACCAGCCAGAGCTACACAGTGAGACTCAGTTTCAAAAAAAAAAAAAAAAAAAGAAATTGGAAGAGAATATAGTGCCACAATTGAAAATCATGCCTTTCTGATTGCCATAAAAACATTCTCAACAAATGTGGCAATTTTTGATTAGAGCCAACCTGATTCCTTGATTCTGCTATTAGTGAAATCTAGAGGGTTTTACCTCCTAGTTTTCCTTTTTTATTGTTGCCTTGTGACCTTTTAAGAGTGTTTTTTGTTTGTTTGTTTGTTTGTTTTGTCTTTTCCCCCAAGCTTCAGGCTATCCTGTGTAATAGAATACTTCCAAGCTACTCTGCCTCTTGTTGCACTCAAAGTCCCATGTCCCCAGAGATCACCAAGAGACCTATTCGAATGCAAAAGCAAAGAGTGTAAAACCGGGCCCCTCATCCATCTGTAGCAGCCAGTAGTGGAGTGAGAGGGACCCCAAGCAGTAACAGGATAGGGTTTTTATAGTGGTTAGGGTCAGGAATCTAGGGGAATTCCAACTCTATATAGTCACAAGCTCAGGATTGGTGCTTACTTCAGGTTGGAGACGCTTGGTTTGAACTGACTGGAGAGTTGCAGCTCCAAGGAAATTGCCATATCCTCTGGCAGTTTTTACCATCGCATCTATATCAGCAGCAGACCCATTTCCTCTGATAGTTAAACATCCCATGTTTATCTGCAGGAAACTCATTCCCTCTGGCAGCAATGGTATACAGTCTGTAACAGCAGAAAACACCCCACGGGACATATCTGGTGCTTTGTTCGTTACATGCCAGTTATGTCATATCGTATCCTTTAGGTTATGGCAGGAGATGTCTGGAACTTGTTTATGTGTAGTTCCTAATTGTCTGGGCCTAGGGGCGATGGGGCAGCACATCTCTGGTGAGTTTTTTTTTTTTAGAACAATTTGTTCAAGGGCCTGCTGCTGCTCATTGTCTGACCTTTCCCTAAGATGGCTGCAACCCTGGCATCCTCTCACACTTACCCAGGGTTTTTGTGAAGGCTACCGGAATGCTTCAGTGCATAGTAATGTATTACAAAAGAGCCATTTCTTTCATATTTTTGGTTGTGAGCCTATCCTTTAAGGCCTGAGCCATCTTTCCAGCCCCAGAGTTATTTCTCAATATACAACTATTGATTGTAGCTGGAGTTTTCTCCAGTCCTGCCTGGCCTGGTCAGGACAAATGTCTTTCACCCGCCAGTCCCACAGCCACTCAGACCCAACCAAGTAAACATACTTATATTGCTTACAAACTATATGGCCATGGCAGGCTGCTTGTTATCTAGTTCTTCCATCTTAAATTAACCCATTTCTATTAATCTATACCTTGCCACGTGGCTCGTGGCTTGCCGGTACTTTACATGCTGCTCCTCATCGTGGCGACTGGCCACATCTCCTCCACCCCACCTTCCTGTTTCCCCAATTCTCCTCTCTGCTAGTTCTGCCTATATTTCCTGCCTGGTTACTGGCCAATCAGCGTTTTATTTATCAATCAATGATCCACAGCACTCCCCTCCTTTTGTTTTAAAAAAAAAGGAAGGTTTTGACTTTAACACAGTAAAATTATATATAACAAAACAATTATCAAGCAAGAATTACAGTTACAATATTTAGTCTGTTTATAATATCTAGTCTATTTGTATTTGGCAAAATTAAAGAAGATATCCTATCTATCTTATATTTGTGAGTCTAAGGTTTTATATCTAACTTATCTCTTATCAAAACTAAGGAAATTATAACTATCTAGTCTTTAACTACATCAAAGACCCCAGAAGGATATACTAATACCTGAGAAATGGGAGAAAGGATGCAAGCAACTTTTGGGAGTCTTGCGAGAGTAGACAGAGACAGCTGACAGCCTAGACAATCATCTAAAGTTTCTCTGTAAAGTTGGGGCATCTGTCTTTAGCCCACAGGCTTAGAGTCTCTCAGTCACTTTTCTCTGTGTCCTGTAGAATGTCTGACAGTTTTCTCTGCATAGCAGGAACCTGAAGGATCATTTTGCCAATCAAAGTTCAGTGGTCACCTTCCTATGGGCCCTGCATGTCCAGTTGATCAAGCAGTCCAGGCAAGAACAGTTTCTTGCCCAAATCACTATTTTCGCCAAAAAGAAGATAAACTCCATATGGAGTGTCTTCGATGTCCATCCTCTTCTCCGAGGTAAATTGGTGCTGCCAGGAGCAGACATGTCTCACTGTCCAGAAAGTCTAAATTTTTAAAACATTTTAAATGCCATATTCTGTAGGTCTTTGAAGTGTTTGAAGATTACCTACCTAACTGAATTATATCTATGTATATCTAGAAAACTTAACATGACTATAAGTTTGACTATCATAGAAGACTAGTTATTAATCTGTAGCTAGAATTTTCGTACCTTGCCCACAGTCCGGACAAATCTTTGTCACCCTCCAGTCCCACAGCCACTCAGACCCAACCAAGTAAACACAGAGACTTATATTGCTTACAAACTGTATGGCCGTGGCAGGCTTCTTGCTAACTGTTATTATAGCTTAAATTAATCCATTTCCATAAATCTATACCTTGCCACGTGACTGGTGGCTTACCGGCGTCTTCACATGCTGCTGGTCATGGCGGTGGCTGCAGTGTCTCTCTCTGCCTCAGCCTTCCGCTTCCCAGAATTCTCCTCTCTCCTTGCCCCACCTACTTCCTGCCTGGCCACTGGCCAATCAGTGTTTTATTTATTGACCAATCATAGCAATACAGACATACAGACCGTCCCACAGCATTAATCTGTATTTCTTAATTATCCATTAAAATTTAAATGAGTTAAATAATCATAATACCTCCAATGAGAATAGAAATATATATATATATATATATATATATATATATATACAGTATAACAAAATTAACTTTAAATTTGTATCAATAAACTAAAATCCATAGCATGTAAAACATTTTTAAACAAGTTGTTCTTTAAAAGTAGGTTCAATAATCTACCCCTTTATCTTATCATTATCTATACAGCAATTGAGAGAATCAAACCAAGAATTCTTTCAGTGTTGCAGTAAGGAACACATGAACAAAGCGAACGTAGTTCAGCAAGGCAATTTATTTTTGTAAAAAGTGTGTGCCAAAAGCTAAAGCAGGATAAGGAGCATATCAGTAGAGGAAGTTGACTAGGTTTTTATTCTATCGTCAGGGATGGCTATATCTTTTCCCCACTGGCTGGGGTCCCACTTCACAATTTTTCGTGATGGGCTAGTTTTAAAAGAATTTGTGTAAAGGAAATGAAAGAGAATGGGAAGGTGGTGGCCTTTTAAGTCATGTAAATTCTAGAATACTGCAGGCCTTTGTATAAACAAAAGTTTTACCCAGTGGTGTGATGAGGTATTAAAACATTTGCCTAAAGGTTTTACAAGGAATGTGGACAGGTTCCTGATTAAAAGCTTTTCATAAAAGTCTTACAAGTTGGGGAGATAAAAATATTTACTTTTACACTATTTGACAGAAAAGACTAATTAATAGTTCTTATATTATCTATATTCCCTGATAAACAAATATTTACTGGATGTTCATTTTGAACCAAGTAATAGGGATGATTAGTAACTGAACTGGCTGCTCTTGCTGTTAGGCATTCACTTTCTTGTGGAGACAGAAAACACAAAAGCATAATGTTAGGTGGTAATTGTTATGTATTAAGTGGTGCTGTTTACCATACAAGAGAAGCCTCAAGGCACAACAAAACCCACTCTAAGAGTTTATCAAGGGAAAAGAATAGAAAGGGTGTGCATAGGCCTATGGAATGACTGTGCAGGAAGCGGGAGAAGGAATAGGTGGAACCCACTTTTATAGGTCCCCCCCACACACGCTCATAAGGGCTTACATAGCTCTGCCACCCATGCACATAGATTACATGATCGTGCTGGTGCAGATTACATGATCACGCAGTGCACCGATTATATAGGACTTAAGGCTCTAGAATGACTAAGCATCTTGCCTGGCTGCTGGAGAGCACATGCGCTGTCATGTAGCTGGGGGAGTGGCTAGGAATTCTAACAGTAATAAGTACTAGGAAGAAGACAGGTAAAGCCCTAGAGGTCTGCTAATTTAAATAGGATAATTAACAAAATGTAAAATTTATGAACCTTTATTATCTCCTAAGCAATTGTTTATTGTGATTTATGATCATCTAACCAGGTGAATCTTGACAGACAAAATGATTTGCTCATTATATGGGTAATAAAACAGTCTGACACCATCCAAGTTCTTGTCTCTTTACCCTGCAAATGGCAAGAAAACTCTAGAGAAAACTGTCACCAAAGACATTGACTATATGCAACGTAGATGGAGGATGAGCAATTTAACCTTCAGATCATCACCCAATTTGAGTAGCTCACAAGCAGGATCACTGTTTAGTTCCTTCAATTGAAAATATTTTTCCTGCATCCATGGTATCTGAAATAAACAAAATCTAAAAGTCAACAACTCAAAGTTCCTATTAATCAAACCTTTTTCTTTGTATAGAAAATAGGGTTTTTTCTTCCCTATTTTTCTTTCTCACATTTGAGGTGTGTATTGTCATATTAGATATTTTGAAATAGGGAATCAACTTGCTCACATAATAAGGAAGATATGCTCTCTTCTGCCAGTGTGGGTGGGGAGAGGTTGAGGGTTTAGCAGAAGGGGGGGGGGAGAGAGAGAGAGAGAGAGAGAGAGAGAGAGAGAGAGAGAGAGAGAGAGAGAGAGAGAGAGAGAGGACAAAAACAAACAAACAAACAAACAAACAAACAAAACCTAATTGTAATAATGCAAGCAAAAGGGGATGAAGGCTAGAATTAAGGTAATAGAGGACAGAGAGGTTAATGACGGACACATTGCTATACTGGATAAATGAATGTGTGTCAGGAAGAGTGACGATGAGTAATCGCTCTGTTCTGAATGCAGTGAATTTGTGTGGATGATTGTACTATTAATTTAGAGAAAGGATACAGGAAAAGGTACAGATGGCAGAGAAATACTTAAGTATGAAATGAGTTTACTGCTAAAATGTTAGTGCTAAGGCAGATGAAAAGACTTGAATAATTGCTGCGGGCTGCAGAAATATATCATAAGAACTCAGCTGGTTATGGCAAAGTCACTACCTGGAGGAATCAGGGAATTCCTCGAGAGGAAGCCAAATCCCAAGGAGTTTTTGTTGTTACTTGGCTTGTTATATATCAGCTATCTTCTGTTATGAAAATCATGTGTTCCTTCATAGTTTTCCCAATTGACTTTTCTCTAAGAAGGGCTAACAGTGTAGACTGATCACTCTCTGGACATACATGTTCCAGGCATTTGGAGAACAGCCTCAGGAAAGGCTTTCTCTGAAATCAGATATCTCCCCTAGCCACTTTCAAGGACTAAAGGAGACACCACCCAGGTGGTCACCCAATTTCCGAGGACTAACAGTGATAACAGCCCACATACAATCCTCCTGACTTAAGGTAAATTCCACAAGGGGACACCACCTAGGTCAGGTGGACATTAAGTAATAGCTTTATACAATTTAGCTTGGACCCTCCTTTTTTGGCACAAAAAAGAGAAGAAAAAAGAGAGTGGAAGAACTAGATGGGTAAGAACTTGAGAGGAACAAACTGAGATGGGGAAGAACTAGGTTGTAGGGCTAGAAGAGAGTACTAGAGGAATGAGATGGAAGATGAGGAAGAGCCAGATGGGAAAGTACTAGCTGGGTAAGAACAAGCTGAAAAGGACCTAGATGAGGCAGAATTAAGATGAGAGAATTAAGATAGAATTTAGAGGGAGCAATAGATAAGTATAGAGAGAAATCAGGCAAGAAAGGAGCTAGACATGAGAGCAGAATAGAATTGCCGAGAGAGAACTATCACAGAATAATAAAGTGTATGAACTAAGGAGTTTCGTGTACATAGATTCATTTCTTTTCATCAAAGATTAATTATCAGCTGGTTGTAGATTCTTCCCGGACCCTGGGAGGGGACTATCGAGGGGCTGGACCCCTATAGTCTCCGATAAATAATGAATTCCAATGCTCAATATACAACATCATTTTTATTACAGGCTACTACTTGGTTCATTACAGTGGAAAAAAATTCCATTGTGTGTACACCATATATTCTTCATCCATTCATCTGTAGACAGACAAGTAAGCTGATTCCATGACTGACTCCAGTGAATAGTGCTGCAGAGAACATAGATATTCAAGCATCTCTCTGTGGCATGTTGCCTTGGAGTGCTTAATGATACTCATTCTGACTGGGATCCTAGAATCCTCAGTGGTTGGATAAGCACAGCAGGAGGCTGGGGACACACAGCTGCTTGCTTGTCTCTTTGAAATGCTAATCAGTTGTGTTTTTAGAGAACTGAAGATGTGCCTAGGTTCTTGGGTTTAAGGTTAGGGAGTTCCCCCCTAAAGGCTTTCCCAGACACAACCCAAGAGAAACCTGAAGTGAGGTTAAGGGAATGTTAATAGGGAGGAGAGGACACCTTGCAAGAAGGGGCAAGGTGGGCATACTAGGAAAAGCGTAAAGAATTGGTGGCTTGGATCTTTGACCATTGTGGTTTTTGTTGAGGTGGGCACAGAAACTGCATTCTGCTCAATATGACGTAAACTTGAGTTTGGAAGCTGTGCTCCTCTTCTTCCTAGACCAACCGAGGAAGAAATAAATGCCACATCCTATTACTGTTGGCTTTAACTTTGTACTCAGCTAAAGGCTGTATTGGTAGGCCACTCCAGAACCTGGATGGGTATGTTTTCTTCTCTCTCTCTCTGTCTCTCTCTGTCTCTCTCTCTCTGTCTCTCTCTCTCTCTCTCTCTCTCTCTCTCTCTCTCTCTCTCTCTCTCTCTTCCTCTCCTCTTCTCCCTCCCTCCCTCTCTCTTTCTCACTTTCTTTTTGAGACAGAATCTCAGGTGGCTAAGGATGACTTTGAACTCCTGATCCTCCAGCTTTTAGCGCTCCAGTGATGAGATTATAGGAATACATTGCCACACCCAGTCTATTTGCTCCTGGGGATCAAACCCAGAGGCAATCATTCTGTCAACTGTAGCATAGGGTGGCTGCTCTTAAATTTACTTTTAAAAACTTTTATGCATATGAGTGTTTTGCCTTCATATATATATGCACTATGTGCACACTTGGTGCTTAGGGAGGCTAGAAGAGGGCATTGGATCTGCTGGAGCTCGAGTTACAGCTGGTGGTTGTATACAGTGAGGAAATGACTGCTCCAAGGTATTGTTGAAGGGAAGGTTTTTATTGCAGATATGAGGAAGATATCTACAGCCAGTGGCATCTGGAAGAGTCCAGTGTAGCTGGAGTTTTCCTGCCTTGCCCATAGTCAGGACAAATCTTTGTCACCCTCCAGTCCCACAGCCACTCAGACACAACCAAGTAAACACAGAGACTTATATTGCTTACAAACTGTATGGCCGTGGCAGGCTTCTTGCTAACTGTTCTTTTAGCTTAAATTAATCCATTTCCATAAATCTATACCTTGCCACGTGGCTGGTGGCTTACCGGCGTCTTCACATGCTGCTGGTCATGGCGGCGGCTGCAGTGTCTCTCTGCCTCAGCCTTCCGCTTCCCAGAATTCTCCTCTCTCCTTATCCCACCTACTTCCTGCCTGGCCACTGGCCAATCAGTGTTTTATTTTTTGACCAATCAGAGCAATTTGACATACAGACCGTCCCACAGCACTTCCCCTTTCTTTTTTTTAAAAGGAAGGTTTTAACTTTTACACATCTCCAAAGTCAGCTTGGTATATTTGGGAATTTGGGCGTAGCTTCTCTTACTACTTCCTGCTGGAGGGGGGCGCTGTATCTTATGGGGACACAAAGAAAATTTTAGGATCATGGAGTAGTCCGTGAGACTGTATCGTCTGAGCCAGTTGCCTTGAAACGATTCTGGATGTTGGATCATCTGGGCCATGGTGTCATCGGAGACCTTTCAGGTGGTCTTGGCTGGTCAAACCTGATGTATCTTAATCTGGAACAAATCCATAGCCTCTGGCTTTCTGTGGAAACAAAAGCAGAGCCTCCTTTCCAAAGCAACATATCCTTACATCCAAATTTTGAAGTCAAGGTACCTTTAAAACACACATTTTGGCATAACTCAACAGCTTTTGCAATCAAATGTTTCTCTTCAGTTATGAATATCAAAGAGAACATAATCCAGATTCTCTGTGTGGTAGCCATCTTTATGTGGCTTATGTTTTATATCACCTTGAGCCTATTGCTTTAAACTGCAGCCTTTTAAGCCTGAAACGGCGCTGTGGCTGCTGGCTCCACCCACTTCAGCTTCCCAACATGGCGGTGGTACGTTTTCCGCCAACTCTGGGAGCCATCGTGGGTCTGTGCTTTTATCCAAGCAGCGTGTAGCCCAGAAACCTCTTTTTTTTTTTTTTTTTTTTTTTTTGTACTAGCAAAGGCTAAATCCACCATGCAGCTTAATGTGCCACTTGCAGAGGCCTCATTCCCGCCATACTGCAGATCGAGCTTGCATGCTAGGAACCTGCCAGTAGCTCAAACCGGCAGGCTGCCGCTCATTTGAGAGAGACAATTAGGAAGCTGTTTTTAGCTCCGTTTTAGAATCTTTTCTCAGGTTTTAGGTAGAAACTTTTGCCAACACGTTGGGCGCCATTTGTAGCTGGAGTTTTCCTGCCTTGCCCATAGTCAGGACAAATCTTTGTCACCCTCCAGTCCCACAGCCACTCAGACACAACCAAGTAAACACAGAGACTTATATTGCTTACAAACTGTATGGCCGTGGCAGGCTTCTTGCTAACTGTTCTTTTAGCTTAAATTAATCCATTTCCATAAATCTATACCTTGCCACGTGGCTGGTGGCTTACCGGCGTCTTCACATGCTGCTGGTCATGGTGGCGGCTGCAGTGTCTCTCTGCCTCAGCCTTCCGCTTCCCAGAATTCTCCTCTCTCCTTGTCCCACCTACTTCCTGCCTGGCCACTGGCCAATCAGTGTTTTATTTTTTGACCAATCAGAGCAATTTGACATACAGACCGTCCCACAGCAGTCCAGAGCAGGGAGAGAAAGTAGTATACTAAACATGGCCAGCAGAATGGGCTAGGCCATGCCGGGGGGTGGGGGGCAGGGGGGTGAGGGGGCAGGGGGGTGGGGGGAGGCGGAGGGAGAGAAAGTAGAGGAGAGGGAAAGAAGAAGAGAAAGAATGTGTAGGTCAAGGAGACCAAGAGAAGAAAACAAAAGAGAGGACCATGAGAGCACAGGGCAAAAATGGCAGGGTTATATGGGAATAAAAAGCTGGGGAGGGAAGCCCATGATGAGCTGGAGAAGTTTAGGGTAGGGGTGGGGTGAGAAGAGCCACAGATAGTTGGGATATGGAGGATGCCTAGAGGCCACATGTGCTTTGGTGTGGGTTTTTTGTTCGTTTGTTTGTTTGTTTTGGTTTTTCGAGACAGGGTTTCTCTTGTGTAACTTTGCGCCTTTCCTGGAACTCACTTGGTAGCCCAGGCTGGCCTCGAACTCACAGAGATCCGCCTGCCTCTGCCTCCCAAGAGCTGGGATTAAAGGCATGCGCCACCACCGCCCAGCGCTTTGGTGTGTTAATAGGCACAACAGATAGCCATTTGTCCCTCCTAACATGATAAGGAAATGGCTCCTTTGGTAGAGAGGAGGGTGCCAGAATTTGGGGGAGTGACATTTCCTTTGGATCTGTCAGGGTTCTGGTGTTCTTTAAGAGGCAATGTCTTCCTCTCTCCTGGTCAGGAGAAGATGAGAAGTTGCTCCCTGTAAGGCAGAGAGCTGCCCCACAGGCCCCACCCACCCACCCTGCTACACATGATTGTGGACTTCCAGCTCCATACAAACAAGGATACACTTCTGTTATTTAAGGCATTGAGACTGGTATTTTGTTGTAGCATCCCAAGAAAACTAATACTTTATTTCTACAAGAATAATTATAATGCATATGTTACAGGGTTCCCATGATGGTTAAACAAAATAATGTGTGCAATTTATAAACACTAATACATGTTACCTGATTGACAACTTATTATTTTATTAGTAGTACTAACAAATAGTGTCTTTAGGAGTTTTCGATTCTTTGTATTTTTTCAGCTTCAGCCATTTTTCTTGAGATGAACCAAAGAGGCTCATGCATCATACATGCAGTGTTGCTTAGGGCACCTTCCTTTGTACATTCTCTTTGTAATCTGCTTATGTTAATGTCATACTTTCTCTCCCCATTCTTGGTATATCATATTGATTAGTGTCTCACTTTAGTAGTTTATAGTGCCTTCTTTACTGGTTTAGGGCAGGTGCTTCTAAGCTCATTACACTATAAATATGGATTATATTGGTTTTTTTCCCCCTTGAGTGAATTATTTTGTATCCATCCCTGATGAAATTCACCTGCCATGTTTCGGAATGTCAAACAGGAGACCCACCATCATTTTCATTTTGATCCCATGTTTGTAAGCTGCCTTGAGTTTCTTTTTGGTGAATAAATGCTTATGATCAGAAAGTATGCATTTCATACTATTCTCTATGTAATTTTCAAGCATTAAGCTTTTAGTTTTGAATAAAATAACAAATAATAAAAAATGTTTTAGCTTTTAGTTAGCTTTATTGAATGGTGGGGATGTTTAGAACTATAAAATACTGCTATCAGAATCTTGTTCTTGCCCACATATCAGAACATGAAAGTGCTGTAACTGTGTGTTTAAAACATGAATAGCAGTTGTCTTAGTTAGGGTTTCTATTGCTGTGAAGAGACACCATGACCATGACAACTCTTATAAAGGAAAACATTTAATTGGGGCTTGCTTACCGGTTCAGAGGTTTGGTCTAATATAGCGGGAAGCATGGTAGCACACAGGCAGACACTGTGCTAGAGAGGTAGTTGAGCACTCTACATCTGGATCAGCAGGCAGCAGGAGGAGAGAGTGAGCCACTGGGCCTAGCTTGAGCTTTCGAAATCTCAAAGCCCACCCCCAGTGACACACTACCTCCAAGAAGGCCACACCTACTCCAACAAGGCCACACTTCCGAATGGTGCCACTCCCTATGGGCCTATGGGGGCCATTTTCATCCAAACCACCATAGTAGTGATGCTGTAATTCCTTAGCCATCCAGATTGTGTAATTTTAAATCCAGACACAGTGGGGCTACTGCTTATACAAGTGAGATGGGAAGATTGCTTGAGGCCAGGAGTTTCAGGCCAGCCTGGGCAACATTGTGAAAGTTGCTTTGAAAAATATTATGTAGTGTTGTGAATAATGCAGAAAGTAGACAAAACAGTAATTTGATAATAGCTTCAAATGGTTGATTTTTGTGGGGGTGGACATTCCTATTATTCTGGTCACTATATGTTTGTTCTATTGTATACTTTTCTGAGATAGCCCTAAAGGCTTGTCTCTCCCCTGTAGAGCACACATCTGAAAGAGTTTAAATAGCTTAATTGGATTTAACAAAGGACAGAGCTTTTCCAGGTGAGTGTGAAATGGGGCAAAGTTATTAAGGGTTTTCATGAGAGAGATTATAATAATGTACTGTGGGTTTGTCTGGGTCAAGATGGAGGTTGAGAAGGGAGGGAAGAATGTGGGGAATAGATTAGAAGGCTTTGAATCTACATGATTTCTAGAGCTAAGTGTGGTGGTATACCTTTTAATTTAAGTACTTGGGGGGCAAAGGCTGGAGGATTTCAAGTTTAAGGTCAACTTGGGCTAAACGTTGAATGAAAATGAGAACATGACCACTCCTACGGATGGTTAAGGAGAAGGTTTTTATTGTAGATATGAGGGAGGTACAGCCAGAAGCAGCTGGAAGGATCCAGACTGACATGGACTGACCTGGGCCATGAGAGGAGAGAAAGGAAGGGAAGAGCAAGAGAGGGTTGGAGAGGTTTAGGATAGGGGGTGGGAGTGGGGGATGAGAAGTGCTGAGGAGCAAGGCCTTTGCACTTGTGAGAGCCTGGCAGCCAGCACCCACTTTGATATGTTAATAGGCACCTCAGTTGAAAGGGAAGAATCAGTAGCCATCTTGAGAGATGCTTCCTATGCCTCCACCCCCTCCTCTAAGGGTATTTGCTGACCAGCACTTTTAGAACTGACCAGAAGTTGAACTTATGGGAAGATAAGGCTGAAACAATAAACCTATGTATCCTGGACTTGGCAAAACAAGATATGGGGAATAATGGGCTCAACTGACCAGAAGTTGAACTCAGGAGAGAGTAGGACTGGACAATAAATCTGAATGTATATCCTGGGTTCAACAAAAGCAGGACATAGGGTGTAAAAATTTATGTCTCTATAGATACCCTGAATCCTGTTAGCCATCAGTAAGCATACTTCAAAGAACTACCTCACCTCTAGCTCCCTCATCCAATCCCAAACTGCATGTAAAGCTTTCCTATATAAACCCCTTAAAGTGAGTGCTGGGGGTGGAGAGGGCCTTCCTCCTCCACCCACTGTGTGGGATGTTGGGATTTTGGACAAGGACCAAGTCCTGGGCTTGCTTGTTTCATCATTAAAGAACCTCTGTGTGCTTGCATTGGATATCAGCTCTGTGGTGGTCTTGCTTGGGGGTTTTGTGACCTGGGCACAATAAGTAGGGCATTTTTCCCAGGTTTTTTTGAGACCTAATATGTCTCACAAAGCAAAACAAAACAATAGTAGCAAAAGGTAGCTAGAGTTGGTGATTTCAATGAAATGAAGTTGTAATAAAAAGCAAAGTGTATTTGAAGTTCACATTTTAGAGAACGTAATTATCGGTTATGAGTGTGACTTCAGGGTAGGTGACTTAGGTATCATAGAAGAAGTTTGAAGGAGACTTGGAGATCTCAGTATTGGATGAATGATGAATCAGAGAATGGTGACAAAAGGTAGGCATTGTAGGCACAATTATGACACCTTGAAAATGTCCATGTTAGCCTACAGAATGGGAAAAGGTCTTCACCAACCCCACATTTGACAGAGGATTGATATCCAGAATATATAAGGAACTCAAGAAATTAGACATCAAAATGACCAACAGTCCAATTAAGAAATGGGCTATAGAACTAAACAGAGAATTCTCAACAGAGGAAACTCAAATGGCTGACAGACATTTAAGGAATTGCTCAACATCCCTAATCATCAGGGAAATGCAAATCAAAACAACTCTGAGATACCACCTTACGCCTGTCAGAATGGCTAAGATCAAAAACACTGAAGACACCTTATGCTGGAGAGGATGTGGAACTAGGGGAACTCTCCTCCACTGCTGGAGGGAATGCAAGCTTGTACAACCACTTTGGAAATCAATATGGCGCTTTCTTAGAAAATTGGGAGTCAATCTCCCCCAAGATCCAGCTATACCACTCTTGGGCATATACCCAAGAAATGCTTAATCATACCACAAGAGCACTTGCTCAGCTATGTTCATATCAGCATTGTTTGTAATAGCCAAAACCTGGAAATAACCTAGATGCCCTTCAACTGAAGAATGGATGAATAAATTGTGGCACATATACACAATGGAATACTACTCAGCAGAGAAAAACAATGACATCATGAGGTTTGCAGGCAAATGGATGGATCTAGAAAAAAATCATCCTGAGTGAGGTAACCCAGACTCAGAAAGACAAATATGGTATGTACTCACTCATAGGAGGATACTAGATGTGGAACAAGGATGACTGGACTGCTACTCACATCACCAGTGAGGCTACCTGGAAAACAGGACCCCAAGAAAGAAATGAGGATCGCCCAATGACAGAGAAATGGCTGAGATCTACATGAACAGCTTGGACATGAGTGGGGCTAATGAAGGGCAAGGGTTGAGGGAAAGAGAGCCTGTGGGAGCGGGAGATTCCAGCTGGATCAAGAACAGAGAGGGAGAACAAGGAATAGGAGACCATGGTAAATGAAGACCACATGAGAAAAGGAAGAAAAAAGTGCTAGAGAGGCCCACAAAAATCCACAAAGATACCCCCACAATAAACTGCTGGCAATGGTCGAGAGACAGCCCGAGCTGACCTACTCTGGTGATGGGATGGCCAAACACCCTAATAGTCGTGCCAGAAACCCCATCCAAGGACTGAGGAATCTGGATGCAGAGATCCACAGCTAGGCCCCAGGTGGAGCTCTGGGAGTCTAATTAGCAAGAAAGAGGAGGGTTTATATGAGTGAGAATTGTTGAAACCAAGGTTGGATAAAGCACAGGGACAAATAGCCAAACGAATGGAAACACATGGACTATGCACCAAAGGCTGAGGGGCCCCCAACTGGATCAGGCCCTCTGAATAGGTGAGACAGTTGATTGGCTTGATCTGTTTGGGAGGCATCTAGGCAGTGGTACCGGGTCCTGTGCTCATTGCATGAGTTGGCTCTAAGAGGAGGGTTTATATGAGTGAGAATTGTTGAAACCAAGGTTAGATAAAGCACAGGGACAAATAGCCAAACAAATGGAAACACATGAACTGTGCACCAAAGGCTGAGGAGCCCCCAACTGGATCATGTCCTCTGCATAGGTGAGACAGTTGATTGGCTTGATCTGTTTGGGAGGCATCTAGGCAGTGGTACTGGGTCCTGTGCTCATTGCATGAGTTGGCTGTTTGAAACCTGGGGCTTATGCAGGGACGCTTGGCTCAGCCTGGGAGGAGGGGACTGGACCTGCCTGGACTGAGTCTACCAGGTTGATCTCAGTCCTCGGGGGAGGCTTTGCCCTGGAGGAGGTGGGAATGGGGGGTGGGCTGGGAGGAAGGGGAGGGGGGCAGGAGGGGGGAGAACAAGGGAGTCTGTGGCTGATAGGTAGAACTGAATGGTATTGTAAAATAAAAGAAAAGAAAAAAAAAAGAAGAAGAAGAAAATGTCCATGTTGCAGCTGGGCGGTGGTGGCACATGACTTTAATCCCAGCACTGGGGAGGCAGAGGCAGGTGGATCTCGGTGAGTTCAAGGCCACCTGGTTTACAGAGTGAGTTCCAGGACAGCCAAGGCTACACAGAGAAACTCTGTCTTGAAAAAAGAGAGAGAAAGAGAGAAAGAGAGAAAGAGAGAGAGAGAGAGAGAGAGAGAGAGAGAGAGAGAGAGAGAGAGAGAATGAGAATAAAATATCCTTATGGCAGCAACTCCCAGAACCTACAAGTATTTAATTATTTTGGTTTTTTGAGACAGGGTTTCTCTGTGTAGCTTTGCGCCTTTCTTGGAACTCACTTGGTAGCTCAGGCTGGCCTCGAACTCACAGAGATCTGTCTAGCTCTGCCTCCCAAGTACTGGGATTAAAGGCATGTGCCACCACCTCCCGGCTGAAACTTCTGAGACAGGGTTTCTTTGTGTAGTTTTGCACCTTTCTCGGATCTCCTGCTTTGGAGACCAGGCTGGCCTCCAACTCACAGAGATCCCCCAGCCTCTGCCTCCTGAGTGCTGAGATTAAAGGCATGTGCCTCCACCGCCTGGTAAGTATTTATTTATTTACCTCACAGGCACATGTGAGTATGTAAGAAGTCATTGCATGTCCATATGTCCATCCTGGATTGTCTTGAAAGGGTTAGGCCACCTAAAACACGGGGAGAGAGAGAGAAAATGTGTGTGTGTGTGTGTGTGTGTGTGTGTGTGTGTGTGTGTGTGTGTGTGTAGTTGTTTTCCATTTCAGAGATCAGTTGTTCTAGGAAGGACTCCTTGCCTCCTTTGTATGACAGGAAACTGGTTCCACAGACTGCATTTCCCAGGCTCCAGTCCTCCTGGTGTTGCTTAGGTTTTAACAGGGGAAAGCAGGAGGAATCTAGGCCTTCCAGTGCCTGTAGTGGAATTTGAACTTCCTGCTGTCTCTCCGTTGTTCTGTCTCTTCTAAGTGACTTGGTTCCGGTGGGGGATCTAGCTTCACCTGTAGAAATATTCTCTAGGTTCTAGATTTCTAGAGTCTAGAACAACACGAAAAGAGTTTGAGAGAAAAGGGTATACCTAGCCTGAAGGGGAAAGAGGGAGGGATTCAATTCACAAAGGCAGTGCAAATGGAGGATAGAAGTCATGTGACAAGTCAGAGGCACATGTACCTCATCTTGGAACAGCAGTCCAGAAGGCTCTAAAAGGAAATTTAAAACCTGTTTCCATAATAAAACTCATGGAAGATCACAAGTCATTATGATTTAAATTTGAAGAAAAAAATATTATGATATTTAAACCCAACTGATGGAATGTTCCAGAACCCATTTCACTCAGAGGGAAGGATCGCCCTCTTCTTCATGGTCCAGGAACTGACACTGCAGTGGTAAAAAGAGAAACATAATCCTCCTTTTGTACTTGGCCTTGTGGTAAAAATCAGTGTCATGTTAACATAAAGGTTGTTTATCGGTTTTAGCTTTTAAAATCAACTGAGTATGAAGAACAGAAGTCTTGCGTTTGGTTGCCCCAGAGACTGTTGTTGACAGCCTTTGTGCTGCAGAGGGAAAATGAAGTTGCAGAAGGTCAAGGGCGGAGAGCGGGGGGAAGAGAGGGGTGGCACCACACCCCTCACTTTGCAAAGGGAAGAAAGATGCCAGTCCTACTGGTGGAATAAGGGCACCACTGTGTTATTCAAAGGGTTGAGCTAGCGGGAGTAGAGTTCAAAACAACTCCATGGCTGGCAGACACTGGGGCAGTGCTTGTAGCCATCCATTGTGAGTTCAGTAGATAAGACCTGTGGTCGGAACATCTGGAAGAGCTTGCTAGGGCCAGGGAAAGGTTGGAGACCAGGGTTGGGGCAGCCTGTTTCCAGCTAGCTCCTCTACATTCTTGAATATGTTGCCACGTGTTACTTTAACCATTGAGGGATTTCAGAATATAGTGTAATGACACTTGCATTCCTGGTCGCTGGGGAAATTCTCCTAATTTCCTTTTCTTTTTTCTTTTCAGGAGGTTTTTGCTTTTCCTCATGTAAGAGATAATTTAAGTCCAAACTCCTTATATTAACAAGAGGCAATATAGAGTAGTGGTTAGGAGCAAGCTTCAAACCTCCTCAGTGATGAGATGCTGGAGAAAGGATGAGACTTTGCTGTGTTTCTGTTTCTTATCCACAAAACTCCTTCTCCAGTGGGCCATTCTGAGGATGACATGAGTCAGTCTATGGGAACCATGTAGGCCGGGGTTCAGAGCCCTGCAAACACGACCAGATGCTTCTGTGTCATTTTGCAGTCCAAGATTCTTTATCCTCTGCTCCCAGGACAGCTCCCCAAGTATGTCTATTCTTACTTTCAAGTTTGAACTGTTTGCTTTTCTTTGCACACAGACTGTATATTTTCCCATTTTGTCTCTATCCATCACAGTCATACTCCTTCAAAGTCCAGCTCCCATGTGTCTTCTCCATGTAGCTTCTGATCCGCCGTACTGGAGGTATCTCTGACTTCTTCTCCAGAGCATACTTTCTTCTGGTGCCACAAGAATCTCCCCACACTTCATAACGTTGTTAAAAGTAAAACCATAGACCTTAAATTCAGCAAAGTTTAACTAACAAGGAATGGTTCAGAAGACAGACAAGACTCACAGGCAGAGTGAATTTTGAGTCACTACAGGCTGCCATGTGGCTGGATCACATTTATAGACAAAGAGAGGGAAGTGAGTGCACGACACAGAACTGAGATCTGAAGACAGTGGGATGGGGAAAGCTGACAGCTGCCTTCTTTGATCTGGTTTACACAGGTGGCTGTCCCTAGTCCTGGAAATTCATCTGCTTGTGACTCACCAAGTCTCTGCTACTTGTTCCTGTACATGTTGTTGATACATCAAATTATAGTGCAGTTTGCACCTACAAGGAACCTTTAGGCCAAATTTGCATTGTATTCTGAGGTGTCTTTAGACCAAACTTAACACTGCGATGATTCCAACATTGGATTCTACTGTCTGTGCACTGGGCATTTTTCTGCTCAGATCCTATGTTCCTGGAGGAAGGAGTATTTTGCTTTCAAGTACTTGGCAGAAAGTAGGTAGGTATTCCTCTAATATTTAAAAATGTAAACAAACAAGTTAATGAAGAAGCACACAAACAAGAGAAGAATTGATAACACCCCTTCCCTGGCCAACCTGTGAAGCTTTCTTCTTGTATTTCTCTTGTCACTGGGTAAGACTTAGAAGTGGCCTTGATAATAAATCACGTTAACATTTCCTGTAAATCTCTTGCAGCTTATTGCCGAGGCTCATTAGGCTCTGCTCCCTTTGTGTACTGGATGAAGCCCAGAATTTCCCACCAAAATGCTGACTCTCTTCTTTGTGACATTTGAACCAGTTCAGTAACTGCAGAGAGCCTGTTTGTGGAAGACAGGCATTTTGCTTCTCGTTCCTATAGGTGGCGCTAGCTGAGCATGTTAAAATCACAAAGTGGGCTAAACACTAACCTTGTCTGGAAAAAAGCAGTGAACGTTCATTTGCTTTACATTCTTTCTCTCAATCAAGCCTTTTGCTTCATTGTATTTATTTTTCCCATAAAGATAGCTCCAAGCAATGTTCTAGAAATGCTGATCTGGGCGATGGTGATGCAAGCTTTTAATTCCAGCACTTGGGAGGCTGAGGCAGGCAGATCTGTGAGTTCAAGGCCAGCCTGGTCTATAGAACAAGTTCCAGGACAGCCAGGGCTACATAGAGAAACCCTGTCTTGAAAAACCAAACCAAACCAAACCAAACCAACAACAACAACAACAAAAAAAAAAAAAAAAAGAAGAAGAAAACCAGGTTTGCCACCAAGAGACTATCTTCAGTGTCTTTGGTAATTCTATTTAAAGAAAACCAAGTGTTAAATAAAGCCTTCACATTATTTATAGTGATTCTGAATCTATTATGCTGTAGGATTAGTTGAAAGAAATCATGTGCTAATTGCACCTGGTTAAACACAGAATGTTAATTGTTAATATCATGGAGCTATGCCTCTTTCAGTATTTCATAGTTTAATTTTTGTGTCTAACCTCCCTGAAGCCTTTTCATTATACCTGGCATTGCCTCATTTTAATTTTCAATATTATTTTTTTATTTTGAGTGTAAGCTTTTGATATTATTCTGCTTAGGGCAGTATTTTATGTTCAGCAAATAATTTATAGAAAGATTGAAGGTAAGGATCTTGAGCTTTGTCTGTGAGTCCCAGGTCTGAAGAAAGCTAGCAGTGAGGTTTAGTCAGAGAAGTGCTTGCCTCACACTTGTGAGGACTGGATTGCTGATGGCCAGAACCCTTACAAAATGCCAGCTATGGGGGCGGGGAGATGGCTCAGCAGGGGGAAGTTCTTGCTGCTCTTTCAGAGGACCTGAGTTCTGTTTCCAACACCCATTCCAGGTGGTTCACAACAGTCTGTAATTCCAACTCCAAGAGACCCAATGTCCTCTTCTGACCTCTGCAGGCACCCACATGTAACTCCGTATGTGCACATCCACACATCCACACATCCACACAGGCACACACACACACACACACACACACACACACACACACACACACACACAAAGGGGAGAATGATCTTTAAAAAATGCAAAAAGCAAGGCATTGGTGGCACAAGCATGTAATCCCAGCAAAATGGAGACAGGTGGATCTCTGGAAAGTCATGAGTTAACTAGCCTGGCCTACGTATATGACAAAGTTTCAAGAGAGTGAGAAATCCTTTCAAAGAAAAGGTAGAAGGTACGTGAGGACTAACAACGGAGGTTGTCCTCTGACATCCCACATACCCAAACACATAGACCTGCATTCACACAAGCACACACACACACACACACACACACACACACACACACACACACACACACTACATAAATAAGCAAGGCCAGTAAGACAGTAAATAAGCCAGTATTCTCTATCCTTCTTTTAAAAATATACTCATTCCCTGGGGTTCTTGGCACATATACCTGCATGCATACATGCATGTAAATGCATCATCTATATGAAAGTGATCAGAGAATCATGTTGTATATATAGAAGTATAGCCAGTATATGGCATATAACACTGATTTTTTTGGAAGCTGAGTAACATTTCTGTGGGCAGGGGACATGTTCAAGGGAACAGGAGCTCTGTGCTCAGGAAGTGTTCTGTTTTTGCTCTCTTGCAATTCTTGATAATTTAATATTCTCATTTTTTGAGCCCATCCTTACAAAATATGTGTCTTATCCTGTTTGGGGGCTTTTTGACTTTGAAAACAAGTTGCAGTGTCAGACTAGAGAATTTAATAGATGCCATTCCCTGTGTGATTGTCTCTGGGGTTTTGAGATTGGATAAAATGGGGATGCAATAAAAACTTCCCCAAAATGGCTCTTGCACAGGGTCACTACCAGTGGATCACAGAGCAGCTTTCTCTGCAGAGACTCAGTGGAAGGCAGCTGAAAATGCCTTGCCAGTTTTGCTCACCACATTTCAACATGCACACTCAGCATGCTCAGGCTGAAGACTTTTTTTTATTAAATATTTCTGACACTATTCCAGAAATACTCTTACTATTTCTTGTTTTTGTTTCTTGAGCAGATATCATATGGAACATGTTTTCTGGAAGGTGGAATACATTTCCTTTCAGTTCTTCTAAGTAAGACAATAAGTAAAGATATAATTTAATTGCCTATGTATTCAGCCAGGTGCAAGGGAACGACCTAGCATTGCCCTAGTAACTAGGCTGGGTGTTGAAATTTGGAGCTGAAACGTATAACTATGTTCCCAGCATCCTTTATACACAGAGAAGATATTATTAACTGGTCACATGTCTGTGCTCATCAGCAGAAAATACATGAGTCTGTGTTCATTACATATCTCCTTGGAGTGAGCTTGCTTTCAAGTTTTTAAAATTAGATCTGAGGAGAACTATCTGAGCCTGTGAGGGCTTTGCCTACTGCTGTATATCTTAGGAGCCTCTCCTGGTGTATTGTATGCAGTTCCAGGCACTTATTTGTTACAAATATTTAACACTATCATTTATTTAATGAGAGACCTATGTTCAAGAATTTAGTTTTAATAATTTATTATATTTTGTGTACATTGGTGTTTTGCCTGCATATGTGTCTGTGTGAGGGTGTCAGATCCCCTGGAACAGGAGCTATAGACAGTTGTGAGCTGCCATATGGGTGCTGGGAATTGAATACAGATCCTCTGGAAGAGCAGCCAGTGCTCCCAACCACTGAGCCATCTCTTTAGCCTCTGTTCTCAAATTTATAATACACATTTAAACAGGGGCTCTTGGAGATAACATCCATGACACCACAGAGTTGGCTCAGCAAGGATTCTGAAAACATGCCCGAATACTTAATGAGATGGAATTCTTGAATTTAGAGTAAAACAGAATGATATTTAGATTCAAATCCTTTTGTGTGGAAGTACTTATGGTCTACTTCTACTTTGGGAAGCAGACAAGCAGCTCTCACTTTAAGAGGCTCAAATCCTCCAACATGGCGCTTTCAAGGAAGAGAATTGTTTACTCGATTGTGAACAATTTCTGAGGGAAGTCAATGATAAGACTTGTGTGCAACTGGTTGGACTTTATCATAGCAATTTTGTGTCTGCCCCTGGCTCTGAATTGCAGGGTGTTCCATTGTGCTCTCCAGCACCTTGGGAAGAAAAGCTTTCTATGGGATTACAGTTCTTTCTGACCCTACTTGTCTGTTCTTCTGGCTTTTAGTAGCTCTTTTTCTCATTGAGGAAGAAGTTTTCTCTCCTGATACTTCAAGTTGCTGTTAAAAATAAAGAAGTCAACTTCACCTCTGCCTCTGTAAAGTAAGAAAGAGAGGAGAAGGTAAGATTGAGCCATTTGACACTCCTCATTTCTTTTTGAAAGGTTTATTTATATGCATGAATGTTTGCCTGCATGTATATATGTATATCATGATCATGTAGTGTCTGCAGGGGCCAGAGGACAGTGTCAGAATCCCCAGAACTTGAGTTAAAGATGGTTGAAAGCTGCCATGTGGGTGCTCAGAACCAAATCCAGATACTCGGTAAGATGAGCCAGTGCTTTTAACCACTGAGCCATCTTTCCAGCCCTTCCACATTTCTTTTATTTGAGAAACTTTGGTTCCTTGTATCTCTTTGTATTCATTTTGCTCTTTACTAAACTATCAGCTTATAAAGCTTTCAAGAAGGGACCCAGGAACCCAAAAGTCAATAGGATTCAAAGAATTGTCAATACTTATATGTAGAGAAATGAACCAGTCTCAATCAACTCAAATGAACAGGGCTAACATTTGTCTGTAAAGAAAAGCTATTTCAACTGTTTGTCGAGGTGGAAGTCTATAAGCCATTTTATTTGCCATCTTCACGGATGCCATGTTATTAAAGTCACTCAGCTACTGGGAATATTTTCAAGAAAATTTATTCTCTCCCATGGGAAATTATGTAAAATTTAGGATGATACATTTTAACTACTGAATATTAATGCAACTTTTCCTAACTGCGAATAAAGAGAGAGAAGGAAACTCAAGGGAAGAAGTGTCTTATGGCGAAGGGAATAGGCACTGGCACCCAGAGTTATAGGAAAGTCAAATCCCTGGGAATATTTTAAGGAGGTGGGTAAGGCTATATCTTGTATGCTCCCACAATTTCCTGACAGTGATGTACATTTTTCATGTCAGGATTTAAACAGGATTGCAATGAAACAAGGAAGAGCAGGACTATGCACATCGTGAATGTGCAGAAAGGTACCCATTATGGACATTGATTGTAGTACTCACCTTTGAGATGAATGAGTTCAGAGTTCTAAATTCTGTTTTGTGACATACACCATTATAGGGTGTTACATCCTGCCAGTTTTTTTCTTTCTTTCAAGACAGGGTTTCTCTGTGTAACAGTCCTGGCTGTCCTAGAACTCACTCTGTAGACCAGGCTGGCCTCGAACTCACAGAGATCTGTCTACCTCTGCCTCCCGGGTGCTCAGATTAAAGGTATGGGCTACTGCCACCTGGCCAGATTTTTTTTATTTACTTTTTTGTTCTTTGTTTTTGTTTTGACAGGGTCTCACTGTGTAACTATGGCTGGATTATGTATGGTCACATGTAGACCAGGATGGCCTTGAATTCACAGAGATCTGCCAGCCTCTGCCTCTCAAGTGCTGAGGTTAAAGGCATGAGCTGCTAGGCCCAGCCAGAAGTTTTGATTAAACTGTTGGTAAAACTGAGTAGATTACTTTGACTTATCTATGACATGTCATATGTTGAATGTCATACATCATCATGTAAGAGACCAGTGGATTTGAAAATCATGTGGCTTGGAATTTTTATTCCTGTATTAACTAATGAAAAATTAAGAAACTGATCATGGACTCTCTCTCTTCCGCTATTCTCTCTCTGTGTGGGGCATTCCTAAATATGAAATAATGGGGCAAGTAGGGTGGTTGAGTAAAGGCACTTGTGGACCAAATCTAATGACCTGAGTTTCATTTCAGAACACATGAGGTGGAAGGAGAGAGCTGACTCCCACAAGTTGTCCTCTGATCTGCACACACACATCATGATACAGCCCGTACAAATAAATGTATAAAAGGTGTGTGTGTGTGTGTGTGTGTGTGTGTGTGTGTGTGTGTGTGTGGTGTGTATATGACACTGTATACTATGTTGTGAATTTTTTGAGACAGCATCTTATCATGTAGTCCAGGCCAAGTCATGATCCTCCTGCTTCAGCTTCCCAAATACTAGGCTCACAGGCATGTGCACTACACTTAGCTAGGGTGATTTTCTATTTGTAGCATTCCATCTATATTTGTTAATTGGGGTTCTTGTAAGGAAGAGTCACTAAGTGTTTTGAGGACTGATAGGATGACTCTGATGCTGATATGGATGATAGACTGAAAGGAAGCAAGGCAGACAGTAGAGAGACTGTAATAGTGGAAATCACAAGGGCTTGAACATTGGTGGGGCAATAAAGATATAGGTAATTAATATGAGAAACACTTAAGATCGAATCAAGAGAATTTGGTGGTCACATCAAGAAAGGGAGAAATCTAAGACAGTATCAAGATTTCTGTCTTGAGAGTAGTAAGGAATGCTGGAATAAGGTTTTTTTGAAGTGAAAGTAAATTTGCCTGTGTATATGCAAGTTTGAGTTGACCGTGGAGTTTACAGGGCGGATGGTCTAAGAAACTGACCATATGAAGGGTCTAGAAGAGAGGCCTGGTATAAAAAAAATTACAGATCTTTAAATTATTAATTTACAAGTTGGTGCTGGAACCATGGAAATGGATGACACTGCTCAGGAAAATTTGTAGTGAGAGAAGTCCTAGCAATGTGAGGGAAGCCAACATTTAAAGACAAGGAGAGGGAAGTCACTCAGTGAGATAATGTAGGCCAAGGGAGGAAGTGATGGAGTATGGAATACACACTGGCACCCTGAGTTTCAGAAAAGTCCACATGGAAAAGGCCGGCATGGGCAGTATGGCAGCTATGAGCTTTCCGTGACGATTAGGTCAGCTGCTTCCCCTTTCAAGAAGCTGGAGTCCTCAGACATGTTGTTTTTAAATTGTGAACAATTCCAAGGGGACAGTCAATCACCAGACTGTGTGTGGTTTTCTCTGAATCTTTCTGCTCTGATAATTTTGTGACTAGGCCTGTCTGTGAGCTGCAGACTGTCCTGCAGTGCTCTCTGATGGAGATAAGAGGAGAGACTGTGTGTGTGTACAGATAGATAATCCTCCAATGGGTCTGAAGAAGATGAAAAAGAGTGGGGTGCTCGGATGGGAGGTGACCTTTTAAGAGATCATTATTTCATCCCCTCTCAATTCATACACACAGACTATGGTTGTGGGTCTAGGATTTATACTTCAGACATTAGCAGGGCTAATTCTCTAGATGGCTCCTCACCCTGCCATCAGTGCATGTGTTCACTTGTCTGGTCCAGAACCACTTCCAAGCATTTCACTTCAGTGTTATATCTCAATTTAGCTTCTTTGGGTGGAACATTTGGCCAAGGGCTCTGTGTGTGCAGTGAACAGGTCAATTCATTTTTTGTGACCAGGCAAAGCAGGAAGCTTGGGACCCGGCCCCACAAACACTTCATCATCAGCTGAATGGAGAGTGAGGTGAAAGGGGAGAGGATAGCTCAGCTCAAATCTATCCCCATGAGGAGAAAAGCAATTCAAAATATATGCCCTGCTCACGGAGGAGCAAGGATATTGCCAATGTATAATGTTTCTCAATGTGGAGGTCAGAGTTTTCCTTCACCAACAAAATTGCTTCCTTTATTCTACCTAGAGAAAAATATTTGCTTCTAGACTATCATATGAGCATGAGAAATTAAACCTAGATTGTAAACTGTTGGAGCTAAAAAGCACAAGATATTCTGAAAGTGGAGTTTGGACCTGTAACTTTATATTTGAAAAGGATTTCTTTTCATTATAAAGCAATGTAAATAATTTTGCAGAATTAGAAAATAAAACTCTCTAATCCTAACACAGTTACTATCCTCTTTTAATATTCTCCTGTATATTTCTTCATGCATCTATATTTTTACTTAATTACAATCATGTGAATTATATTGCTTCATTCTTGGCCTTTTCATTTGTCTCATGAGCATTAATTTAAAAATTATGATGTAGTGTTTATAATTATTCTTTTAAATGACTGAATAGTATTCCATGGCATGGATATGCAATAAGTTAATTAAACATTTCTATGTTGTAGGACATTAGTTTGCTTCTGGTTTATCACTATAATAAATAAAGCTGTATTGGAAAATGTTACATCCTCTACCCTTTTCCTTACCCTTTGAATTCTCTCTTTTTCTACCTGCTCCCTTTTTTCCCCTTGAATTTTTTTTTCTTTCTGAGATAGGGTCTTGTATTAGAGCACAGACTTGCTGTAACTTGATAGGTATCTCCCAGTGGCCTTAGACATGCTGTCCTCCTGCCTCTGCCTCCCAAGTACTGGTATTACAGACACACACCTTCTGGCCAGACTTATTTTCACTGAGTCAAAGGGAATTGTATTCCATTGAATATGGAATGTCCCCCACAAGTTAAGCCACAATACTTAGTCCACAGCAGGTGGCATTATTTTGTTAGATGATGGAAAATTTGGGAGGTGGGTCTTAGATTGAGGAAGAACATCTCTGGCACAGAACCTTGTGGGTCTTTTGTCCCTGTTTTTTTCTGTCTTTGTCTGCTTTCTGACTGCCCTAAGTTGACTAGTTCTGCCCTATCTATTGCCAGTGCCTTATCATGGACCCAGAACCAGCAGAGCCAAATGACCAAGGGCCGAAGCCTCGGAAAGGATGAGCCAAGATAAGATCTTGCCTCTTAAGAAATTGCTGTCAAATATTTTGCCATGGTAACAGAAAAGTGTTTAAGAATGAACATTTAAATTATGTTTTTCTTCCCTTCCCCTCCCCTCCCCTCTCTCATACACACCTATTCATATTGTCTTTTAAAAGGACTTATTGATTATAATGTCACCCAACAACTGGATTGGAAATCCAAGATGTCTGAGCAGGATGGAGTGGGATGGGTCCTTCCAGGTCGGAAGAGCTGGGAGGGAAGCATAGTCCTATGCAGGAATCTGCTGACAAAAAATTTAGTGAGGCTTAAATTCTCAAAACTCTAAGCCATAGGTAGAATTTCAAGTAGGTACAAATGAAAATAGAAAATAAAAAGAAAGGGCCTAAAGTCAGGTAGACACTTAAAGGAGTGAAGAAACACTGGAGTCATAGAAACTAAACAGTGTGAAGTACAAGGCCATGTTAGGCAACAGTTAGCAATGTGTATTAGTTATAGACTACACATGTGCGGCACGAAAACTTTGAATGTATCTAACACAGACACTGGGCATGGCAGTTACTGAATGTATGTGTTTTCTACTATCTGTAGGTTCCTCTCTTAATCTTTCATGTATTAGTTGTGGTACAGCATTAGCAGGTTCTATTGTTTCCCCCATTTCCAGCAGAGAACACCAAAGCTTAGAGATGACTGGTCAAGCGCCTTTCCCAAGAGTCATAACTATGCTCAGCTCTGGATCTGAGCTTCAAGGCCAAGTGCCTTCACACCTGAATTCTCTCCGCTGGTCTCTGCTTTCCTGGACATTCTCATTTTGTTAATGGAATGAGGGTAAAAGTATGCCTCATTCTTAGTTTAATTTATTTTATGTTTCTCTGCTTTCTCGTCTTCCTTGACACTTGAATATGATACTTTTAAATATTGGGACATGGATGATAGCTTCATTTACATATCTGAAAATTTTACCCAGAGATTAGGGGGGTCTGTACATATTACTAAATGCAAGCATCTGTTTTTATTTTTATTTTGTGATGCTTGGGATACAATGTAGGGTCCTGTGTATACTAATCAAGAGCTCTAAAACTGAGGTAAGTGCTCAGCCCTCAATTTTTAAATTTAGAAGCATTTTGCTTAACACTGATACTTCCGAGGTTATAGCTACCAATTTATTATAAATATTGTCTTTAGTAATAAAGGGATATAATATGACTTACTATTCCTGTACTTCCACCATGTTGTTCATGGTACTGGTTTTCTTCAAATACAATCATGATAAAAAGTATTGTCTTAGGGCTGGATAGTTTAATGTCAACTTGACACAAAATAGATTCATCTGAAAGGAGGGAACCTCAATTGAGAAAATACCTCTATAGGATCAGGCTATAGGGCATTTTCTTAATTAGTGATTGGTGGGGCAGGGCCCAGTCCATTGTGAGTGGTGCTACCTCTGGGCTGGTGGTCCTGGGTTCTATAAGAAATCAGGCTGAGCAAGCTAGAAAACAGCACCCTCCATGGTCTCTGCAACAGCTCCAGCACTGTTTGAGTTCCTATTCTGGCTTCCTTCAATGATGGACAATGTGGAAGTGTAAGCCAAATAAACCCTGTTATAAACCACTTGCTTTTTGGTCATGGTGTTTCATTACAGTAATAGTAACCCTAACTAAGACAGAATAGTGAGCTGGGGATGAAGGCAGGCCTTTCTGCAGGAAGGAAGGCCAAGGATGAACCTGGATTTTATATGTCTAGTCCATGTTCTAATAGAGGTTCTGAGGACAATGTTTCTATGGCTTAGGCAGTCTTTGGTTTTGAAATGCAGTGTGAACTTAATTTTTCTTGTTTTGTACTCAACAGTCATCCTGTCTCAGCCTTGCAAGTTCTGGGATTAGAGGTATGTGCCACTACACCTGGCTTTTCACTTCATCAAGAGCTTTTTAATGCAACTTTTGTGTTTGGCTTAACATCAAAAAGACCTCTGATTTCATCTTCTAAGCAAGAAGACCTTGGAAAGATGTTACTTCTTTTCTTACCACAAAGAAAAGCTGAACAAACTGAAATAATATCACATTGAATATCTAAGTAAGGTCTTACTGTAGCTCTGGCATAAGGAGAGCAATCATGAAATAAGCACACAGTCTTCACATCAAATACTCTACAGAGGTAGATATTTTGCCAGGGGCTTGTCCTACATGATGGAAGCGATTTCCTTCCAGTTCAGCCTTCTCTTAATTTTCTGTCTCATCTAACTATGTGTGATATGGTCAGCGGAGGTGGACAGGGAGTTAAATTGTCAGAGAAACACTCATGAAGCTCTTGGCATCTGTTAAAGGACAACTAAAGTATCAGGAAATTAAACTAGATTATAGGACAATTGTTGTTGTTTGTTTTTGCTCTTTTGGGGGGCCCACCACCCAGCTCCCAAATAAATCAGCTCCCAGATAAATAAGGATTATTCTTGCTTATAAATACCTGTCCTTACCTTGGCTTGTTCGTTGCTGGCTTTCCTTAATTTTAAATTAGCCTTGTCTATCTTTTGCCTCTGGGATTTTCCTGTTCTCTTACTTCTGTAAATCTTTTTTTTTTCAACATATGTAAAAGCAAAGAGCCTTTATTTCAAGCTCAGAGCTTGGACTCTCTGTCCAATGAAGTGGTGAGAGTAGAGAGCCTCAAGCCCAGGCAGAGTGGGATTTTTATCATAGCAGAGGTTGGGGTGAGGGGATTTCTAGGGTTTAGGACCCCAGTTGGCTGACATTTGTCTAGGGGTATCTGTAAAAGGAAAAATAGAGTTTGCTGGGCTCAGTTACATCTGACGATCTTAACTAATGGTTGGAATGCTTGGGATGTCAGGTACTTCTTCTTAGATGCTGGCCCATCCCTGGATGGATCCTTGGAAGGTGTTAGCTTATGGCTTTTCCTGGATCCAGGTGTTGCCTGCCAGTAAGTCTGTCACAGAAGCTGTGTCTGGGCCCCTAAGTCTGTCATGGCAGCTGTGTGGTCAAGCTATTTTGCCACCCCCCACATCCCCCCCTTCACAAGTACCAATGATAGGACTCAATTATGAGTCCTATCCTATACAATAAGCATGCTTAAAAACAATGATTTTGAATTGAAGCTCTTTTGTTATCAAATATGGGTTCAGTAAAGAAACCAAAACAAAATAGCCGTATGTTAATGGAAGGGCCATAAGTTCCTTTTACCAGAGATAAAGAGGGCGACTCCCTTGAAACCTGGGGCTTATGCAGGGACGCTTGGCTCAGTCTGGGAGGAGGGAACTGGACCTGCCTGGACTGAGTCTACCAGGTCAATCTCAGTTCTCGGGGAGGCTTTGCCCTGCAGGAGGTGGGAATGGGGGGTAGGCTGGGGGGAAGGGGAGGGGGGCAGGGGGGGAGAACAAGGGGATCCATGGCTGATATGTAGAACTGAATGGTATTGTAAAATAAAATAAAATGGGGGGAAAAAGAGGGTGACTCCCTTTTTTGCAAGCAGGAGCTTTCTCCAAGTCCCTGAGGGAATGGGAGCTTTATATAAATGCCTGACTTTGGGAAAGGGACTATGTAGTTTTATCTCTGTTAAGTATGAGTCTTAATTTTTTTCTCAATTGAAGCTCCCTTTAGTATCAATATAAAACATTTATATGAGTCAGTTTATCCAAATAGCTTAAGCTTAATAAATTTAGCAAAGACAAAGAGGCTATACATACATTCATAAGCCTGAATAGACCTTGAGTAAGGAGAAACATTCTCCAAGCCACTGGTTCTCAACTTTCCCAATGTTTTGACCTTTCAATATAGTTCCCCATGTTGTGGTAACCCCTACTACAAAATTTTTCCTGTTGCTATTTCATAACTGCAGTTTTGCCATTATTATAAATCTCAATGCAAACATCTGACATACAGGTGGTCCTAGGCTACCCCTGTAAAAAGGTTTTTCAACCCCCAAAGGGTTGAGACTCATGGAGTCAGAAGCTGTTCCAAGCCCTTTCATTAGGTCATTTTCTTGCTGCATCACAAGAAATGAACATGTCAGTTTCTGGTGACTATCACCTACCAAATTACAAAGTTTAATTGCCAGAGCAAGGTACATTCTTGTGTCTAAAAGCATTGAGGTGCAGCTTTAATATTTATCAAACACCTTACTTATTAAACACATCTGCTTAAATTCTCTAGAAACTTGCTGTTGAATACTTGGCAAAGACATAAATAGGTGTAAATCTCTAAGTTAGCTTTTGTTAATCTGAATAGATCTTTATAATCTTAGTAAAAGATGGTTGCCAGCCACATGCCTGCCTACATCAAGATGAGGTCACGAGCCAAGATGGAGGAAAGCCACATGATTGCTGTTTAAAACATTTTTTCTAAACAATTATTATGTGCACATATACTCATAGTTAGATCTGAGTTACATATACATACAGAGTTAAAGCTAGCTTACATTTACACATACAGAGTTAAATCTGTCACATACATGTCCATATACACACATATGTATATATCTATTTTTAACATTAACATTTTGCAGTGAAGAATCATCAGCTATTTTAAAAATGAAAACCAACTAGAATTAACTTTCAAATTAAGTATTTGCAGGTATGAAAAACCACAGCATAGTTCACATCCCCTCTGGCCTTCCACAACCTTCTATGTACCTTCAGTCCAGTCCTTTGATTCCTTAGACATTTACTTCAGACATTGTCTTTTCCTTTACTTCTCTGATTTTTTTTAAAACACAGAAACTTTGTCTTTCTTGTGGTTTCTCTCAGTAGTGTAGAATATATTGTGTGGCTACAACATTTTAAACAAGAACAGAAATACATGTGTATACTATAATAGAATAACTCTAAATTTGCATCAACCCTGTACCAATGTGAAGCATCTGAAACTAGCAGTAGGTTTTTTTTTTAAACCAATAATATTTGTAACCAATCCCTCTAAATGCTGACAAATATTTATAATATCTTGGATCTAAATGATCAAAGCAGCCTGGCTACAGCATTATAACATAGCTGCCATAGCTTAGCAGTGACACTCCATTCCGCCCTTGGAGCCAACCCTTGGTCAGGTTTAGTGGGTAGCTCCCAGAGCAGGTCTTGGGAGTCCCACCCATCAGCATGAAACTAAAGATTGTTGTTAACCCCAGATTCTCACTTGCATGAGAATGGCAGACTGGAAGTAGTCACTCCTGGGTCCTGAGTGGATAGCGGGGAGGTTACCCATAGCCCACTCCTTGGCTTTGACCAGAGTCCCTGCCCAGCTGCTGCTCACTCAGCATGTGTGCAGCACCACACCAGTGTGCTTCTCCACTGCATGTGCTCTGGGTCGGAGAGCAAGGAAGCATTGGGGGGGGGTAGGAGTACTCTTAGTCTGTCCCAGTTCAACCAAAGGGACCCTCTGTCCCTTCTGCTGGCCACCTGGCTCCAAAGGCTGTCCATGTACAGTTTCTATTAGGAGTCACAATGCACATACAAGCCCAGGCATAAAACATGTATACCTGTGGCCTCATTTTTCACACATTCACACATTCATATAAGCAAGACATTCCAACAGAAAGGCAAATAAAACTTTTTCACAAGGAAACAGTGTCTGATGACCAATTCAAAAACCCTAAAATAAGAGCCTACAGATTTCATAAGTCAGGAAAAGAACAAAATTACAACAAACAAGACAATAAAACAGCTTTCTTGGTGCCTGGAAACAAAACCAAAAGGAAGATGCCAGCCTCATGCTGGTCCCTGTCTATACAAATCAAATTCAAATACAAATCAACCAAAGGGATCCAAACCCATCCAAAGGACCTTCTGCAGGTACTTACAAATTTTGGGCTCACTTACAAAAGGATATCTAACAGGCCAAAAGGCCCAGTTACAAAAGGATATCCAAATGAAAGCAAACATAGTAAACATGAATGTAAACACAGACACACAGAAAGCATATGGGCTTCAAGCTCTACAAGTAGTCTGGGTGGGCTTGAGGGATCCTGGACAGTCCCCAGATGTTATGATCATATTGTGGGGATCACCAAAAGACAACCATGGAGACCAAATCCTGTAAAACAAATCTTAAAAGGTCTTATAATTAAAAAACCCAGAGCCAGATTTTGGGGTGAAAGCTGAAAGATAAGAGAAGCAGATCAGCCAGCCACTAGCTTACCTCTACTAAATCCACAGCCTCAAGAGAGCAAGTTCCTGTTTCCTCATGCCTTATGTACCTTTCTGTATCCTGCTGTATTACTTCCTGGGATTAAAGGTGTGTGTCACCACTGCCTGCCTCTGTTTCTCTCATGTAGCCAGTGTGGCCTTCAGCTCACAGAGATCCAGACATCTCTGCCTCCTGAGTGATAGGATTAAAGGTGTGTGCCACCACTGCCTGACCTCTATGTCTAATTTAGTGGCCGGCTCTGTCCTCTGATCCCCAGGTAAGCTTTATTGGGGCACACAATATATCACCACAGAATCCCATATGTAAAAGCAAAGAGCCTTTATTTCAAGCTTGGAGCTTGGACTCTGTCCAAAGCAGTAGTGAGAGCAGAGAGCCACTTCTATAAGTCTTATGCTTATGCTGTGTCTTGCTGTGTAGCTGGGTGGCTAGTCCCTAGAGTACTCTTCCTTCTCTGGCTATCACCTTTCTCCAAGATTTCTCCTTCTATTTCTTCTGTACCAAATATTAGAGCCTAAATACTACTTGCCAACCCTGCCTATTCTTTCTCCTGCCTCGTCATTGGCTATTCAGCTCTTTATTACACCATCAGGTGTTTTAGACAGGCAAAGTAACACAGCTTCACAGAGTTAAACAAATGCAACATAAACAAAAGTAATACCCCTTAAAATAATATTTCCCAACAAACGATCCCCTGCTTTTTGTAGTATCACACCAAGAAAGATCAGTATATTTAAGAGCAGGTTATAGACCAAAGAACTACAAGTACAGACTCTGAGGAGGAATACTTAGGAAAGCTTAAAGTCAGCCAGGGGACGGAGCAAGGATACTATGGGAAATCAAAGCTCTGAGCAGCTGTACCAAATATTAACTAGAGCCTAAATACTACCCAGGTGACCATAAGCACTCACATGAGATGCTCGTTCAGCTCAGTTCTCACTACCTGATTCACCACATCTATATTTCAACATAAAATCACAAGGCATAGTAAAACAAGGGAAATACACCACATGGTCTGAAGACACCATCATCAGAAACAGATTCAAACATAAAGCAGATTTTGGAATCATTAGACAGAAAATTTCAAATAACTATAATTATGTGTTTTAAAAATTACATTATGTATTTTATGTGTGTTTGTGTGCACATGGGAGTTGATTCTCTCCTTTTCATTTGGGTTCCAGGGATCAAACTAAGGTTCTCAGGCTGGGCAGCAAATGCCCTTACCACTGAGAAATCTGGCCAGTTCCAAAGCTAAAAGCTGTCATATAAAAAGTGCAATATGCAAGAACATGTTAGAATATAAACAAGCTGGAAACACTAAGAGTCAAAAGGAATTTTTAGAAATTAAAAACACTATACCAAAATGAAAGGATGTTTTGATGAGCCCCTGAGAAGGAACAAAACTAAAGAATCTATAAACATAGCATTTGTTAATACAAACTTTCCAAATGGACAGGGTCTCTCTGTGTAGCCCCGGCTGTCCTGGAATTCGCTCTGTAGACCAAGCTGGTGTCGAACTTAGAGATCCACCTGCCTCTGCCTCTTAGTGCTGGGATTAAAAGAGTGCACCACCACCACCTGATAAGAAAAATATTTCAAAATTGAAACAAAGAAATAAGAGGACACTCGAGAATTGAGGGACAGTTTACTGGGGTATAATATATGTGTAACTAGAATATCAGAAAAAAAGAGCAGAAGAAATGTTGAAGCCGTAAAGGCTGAAACCTGCCTTTTAAAATGAGAGATGACAAAGTACAAATCCAGGAAGTGCAGAGTACAGAACAAGTTAAATGACCCAAGAAAGCGTCACCTAGCTGTATCATGTTCAGACTGCAGAGAATCCACAGTGACAAGAAAGTCTCTAGAGGCACCAGTGGAAAAGGCCGGGAACCCTCAGCAAAGCAAAGACAACAATTACACTGGACTTTTGTTCACAAAGTGTGTAAGCAAGAAGAGAGTGGAACACAGCCTTTGAAGGACTGGCCAAAGCACAAATTAAACTAGATTTCTATAAACAGCAAAATACACTTCTCTAGACAAGCAGAAATATTTCCTGTCATCAATAAGCCAGAGGAAATTTGTTGCTATCACCTTTTTTTTTTGTAAGAAATTGTTTTTAAAAAGTGATAAAACAGGAAGAAAATGATATAGGTAAAAACAAAACCCCCAAAATGGGGATCTATATAAAAATAGTATTGGGGAAAGAGTAAAAGAAAGTAACATAATTTTTTTTTTTTTTTTGGCTAGACATTAACCCCAGAGCTTTATACTACATCTCCCGATGTCTACCACGGAACTCCAAGCCCTCTTATTTTTTTTTTAAAAATATTTATACAATGGATTTTGATCATACCCATCCAGCACAACCTCCCTATAACTCCAGCTAGAGCCCTCCATTCTATCCCCCTCAAACTTCATCTCCTTTCCCCTTATTAATCAATTCTGAGTCCAATTAGGGCTGCCCATATTTCATGGATGTTGGGCCATCCACTGGAGGATGGGATACCTACCAGAAATCATGTTCTCAAAGGAGAGTGACTTCAACTACCAATAAGTCCTCCATCAAGGGTGGGTCCTTGGGGCAGTTGGAGGGAGGTAGAATTTTGACTGCCTTGATCTTATGAGTTGATTATGTGCAAAACAGCCAAGCCATGTCCAGAAGTCAACATCTCACAGTTCTCCTCCCCATCCTTCAGCTCTTAAATTCTTTTGTCCACTGTTCTTTGATGGACCTTGAGTCTTGGGCAGGGTGAGGTTAATATAGACAATTGATTCATTTACAGCTGAGCATTGATAGTTTCTTATGCTTTTCACCGTGACCAGTTGTGAATCTCTGCATTAATTCTTATCCACCCCAGAGAGAAGCACCTATGTCCAAAGTTGAGAGCAACACTAATATGTGGGTATAAACATAAATATTTAGAAGGTAGTTTGACAATGTCCGGTCCAAAAGAAACTCAGGACCAGTAGCTAACTGTGGTACCTAACCAAAGTGTCTGCTGGCTTCCAGGCTCTCTCAGCATCTCAAGTATCTGTTACAGAGTCCGTGCACGCTGCTGGCATCCTGGCTCTCACTCTGCCCCTACGTTAAACTTCTCCAGTTCGTGGGCTTCCCTTCTCCCAGATTCTCATTCCCATATAACCCTACAATTTCGGCCATGCTGTCTCTTGGCTGTTGGTTCTCTTTTGCCCTTTTGCCCTTCTGTCTTGGTCCTCTCTCTCAGTTGTAGATGTAACCAATCGTCTTTTTAAAATAAGAAACACAGAGCCAATGTAAAAAAGAAAGCCGAGAGGTCAGAGCTCAGAGATAAAATCTTACCTCCTGCAGTGCTCCTAGCTTCCCCGAGAGAGGGAGGTACTTCCTGTGTCTCTGTTTAAATAATCTTTCTGTTCTGCCTTCTCATTGGTTGTAAACCCAACCACATGACTGCCTCATCACTGCCTGTAAGTACCGCCCTCCAGGTCTTAAAGGCGTATGTCTCCAATACTGGCTGTATCCCTGAACACACAGAAATCTACCTAGCTCTTCTAACCACCACGCTCTTACTATGGCTCTAATAGCTCTGACCCCAGGGCAACTTTATTAACATAAAATTAAAATTACATTTAAGTACAAATAAAATATCACCACATTTCCCCTTTTCTATTTTAATAAAAAGAAAAAAGGCAAAAGGTTATAACTAACAAAAGAAAAACTATATACAAAAGTACAATAACTATATACAATATATACAAGTAACAAATACCTAAACGATGTCTAGTCCATTTGTATTTGACAAATCAGAGAAAATAATTCCCTTATCTATCCTATTTTAGTAAGTTCAAAATGTATCTAATTCACTTTCTATCCTAATTAATCTTCAACTATAACTAACTAATCTTCAACTCCCTCAGAGACCCAAGAAGGAAATAATATTAGCTAACAAAAATAAAAACAAGAAGTGCACCTAAGCAACTTCCAAAAAATTTTTTGAGTTGACAGAAACAGCCAGCTGCCTGGACAGTCACCTGAGGTTTCTCCACAGTGTTGGGGCATCATCTTCAGCCTATAGGCTTATGGTATCTGACAGACTCATTTGTGAAGTAGGTTGTACACAAGGTCAACAGTTCAACCTCACATTGGGTGAGAGCAGTCCATGTACCAGAAACACCTGAATTCCACTAGTGTCATGTCATGATTCAGGATTTTAAATTCTGGAAATTGTTGATGGTTTTTGAATTCAGCTGTCCATTCTTCTTGGCTGTGTATATATGGCTTCATCTAAGCATCCCCTTCTCCACATCCCTCTATTAAATGCCAGTCTACTATTGAGAGGCGTGAGCTTTCAGTTGCTGTTCCATTGCACAACAGAAGCCATCGGCCCACTGCCTGTTCAGCTGCCTTCTAAGAAAAGGGTACTGTACCTTTTCCAGATTGTGAAGGCGACTTCAGGGATGGTGCCATATTGTCCTGGCCTCAGAAGATGCCTTTTGATAAAGCCATAACCACACTTGTTTTGGCAGGAATTGGTAGTCCTTTGTTTCGTGTTCTGTCTGTCCATTTTTTCTGTTGATTTGAGGATACTTTGTTGTCCAGTGGCTAACTTTTGCCACAATGAAAATTAACTCCATATGCAGTTTCTTCAATGCCCATATTTTCTCTGAAGTAGATTGGTACTGCCAGGAGCCGACATGTCTCAAAAAAGAAAAATTTCTAAGTTATTAAAACATTTTAAATGCCATATTCTGTAGATCTCTGAAGGGTTTGAAGATGACCTGTCTAAAATACATCTGCTCAATTTTTAAAACATATCTAATATGACTACAATTTCTATTGTAATGTCTAACTACTAACTTTCATTTCTTTATATCCTAATAGTTGGTAATAATGTAAAGTATTTAAAACTAGTAATTGTCTTTTTCTTTTCTTTTCTTTCTTTCTTTCTTTCTTTCTTTCTTTCTTTCTTTCTTTCTTTCTTTCTTTCTTTCTTTCTTTCTTTCTTTCTTTTTTTTTTTTAAAAAACAAGAACCTTAAATCTAATCTCCTTTGCTTAGCCTTTTTCCTAACCCTTGACAACTTGTAACCTACCCCCCTAAATAATGAAAATTATCCCAGACCCAAAACCCATTAAAAGAACCAAAAAAAAAACCACCCGCCCCACACCACCTCTTTGGGAATGTGGGCGTCATTCTTAAAATTGCTTCCTACTGGGTATGGGCGAAGTTATCTTTATCCTGAAAGAAAAATTTTAAGTTAATTGTCAAATTCTAGGAAAGGTAACTATATCCTTCATTATTATCCAGTCTGTGTATAATGCCAAAGTTCAGGGTTTATCTCAAGTCCTTATTCAAGTAGTCTTTGAGACTGGATCATCTCAGCTAGTCATCTCAAAATTGCTCTGAGCACCTTGTAGTTCAAAGCTGATCTGTAGATGATGTTTGTCAGTTCAGTGATATTATTATTGTCCACGTGGAATTGTTGTTGTTGTTGTTGTGGGGCCCCATTTTCTTCCTGGAGACTTCAGTTGATGTTAGGCCTGGCCATGATTTCCTGCAGAAAACTGATAAGAGACTCGAACACAAAGACATATATATGCAGCTAATTGAAGCCTTTTTTCTAGAATTAGTTAGTACTCTATATGACCATTCATATCTTAACAAAGTTTAAAATGTATATGTATCTATTAATCTTGTAAATTTTGATATAAAATTTATACTTTAAGAAAAGTTTAAAGAATCAGAATAGAATCAAAGAGTTGAGATTAGTAATAGAATAGTCCCTTAATTAATTTGGCTTTTGTCCTGTCCCATAGCAGAAAATGGCTCTTTCTGGCATGATACAGGGAGTTTGCATTTTCCTTTTAACAACATGCTTGAGTTTAAAGAAGGAGAGAGCCATTCTCCAACTCCAAAGTCAGCTTTAGATTTTAATTGAACTGGGACTATTAGAAAACCAATAGTGTTAAATCTTTAGAGAAAAGCAGAAACAAACATTTAAGAAGACATAAATTTTTTTTAGATTATATATACCCATACGCCGTTTCACTTTGTTTCCTGGGATAGATGATTTGTCCCTTTTCTTCAGTTGTCTCATTTGTCTTGTGTCCTTCAGATTCCTTAACCTTCATTCTCCTAAAAGACAAAAACAAAAACCTTTCCCCAAGACTAACTTTGGGGATGTTCCCTTTTGGCAAGTTATTATCTGATTAAATGAAAAGACATGTGTTATAGGTACAAGTTAGTTTAAATTGGATGTTCATGCTGGTTGATGAACTATCACCTCCTCTAATTAAGAGGTTTCTCTTGTTCAAATCGAACCTTTATCAATTTTGATGGTACCCACAGCTTATCTTCTCCTGTAGAAACAAAAGCAAAACCTCGTCCCCAACGTAATACATACCCTGGCTTCCATTCTGAGGTCAGCACATCCTTAAAGTATATAGGCTGATTTAATTCTGTAGTTTTTTCTATTACCCAATGTCTCTCTGCAGCTGTTGTTCTTTTCTCATTGGCATTCAGAAAATTCAAAGTTAATAGAGCATTATGCAGTCTATTTCTGGGGGTTTTTGTTACTCCTTTCTGTTTATTTAGCATATCCTTTAGAGTTCTGTTTGACCTTTCTATAACTGCTTGACCTGTAGGATTATGTGGTATACCTGTAATATGCTTTATATTGTAATAAGCAAAAAACTGTTTCATTTTAACAGAGACATATGATGGAGCATTGTCAGTTTTAATTTGTGCAGGTATACCCATGATGGCCATAACTTCTAGCAAATGAGTGATTACAGAATCAGCTTTTTCAGAACTCAAAGCAGTTGCCCATTGAAATCCTGAATAAGTATCAATGGTGTGGTGTACATATTTCAATTTTCCAAATTCTGCAAAGTGAAACACATCCATCTGCCAGATTTCATTCCTCTGAGTACCCTTTGGGTTACATCCTGCTGGTAATGGCGTTTGATTATAGAAAGAACAAGTAGGACATTTCTTTACTATTTCTTTGGCTTGTTGCCAGGTTATGGAAAAATCCTTTTTTAAACCTTTACTATTGACGTGATGTTTTTTATGAAAGTCTGAGGCCTCCAGCACATTTCCTATCAATAATTTATCAATCTCATCATTGCCTTGTGCTAGAGGGCCTGGCAGACCAGTATGAGATCGGATGTGAGTTATATATAAAGGATGACTCCTTTTCCTGATTGTATCTTGTAATTGAATAAATAGTGAAGTTAATTCTGAAGCATCAGGGATAAATTCTGCAGTCTCAATATGTAATACCACTCTTTCAGCATACTGAGTCAGTTACTATGTTGAGAGGTTCTGAAAAATCCATTAATACCAACAGAATAGCATACAATTCTGATTTTTGCACTGAATTATAAGGACTTTGTACCACTTTACTTAAATTTTCTGATTTGTAACCTGCCTTTCCTTGTTTGTTGGCATCTGTATAAAATGTACGAACTCCAGATATGGGTTTTTGCCGTACAATTCGAGGCAAGATCCAATCAGCTCTCTTTATAAAATCAATTCTGTTGCTTTTGGGATATTTGCTGTTAATTTCTCCCAAAAAATTACTGCAAGCTCTTTGCCAAGGTTCACTTTCTGTCCATAATTTTTCAATGTCCTCCTTAGTTAAAGGTACGACAATTTCTGCTGGGTCTATTCCTGCTAATTGACGAAGTCTCAATTTTCCTTTCCAAATCAAGTCAGAGATTTTTTCCCCATAAGTTTTTAATTTTTTATTTGGTTTATTTGGTAAAAATATCCATTCCAATATAATATCTTCCCTCTGCATTAATATTCCAGTAGGGGAATGCCTAGAAGGTAAAATAACCAAAATGCAATCCAGCTTTGGATCAATACGATCCACGTGCCCTTCATGTACTTTCTTTTCTACCAAGGCCAATTCTTTCTCAGCTTCAGGTGATAATTCTCTTGGACTATTTAAGTCCTTGTCACCTTCTAAGGTTTTGAACAAATTAGTCAGTTCATCATTTTTTACCCCAACAATAGTTCGTAGATGAGAAATATCTCCAAATAATCTTTGAAAGTCATTAAGAGTCTGTAGTCTATCTCTCCGAATTTGCACCTTTTGGGGTCTAATTTTTTGTAGCTCTATTTTATATCCTAAATAATTAATAGAATCTCCTCTTTGTATTTTTTCAGGAGCAATTTGTAATCCCCAGCAAGGCAAAATTTTCTTTACTTCTTCAAACATTCTTTCTAAAGTATCTGCATTTGAGTCAGCTAGTAAAATATCATCCATATAATGATAAATTATAGATTTAGGAAATTTTTTACGTATCACTTCCAATGGCTGTTGTACAAAATATTGGCACAGAGTTGGGCTATTTAACATTCCCTGTGGGAGGACCCTCCATTGAAATCTTTTAACCGGTTGAGAATTATTATAAGTAGGCACTGTGAAAGCAAATCTTTCTTTGTCCTTTTCTTGTAAGGGTATTGAAAAGAAACAGTCTTTTAAATCAATAACTATGAGAGGCCATCCTTTTGGTAACAGAGTAGGCAAAGGAATTCCAGATTGTAGAGAGCCCATCAGCTGAATTACTTTGTTAATTGCTCTAAGGTCTGTTACCATTCTCCATTTACCAGATTTCTTTTTAATAACAAATACAGGAGAATTCCAAGGGCTGGTTGACTGTTCATTATGCTGAGCATTTAACTGTTCTTCTACCAGCTCTTCTAAAGCCTGGAGTTTCTCTGTTGTTAAAGGCCATTGCTGAACCCATACAGGCTTGTCTGTTAACCATTTTAAAGGTAGAGCTGTTGGTATTTTTGGAGGATTATCAGTTGTTGTGCCCTGTTCCTGTATAATATGGATGGCTGGTGACCACTTAAAATAATGCCTTCTAATATTTCTCTCAGAAACATGTGCTAGTTTATGATTTGTTTCTGAGATTGGAGGGATTTTAATCTGAGTATTCCATTGTTGCAACAAGTCTCGACCCCACAGGTTCATAGCTATGTTAGCGACATATGGTTTTAATTTTCCTCTCTGTCCTTCTGGACCTATACATTCCAGCCATCTTGCACTCTGTTTCACTCCAGATAATGTCCCAATTCCTAACAGTTGAACGTTTACCTCCTGAAGAGGCCAAGCTGGATGCCAAAATTCTGGTGCAATTATGGTAATGTCCGCACCTGTGTCTACCAGACCAGACAACAAAACACCATTTATTTTTATCGTTAATTTTGGTCTCTGTTCATTAATAGAAGTTTGCCAAAAAATTTTCTTTATGTTTTCTCCTGAATTTTCTATTCTCTCTTTTTCATCATCCTGACCAGCATGATTTATTCCAATAGTCATTTGGTTATTTAATCGCTCAGAGCAGGGATTTCCTCTACAGCTGCAGGAAAGGTTTGAACTGGTTTTGCTATGGGGGCCTGCATGAGGCCCCTCCGGGAGTTTCCCGAAAACTGAGGCAAAGGATTACCCTGTCTGTCCTTTGTTGATCTACATTCGTTGGTCCAGTGTTTTCCCTTACCACACCTTCTGCATACTCCAGAAGGAAGGGGCATTCTGTTGCCATTGTTCCTTGAAGAAACATTGCTTCTAGGAATGACCTGTTTACAGTCCCTTTTGAAATGTCCTTGCTTTCCACACCCAAAACATCTAACACTCCTCAAACCTTTTGAAATTACTTCTCCTACCCACGTATCATCATGCTCATCAGCCTCAACATTAATTGTTTCTCTAATCCAATCTTCCAAAGGTGCAGATCTTGCCCTTAACGGCCTGATTATTCTTTTACATGCTGCATTCGCATTCTCAAATGCCAAAGCTTCAATTATTGCCTTACTAGCTTCTGATACTGAGACCATTCTGTTTACTGCTGAAGCCAGTCTTTCTAAAAAATCTGTGAAAGATTCTTTTGGGCCTTGCATAACCTTTGTGAATGACTCAGATTTTTTTCCTGGTTCATCAACTCTGTCCCATGCATTCAAGGCTGCCATTCGACATAAAATTACGGTTTGAACATCATATAAACATTGTGTTTGTATTGAAGCATATTGGCCTTCTCCAATAAGCTGATCCTGACAAACTTGTATTCCTTTATCCCTCCATTGTGTTTCTACGTTTCTAGCTTCCTCCTTAAACCACGTTAGAAATTGAATTCTCTGGCTGGGTTCCAGAACAGCTTGTGCAAGGTCCCGCCAGTCCTGTGGTATAATCCTATTATATGTTGACCAAGAGTTTAACATTTGCTTTACATATGGGGAATGCATGCCATAAGATACTATTGCCTCCTTAAACCTTTTAAAATCCATCAGTTCAATTGGAGCCCAGATATTTTGTGTAGCCATTTGATCAGGCATCTGCTGTACGGTTACAGGATAAATTAAGGATGACTGTGTGAAAACAGGCTTTCTTTCTGTAACCTTATGATCCAAACTTGAACCAACTTCACTGTTAAAATTAACAGGTTTTTCTAAAGCTGTTATCCTGGCACTTAAATCGACTATCTTTTTAAATAGTAAAATGAGAATAAGCATGGTGATAAACTGCATAATTCCCATAATACTAATCTTTTCATATAGTTGTTCCATTGTCAGACTGCCTAAAATTTCAAAAACCCAATTTTCTTCCAATGTACACAGAAAACCCATTTTTTTTAAATGTGGAAAAAATTTGTCTTTTAAATAGTTTCCTTTATGACTTACCAAATCTGCGTAGAACAGTAGAAATCCGAGCGAATTTCAAAAGAGCCACCTAGTGTCCTAGGTGTGAATCCAGAGAGAGAGAGAGAGAGAGAGAGAGAGAGAGAGAGAGAGAGAGAGAGAGACAGAAACAGAGAGACAGAGAGAAAGCAAGAGAGAAAGCGAAAGCGAAAGCGAAAGTGAAAGTGAAAGCGAAGGGGTAGCCGGCTAAAGCTTAAAGCCAGCCACTTGTTCCCTCTTGAGCCGAGTCAAGGCTTGGCTTTACAGGCAGGGGCCCTGTTTAGCAGGGCAGGCCTGAGCTGTTTGTAGCACTGGCTTTAAGCAAGCAGCTCACAGTCCGGCCTGAGGCCAAGCAGACCTGGGCCGGGGCTAGGGAGCCGGCTGCTCCGGCTAGGGAGCCGGCCCCAAGCAGTTTTTAATGGATTCTTGTCACGTTGGGCGCCAGATGTAGATGTAACCAATCGTCTTTTTAAAATAAGAAACACAGAGCCAATGTAAAAAAGAAAGCCGAGAGGTCAGAGCTCAGAGATAAAATCTTACCTCCTGCAGTGCTCCTAGCTTCCCCGAGAGAGGGAGGTACTTCCTGTGTCTCTGTTTAAATAATCTTTCTGTTCTGCCTTCTCATTGGTTGTAAACCCAACCACATGACTGCCTCATCACTGCCTGTAAGTACCGCCCTCCAGGTCTTAAAGGCGTATGTCTCCAATACTGGCTGTATCCCTGAACACACAGAAATCTACCTAGCTCTTCTAACCACCACGCTCTTACTATGGCTCTAATAGCTCTGACCCCAGGGCAACTTTATTAACATAAAATTAAAATTACATTTCAGTACAAATAAAATATCACCACACTCAGTCTCCTTTTCTCCCTTTCTCTCCTCTTTCCCTTTTCCTTCTCCCAACTTCTCTTTCTTCTCATGGCCTGGTTCAGTCTGTTGTCTATGTTTAGTCTAACTCCTTTCTCTCCCTGCTCTGAACTCTTCTGGATTCCTCTGGCTATACTCTCTCTCACACCTACAATAAAACCTTCTCCAAAGCTGGGCAGTGGTGTTTCACACCTTGAATCCCAGCACTCAGGAGGCAGAGGCAGGCATATCTCTGAGTTTGAGGGCCAGCCTGGTGTACTATAGCATACATGTTAAGACAAGATCATTTAGCAAAACAATAGTAGTTTTGCCTACTAAGGCCTATGATTTCCCCAGTCATGGGAAATTTTGACCAGGTTTGTAACCCCTCCTGGGAGCAGGCCTCAAATCCAATCAGAAAGTGGTTGGTTATCCCCACAGCTGTGATGCCACTATTACACCAATGTGCATATCTTGCCAGACAGCTTGGTATTATAGTATGCAAAGTCTGGTGATGACAAGACCAATGATGCTTTTTCTCCCTCAGCAGTTAGCATAGAACTTTCTGGAAATTAGTGAATATTCATAGTACTAAACAATGGGTTTTATTGTGACATTTTCATATGTGTATATTAATATTGTGTGTTTTGCTTACTTTCATCTATATTTAAACCCTAGGTCTGCAGGCAAGAGAAAATATGCAGTATTTACTGTTTTGAGTCTGGTTTATTTTACTTAACATGATGATATCCAGTTCCACTCTTTCTCTTGCAAATGAAATCATTTCATTTATCTTTATGTAAATCCTTTTGTTCCCTTTTTGTCTCGCTAAATTAAGTTTTTAAGTTAATAGCTCTTTTATCCTCCATGAACAAAGACAGGTATTTCCAGTAATAATAGTGACACTTATTAGGTGATTATTAGCATATAATTATAACGGTTGCATGTATTAGAATTACTAACAAATAGAAAATTTAGATGACAGCTGTATCATAAAAGACTAGAGAGAAAAATGGGACTACTGTGGTTTTGAATACCTGGGCCACATGTGGAGGGGTACTGTGTTGTTTGAGCATAGATTCAGATTGGTTTAGCCTTCCCTAACCTTGGCGAACTGGCTCCATTTCTAACCTCCTATTCCCTACAAATAGAAAATGTGCTGGTTCTCAAGTCTATTATGTAAGTCAGTACAGTACTTGTACATAACCTATGTACATTCTTCCTGTATGTCCACCAGTTCTAGATTACTTATAACACCTACCACAATATAAATGCCATGGATAGTTCATTGTGTTGCTTGGGGAATAATGACAAGGAAAATGTCTTTATGTGTTCAGCACAGATACATTCTTAATTTACCTAATGATATTTGATCCATAGTTGGTTGACACTATGGACATGTAACCCAAAGATATGGGGGTTTGACTGTATGTGGTCTACATTAGAGCAGGGCTTCTTAAATATTTTCTTCTTTTGATTCCTTTTTGGCTGAGAAATTTTTATGTGACCCTGGGTATAAGGTATATTAAACAGGTACAAAAATTAAGTATTTTCTCATGATAAATCACAGGACATAAATAACTTTCAGTATGTATTAGAATACAATTTACTAAATATGAAAGCAGATTTCTATATGAGTTGATATATTTGTTTATTTTCACATAAATAATTAAATCTTGCTGATCGTTTGATACTGTAGGATGTGGAACATTTGCATTTTTCAGAGCTGATCATATTTGGGTTTTATAATTGTCAGCATTGAGAACACTGCTTCACATGAATACATAGTTAAATGGCAGAAATATGTTGAGGGCCATTTCAGATACTGTTGAAAATTTGTCCTTGCCCCAAGCCAAAATTTACTTAACAATTTTTGTTTTGTTTTCAAGATAGGTTTTCTCTGTGTAGACCTATCTGTCCTGGAATTCACAGAGATCTACCTGCCTCGGCCTCCTGAGTGCTGAAATTAAAGGTGTGTGCCACCACTGCCCAGCTATTTAATAACTTTTTTTAAAATGAAACTCACATCAGCAACTCAAATTGCAAATTTTTTAATCGAAAATAATTTGTTTCATAGAATATATTCTGACCATGGTTTCCCCTTTCCCCAGTACTCCCAGATCCTCCCTTCCCCCATCCAACTCTATGCCTTCTTTCTTTTTTTTAGAAAATAAGCAGTCAAAAAAAAAAAAGCAAACAGACCAGTATAAATGACAAGAAAAAAAAAGTGCTAGAAACACACACACACACACACACACACACACACACACACACACAACCTCACAAAAACTCAGAATTGGAAACCATAACAAGCAAAAGACCAGGAAGGTAAAAAAATGCCCAAATAAAGCAATGTGAGACAAAAATTTCCCCAAATACCATTGAGTTCAGTTTGTGTTGGTCATCTACTGCTGGGCACGGGGCTACCCTTAAGTGTGGTTTATATTTCTTGTGAGACTCCATTGGAGAAAACTAATTTTGTTCGTGAGTGGTTGTCAGAGATAGCTTTTGGTTAGGTATGAGAGCTCATGTCTACTTCCCTCTCTCAGCACTGGCACCCCATCTGGCTTGGGCCTCTGTGCTCAAACAGCAAATTTTAAACTCAACCCATCTAGCACAATACAACCCAGAGATACACTAATTTGATACTTACATGCTGTGATGGCTATTCTTGGTTGTTAGCTTGACTACATCTGGAATTAACTAAAACTCAAATGGCTGGGTACACCTGTGAGGAATTTCTTTCTCAATTAAAGCATTTGGGGGCTGGAGAGATGGCTCAGAGGTTAAGAGCACTGGCTGTTATTCCAGAGGTCCTGAGTTCAATTCCCAGCAACCACATGGTGGCTCACAACCATCTGTAATGAAATCTGGTGCCCTCTTCCAGCCTGCAGGGATGCAGGCAGAACACTGTATGCAAAATAAATATATATTTAAAAAAAAAGAATTTCAAGTAGGAAGACCCACTTTTAATCCATATCTTTTGAGGTGAAGAGATCTACCTTTAATCTAGATCTTTTGAGGTGGGAGGATCCACTTTTAATCTGGACCACACCTTCTGCTGTCAGTCTATATAAAGGACATGGGAGTAGGAAGCTTGTTCTCTGCCTGCTTCCTCTTGCTCTCTCTGGCAAGTCCATTCCTTCATTGGCCTATTTCTTCAGGATCCAGTGTATACTGAAGACCAGCTGAGACATCCAGCCTTGTGGATTGAACAACTACTGGATTCTTGGATCTTCTGTTAGTAGACTGCCATTGTTGGATGAGCTGGACCACAGTCTGTAAAAGTCCCCTTTCTATATTCATTCTATAAATTCTGTTCCTTTGGAGAACAATGACTAATACAACAACAGTCACTTTAAATACAGGTGATTTTAGCATACTAAAAGAAGGCAGGTTTTCAGAGTGGAGCGTGAAGTAAGAAATACGATTCCAATATATGTTGTACATAAGTAATCCAATTTTAATCAAGGTCAGGTTCAAAGTAAAGGCATAAAAATTAGTATTAAAAGGTTGTTGTAAACATATTTTCAGGGGACGGAGGACATGCAGGAGGCATTACTCTGCAATTGTATGTATGTGAAAGAACAGTTTGTTCTATGCAAGCCTGATGATCTGAGTTTGATCCTTGGAACTCATGTAAATGTGAGAAGGGAGAACCAGCTCCACAAAGTTTCCCTCTGTCCTCTACATGCATGCACTGGTATGCCTTTCTCCACCCCTAACATTATACATACAATAATAACAAGCATAAAATAAATATGTAAATAAAAGGACAAACCTGACAAGAAGCTCTGGCAGTGTGGCTTGGAACTGTGCTTATGAAGGCTTCCAGGTGATTCTCATGCTCATTCAGGTTTGAGAACCTGTACTGTTAAGGATGCTTATGTGAGTTCGGTCATGTGTCACATTCTGGACATTTTCTAGGCATTTGTTTTCATGCATATATTCCTTGGTACTGCTGATAATATAGGGATGCATTTATTTTCCTAGTCAAAGAACAACCTCTGAGGATCTCTTTCTTATTATCTCCAAATCTCTAAAACCCCGTTTCTTATATTTTTGGTTATGAGCCTAGCCTTTAACTGCTGAGCCATCTCTTCAGCCCTAAAACCCCATTTCTTAAAGGTTGATCCAGGGGTGGAAACTTCAATATCAGATAGGGCTTGTTATCCATGGTTGCTGTACCACAACTCAGACTTGCTGGTCAGTCTGCATTTTAACATGACCCCCTATATTTAGTGAATTGAGCAACTGGGTAATGAAACCACTGCTTAAACAGCAAGCATGGCTGTGTGTGGTGAAACACGCCTGTAATCCCAACACTCTGGAGGCAGAGGCTGGAGGATTGCTGCAACTTTGACTCCAGCTACATGAGTCACAAACTAGTCAGGATTACATAGTGAGAGCCTTTTCAAAAAACTGAACAACTTCCCCTGCCCCAAACAAACAGGGAGAGCTGGAAACCAATCCAAACCAAACCCCCTCCTCACAAGCCCCATTTACTTTTAAATCATAAGTGTTCTAGAGGGCACTCAGGATCACCTGGGGATACCGGAAGGGACCGTGATACCTCTTGGGAAAGAAAGTTTCCTTCTGAAGGAAGAAGGAAGCATCCAGAGCCCAGAGATGGTTGGGTGGCTTGGATGCATTTGCTATTCAAGTTTGTGTTCTGGGATTTCACAGGAGATTCGAGCAAGAAGTATGTGTGCAGTAGACAAAGACTGTCAGGATCTATGAGCAAGGAGGGACCAGGGCTGCTGCTCATTAGTGCAGTGATTGCTTAATATGCACAAAACCCTGGGTTAGATTCCTGGCATCACAAAACCAACCTCCAAAACAAGTGCCTTGAGTTTCTCACAGAGTGACAGGAGAGGGGGGTGGTGGAAATTCCAGGATTCTAGCTGCTGAGGAGGGGGTTTATCTCATACCAGAGGGACAGTAACTGTATTACATAAAGCCCATGTTTTCACTGACATACCTAGGGTATAACTGGGAACTCCAAGAGAGAGTGAGTCTGGAAGTGTCCAGTGAAAAATGAAAAAAATTTAAACACATTTTTTATTTTTAGTTATGTTTTTGTATTATATTGTGTGCATGTGTCCTCAGAGGCCAGAAGAGGGCGTCAGATCCCTTGGAGTTGGAATTACACATGTTTGGAGCCACCTAGCTTCATGCAGGGTTACCAACTCCACCCTCATTCTTGACTGCCTGACCATCTCTCCAGACCTGAAAAATGGGTTATTTCTGCTCATGTCCCCATTAGTTCCTGCAGGATGTGAAGGGCAGAGAAGCTCCCATTCTGTTTCAAGAACAGCTTTGGGTCCTATTTCTGATCATTGTTTTCTAATCCTTGGTTACCCTAAGGAAGTATTTAGAATTTTTTTTCCTAAAAGGCTGGGGTGTAGCTCAATGTGTGTTTGCTTAGTACACGCAAGGCCCTGGCCTCGTCCAGCACTGCAGGAACAACAAATCCCCGAAGCCCGGGAAGCGATGGTATTGTAGAATTGGGGCCTCCCTTTGCACACGCACTCAGTTATTTCCCTTCCTGATTACCTTTACTTTGGAAAATATGAATTCCATTAGTATCTCCTTGAAAGAGATCATTGGGGTCAGCATATTTTAAGTTGTCTGCGCCTCCCTGATTCGCCATTCTTGATAATGGAGCTTGTAATCAGTTGAACTCCAGACTACCATGGTTCTCAGCTTTTATCTCATACTTTACAAGTTTCCCCCTAAGAACACCATATTTGCTCTTCAGGACTTCAGCTGTGTACTTTATTTTCTCTGTGGAAGGACCCAGGTAAAGTTTAAATTACAGTTAATTGATAGAGGCCAAAGAAGAAGATAGAAAAATTTAATTAGTTTTCGTGCAAAGTAATGTGTATTAATCTGACTTTCTACACTAGAGACTAACATATCTTAACTTAAGGTGCACACAGAATGTTCTGTTTAAATACACAGGCTCTGAGTTCATTCTCTCAGCTTATTTTCTGTCTAGACAGAGAAGAGAATCAAATCCCTTTTAAATTATAAAATTGTTCTGTGATTAGATATCATGCCTGTCTCCTGAGGTGTACAGGGCACTCCATAAATTGTTAACGCCTGTTAATGCTTGATTTATTCAGGATGCATGGAACAGCTGCCTCTGGTGGCTCCTGCTATAGACCTCAGCCCACCTGTTTCCATGGCTGTGTGGGGCGAGTTCTCATGCAGGCCCTCCCACCCCTCACCCCTGAAACTTAAGCACTTAGGGGTCAGGTCTTTATGTCTTAGCTATGCTATTTCTCCAAATGCCAGGAGCTCAGACCATAGGTATCAAATGAGAAAGAAATGAGAAGGCATCAATGGCTTCATTGCAGCCAACAGCCGCCTGGGGCAGGGGATATAGATACGGGACAGAAAATGAAGCGAGGAGTCTTTATTCCTGCATGGCTCCTTCCTATGGTTTGGATATTGTTTGAGTGCGTCCCCTAAGAATTCACGTGTTTGGACTTTTAACACCTGTAGTGTGGTTGAGAGAGCAAACTTTTAAGAAATAGGCCCTGGTCTCAGAATGGTAGTTGTTTTCTTTTTTGAGACCCTGAGTTGGTTTCTCAAGAGAACAACTTAGAAGAGCAAGCACAGTCCCCAAATTGCTCTCTGGCTTCTTGTCTCAGCATGTGATTGTTTTCATGTGTGTTGCCACTAAGTCTTCAGTGTGGAGCTAATTATTAGTGTTATCTGATCTTTGACATTCAATATCTAGAACTGAAATAGAAATAGCCTTCTTTTTAACATTATTACCAAGCTGCAGGTATTTCCTCATAGCAACGAAAACTGGAATAACACTTTCTTTTACTGGAGTGAGTTTCAACACTTATAATTCCAATGCTCACAGTCAAACTCCTCTCCAGCCTACTCTGTTGTTTCCCCCTGGCTTCCTGGGATCACTTTTGAAACAAACTACTTGAGCCGATGTCTTTGTGTCAGTCCTCACTTTGGGACAGCTCAAGTGAAGACAAGCTGATTGCTAAATTGCTGGGTTGCACAGGCTGATCTTTAACACAAGCTCACGGTTGATTAGCACCTGCTGTGACTAGTGGATGGGTACCTTAGAGAGCCTCCCATGTGCTGGCAAGTATTTCAGATATTGAATGGAACATACAGAATCTCTGCCCTCATGAGCCCTCCACATGTCTCATCTAAACCTTACCATATCTTCCTGTGAGCTGCATGCATTTCTACACTCATGTATAACCAATGCACTTGAGGAATGTCATCTCTTCAGGGATTTAAGCATAAAACAGCTTTTTTCCCCCTCCTAAGCACTACTCAGTTTTTCCTGTGGCAAGGAGCATCTCCTTTGCTTTTCTTTTCAATTGTATAAACTTTTAGGGGTTGGAAAGATGGCTCAGTAGATGAGAGCACTTGAAGCTCTTCCTGAGGTCCCAAGTTTGGCTACCAACACCCAAATCAGGCAATTCACAACTGCCTGTAACTCTAACTCTAGAGGGGTACTGGCCTCTGTAGGTACCTGTACACATATGACATGCACATACACAGGAGAGGGAGAGGGAGGGAGGGAGAGATGGAGAAAGGGGAAGGGAGAGGGGGAGGAAGAGGGAGAGGGAGAGAGAAGAGTATATTTCAAGACTGGGTCCTTCTGTGTAGCCCTGGCTGTCCTAGAGCTCACTCTGTAGACCATGCTGGCCTTGAACTCATAGAGATACACCTACCTTTGCATCCTGAATGCTGGGATTAAGCATGAATGCCACTATACCCAGCATAAATATATATATATATTTAATTAGGCCTCTGTTTATGATTAAACAGTCACACCCCAGGACGATGACTAAGGTTTCTTTCTCTGCCTTAGCTGTGTGTTGGTGATGCCTGTGGACATTAGGAACCTGAATTTGTTCCTGCAGCCAGAGATTTTGAATCAATGGAATTAGCCTGGGATCTGGGGATTAAAGACCTCCAGGTAGCTTACTTACTTTATTTATATATATATATTCATCGAGACAGGGTCTCTCTACATAGCTCTGGCTGTCCTGGAACTGGACTATGAAGATTAGACTGGCCTCGAATTCACAGAGATCTGTCTGCCCCTGCCTTTTGAGTGCTGGAATTAAAGGTGTGCACCACTATGCCCATCCCTCCAGGTAACTTTAATGTGAAGTCAGGATTGAGTACCTCGTTCTGAGGGTCTGGAGGAGAAAGTAGGAACAGCCTGTCCTCCAATAAGTTAGCTCATTTATCACCTATCTTCCCCATCATGACTTGCCTCTTTAATACTGAAGCCTGTTTCTTTCTTTTTTTTTTTTTGTGACATATATTTTTTATTTTACAATACCATTCAGTTCTACATATCAGCCATGGGTTCCCCTATTCTCCCCCCTCCCACTCCCTCCCCTTACCCCCAGCCCACCCTCCATTCCCACCTCCTCCATGACAAGTCCTCCCCCGAGGACTGTGATCAACTTGGTAGACTCAGTCCAGGGAGGTCCAGTCCCTTCCTCCCAGACTAAGCCAAGTGTCCCTGCATAAGTTCCAGGTTTCAAACAGCCAACTCATGCAGTGAGCACAGGACTTGGTCCCACTGCCTAGTTGCCTCCCAAACTGATCAAGCCAATCAACTGTCTCACCTATTCAGAGGGCCTGATCCAGCCGGGGGGCCCCTCAGCCTTTGGTTCATAGTTCATGTGTTTCCATTCATTTGGCTATTTTTTTTAATAATTGAGTAAAACTGAAATTTATTATATGCCACAGTCGTCCTAGGGACCTCCATGCTATATATATAGCCTCTATGGTTCTATGGGTTGTGGTCTGATTGTTCTTTATTTTATATCTAGAATCCACCAATGAGTGAGTACATACCATAACTGTCTTTCTGGGTTTGGGTTACCTCACTCAGGATGATTTTTTCTAGTTCCATCCATTTGCCTGCAAATTTCATGCTTTCATTGTTTTTCTCTGCTGAGTAGTACTCCATTGTGTATATGTACCACATTTTTTTCATCCATTCTTCCGTTGATGGGCATCTAGGTTGTTTCCAGGTTCTGGCTATTACAAATAGTGCTGCTATGAACATAGCTGAGCATGTATCTTTATGGTATGAATCAGCATTCCTTGGGTATATGCCCAAGAGTGGGATGGCTGGGTCTTGAGGTAGTTTGATTCCTAATTTTCTGAGAAACCGCCATACTGATTTCCACAGTGGTTGTACAAGTTTACATTCCCACCAACAGTGGAGGAGTGTTCCCTTTGCTCCACATCCTCTCCAACATTGGTTGTCATTGGTGTTTTTGATCGTAGCCATTCTGACAGTCGTTTTGATTTGCATTTCTCTGATGATTAAGGATGTTGAGCATTTCTTTAAATGTCTTTCAGCCATTCGTAGTTCTTGTTTTGTGAATTCTCTGTTTAGCTCTTTAGCCCATTTTTTAATTGGACTGTTCAGTGCTTTGATGTCTAGTTTCTTGAGTTCTTTATATATTGTGGAGATCAATCCTCTGTCAGATGTGGGGTTGGTGAAGATCTTTTCCCAATCTGTTGGCTGTCTTTTTGTCTTATTGACTGTGTCTTTTGCCCTGCAAAAGCTTCTCAGTTTCGAGAGGTCCCATTTATTAATGGTTGTGCTCAGGGTCTGTTGGTGTTTTATTTAGGAAATGGTCTCCGGTGCCAATGCGTTCAAGAGTGCTTCCTATTTTCTTTTCTATTAAGTTTAGTGTAACTGGATTTATGTTTAGGTCTTTGATCCACTTGGACTTGAGTTTTGTGCATGGTGACAGATATGGATCTATTTGTAATCTTTTACATATTGACATCCAGTTATGCCAGCACCATTTGTTGAAGATACTTTCTTTGTTCCATTGTATAGTTTTGTCTCCTTTGTCAAAAACCAGGTGTTCATATGTACATGGATTAATGTCAGGGTCTTCAATTCGATTCCATTGGTCCGTATGTCGGTTTTTATACCAGTACCAAGCTGTTTTTATTACTATAGCTCTATAGTAGAGTTTGAGGTCCGGGATGGTGATGCCTCCAAGGGTTGCTTTATCGTATAGGATTCTTTTAGCTATCCTGGGTCTTTTGTTTTTCCATATAAAGTTGAGTATTTTTCTTTCCAAGTTTGTGAAGAATTGTGTTGGGATTTTGATGGGGATTGCATTGAATCTGTAGATTGCTTTTGGTAAGATTGCCATTTTTACTATGTTAATCCTACCTATCCATGAGCATGGGAGATCCTTCCATTTTCTTATATCTTCTTCAATTTCTTTCTTTAGAGATTTAAAGTTCTTATCAAAAAGGTCCTTCACTTGTTTAGTTAGTGTTATCCCAAGGTATTTTATATTATTTGTGGCTATTGTAAAGGGTGATGTTTCTCTGACTTCTTTCTCAGCCCTTTTATCATTTGTGTATAGGAGGGCTACTGATTTTTTTGAGTTGATCTTGTATCCTGCCACTTTACTGAAGGAGTTTATCAGCTGTAGAAGTTCCCTGGTAGAGTTTTTGGGGTCATTTATGTATACTATCATATCATCTGCAAATAGTGAAAGTTTGACTTCTTCCTTGCCAATTTGTATCCCTTTGATCTCCTTTTGTTGTCTTATTGCTCTAGCTAGAACTTCTAGTACTATATTGAATAAATATGGGGAGAGTGGACATCCTTGTCTTGTTCCTGAATTTAGTGGTATCGCTTTGAGTTTCTCTCCATTTAATTTGATGTTTGAAGCCTGTTTCTTTTATGCTACACACACCACCATTGGTCTTCCTTATTGTCTCCAAATTGAGAGGGGACAGGGGCCACCACCAGTCCCAGTGACATCTAATAGCGCCTCTGAATGGATACCAGTTTAACTCTAAGCTGTGGCCTGGAAGGTCTGTGATAAGCCTGCGGTTCTAACTGCATCTGGTTTCAGTGGCCCTGAAGATTGTGGTCTGTGGACACTGCCAAGCCTGTTCTCCGTGTCCCTCAGGGCTCAGGAACTAGATAGGGGCCCGTCCAAGCCACTTCCTGATTATCCTGCTAGTAGCCCCAGTGTTCAGGCAGAGACCAATGTATGAGATGTAAATCTCCTTCTGAGACCTATGTTTAAAAATTACTTATTTACTGTGTGTGTGTGTGTGTGGTGTGTGTGTGTGTGTGTGTGTGTGTGTGTGTGTGTGTGTGAGTGTGTGTGTGTGTGTGTTTCAATGTCACAATATGAGTGTGGAAGTCACAGGAGAATTTGTGGGGGTCACATTTCTCCTTCTGCCATGTGGGTCTTGGGGCTTGACCTCAGATTATCAGGCTTGGTGGCAAGTGCCTTTAACCACTGAGCCATCTTGCTGGCCTCAGTTCTGAGACCCTTCCTCCCTGTCTGCTTTATACAGGATTGTTTTGGGGACCTCTCTATTCAGCTTCAGAAAATGGGGCTGGTTGATTCAGGGAAGAGCTAGCTCTTTCCAAAGGTTCCTAGGCCTTCTCCATACTGAACTTTCTTCTCCTACTCTCCTGCCAGAGTGTGTGTTGGAGGAGGTTGGTGATCATGGAAGGCTGTGATTCAAAGAACCATTCTCAGGAAATGCTGAGTTAGTTACTGCTGTTGAACTTTGAACTCACCATTCAGGGTTTTGGGCACTGTTTGATGGTATATCAGCATGAAAACCAGTTTCAGGAATAAAAGATAATCTTTCCCACAAGGTCTCTCACTTTTTTTTTTTAAATACTGTCATAGGAGAGAAAGGCATGAAGGTGGCTTGAATGTGTTAGAAACATGGCTTCCTATGCAGATGTGTGGAGAGGTGAGTCCTTTGGAATGGTTGGGTCACAAGTGTTCTGCTTTATGAATGGATTAACTATGTCATGTATTAATGAATCAGTGAATTTACAATTGTCAAAGAGGTGGTCTTGTTATGAAGTCAAGTTCTTTGTGGTGCATTGGCTCTGTCTTGCCATATGCTGACCTTTGCCCTGTTAGGATTCGTCAGGAAGCCCATGTCACATGCTGGGGTCATGCTCCTTGACTTCCCAGTCTGCAGCATTCTGAACAAACCCCCAGTCCTTATAAATTGCTTGGTTGTTAGTCTGGAGTTGAAGCAATGTAAAACTGCCTGACACAGAGAACAGAATGCCTGGCCCGCGGTTACCGACAGTCAACAGCATTTGCTCACAGAAGAACTGGAAGCTCAGCCCTGCTTCTCTCTCACCTTGGTGTCTCTCTCGAGGGTGGGTGGATCTGAGGTGAAGCTGGTATTCCTTCCTGACTTACCAATTTTTGAAGAAAAATGTTTGCTTTTATATGTAAACAAATACGATTTTTAACACAAAAGAATATAAAACGAAGGCAAGTTGGAAAACAATCATGAGGAAATTTCTGCTTGTAGCTTCTATGAATTCTACCATTTGCCTGCAGTTAGTGGGAATATAAGCCTTGATTCTATTTATTGCTTTTGGTCACTACATTGTGAAAATTCTAGAAGACAGAGTTTATAGTATATAATTTTACATCTTCTCTAGTGCTGGGAAATGCTGATTTGTGTGATCTTCTCTGTTCCATGGGGAGCCTCACACTTTTCCACTACTGGAGACTAGTGAGATGCGTTGGTGGGTAATAGCATTGCCACCAAGCCTAACTGTTTGAGTTGGACCCCTGGGACCCATATGGTAGAAGGAGAGAACTGACTTCTACAAGTTTTCTGACTACTTCAAATTATCCTCTGATGTCTACATTGTGGGTGTTCCTTCCCCGAAATAAATAATGTAATAATCACACACACACAAAAAAATCTCCATTATTGGGCTGTAACTCAGTGGTAGAGCACTTGCCTAGCATGTACAGGGTTCTGGGTTCAAATCTCAGGATTGAAAGAGGAAAAAAAGAAGACAAAAGCCTGTGTGAAAGGTATGTGAATGAGAATATGTAGATATGTGGGTTGTGGCATAGCGAACAACTCAGTGGGTATGGAAGAAGACTGAACAAAAGGGAAAAGTGTATTTTCAAGTCCCTTGGATCAATCAGTCCCTTATAAAGAAGTTACATTTATTTATTTTTGATGAGTTGCTGATATTATTATTTCATGGTAAATAGAATGTATATGTTATTTATAACCTTTACAGTGGAAAAGGGAAGATGAAAAAGGAGAAGACATACATATAATCTTGAACTCATTTATTGTATTTGTTTTTAAACACTGACACAAAATTGTATCTCTTTAAGGGGATGCCATGAAACAGCAGTACATATGTGCAATGAGTAAATGATCAGATTAAGATAGTTGGCATATCCATCACCTTGAATTTTTATCATTTCTTTGTATCCCTCTTAGTATTTTGAAATAAACAACTTTTGTCAACCATACCTGTATTTACTTAAAAATCTAACTAAAAATGTATTCTCTTTTTAGGGGCGGTTGTATAGAACTATCCTTTAAATTAAACTGCCACCATCTTGGTGGGTTTTGCTGTGCCTACTCTCAAAAGATCACCCTATTGAACTTATTGATGGTTGACTTTTCCTCCGTGAAGGAGGTGCAGGGAGGGCCATGGGACCCTCGCCATAGTGTCCAGCCACTGCTCTCAACAGATTACATGCAGTTCTGGCCTAATTGCATGTGGTCTTGGATCTCCCAGAGGAGTTAGAAGATATGAATATATTCCAAGAGAACAAAAACAAAGAGCTGAATAAAATGATATGAAAATAGAATTCAGTTAAGGGATAGAATTGCTGAAGAAAGCATAAACTTAAACGAAAAGTCAATAAACCAAATAAAAACTCACCTATAGAATAGATCGTGTGGAAAACAGAATGTCAGGGCTGGAAAACAAAGTAGAAGAATTGAATCACTCATTAAAAAGTCAATGCGCTGAGGTCGTTGAGGATGAGAACATGAGCGATCAGGTTGGGGGGGAAGGGGGAGAGAGTGCTGAGAGGGCTGCTTAGGGGTACATTTTGGAGTCAGGTGGAAGCCTGGCAAAGGGAAATCTCCTAGGAGTCTATGAGGAGGACCCCAGCTTAGACTCCTAGCAATAGTGGATAAGTAGCCTGAACTGGCTGTCTCCTGTGACCAGATTGGTGCTTGGCTCAATTATCATCAGATAGGCATCATCCAGCAACTGATGGAGGCAGATGCAGAGACTCACAGCCAGCATTAGGCAGAGTTCAGGAATTCTGCCACCACTGAGGAGGAGAAAGGAGTGTAGGAGACAGAAGAGTCAAGGACACTATTGGGAAGCTCACATAATCAACTAACCTGGGCTCATAGGGGCTCACAGAAGCTGAACTGTCAATCAGGGAGCCTGCATGAGACTGACCTAGGCTTTCTGCCTGTATGTTGCCATTGTGTAGCTTGGTCCTCTCATGGGACTCCTAACAGTGAGAACAGGGGCTGTCTCCAACTCTTTTGCTAACTTTTGGGACCCTACTCCTCATGCTGGGTCACCTTGCCCAGCCTTAATACATGGGGAGGTGCTTAGTCTTCCTGCAACTTGGTATGTCACGTTTTGTTGATATCCATGGGAGGCCCGCCTGCCCTTTCCTGGATGGAGACAGAAGAGGAGAGGATTGGGGGGTCTGATGGGGGTATTGGGAAGAGGGACTGAGAGGGGAGGCTGTGGCTGGGATTTAAAAATTAGATGAATTTTTTTAAAAAAAAAGAAAAATAAAAAAGTCAATGAAACTTTAAAAAAAAGTTATTAGCAGAACATGGTAGAGCTTTGATATACCATGAAAAGACCTAACCTTTGAATTATGGGCACAAAGGAAAGATAAAAATGCCATATCAAAGGTGTAAAGAATATTTTCAACAAACTCATAGAAGAAAATTTCCCAAACCTAGAGAGATCCCCATCAGAGTAAAAGAGGCCTATAGAACACAAAACAGGGCTAGAAAAGAAACTTCTCATGACATGTTATAGTTAAAACACTAAGAACACAGAATGAAGAAAGTCTACCGAAGGCAGCAAGAGAGGAAGGTCAAGTCTTCTAAAGAAAGGCCCATCAAAGTTACAACAGACCATTTGATAGAAACCTTTAAAGCTTGAAGTGCCTGGAAAGATGCAGTCCAAGTTCTGAAAAATCACAACTGCCAATCCCAATTATTACACCAAGCAAAACTATCTACTAAAATTAAAAGAGAAATGAAAACTTTCCATAATAATGGCCGATCATAGGAAGTTATGAACAGTGAGCCAGCTGCAGGATACTGGAAGGGATAATTTAGATTGATGAGTAGGATAAATGCATTCAATGGGCCACAAGGGATAAATAAACCCACCAAGCATGAAGGGGGCATGGGGAAAAGAGGAGGTGGCAAAAGGCGTAATCAAATAAAAGATTTATGCAGAAGCTATATGGAAATTTATGATCTTCCAATACGTCCATTTTGTTTTGTTTTGTCTTTGTTTGTTTGTTTGTTTTTTGAGACAAAATTTCTCTGTGTAACAGCCTAGCAGTTTGGGAACTCGCTTTGTAGATCAGGCTGACCTTGAACTCACAGCGGTCCACCTGCCTCTGACTCCTAAGTGCTGGGATTAAAGGCGTGCACCACCATGCTGGCCCATTCCATTTTTTTTTAATTAGAGAGGATGGTAAAGCATAGGTGACAGGAGGAGAGCGGGTGAGACTTCCCAGGATTAAAGGCTGAAGTTGAAAGAGGGGGATGGGGAGGAGAGAGGGAAGCAAGTGGGTTAACCAAAAGTAAGGATATATTAAGGTGTTTCCACTAGTTTGTAAAATTATTACAAAATACAATATATAAAAAGTAGTTTATAGGCTGGAGAGATGGCTCAGAGGTTAAGAGCATTGACTGCTCTTCCAGAGGTCCTGAGTTCAATTCCCAGCAACCACATGGTGGCTCACAACCATCTGTAATGAGATCTGGTGCCCTCTTCTGGCCTGCAGTCATAAATGCTGTATACATATTTAAAAAAAAGGTAGTTTATATATCATAAAACATAATATATAAAAATATAATGTATTAAAAGGTAGAAGCACAAAAAAATGTAGAAGCACCTAGAATGGATGGACAGTGCTGCTCCCATTTCATTATTAAGTGAAAATATCAGTGCCAGGCATGGGATACCACCCTATGAATTATTGGTCAGGGAGGCATTAGAGGTACCCGAAACAACATGGTCTATTGCCATTGCCCTTGGTTGCCCACCATAACTTTAGGGTAAGACCCTATTGCTGAAGTCACTACTCACTTTTGGTATAAGATATAGAGAAATCAACACTGACTGACCAGGAATCTCACTATGGCTGCTTTTATAGTGCCAGGAAGATGCTATCAAGGCTGCTGGGGGAGAATAGACATCAGTAACTCATGCTGCAATACTGACCTGCTTGGCAGTGTATGCCCGCTGGTGAAATAGTAGTATGGGGGTAAACAACCGCTTTCTGATTGACTATTAGGCCTGCCCCCCAGGAGGGATTTAAACCTGGTCATGGGTGAAGATATCATATGCCTTGCAGGAGGAAATCTATAGTTGTTGTTTTGTTAAATAGTCATGCTCTGAAGTTGCCTTTTAAATAGGTAGGTATACTATCCATAGATTTACATTGTTCTCAGTTTGATCAGAAAAGTTTCATTTTGCAGGGGATTGTGGTTAATGCATCCTTACAACTGACTAAAGTGTCTACTCTAAGCAGCTTCGAGTGCTCAGGTGTGGATGAATCACCTGTATTAGCCTCTCCCTATCCAAGGCTTGGGGCACATCACAGAAGGGGGTGGACAGACAATACAAACTGGTAGATAGAAGGAGTGTTGTGAAATGCTAAAGCTGCTGGACAGATATGGCTGTTGTACACATCAACTCCTAGCAGCTGTGGTTATCTGTGAAATACCTGCATAAGATCTAGACAGTAGGGCTGGAAAGATGGCTCAGAGGTTAAGAGCACCGATTGCTCTTCAAGAGGTCCTGAGTTCAATTCCCAGCACCCACATGGTGGCTCACAACCATCTGTAATGAGATCTGGAAAAACAAAACAACAACAAAAAATACAAACAACAACAAAAAAGATCCAGACAGTAAAAATTCTAGCATGGATAGGAGGGGGGACCCTGAGACTCCACCCCTAGCAGAGGAGCTATTGGCAGGTGACAGCTGCCGAGGAAGGAAGATTCACTCTCCTTTGGGGATATGGCCACTGGTAGATAACCCGGCTAGCTCAGTTGGTAGAGCATGGGACTCTTAATCCCAGGGTTGTGGGTTCTAGCCCCATGTTGGGTGCCAGTTATAATTGTATTTAACAATGCAATTCCATGTAATTTTATCTGGTAATCAAGAGAGGCTTATTTCTGAGATAACTTAGAGCCAATAGTGGTTGGTTACAGGATCCAGGAGAGATGAGGTACCATCCAACGGAGAACTTTGACTTGGTCTCCCATCCAGATTCCAGGACCATGAAGTATCCAGAAGGGGCCAAACAAGTATGCACCTTGAGTTTAAGGGGCTCCCTCTCAGCCACGCCCCAGAGGCAGGTCAGCCCCAGGGGCAGGTCTTTACCTGCTGTCATTCTAAAGGCAGTGTTTCAAGGTCAAAGCTGGAATAGCTACCCACTACAGCCCATGCTCCAGTGGATGGCCCCACATCTGTGGGCATATAGGCAGCATTAATGGGACTCAGGCTTATTAACAATAATAAAAAGGAAGACTTGAAGATGGGAGGGATATGGGGTAGGGAGTAGTAGGTAGAGTTGGAAGGAGGTGGTGGTGGATGGAAGTGAAAAGATAAAGAAATAGAGAGCTGTTGAAAAACAACAGCCATCTGACCACATTCTCTCTCTCTCTCTCTCTCTCTCTCTCTCTCTCTCTCTCTCTCTCTCTCTCTCTCTCTCTCTCTCTCACACACACACACACACACACCCCTATCCCAAAACAAAACAAGAAAAAAAATCCCAAACTATTATCCCAATTTGAGATTCTGTTTTCCTATAAACTAAATTTTGTGGTGCTCTAGTCATTATCTAGTCCTAGTATCCAGTGTTTCTCTTAATGTAATTCTTTCTCCCCGCCCTCTGTGTGTGTGTGTGTGTGTGTGTGTTGTGTATATGTTTGTATGTGTGTGCACATGTATGATTTGCTTAGACTGGGAAGCCAGCAAACATCAGAGTTCTTCTTGTCCCCACACCTCTAGTATTGGAACTCCTGGTGTGTACCACAGTGCCTGACTTTTAGATATAGGTACTGGGAATCAAACTCACGCTTGTGTGGAAAGCACTTTATTGACTAACACAGTTCCCCAACCCCTCTATGTCATTTCTGTTATTTTTTGACAAAGGATCTCCTTGTGCAGCCCATATTTGCCTTAAATTTGTTGATGCTGATTTTGGACTTGTTTTTCTTCTGCCCCAACCTCCAGAATGCTTCCATCACAGCTGCATGGCTACCACACTCTACTCTGTAGCTCCATTTAGGATTGGTTATTAAATATTCTCAGGTTTAAGGTGGAAATTCGAGCCAATGGGCGCCATCTGTAGCTGGAGAGTTCTCTCCAGGTCTGCCAAGCCCTGGCAGTCAGACAGCCCACTTATAAAATAAACACACAGACGCTTATATTATTTACAAACTGTATGGCCGTAGCAGGCTTCTTGTTAACTGTTCTTATATTTTAAATTAACCTATTTCTATAAATCTATACCTTGCCACGTGGCTCATGGCTTACCAGCATCTTCACATGCTGCTTGTCATGGCGGCAGCTGGCAGTGTCACCCTCACTCAGCTTTCTACTTCCCAGAATTCTCTTCTCTGCTTGTCCAGCCTATACTTCCTACCTGGCCACTGGCCAATCAGTGTTTTGTTTATACAGAATGATATTCATAGCACTACTTCCCCTTTTTTTGTTTTTGTGTTTGTTTTTGTTTTTGTTGTTGTTGCTTTCTCAGTGCCCAGCACCAAGGGAATTGCCACCACCAGGAAGCCAGGGAGTTGGAAGAGGAGAACTCTGTCCTTTTGATATATGTGATGGGGGTAGGACTTTACTGCCCCACTATATTGGAGTGATTTTCAAAATATGAAAGTTACATTTCTCTGGGCAGACAAAACATGAGATAAAACAAAATTTTTTTTCAATATGCTCACACAACCATCAAATGAGTAGCCACTTGTCAAAATTGCCATTTATAGTTCCTAATTGCTTTTGATTTATAGCCTGGCATTCTTCTATAGCTTTGTAAAAATATTTTGATAGTCATTAAGCTTTGATTTAAAGTGATATTATTTCTACCTGCATGGAGGCTATTTCCTTCTTGGGAGGCTTGTTAGCAATTACATATGTAAATCTATGCACACTTTCTTTTGATACATTCTCTTGGGAAAAATTACACCACAAAATTATTAATGTACATGGAAACAACAGTTAAAATTCCCAGAGGATAAATGAGGCAGAGAATATCTTTACATATTTTAAGACATCCACCAATATCACTGGAAGGTGGCAGGGATGGGGAAAGAATATTAAAATAATAATTTTCCCTATTAAGCTTTTAAAGAAACGTGACCAGTGAGTATCTTTACATTATGCCAGAAGAATAATAAGGAGATGTGTTATAGATTCCCCAACAGTATGCTGGAGACAAGACTGTTCTGTCTACTATGATGCTTATGTAATACACACATTTCCTTGTGTGCAGTGGGATGCATAATTCTTTGTTTTGAATAAAATATTTACCCTTCATTTTAATCCCTCTCCTCTTTCCTCCTGCTCCTTCCTCCTCTCTCTTCTTCCTCTTCTTCTTCTGTTTTTTTGAGACAGGGTTTCTCTGTGTAACCCTGGCTGTCTTGGAACTTTCTCTGTAGACCAGGATGGCCTTGAACACTGAGATCTGCTTGCTTCTCCTAAGTGCTGGGATTAAAGGCATGTGCCACCATAAAGTTCCCCATTTTCTTGCACTATTTGAACTCTTTCTTCTCATCACCAGACATCATGAGTGATAACCACAATCGAATCCTGCCTTCCTCCTCTTACTCCTCCTCTTTTTTTTCTTGGCATAGGTTCTTTTTTTTTTTTTTTTTTTTTTTTTTTTTTTTTTTTCCAGGTTTAATTTTTATTTTATTTTATTTTATTTTTTTAATGTTTTTTTTTTTTTATTATTATTATTATTTTACAACACCATTCATTCAGTTCAACATAATAGCCACAGAATCCCCTGTTCTCCCCCTCTCGCCCACCCCTCCCCCCAGCCCACCCCCCATTCCCATCTCCTCCAGATCAAGGTCTCCCCCGAGGACCGGGGTTGACCTGGTAGACTCAGTCCAGGCAGGTCCATTCCCCCCTCCCAGACCGAGCCAAGTGTCCCTGCATAAGACCCAGGATTCAAACAGCCAACTCATGCAATGAGCCCAGGACCTGGCACCAATGCACAGCTGCCTCCCAAACAGATCAAGCCAACTGACTGTCTCACCCGTTCAGGTGGCCTGATCCAGTTGGGGGCCCCTCAGCCTTTGGTTCATAGATCCTGTGCTTCCATTCCTTTGGTTATTTGTCCCGGTGCTTTATCCAACCTTGGCTTCAACAATTCTCGCTCATATAAATCCTCTTCTTACTCACTAATTAGACTCCCAGTGCTCCACCAGGGGCCCAGCCGTGGATGTCTGCCTTCAGATTCCTCAGTCCTTGGATGGGGTTTATGGCACCACTATTTGGGTGTCTGGCCATCCCATCACCAGAGTAGGTCAGTTCCTGCCGTCTCGCGACCATTGCCAGCAGTCTTTTGAGGGGGTATCTTTGTGGATCTCCGTGGGCCTCCCTAGCTCTCTGCTTCCTCCCCTTCTCACCTTCTCATGTGGTCTTCATTTACCATGGTCTCCTATTCCTTGTTCTCCCTCTCTTTTCTTGATCCAGCTAGGATCTCCCACTCTTTCCCTCGACTGTCGCCCTTCATTGTTCCCACTCATGACCAGGCTATTCATGTAGATCTTGTCCATTTCTCCGTGTCCTTTTTTGGGGTCCCGTTTTCCAGGTAGCCTCACTGGTGATGTGAGTAGCAGTCTAGTCATCCTTGTTCCACATCTAGCACCTTCCTATGAGTGAGTACATACCATATTTGTCTTTCTGAGTCTGGGTTACCTCACTCAGGATGATTTTTTCTAGATCCATCCATTTGCCTGCAAACCGTGTGATGTCGTTGTTTTTCTCTGCTGAGTAGTATTCCATTGTGTATATGTGCCACAATTTATTTATCCATTCTTCAGTTGAAGGGCATCTAGGTTGTTTCCAGGTTTTGGCTATTACAAACAATGCTGATATGAACATAGCTGAGCAAGTGCTCTTGTGGTATGATTGAGCATTCCTTGGGTATATGCCCAGGAGTGGTATAGCTGGATCTTGGGGGAGATTGATTCCCAATTTTCTAAGAAAGCGCCATATTGATTTCCAAAGTGGTTGTACAAGCTTGCATTCCCACCAGCAGTGGAGGAGAGTTCCCCTAGTTCCACATCCTCTCCAGCATAAAGTGTCTTCAGTGTTTTTGATCTTAGCCACTCTGACAGGCGTAAGGTGGTATCTCAGAGTTGTCTTGATTTGCATTTCCCTGATGATTAGGGAAGTTGAGCAATTCCTTAAATGTCTTTCAGCCATTTGGGATTCCTCTGTTGAGAATTCTCTGTTTAGTTCTAAAGCCCATTTCTCAATTGGACTGTTGGTCCTTTTGATGTCTAATTTCTTGAGTTCCTTATATATTCTGGATATCAGTCCTCTGTCAGATGTGGGGTTGGTGAAGATCTTTTCCCATTCTGTAGGCTGTCGCTTTGCCTTGTTGACCGTATCCTTTGCTCTACAAAAGCTTCTCAGTTTCAAGAGGTCCCATTGATTGATTGTTTGTCTCAGTGTCTGCGCTACTGGTGTTATATTTAGGAAGTGATCTCCTATGCCAAGGCGTTCAAGACTATTTCCTACTTTTTCTTCTAGCAGGTTCAGAGTAGCTGGATTTATGTTGAGGTCTTTGATCCACTTGGACTTAAGTTTTGTGCACGGTGACAGATATGGATCTATTTGCAGCCTTCTACACGCTGATATCCAGTTATGCCAGCACCATTTGTTGAAGATGCTTTCTTTTTTCCATTGTACACTTTTGGCTTCTTTGTCAAAAATTATATGTCCATAGGTGTGTGGGTTAATGTCAGGGTCTTCAATTCGATTCCATTGGTCCACATGTCGGTTTTTATGCCAATACCAGGCTGTTTTTATTACTGTAGCTCTATAGTAGAGCTTGAAGTCGGGGATTGTGATGCCTCCAGAAGTTGTTTTATTGTACAGGTTTCTTTTAGCTATCCTGGGTTTTTTGTTTTTCCATATGAAGTTGAGTATTGTTCTTTCCAGATCTGTGAAGAATTGTGTTGGTATTTTGATGGGGATTGCATTGAATCTGTAAATTGCTTTTGGTAAGATTGCCATTTTTACTATGTTAACCCTGCCTATCCATGAGCATGGAAGATCTTTCCATTTTCTGAGATCTTCTTCAATTTCTTTTTTCAGGGACTTAAAGTTCTTGTCATATAGGTCCTTCACTTGCTTGGTTAGTGTTACCCCAAGGTATTTTATGTCATTTTTGGCTATTGTAAAGGGTGATGTATCTCTAATTGCCTTCTCAGCTTCTTTGTCCATTGTATATAGGAGGGCTACTGATTTTTTTGAGTTGATTTTGTATCCTGCTATGTTGCTGAAGGTGTTTATAAGCTTTATCAATTCCTGGGTGGAATCTTTGGGGTCACTCAAGTATACTATCATGTCGTCTGCAAATAGGGAAAGCTTGACTTCTTCCTTTCCAATTTGAATCCCCTTAATCTCCTTATGTTGTCTTATTGCTCTGGCTAGAACTTCAAGTACTATATTGAATAAGTATGGGGAGAGTGGACAGCCTTGTCTCGTTCCTGATTTTAGTGGAATTGCTTTGAGTTTCTCTCCATTTAATTTGATGTTGGCTGTTGGTTTGCTATATATTGCCTTTATTATGTTTAGGTATGTTCCCTGTATTCCTGATCGCTCCAAGACTTTTATCATGAAGGGGTGTTGGATTTTGTCAAATGCCTTTTCTGCATCTAGTGAGATGATCATGTGGTTTTTTTCTTTGAGTTTGTTTATATGGTGTATTACATTAATGGACTTTCGTATGTTGAACCACCCTTGCATCCCTGGGATGAAGCCTACTTGATCATGGTGGATAATTGTTCTGATGTGTTCTTGGAGTCTGTTTGCCAGTATTTTATTGAGTATTTTTGCATCAATGTTCATGAGGGAGATCGGTCTGTAGTTCTCTTTCTTTGTTGCATCCTTGTTTGGTTTAGGAATCAGGGTAATTGTAGCCTCATAGAAGGAGTTTGGTAATGTTCCTTCTGTTTCTATTATGTGGAACAATTTAGAGAGTATTGGTATTAACTCTTCTTTGAAGATCTGGTAGAATTCTGCGCTGAAACCATCTGGTCCTGGGCTTTTTTTGGTTGGGAGACCTTTAATGACTGTTTCTATTTCCTTAGGGGTTATTGGACTATTTAAATAGTTTATCTGGTCTTGATTAAACTTAGGTATGTGGTATCTATCCAGAAAAATGTCCATTTCTTTTAGGTTTTCCAGTTTTGTGGAGTAGAGGTTTTTGAAATATGACCTTATAATTCTCTGGATTTCCTCAATGTCTGTTGTTATGTCCCCCTTTTCATTTCTGATTTTGTTGATTTGGATTCTCTCTCTCTGTCTTTTGGTTAGTTTGGATAAGGGCTTGTCTATCTTGTTGATTTTCTCAAAGAACCAACTCTTTGTTTCATTAATTTTTTGTATTATTCTCTTAGTTTCTAATTTATTAATTTCACCTCTCACTTTGATAATTTCCTGGCGTCTATTCTTCCTGGGAGACTTTGCTTCTTCTTGTTCTAGAGCTTTCAGATGTGCTGTTAATTCACTAGTGTGCGATTTCTCCAACTTCTTTATGTGGGCATTTAGTGCTATGAATTTCCCTCTTAGCACTGCTTTCATAGTGTCCCATAAGTTTGGGTATGTGGTGTCTTCATTTTCATTGATCTCTAGGAAGTCTTTAATTTCTTTCTTTATTTCTTCCTTAACCCGTTGGTGATTCAGTTGAGCATTATTCAGTTTCCATGAGGTTGTAGGTTTTCTGTAGTTTTTGTTGTTGTTGAAATCTAGCTTTAAACCATGGTGATCTGATAGAACACAGGAGGTTATTCTGATTGTTTTGTATCTGTTGAGATTTGCTTTGTGGCCAAGTATGTGGTCGATTTTAGAGAAAGTTCCATGGGGTGCTGAGAAGAAAGTATATTCTTTCTTGTTAGGATGGAATGTTCTGTAGATATCTATTAGGTCCAATTGGGTCATGACATCGGTTAAGTCCTTTATTTCTCTGTTAAGTTTCGATTTGGGAGATCTGTCCAGTGGTGAAAGTGGGGTGTTGAGATCTCCCACTATTAATGTGTGGGGTTTTATATGTGGTTTAAGCTTTAGTAATGTTTCTTTTACATATGTGGGTGCCCTTATGTTTGGGGCATATATGTTCAGAATTGAAACTTCATCTTGGTCGATCTTTCCTGTGACGAGGATGTAATGTCCTTCTTGATCTCTTTTGATTGATTTTAGTTTGAAGTCTATTTTGTTGGATATCAGGATGGCTACCCCTGCTTGTTTCTTAAGACCGTTTGATTGAAAAGTCTTTTCCCAGCCTTTTATTCTTAGGTAGTGTCTATCTTTGAATTTGAGATGTGTTTCTTGTATGCAGCAGAAGGATGGGTCCTGCTTTCGTATCCATTCTGTAAGTCTATGTCTTTTTATAGGTGAATTAAGTCCGTTGATATTAAGGGATATTAATGACCAGTGATTCTTCATCTCTGTTATTTTTGGTGGTAGTGTGTGTGTACTTCTCTTCTTTGGGGTTTACTGTTGTGGCTTTATCTATTGCCTGTGTTTTCAAGTGTGTATCTGACTTCCCTCGGTTGGAATTTTCCTTCTAGTGCTTTCTGTAGGGCTGGGTTTGTGGATAGGTATTGTTTAAATCTGGCTTTGTCTTCGAATGTCTTGTTCCTTCCGTCTATGATGATTGAAAGTTTTGCTGGGTATATTAGTCTGGGCTGACATCCATGGTCTCTTAGTGTCTGCATTACATCTGTCCAGGTCCTTCTGGCTTTCAAAGTCTCCATTGAGAAATCGGGTGTTATTCTGATGGGTTTACCTTTATAGGTCACTTGGCCTTTTTCCTTGGCTGCTCTTAATATTCTTTCTTTATTCTGTACATTTAGTTGTTTAATTATTATGTGTCGAGGGGACTTTTTTTGGGGGTCTAGTCTGTTTGGTGTTCTATAGGCTTCTTGTATCTTCATAGGCATTTCCTTCTTTAAGTTGGGAAAGTTTTCTTCTATAATTTTGTTGAATATATTTTCTGTGCCTTTGAGTTGGTATTCTTCACCTTCTTCTATCCCTATAATTCGTAAGTTTGGTCTTTTTATGGTGTCCCAGATTTCTTGGACATTTTGGTTCATGACTTTGTTGGCTTTAGTGTTTCCTTCGACTGATGGAACTATTTCTTCTACTGTATCTTCAATGCCAGAAATCCTCTCTTCCATCTCTTGCATTCTGTTGGTTATACTTGCATCCGAAGTTCCTGATCTTTTACTCAGGTTTTCTATTTCCAGCATTCCCTCTGTTTGTGTCTTTTTCATTTTTTCAATTTCCCTTTTCAGATCTTGGACTGTTTCCTTTGTTTGTTTCATTGCTTTTTCATGATTTTCTTTCAGTGCTTTATTGTTTTCTTCCAGGATTTTAATGTTTTCTTCCAGGACTTTATTGTTTTCTTGGAGGGCTTTATTGTTTTCTTCTAATTTGTTTGCCCTTTCCTCTAGTTGTTTACAGCGTTCTTCCAATTTTCTTGTCTTTTCCTCTACACAAGCCTCTACCTTCTTCATGAAGTTACTCATAAGGCTACTTTCTTCTGCTTCTTCCAATTTTTGGTGTTCAGGTCTAGATGTTGGAGGCGAGCTAGGTTCTGGTGATGCTGTATTGCTCTTCATTTTGCTGTATGTACTTCTGCTTTGACGTCTGCCCATCTCCTTGTGATTACTTCTTGGTCTTATCAGTGGACTTGTTTCACAAAGATCTGACAGACTCAGGAAGACTCTCTCTCTTGTCCAAAAGGGAGTTCTCTTGTCCAACTCTTTGGTCCAGAAGGGAAGTCAGGGGCAAGCTCTGGTCCAGAATGGCAGTCGGGGACAGGCTGGGAGCTGGGGGCCGGTCTCTAAGTCTCAGGAAGTGGGTGGGGTCTTGGGCAGATGGGCGTGGGGGCAGGGCGCTGAGACTGCAGGGGCTGCCGGGGGCTTGGAAATGGGGATCCCTCCCGGTGGGGCTAGAAGGGGAGCTGCCCGGTAGCCAGAACCTGGTGCCAAGTTGGGCAGGCCTCTCAGGAGTGGTTGGTGGCCAGGGATGGGGTCCGGGCTGGACCCAGGCACTCACCTCTGGTCCAGAAGGGAAGTCGTCGGGGGCAGGCTGGGGGCATAGGTTCTTGAATGTAGCTCAGGCTGGGTTCTCCATCCTCCTATCTTAACCTCCTGAGTTCTGAGATTATAGGTGTGTGCCATTGTGTCTGGATTATAGCCAAACTTTGAAACACCAATCATTGTTAGGATGAAATTTATAAAATTCAGTCAATTCATCAGGTATCTTTGACAGGAACTCCTTGGTGAGGCACCCAGACTGGAGCTGATACAGGAGAAAGGACTCAGGAAGGAGTTGAATAGACGATCTTAGAGTTTATAGAGGAGAGAAAATCCACAATAATTACTCTTCTTGGAGAGATCAAGGAAGACTTGCTGGGATGGGAAGCTCTGCTGTTAGGGTTTCAATAGCAGAGAGGATCCTAATGTAGAACTGGACAGTTCAAACACACTGTAAGTGGAGTTGCATAGGTAAGAAAGCAAGACATTAAAATAATTAATGAAGAAACAAAACTTGATGCATGCTACTGCATGTTTTGTATTTGTTAGGGTTTTTAGTTGGTAATGATGCTTGTCCAACTATGTTAGCCTAAGAAGCATTGGTCTAAGCTAAACCCCATTGGCATAGAATTTAGTTCAGTTTGGCCCGAAAGTTCCCAGGATGGTTAATAGGTAGCAGAGGTGAGAGAAGGATCTGGGTCCTGTTTTTCTACAGTATTATTTTTATTGCATTAAATGCAATCACATCCTTTAATGTTTCTAAGCTGTTTACTTGTTGTAATTGCCTTAATTATTCTCACCCCTTTATCTGTTTGGATAGCATGGAAACTGCAACTCTAATTCTGTACAAGCTCACATCACTTGGAAGGCTGCTGTTCCAGAGAGAAATGGGAGACACCGGCAGCTTTCTTTTATGTTCTTGATATTTCCAAATGTCTCCAGTGGTGCACATTTGTTTGAAGGAGTAGGTTTAAAACAGAGCAGAGTATCTTCTTCAGCAGGAGTTTATGACAGCTCACAGAATCTTAGTCTCTTGGCATTTCCTAGGGAGCTCTGCAAATCAGTCACAGTGACCAGACATGAAACGACCTTTCACACTCTGAATGCTTGTGTTTCCTCAAGTGTGTTGCATAGAGCAGCAGCATGGGAGATGATTATAAATAGATAAAGACTGAACCCTTTGTTTTAATAGTAGGAGATGCCTATGATGGTTCATGCCTATAATTCTGGCACTTGAGAGGTAGAGGCAGGAGAACCAGGGGTTGAAGGCCAGCTTGGCTACACGAGACCATGTCTCAAAAAGTAAAGAACAAATCTGTTCCTTAAGCCCTTTAGAAAACAGGCAGAAGAGCAGCCCAATGATTAAGAAGACTTGGTTTTTCAAGATAAGGTTTCTCTGTGTAGCCCTGGCTGTCCTGGAACTCACTATGTAGATCAGGCTGGCCTCAAACTCAGAGGCTGCTTCTGCCTTCTGAATGCTGAGATTAAAGACCTGCACTAAGGACCCTGCAAGACCACTTGCTCTAATAGAAGACCCCTTAGTTGGGTAACAGTGCTCACAAGGTGGCTAACTGCCATCTTTAACTCCAGTTTCTAGGATCTGATGCTATCTTCTGGCCTCTGAGGGCACTGCATGCATGGGTTGCACAGACCTCCATGAAGACAAAACACCTATGTGCATAAAAGCAAATCTTTAAAAATTATGAGAATTGGGCTGGTGAGATGGCTCAGCAGTTAAGAGCACTGATTGTTCTTTCAGAGGATCTGGGTTCAGTTCCCAGCACCCATGTGCAGCTCACAACTGTCTGTGACTCCAGTTCCAGGGGATACATGCAAGCAAAACCAATTATGGAAATTGTTTATGTGTTTTATGTATTTATTTACTTATGTTTTTATTTTTGTGTGTATGTGTGCAGTCCACTGCCTGCACATGGAGGTCAGAGAACAACTGGTGGCAGTTAGTGCAGAAGAGGAGCTCCCTCTTTTCCCCCAGGATACTCTTGAGGAGGGAGAAGTGAGAAATATGTAGATAGAAGTATAGAGGAGAGAGACAGTTAGAAACACAGGATAGCTCCGGAGGGCCTGGGTCAAAACTCACTAGCCCCTTCCATTTCTACTAAAGGGCTTTTAAAGGAATTCTAAGGAGTGGAGCAAAAGGTGTCCCCCCAGCACAGCCAAGTGCAGGGCACCACAAGGAGCCTGTAGGTGCTTTATAACCTTAGTGAGTTTGTCATGTCCAACTCTCCTACCTGTCCATGCTGAGACTGTAATCCTGGCCCTCCAGAGATAGGAAGCATGACCCAATCGTTTTCTCAGAAGTGTGACTGTTATCCTGTTGACCTCCTCATGGAAAGTCCCTTTTATGCTTGATCTTAGGTCATTGGGTAGAAGCTGGGGTTTCCTCCTGGCCTCCCATGCTCCTCTGAGTAGGCAGGACTGCTGCCTCTCTATTCAGCTTTGTCTGCTGTAGCTGATATTCTTGATCCAGCCTGAGTTGAGGTTTAGAGGGACTGAGCTGTTCAACTGTACCTGCTAGTAGTAGGGTGATTCCTAAAAGAGGTAAAGCTGCTCCTCTCTTACTCTGGTAGATGATTAGACCTACACCATACCTCCTCTGAGTACAAACACAAACCTTACACCTCACTACATCTTCAATCCAAGTCTTTTTCTCTTCTGAAAGGACCAAGGTGGATTTTTTCTAAGCTAATTTGACTCTCCTGGGTGCTGGGAGAGAGAGATGCTGGGTGTCTGGCCAGCTGCACTTTGCTGCTTCTTCCTTTTCTCCTCATGTTTTGGGTACCAGATGAACCTGTAGGGCTGTGGCTCAGGAAAACATCCCATGTTACTCAGCTTTCTGAAGATGTGACCAAAATATCCAAGAGAACAATTCAGGGGGAAGGAATAATTTGGCTGATGTTTTCAGAAGTTCTATCCATAGTCATTTGGTTTTGTCATTTCTAGACACTTGGTGAAGCAGAACATAATGATGGCCAGGGCATGTTGGATACAAGGCAACTTTTTTCCCCTAAATATTTTTGATGCAATGTTGGTTTAATCCATGGATGCAGAACCCATGGATACTAAAGGTCAATTGTACACTAATGGCACTTTCTTGTTGAAGGTCACTTTTGATCCTATTCTGCAAAGGCAGGTCATGTTGTGGTGGCTACAGAAGCCCTTGATTCATTGGTCTGTGAGAAAAAGGCTTTTGCTCATACAGTATTGTGAGTGCCCTGGGGACATGGATGCCACACACATGGCATCTGTATCAGGTACTTATTTCTTCTGTCTGTATTCCCACACTAGAGTGTAGGGTTTCTGAAGGCAATGCTTTGGCCTGGCTTATGGGTTGAAGCCTGGACAGTGTCTTACTCATTATGTTGATGTACTCACTTTTGGCAAGATGATGAATGGAGGGACCTCATGGACAGAGTGAGTATCAGAAGCTTTGGTGAGGCTGGGCTGTGGGGATAGTGTACCTCAGCCTAAGTTGTAAATATAGATATTTAGGGCAGCCCATATATTCTCTTATAAAAAGGCCTCTTGTGAAGCATGCCAGCTTTGGAACTGCAGAACAGAGTGGGTTTTAATATGGATGGACAGCAACACAAGCCTCACAATTGCTCATTTTTCGAGGGCAGTTGCAAAGCTCAGCAGCTGCACTGGCTAGAGTTCCATTTTATTGCAAGGGAAGATACCTGTGATGGCTGTTGACAGCAATACCAGTATAGGCTTCCCTTGGAACCTCAGCTCATGAGCTCGAATCAACTGTTCTAACTGCTCAGCCAGAATGATCAGGAGTTTTTACCCACTAGCTGCTTCAGGAACCAGACATACTCAGTCTGTGCTGTTGCTTCAGTGCAAGGAGAATGTGCTCACTTGGGGCGTTTTATTTATTTGTAATGTTTTTTGAGGGTCTATAATTTGGAATAATTTATTTTATTTTGGGATGAAAATCTGTGCAGATATCAGTATTATCTACCACCAAATCATCTTAGATATATCATTTATCTGATATTTTTATGCAACTAGAATTTTAAAAATGAGACCCAAGGATCCATGAGTTAGAAATTTTACTTTGGCATCTAACCAAGGGTCCAAGAAACTCAAATGGAAACAAGTATAAATTCCTAAATAAATAGGTGATAAATTTGTAGAAATTCATGGGCTTCATTCCTGAGCCTGCAATCAGGTCTTTAAACATGACAGAGGGCCTGAATACATGAATCTAACTCATCTCAGGAATCAGCACCATGTTCAGAAGCTGGAAGGATCGATGCTGTTTGAAATGAGATGTCATAAATCAAGTGTGATCCAATATTAATGCAATCTTGGCTTGGGCTAGAGAGGTCATTTGTGAGCAATGACAGCAAGAGGCCACAAGCAGAACACCTTCCTTTCTGTGCAAAGCAGCAGCTTTGTGTTCAGACTTGGGACCTGGCACTCAAGAGGCAAGGCTGCAAATGACCATGCCCCTGTCTACACTGTAGGACCAGGAAGAGGCTTTCAAGCAGGTAGGGCAATGGCAACATGGTACTGTCAGGTCCCGACTGAGCAGTTAAGTCCATCAGCAGTGCTCTGTGTGGTAATTTGAATGTTATTGGCTCCCATAAGCTCATAGGGAGTGGTATTATTAGGAGGTGTGGCTTTGTTGGAGTAGGTGTGGCCTTGTTGGAGGAAGTGTGTCACTGAGGGGGGCACTTTGAGGTTTCCTGTGCTCAAGCTTCCCTTAATGTACTTTCAGACCATTTTCTGTTCACTGCAAGATATAGGACACTTAGCTACTTCTCCAGCACCATGTCTGCCTGCACACCACCATGTCCCGCCATGATGATGAGGAACTAAACCTCTGAAACTGTAAGCCACCTAATTAAATGTTTTCCTTAATAAGAAAGGCCATGGTCATGGTTTCACAGCTATAGAAACCCTAACTAAGTTACTCTGTCTTGGAAAGGACCTAGCAGGGTGTCTAAGAGCCTTGATTCTTTTACTCAAAGGTCAAGAAGGCTGAGGGTAGTAAATCATAAACTTGTTGGAAAGATTTTATGCACTACTCCTGTCCAAGTCTACAGCCCCGAACACACAGCCAGCTTTGGAACACATCAGCCATTCTTTTCTTATTTGTGAATGAACATAATGTGGTCTGATCTGGCCAGTTGCTCAAAGTTGTATCTTTCCCTTTCCACTTAGCTTTTCCATTCAAATGCTGTTGTGATTCTCGGCGTATTTTATGAAGAGTGAGACCCACAGGCTCTAGCACAAGCATGAATAAGGAATAAATCTTCTTGAAAAAAAACCACATTCTAGAACATATATTGAGAGCTAATTTAACCACAAAGCATATTACCTTCTAGTACCAGTAAAGATTAAATTCAGCTATAGATAAGAGAAAAGCTTCATTCAACTGTGGTTTAAAATGATTAAGTTTGGGTGTCTCATAATAGAGGAATGTGGATGTCAGCATCTTGGTGGTTATCAGTAACTCAAGCTGCTTCCACCTTGAGGCTCTGCTGTCCCATGGCTTGAGGTGACTTCTTAGGCTCCAGCCTTTTTGTTCACATTCCAGCAAGAAGAAACGAGGAAAAGACAGAAGGGCAGGCATCTTCGCAGAGGCTTACGTCAGTCATACTTGGTCTTATATTCATGTCCCTGAACTTTGTATGTGACTGCACTGAGAATTAGGTGCAGCTGAAAAATATAGTATTTTAGATTGTTCAGTTACAAATGAGGATTAGCAACAATATCAACAACAACAGCAGCAGCAACAACAACAACCAGAGACAAAAATCCCTCCTTTCTTTGGAACCCACGGCTTTGCACTTGTGAGGTGAGTTCTTGCTCACTATGTTACATGCCCTGCCCTACAACAGGGGACTCTTTGAGTAAGGAGAAGAGGAAGTAGCTGATGGTCTGTCATCTATCTCTCCCTTTGTTCTGTAGCAGATACAGTCAGCTCCCTGGAGCCACACATCTCAGGAGTATTGACAGACAGTTACAAAGGATGGGTGCCTCTGTTTTACAACAGTCAAAGGGTGTTACTACTTTTCTTTTATAGATTAGAAGCTCAAAGTTTAGAGACATGAAGCACCTACTCTGACATCACACAGTAAGTGCTAGAGACAGAACTGGAGGGTATCTCAGTCTGACTGACAGCAGAGCCAACTCTCTCTCCCCCCACCTCCACTCCTCCATCAACAAGCTGTTAATGTGGGCAGGTGGAAGGGTTGGCAGGGACGTCCCTTACTGGCCACACAGCTGTGAGGCCATCCAGTGTCTACATGTGTGTGCCATGTGGATCGCTTTTATACAAGGAATGATGCTGATTGTCTGTGCAATGATGTGATCTGGCTCCTGACAGGTCAGTCCCAATTCAGCCCATGGGCCAGGATCAGGAGTTAGACTTTCACCAGTGCAAGCTCCTGTAGGATGCTGAGTACCAAAACAATAAGGGAATTTTCAAATGCTATGACAGAGCAGTTGGTTTTTGTCCTGATGAAAAGTGATTATTCTCCCAGGCCCTGGTCTTGATACCCACGGTAACTCTTCTCGCCCTCCAGTGTATTTTTTGTGAGACTCATCCCTTTTACTGTTTCCACAGAGAAGTGATGAAGAAAAGATGTCAGTTTTTATTCCACTGAAACCCAAGACTGAGTTATCAACAAAGAAACCAGAAAAATCCAAAACACATTCCCATTTCATAGCTGGTAAAACAGACTTATAGACAGAAGTGCATGCTTCTGGATGATTCTTGAGCAAAGCAGTGCCTGGGCTTTGCAGCAAAACAGTAGGAAGACCCTGGGGAGGGCTTCTGAGGATGGAGAAATATGATTGCTTGTTTGCTTGACAGTTCCCTTTGTCCAGAATGTGCAATTAATCTGTGTTAGAAATGTATAAAGTTACGAGGCTGCAGAGTGCCAGAGAACAGCATCACAGGTAAGGTACAAGGTACATTTGAAGGAAAATGGCTTATTTGGGGGCGGGGTTGGGGATTTAGCTCAGTGGTAGAGCGCTTGACTAGCAAGCACAAGGCCTGGGTTTGGTCCTCAGCTCAAAAAAAAAAAATAAAGAAAAAAATGGCTTTTGGGTTATAGACTTGGGTTGTTCAATAGCTAAGTATCCTGGAGTGTGACTCTAGATTGCTTTTTAAGCATCAGCCTCAAATAAGGGCATTTAGTCCTGTTTTGTAGAGGAGATTTTAGAAGGGATATGTATAGATACACGTGTAAACATTTAAAATCTGTACTCCATTCATATGACACTTAAGATACTAAGTGTCAGGGTAGTGAATGCCATAGAATAGAGGACAATGATTCAGTTGAAGACACTCATTGGTTCTATTAGGCATTTTCTATCAGCTGTCAATTGCCATGTAACAAAGAACCTCAAACTGGATCCTTAATGCAGGATTGTGCAATCTGGGCAGGGCAAAGTAAGGGTGGCTCCTACTGCTCTGGGTTATGAGGACCTCGCTTACTTACGTGTTTGTGTGTGCCGGGAGCTTGGCTAGCTCAGACACTGAATGACATAATTCACACAGCAGCATTTCTTTTGTGATGATAGGAACTCTAAAGGCTGGTCAGGTGCCTTTCCCTGTGCACATGATCTCTCTCACAGAATGGATGACCTTATATAGGAAGAGCTTGTATAGAAAGAGTTCACAAAGAACAAAATAAGATCCTGCCAGGTTCTTGAGTGTCTAGACCTGGTATCATATTTGCTGCCCTCTGCTGGCCGGAGAAAGTAACATCTAGTTTAGGTTCAAGAACAAAGCTGTTGCCCCTTGGTGGAAGAAGAGTTTATGGTCATCATTTATCTGTGACAACCATGATCTGAAGTTAACTACTCCTCAAAGATGTGTCTTGAGCACATCAATGAATGTAGGACATTGTAGCTAGATGTGGTACTGCACCCCCCGGAACAGAAGCAGGGTCACTGACAGTCCAGAAGCAGATCTGGGGCACAGGGATGAGGTGGGACACTCCTGAAATACTTTTGCAGGGGTGATACTTTTGTGAAACACTTGAAGGTACTATGATAACATGATGATTGTTGAGGCTGACATGATGAACAGAGATCCTGGGAAGCAGTTTAAAAAGCAGCAGCTTGAGATACACAAATAATATACTCCAACCATGGACGTTTCCTATACTTTCATACCTGCACACAGCAATGCACACCCCTCTCTCCATCTCCACCTCCTAGAGAGATCAGAGCCTTCTTCTGTTTCAGTACTTATTCTCCCAGAGTGTCATGTATGCAGTCTCCTTTGATGCTTCGTATGGCCATGGATGTTAGGCACCTATAAGATCCAAAGTGTAGAGAATGAATGTATAGATTTGTATAAGCATGCTGTGTGCAGAGTGTGTAAAGGAGGAGTGTATGATCTCATGTGACTGTGCAGGCGTGTGCTGTGAGCATGTGAATGAAGGCAAGTGTGTGAGGACAGACACATTAAGCTTACTGGGCAAAGGGAAAATGGCAATGGCCTCTTAATCAGAGTGGTATGGTGAAGATCCTCCGGCACTTGGAGCCCTCCTCACTCCAGAGCTTGAGCTCCTTCTACTGCTGTAGCTGGTGGCGCACCACACTCCTTTTGAGTGGCTGCAATAAAGGACAGAATGTGGCCAAGTCAAAGTTGACCAAACCTGAAGAACGAGGGGCCATGTTGCAGGGGATGGAGACACTGACAGAACAGGGAAGGGGTCCTGATGAACTAAGCAGGGGGAAGGATCTCAGCCTTCACCCTCTTCCTCCTGGCAACAAGCACTGGGCATCTCTGAACATACACACTTGTGATGCTTTGGGAATTGTCATTTTCCTTCTGGTGCTTTCAAGAGTGTGTTCTTCCAAGGTTCAGATACCAACAACACCCTTCTGTTTTCTAAGCAACTAACTTACCCTCACAGATCTCAGAGCCCAAGTGAGTGCTAGTGTGATGGTTTGAAAGAAAATGGCCCCCAAAGGGAATGGCAGCATTATGAAGTGTGGCTTTGTTGGAGTCCATATGGCCTTGTTGGAGGAAGTGTGTCAGTGTGGAGGTGGGCTTTGAGGTCTCATATATGCTCAAGCCACACTCAGTGTTCAGACCACTTCCTGTTGCCTGTGAGTCAAGATATAAGAACTCTCAGCTCCTTCTCCAGCACCATGTCTGCCTGCATGCTACCTTGCTTCCTGCCATGATGATAAATGGACTAAACCTCTGAATTGTAAGCGAGCTACCCCAATTAAATGTTTTCCTTTATAAGAGTTGCTGTGGTCAGGGTGTCTCTTCACAGCAATAGAAACCATAAGACAACAAGCGTCTGTATTTACTGCTATTTCCTTTTTCCTTCTCCTTTTCTTCCTCCCTTTCTGTCTTTGTCAACACTTTAATGAACAGGATGAGATTCATATCTCAGCTGCTTGAAAAATGAATTTTCTCTTCCTTCTACTTTTAAGGTCTATCTATATGGATTTGTTTTAAATTGGTGCTGATTAGTTGTCCTTCATTGAAGGAAATAGTGAAAAAAGGAATTCATGGGACACTTTTCCAATATGCATCTTGTTTAGGGTGGGAGGTTAGGGAGGAGAGGTAATCTTTTAAATAGTTGGCTAATGGTATATATATATATATATATATATATATATATATATATATATATATATGCATAATTGTGTCAACCATTCTTCTAAAGGCCATGTGCAGGCCACTCACATCTTACAGGTGAGAAAAGCAGTCTAGGACTGTGGGTGCTTTGCATGTTCACACCCATTGGAAGTAGTGGATCAAGGTTGAAAGCCAAACTTTGCCACTGTGTGATGTAAGTACGTCAGATGTCAGCATCCAGATGATAGTATGATTCGACCTTCACCATCTCTTAGGTTCCAGCTTTTTGTGTGCATCAATTCCTGAGGTGTTGGGCATCAACTTCAGTTCTATCTAGGAGCCTCCTGGATATTGTCTGCCTGTCAGTGCTGCCAGGACAGTGGGAATGAAAGCCACCCACTTTTTAGTGCACATCTTGATGGTCTAATTTGCTACAGAAACATTTACGTGGCAGAGTGAAGTCAAACTACTATTGGCAAAGTGTCAGTGTACCCATTTCTTTATGGTACCATGATCATTCTGTGGGGTGGTAGCACAGTCATTACTATCAGCAACCTGACTCTCAGACCCAGATGGTATAAATGAGAAAACCCAGCACTTTGGTGGGGATGATTTGCCTGGGAAACCACAGCCAGGAGAAAGAAGGATGTGCAGTTGGATTGAAGAGAGCTGCAACCACAGTTGGGCACATACACTTCTTCTCTGATCCCTTGAAGTTCTCTTACATTTGATGCTGTAAGTGTTCATAACCTTAGTACTTATTTTTTGTCACTAAAATCACTACCATTGGCACTACTACCCAAGTGATCTGTAAGGTCTGAAGAATCCACAATTTTCTAAATAATCTTTTATTTAAGGAGAAAAGCATTAGAAAATGTTTACAAGTTGACATAAAAAGGACAAGCAAGAATATGTTGAATCAGATGATTTATATGTGATTTTCAGATGATTTATAAACTAAAAAATGGCTAGAAATGGCTAAGTTTCAATGCTGGAGCAAGACATGAACACTAAAATAAGCTCAAGAAAAGTAAGAGGAGCTTAAAGTTTATGAAATGGAAAAAAATAACATAAGGGTTCAATCGAGCTAAAACCTAACCCTTAAAAGACTTAATAGAAAGCCCCCATCCCCCACCCCATCTCTCTGTGTGTACGTGTTAGGAAGGAGCTAAAATTAAAGTCTAAAAACCAATTCCAAACACATAAGAATGTATTATACCACTGTGCTCTTGGAGGTCAGTTTCACCTTCTGAAGATGCATGGTGAGACTTGATTCCCCAGTGCTGAGGAGGGAGGTTCTTTAAGAGAAGTGACTAGTTCCTTAGGAGGGGTTAATACTGTCTGTCAGTTCTACCTCACCGTGATGACTGGTTTGAATTGATAGCATAACACAATCTAGAATCATCTAAGAAAATTCTCAATGAAGAATTGTCTATATTGGTCTGGCCTGTGGGCATGCCTGTGACAGATCTTAATTGGGCTAATTAGGGTGGAAAGAGCCACTTTGAATGTGAGCAGCATCATTTCATCGGATGGGCCCTGGACTGTATGAGTGGAGAGCCTTCTGCTTACTAGTATGCGTGTGTTCTTTTTCTCTCTGTCATCACTGTGGACTCCTGCCTTTTCATTTAATCTCTTTATGAGTTCTGTCCTTTCTAATTTTAAAGTTTATCATAAATATACTTCCACTGGAGACTAGAAAGTGGGACTATTATGGTTCACACCTTTGTTTCCCCCTGAAGTTCCTGTTCTGAAGGTGTGCATCCCACATAGCAGTTCTGAGAGGTGGGTGATTGGCTCATGAAGACTTTTACCTCATGAATGGATTCATATATTTATATGTTGCTGGAGGGCTTCTCTCCAGGTTCCATCAAGTCCCACAGTCCCATAATCCATGTATAAAATAATCACTCAGACGCTTATATTACTTACAAACTGTATGGCCGTGGCAGGCTTCTTGCTAACTGTTCTTATATCTTAAATTAACCTATTTCTATGAATCTATACCTTGCCACATGGCTGGTGGCTTACCGGCGTCTTTACATGCTGCTTATCCTGGCGGTGGCTGCAGTGTCTCTTCCCTTCTTCCTGTTTCCCCAATTCTCTTCTCTCCTTGTCCCGCCTATACTTCCTGTCTGGTCACTGGCCATCAGTGTTTTATTTATATAGAGCATTATCCACAGCACTTCCCCTTTTCTTCTTTTTTTTTTAAAAAGGAAGGTTTTAACTTTAACATGGTAAAAATTACATATAACAAAACAATTATCGAGCAAGAATTATTACAGTTACAATATTAAAGAAGATGTCCTATCTATCTTATATTTATGAGTTTAAGGTTTTATATCTAACTTATCTTTTATCATAACTGAGGAAATTACAACTATCTAGTCTTTAACCACATCAAAGACCTGAGAAGGAACATAATGGTACCTGAGAAATGGTAGATGGATGCAAGCAACTTTTGGGAATCTTGCAAGAGTAGACCAAGACAGTTGGCAGCCTGGGCAGTCACCTAATGTTTCTCAGCATTGTTGGTGCATTCAAATTGGCTACAGGCCTAGAGTATCTGACAGACCATTTTCATAAGCAGGAATTCTGAAAGACCATCTTACCCTGTCTTGGCAGAGTACAGTGGTGGCTTTCCTTGTGTCTCGTTTGTCCAGAAAGGACAGCATTATATTCGTACTGTCAGCTGTCAAGGCAAGGGCAGTTCTTTGCCAATAGGCCATTTTGTGCCAAGAAGACAAACTTACAAATGGAAATGTCTTAGAAGCCCAACATTCTCTCGGGATCAAATTGGTGCAGCCAGGAGCAATTGTGTCTCACGTCAACAGAATTCTAAGTTATTTAAATGCCATATCCTCTAGGTCTATGAAGTGCTTGAAGATTACCTATCTATCTGAAATATATCTATGTATACCTAGAATACTTAACTAACATGGCTACAAATATGATTATCATAGATGACTAATTATTAATCTATTTTTAATTATCCATTACAATTTTAAATGAGTTAAACATAATACCTCAAACAAGAATATATATATATATATATATATATATATATATATATATATATATACAGTATAACAAAATTAACTTCAAGTTTGTATCAATAAACTAAAAATTATACCAATGTAAAACATTTTAAACATCAACTAAAATCTATACCAATGTAAAACATTTTAAACAAGTTGTTCTTCAAAAGTAGGTTCATTAATCTACCCTTTTATTTTATCATCTCTATATCCTCCTATATATCTATATCATATCCCCTTTTGTTTTTTAGAAAGAGATCACATTTATAATCAACCTGTTTTAAATACAAATATTGGTTTTTTTCTGTCCCACACCAGAGGGCTCTTCTGATTTGGGACACAAGAATCTCTTAACCATTTTTTTTTAAAGCAGTATGTCTGGGTTTAGAGGGGGAGTGAGCCAATTCTACCTCTAAAGCCAGGTTGGTATATTTGGGAATTTAGGCATAGTATCTCTTACTACTTCCTGCTGGAGGGGGGCGCTGTATCTTATGGGGTCGCAAAGAAAATTTTAGGCCTATGGGGTAGTCCGTGAGGCTGTATTGTGTGAACCAGTTGTCTTGAAACCGCTCTGGATGTTGGATCATCTGGGCCATGGTGTCATCGGAGACCTTTCAGGGGTTCTTGGCTGGTGAAACCTGATGTATCTTAATCTGGAACAAGTCCACAGCCTCTGGCTTTCTGTGGAAACAAAAGCAGAACCTCTTTTCCAAATCTAAATTTTGAAGTCAAGGTACCTTTAAAAAATACATATTAGTTTAATTCAACATCTTTTTCCATCAAATGTTTTTTTGCAGTTAAAAATCCCAAAGACAACACAATCCAGATTGTCTGTGTAATATTCATCTTTACATGGCTTTTTTATATTAATTTATCTTTTTTTGTCTCTTTTAAGTCTACGTATTGTGAATCTATTGCTTTAAACTGCAGTATTCTAAGACTGAAATGGCGCTGTGGCTGCTGGCTCCGCCCATTTCAGCTTCCCAACATGGTGTTTTCTGCCAGTTCTGTGAGTCATCAAGTCTCAGAAATAGTGGGTCTAAGCTTTTATTAAAGCAGCGTGTAGCCCAGAAACTTTTTTTTAATACTAGTAAAGACTAAATCTACCACACAGCGTAATGTGCTGCTGGCAGACACCTCATTAGCGCCATACTGCCGGTCAAACGCAAACGCCAGGAACCCGCCAGTGTTCAAACCTGTGTTTTAAGGTGTCTAGCTGCCTGTATGAGACATGAAGCAGGAACCTGGTCTTGGCTCTGTTTAGAATTGGTTATTAAATATTCTCAGGTTTAAGGTGGAAACTCGAGCCGTTGGGCACCATTTGTTGCTGGAGGGCTTCTCTCCAGGTTCCACCAAGCCCCACAGTCCCATAATCCATGTATAAAATAATCACTCAGATGCTTATATTACTTATAAACTGTATGGCCATGGCAGGCTTCTTGCTAACTGTTCTTATATCTTAAATTAACCCATTTCTATAAATCTATACCTTGCCACGTGGCTGGTGGCTTACCGGCATCTTGACATGCTGCTTATCCTGGCGGTGGCTGCAGTGTCTCTTCCCTTCTTCCTGTTTCCCCAATTCTCCTCTCTCCTTGTCCCGCCTATACTTCCTGTCTGGTCACTGGCCATCAGTGTTTTATTTATATAGAGCATTATCCACAGCATTTATAGACTTATATCATACTTGGAGGGTCTTAGTCACAAGTGCCAACTCTCTTTTTCTGTTTCCTGGTGCCAGGATCTGGGCAGTTTTCCTCACTGCTTCTGCCATGTGACTGTCTTTCCTCTGCAACCTCAGCAACCTGGCAAGTGTGCAGCACATACATCTTTTCTCCTCCAAGTTGATTTTTTCAGGCATTTTGTCAGACTGACAGGAAGCTGACTAACACAGAAGCACATCATAATCACTGAAGATAACCCTTAATGGAATGTCATATCCAGAATAATGCAATCTCAAAAGACCTAGTCTCTAAAGTCCACAATGCAGAAAGATAGAAAACTTCAACGCTGATGTCTTAAAATCCAAAATCTTGAAAATCACAATTCCCATTTTAAAAAAGATACATGATAGGTAGAAAACTGGATTTTAGTGAAGAGGTCAGTTAATATATATTATAACATGGAAGCTGATGGTGAGGTCTGGGAAGGAAAAGGGAGAGCAGCATGGCTGGGAATCTGACCAAAGAAATACTATCACCCAGGTTTGGAGCCTCTGAGCTGCATGGGCATGAAAGACCTTACCATACTGCCAAAGCATGCAAGGCTTGTTGAAAGAGGCTGCTTAGAATCTGTATTATTTATGAATCTTTGTCACAGGCTTGTCTTGAGAGTGGCTCAGGCAGCAGTGGCATTACCTAGGAAGGTAGCTCAGAATCTGTACCTTACTCACCCTCTGGATGGTCTATGTGCACTGTAAAGTGAGTGTCTCAAGATTTAAGAAGATTAGTCATGGAATTATGTTCAGGAATAGTACCCCAGCCATAATACTGAGGAGAGACTATAGGGATCAGCAGTGGGTCTAAAACAACTGAAGAAGCCACTGAATGGTCCTACTTAAGAGACCACAGCCATGGTCGCAGTGTGAGTGGGTTCCATGTTCCCATTGTGAGTGGGTTCCATATTTCCAGTGTGAGTGGGTTCTATGGTCCCAGTGTGAGTGGGTTCCATGGTCCCAGTGTGAGTGGGTTCCATGGTCCCAGTGTGAGTGGCTACCATGGTCCCAGTGTGAGTGGGTTCCATGGTCCAAGTGTGAGTGGATACCATGGTCCCAGTGTGAGTGTGATAAACCAGCTTGATTACATCTTAAAATCATTAGTTATCTTGTTACAAGGTCAAAATAAGTTTGTTTCTGTTTTCTATAAAACTTAAGTTTCTATGTCTTAAAAATTGACCTGATCATACTTTGAACCGTGCTGGAATTTGACTTGGTCCATACCTGGCTGAATCTTGACTTACACTTACCCTCATAAGATAAGGTATACTGCCAAGTACTTTTCAGATGTTCTGCCAAGTTCCCACATAACCAAAATTCCTCTGGAAATCCCTCAATCCTTGGAAAGCCCTAGTTTGCAGTTTTTGAGCAATATAAACCACATTTTCTTGTGTGTTCAATAATGCCCTCTCAAATCCCTTATTTAGGGAGAGACAGTTGCCTGGCTAGCTATAGTGTAACATATAATAAAGATGGCTATAAATTTGGCTGCACCTTCACTCCTGGAATCCAGAGTGCACCCAGGAGGTGCACACCCTGAGGATGTTCCAAGGCTCTGGGGATTGCTTTCAGTCTGGTGGATTTTTGGAGTGAACTGCTACACTAAAAAAGAAACCAGCAAGCATCTGTCTGAGGAACCTTCCATCAATAAGTCATAGAAAGTGTCTCCTTCTATTACATCTGGTACTGGTTCTGGTGGGATCCCATCTGGGGACAGCAAGGTATCTGAGGAGGTACATGAACTCCTGTCCAGGGAACTAGCAAAACACTGCACTGTTGATCTTGTTTTTTGATGCATGATTCTTGGCACCATGTGTTTTGTTCATTTCTTGCTCAGGGCACTAGTGAGAAGCTGCACTGCCCATCTGGTTCTTGGATACTGAGGGCTGAGACAGAAATCAGTCAGGCTCAGTTAAATGTATGACTGAAGGTGGCCACCTCAAGTTTTGTTTTTTGACTGGTCTCTTCTGACTGTGTGACTGTTCTGTGGTCTATGCTTATTGGTTTTATTTTTGTTGTCTCTTTCCTTTTAAATCCTCAGCTTGCATTCCCCCTCAACCCCATCTTGGTCTGTTCCAAGGTCGGATGCTAGGCAGTAGCTGGGATGAAGCATAGGCAGTGGCCAGCCCAGGGCAAATGAGCACACAAAGGTGTGTGTGTGGGACACAGTGGGGGAAGATCAGCCAGTGAGGTGGCCACTTTGGCCACTTGCCATGGCTGCTTTAATAACCAGGGCTTGGACTTTCTATCTCTGAGCCTTCTCTATTCCAAGGGTGCTCTGGGCCCTCCTGCTGACCGCTGGTTTGAATTTTTAGTTACGGATAATACTGAAATATTGCTTTATACTGTTCTACTTATTGAAAGGCTGGCTCTGGAGTTGCATATGGCTTCTCCCACTCTAAACTCAAGGATGTTTGTTTAAAAAACCTCTGTTCTATGTTAGGCGAGTCACCTAATTGTGTTACCTACCCTCTGTCAGGAGAAAATCTCCTAGCTGAAAGTCTTAATACGAATCAAAAGATACGGCTGGATTATCCAACAAAGATTTTCAAAAGTATGGGCAGAAAGCAAACCCCAGGGAATGGCCCAACACCAAGTTCCTGTAATTGTTCAGCTAACCAGTTTAGTTACCTCTGTCCATACTCAACAATATTTAATAAAATACCAAAACTGCACCTCCACATGTTTATATACAAGAATGTACCTCATGCTGGCAGCTGAACTTTGAAATGTAAGAGTCACCCAGGTGGTACTGGTTTTAAAAGCATGAAGGGCTCATGGAGAAGAGCTGAGACTTGGCACTGTATGGCAGGACTGGAGTTCCTGAAGGGAGCCCAGGAGAGGCTAGTGATTAAAATGCTGCCCCTTTGCAACAAGGGACCCCAGCAGTTTTTGAGATGCCAGTGCTGTAGGATACCAGCCATGACAATGAGGTGGAGCCAACTAGAGACCAGGGGACTATTGTGGGGCTTTCATGAGAGAAGCTGCTGGGACATGGATTAAGCCAATAGAAAGTCTTTATTAGCTGACTGGTGACTGCACTGGGTGTTCATACTGAGCCTTTCTCAGGGTGAGCTTTTAAGCACAAAAAACATATCCTGGGTTGACATACTTCAGTTAATAAGAACACTTAGCCAGAATTAGAACTACAGAAGCCAAAAAGCAAGGTTATTACTTTCAGAGACTTTCCCAGAACTATGATCTTTGATGGATTAGGCCTTTGTTTTAGTTTTGGCAGGTGGTGCTATCTATGTGTTGAATTTTATGTCATGAATGGTACTTCCACCATGGAGTTAGTTGTGCTAAGTTCTCAGGACTTACTAAGATCTGGGGTCCTGTAACCTAAACAGGCTATATATGTTACAAAGAACAGAGCCAGAGAGGTGACCCAGGCCCCTTGGAGGAACCACAAGGGATCATGAATGAATTTCAGATAGTGAGCATTGAATTGTTTACCCTGTTGGTATTATGTCTTCTCTTGACCAGATTATGATTGTGACATGTTTTTTTTTTCCCTTCTTGATAGATATAATGGGGCCCACAAACCTTAACACAACTGATTCCATGATGGAAGTACCATTCAGGCAATAAAACTCAGCACATAGCCAGCCAAAATGAAAACAAAAAGCTGAATAATTAGGACCATAGCTATGAGCCCCAAACACTAAACACTAGAAGCTGGGAATTAACTAGTAGATACCATGCATGGTGATATTTTATTTGTACTGAAATGTGATTTTATTTGTATGTTAATAAATAAAGTTGCCTGGAGGTCAGAGCTAATAGTAAGCCATAGTGGAGCTGGGCATTTGTGGTGCATGCTTTTAATCCCAGCACTTGTTAGGCAGAGCTAGGCAGATCTCTGTGTGTTCAAGGATACAGCCAGCATTGGAGACACATGCCTTTAATCTCAATACCAACCATAGAAGACCCGGAGGTCTATACAGACAGGCAGTGACGAGGCAGTCATGTGGTTGGGTTTATAACCAATGAGAAGGCAGAACAGAAAGACTATATAAAGACAAACACACACACAGGAAGTAGCTCTCTCTTGGCTGAAGAGGCTAGCTGCAGCAGACGGGTAAGGCTCTTAGCTCTGATCTCTTGGCTTTCTTCTTTGCATTAGTTCTGTGTTTCTTATTTAAGACGATTGGTTACATCTACAACCATGGTCCTAGTATAAGGGGTACCATGATCCAAGTGTGAGAAGCTGGCCACCACCCAGGGCCAGGCCTTTGGCAATGTGCAATCTTGCTGTCAGGCAGAACTTGAACTTTAAGAACTGTCACCATTTGCCTTTTGATTTACTCAGAAAATTCATTTTTCTCATCCTTGAGTTTCCTAAGGATCAAATGAAACTATATATGAAGAACCTAACACATAAAATGCCAGTCATGGAAAAGCACTCACCAAATACAAAGATTTTATATGTTAGAATCAACAAAGGTTTTTCTTTTCTTTGTGTGGCTTACATACAAGGAGCCTCTTGAATCAGCATTTTCAGTGGTTATTAGGCAATAGATGCAGTAATTAAGAGAATACATGTTTTCAAGATCCACCCTGGATGGATTCACATGATTGCCTATGCAACTCAGTTTAGTTAAGCCAATTAACCATTGTGAAACCCTTTTACGGTATAACATGCCATAAAGTGCCCACAATTTGATTTAGTTTTTATTATTGCATGAACAGTTGGGCTACTGACACCCCATTTTCTACAACAGTAGGTGAAGACTGAGAAACATTCAGCTTTTTGCTTGAGATCATACCGTTAGTGGAAGATACAAGTGGCATTTGAGTCAGAGTAGGTGTGATTTCAAAGCTTGCATGTGATTCAGAACTCCACCCCACTAATTCTTCAACATGTTGCACTGACAAGTTATCTTTGCATCTGGCTTCAGTTTTCAAGCCTGTGATGCTGTGTGACTTCTTTCCAAAAGACTGGGGAAAGGATGAATGTAAACTGCTGACAGCTGGCATTGTCTACTTTATTCTCTGTGTCTGGATTAGTATTAGAGTAGCTGAGTAGTGTTTAATGCATGTTTGCCAAAAGAATATGCAAATGTGCTATAAAGCATAATACCCCTGGTGTGTTTGGGACATAGTTTCATTTAATATGGGGATAATAATTTTTCATGTTAGTTTGCAATTGTGGTTAATTTGTGGGTTGATTTTTGTTGTTTCTAGTAGGAATTAGTATTTTATTATAAAGCTTTTAACATTGGGTAAAATTGACTCCAGAATGAGAAAGCAATTGTATTCATGGAGACAGTGCTTGTTAAAGTGTTTATCTATAGATAAATATGAGGTGATGTTTAATCATTATTGCTGTTTATCTACAGATAAATACGAGGTGATATTCAATCATTATTGCTGTTTATCTACAGATAAATACAAGGTTATATTCAATCAATATTGCTGTTTATCTACAGATAAATACGAGGTGATATTCAATTATTATTGCTGGTGAAGGGGATCAGAACATGCCACCCTAAACCTTGCCACTTTTGGAATATAAGCAGTTTTGAGCTAAAAGCTGATGAGAATCAACAGATGCAGAAAGGCTTTTGAGCATCCCTTTATCTACTAAGAGTAAACACTTGTGAGAGATAAATACTGCTCTCTAGGGGAGAGTTTTATGGCTGTGAAGGCTATTTTGGGTTGCTAACTTGACCACACCTGAAATTAACTGTAACCCAAGTGGCCAAGTACACCTGTGAGGAATTTTCTTAATTAAACATTTGAAGTTTGACTACCAACCTTTAATCTGGGCCACAGCTTCTGGCGGCAGCCTATATAAATGATATGGAAGAAAAAAGGTTTTGCTCTTTGCCTGCTTGCCCTCATTCTTACTACTAAGTCCATTCCTCCACTGGCATTAGAATGCACTTCTATGGGATTCCAAAGTATACTGAAGACCAGCGGAGATATCCAGCCTCGTGGACTGAACACTACTGGATTCTTGGACCTTCTGTTAGTAGACAGCCACAAGCCACAAGACAAGCTGTGGACCACAGCTTGTGAGCCATTCTAATAAATCCCATATACATAACACAAACATAATATATTATATAAAATGCATAATATAACATGTATCATATGTTATATATGAGATATATTAGGATATATAACACATACAGAATATCTATATATGTGTTATATACCATGTGTCATATTATATAATAATTACATAATATAATATATATTATGAACACACACATATATTCACTCTCTAAGTTCTGTTCTTTAGAGAACCCTGGCTAATACAATGGCCATATAGAAGATGGAAATTCAGTACCAAAACAGGCTTGCATAAGTAAGTTTACTTAATAATCTTTCTCTTCAACAACTCTCTCATTTTACTTACCTTCCCCAATCTACCACTTCTAGACATGCTTCCTTTGGTTCATTATTTCCCACAAATTTATTATCTTTTGTAAAATGGTATATAAACTTCCAGTTCTGCTTGCTCCCTTTGAGTTTTCACTTTATTTCTGTGAGGCTCCCCATATGTGAATGAAAGACCGTTTTCTACTATGAATCTGCCTATTGTCATTTTAATTTGTGGGCCCTATACAAACATAAAAGGGTACAGAGTAGAGGAAACTTTTAAAGCAACATAGGTGTCCCTTACCATAATTGTTGGCATCATGAAACTGAATGAATTAAGATGAGAAAAATGCAGAAGATATTTAAAGGTATGTTTAATAGAACACAGTTCCTTTTATAATCTCATTTTAATTTATATTAGTCATTATCAATTTGGATTGTACTGCTATCCAATTGCCTTCCTGAATTTCTTTTTTTTTTTGAAACAGAATCTTACTGTGTAGTTGATCTAACTTTGAACTCACAATCCTCCTGCCTCAGCCCCCTTCCTGATAAACATGTACTACCATGTATAACTTGCCTCCTGTTTTCTGGTTTGAGTTATTCTCTCTCCCTCTTACCATGGTAGCAGAGATTTTTTTGTTTTTGCCCCCTGTAAGTCCCTAAAGTGCCAGCTCTGGGGCGCTCAAGAGTATTTCTTCTTATCCTCATCTCCTTCCACCGTCTTTTGTTCTTCTAGTGAACAAAGAACCAGGGCTGGTGATCCCGCTTCATAGCAGAGTGCTTCTGCACCACAGAGTTTTCTTATTGAAAGCTTTGTGATGCTTTAATCCAATGTGTCAATCAACTTTTCATTGCTTTGAAATATGTGAAAGAAACTATCTCTATCACCATTAATACTGATTGTCAACTTGGTAGACTCTGGAATCAGGCTGAAGAGAAATCTCTGGGCATGTCTGTGAGGGAGCTTTTAAAACTGAGTTAACTGAGGTGGAAAGACCCACCCAAACTGCACAGCAACATTTCATGGATTGGAGTTCTGGACTAAATAGAAAAAGGAGAAAGCTAGCTGAGTACCAGCATGCACCGCTCTCTGCTTCCTGACTGCAGATGCCATGTGACCAGCTGCCCCAAGCTCCTGCCGCCATGGCTTCTCCACGATGGGTTATACTCATGAACTGTGATCCTAAATAAAGCCATCCTTCTTTAGGTGGCTCTTGTCAGGTGTTTTGCCTGGCAGTGAGAAAGTGACAATACAAATTTAAAGAGGTCAAATTTATTTTGGCTTATGGATCCAGAGGCTTCAGCCCATGGCTGTTGGTCTTATGGAAAGGCAGAATTATCAAGGCAAAAGGACATGACAGGGCAGAGCTGCTTATTTCATGGAGGCCAGAAAGCAGACAAAGAGAGGAAGTGACTGGGTAACAAGGCACACTTCACTATCTACTTCTTGTATCTAGGCCCCCTCTCATAATAACCAACTCATCTATGAACATCTGAGCAGTGCCATCAAGGAAGTGGCTAGCCCATTGCTTTTATTATATCCCATTGACCAGGAGAAAGTCACAGATTCAGCAGTTGCTATGGTGTAGGGATTATGCATGGTTATGTCAGCCCCAGTTTGCCCTCTGGTCTCCAGGGATTAACATCTCTCCCAAATGTAAATGCCTGAGTGTTCCCTTTTTGTTGTTTTACTTTCTAGGGTTTCAGTTACCTACAATCAACCACTGACATTAAATAGAAAATTCCAGGGACAAATAATTCATGTGCTCCAAATTGCATGATGTATTGAGAAGTGTGACAGAAATCCTAGGCCATCTGACCCCTTGCCAACTGGGATATGAATCATCATATGTTCCAAGTGTTTCATGTTTCAATAATTCTCTGCCTGCTAGTCACTTAGTGCCCATGTCTGTTGTCCCATTGATTGTTGTGATACCAGGTGCTTATATTCATGTGACCCTTCTTTTACTTAATAATGGCACCAAACCCAACAGTGGAGATGGCAATAATTTCATTAAGTTTATTATTATAGTTATTGTGTTTTATTATTGGTTTATTAATTTCCTTTTGTGCTTAATTCATAAATTAAACTTTACTATAGGTCTGTATGTATAGAAAACACAGTATATGTAGGGGTCAGTATTATTTATGGTTTCAGATGACCACTGGAAATCTTCAGTGTGTTACATATGAATAAAAGGGGACTGGTGTAAGTTGATTCCATCTCATGATCCCTAAAGTCCCATTACATATCCTCTTTATGTCTCTCTCCATGTCTCCTCTTCAACAGAGTTGGTTTTATGCTTTATGCTATGGGTGATGCCGTTACAGACAAATCTGTACAGACCTGGGTTTCCTTAGTCACTCATGAGGACAATTTAGGAATACCATGCATTCACCTCTAATCAAATGCACATTGAAGTGAATTCATAGATTATACAGAGGGCTTTGCAAGGAGTCTATTCCACTGTGCATGTGAAAAGTTATTCCTCTATTCTCTTTTGATTCCTCAGCTCCAGTCCAAATGTCTTATGCCTTGGAAACACCGATAATTGCTAACTTTCTACTCCATCTCTTCTATCACTGACTTCTGTCTTCTCTCCTCTATTTCCAGCCCTTTCTTAGCCACACATACACAGTCTCCTCCTCACATCTGGGTCCTCCTTTCCAGATCTCCTTTTCCTTATTTCAATTTCTCCTTTCCTCTTCCATCATTTGCAACCCCACTTTTAATACTGATTCAGCAAAATCAAAGGTCCTTCTCAGTACTTACTGTTTTTGGAAGTCAGAGTTTTCAAATGCCTACCAAAGAATCATTTTCCCTTATCAGAATAACACCTTCCACATCTTTCTCCCTTACTGCTACATACTAGATTCACATATTATTGAATGACTTAATGAGTATCACAAGATTTTATGTGGACAATTTAACCCCCCTAAGTCTATACTTTGGCTTTACTTGCTTTGCCTTTATCCTGAACTAACAAATCTGTAGTGTAAATTGACCATTTGCTACAGTTAGCATCACGGTGTACCCTGGAATCTGACTGGGGAAGAACTTGTCAGAAGCATTTACTCTGATGCTTGAACCCCCCATTTCACCATCCTCATTTGGTTCTCTCTCTGTTACGGACAAGTCACTATTTCCCTCCAAATGACTTTAGGCAGAGCATGTGAAAACATGGAAAGGACCACTGTGGTGGGAAAAATGCTGTTCACTCTGGGCATGTAGTAGAAAGGTGCTTCCTTCCTGCCAAAGATCATGTGGGGCCATTTGACTTGGACCAAGGAGAAGCCAGTAGGAAGTGATGTATGACACCACCTGCAAGAGCTTGAGCAGTTGTGCATGACCTCCATGTCTGATTTTCCCTTTTCGAGAAGTATGTGTGGAGAGGAATTCATTTTTAGCCTGCACCCTGGGGAAACTCCACCTCTCCCTGCTGCTCCTCTCCCACCCTCCATTAGACAAGTAGAGTGAGTGAGAAATGCATGCTTGCACTCTGCACTGAGCCAGGGGAATAGCACTCTTGTTATTCTGACTGATATAGTAACTAAAATTGGCTTTACCGGGGTGAATACCTTTCAACTCATCTGCTGAGTAATTTGATAGAATCACATTTTCAAATCTTCTGAGGCATATACAAATATGTTGGAGAGAGCATTTTCCAACACGTTCCCGGCTGACCTGAAAGCTTTTGTTTACAAAGAATAAATTTGCTTTTTGCTTTCTTTATTTTTTTTCTCCTTATGTGATCTTTTCTCAGGAAACAGTGACTCTGGAAGCCCAGGGAGGGTGGTCTCTGGACATAGGATGAGATTTGGAGAAAAAGCACAGGACCCAGTCCTGCCCCCTCCTTCACACAGGTGTGATTTCTGTTTCTGTCTGTTCAACATCCCTTCAGATGAAAAGTCTCAACTCTCCTCTGCATATTCACCCAGGCTTCTCTGTAAATGTGATTGGAGGTTCTGCACTTGAGTACTGAACTATAACATCTTCCTTGTGAATAATGCCTTTCACCCATGTTTTAGGTAGTTGCTTGTGTTGAGGTATGTGGTTGAAGATTTACTATCTATGGTACCCATCAAAGCTTCCATTTGGAGAGCAGCAGAGCCCAATGCTGAAGTTGATAGAAGTGATGAGAAGCTCTGAAACCCTGTGCTTTACCCGTTTAGTAATGTCAGAGGCCAGAGGAGGAATAGCAGTTAATCTATCTGGTAATCTGGTTGTTAGTCTTTAAAACAAGATAGGGAGGAAATCACAAATAACACTACTTCCACTGCCTAGGTATTAACTATAAGCACATTTGCAGACACCAGCAAGCAACTGTATTATTTATTTCTTTAAAAATATCCTGGAGAGAGTAAGCTTACTGAAATAGAAATGACATATTGAAAAGTTTAAAAACATATTATCATTATTATTTTGAAATGGGATCTTGCTGTGTAGCCCAGGCTGTTTCACAACTGAGATCCCCCTGCCTCATCTTCCTCAGTGCTGGGATTACAAATGTATGCCACCACAGCTGGCTCAAGATGTCTTTTTAAAGTGGGTTTTAAAATGTTTTATAAACACCATTCATTCATTTAAATGAGTATGTTAAATACCTGTTATGTAGTGAGTACTTTGAAAGAACTTGGAAAATAATGAGTGAATGAGTTGATTTAGCCTCATTAAGATATTTACTCAATCTGGGGGACCACACACAGACAGGTAAATCGGATGCCAAGACTGTGACTTTGAGCAGTGTGTTTGCACAACATTCTGCTGGAAAGAACTGTAAGCACTTAACCCAGACTGATGCATCAGAGGTGGTGTTTCCTCACCTGAATTTTAAACAGAGCAATTAGGACTTATGTAAACAGGAAGGAGGGGGTATGGAAAGATCTAGAAGTAAGTGACAATGTGGTGGATTGTAAAACCAGGGCAGAGTGAACATTTGAGATAAAGAGTTATGAGAGGTCTGGTAGGAAGTGGCTATGAAAGGCTTGAGGGCTCTGTTGGACACCCAAATAAAAACAGGGGGCATAAACTTATGCATCCATATTTAGATATACATACAACATACGTGCGTGCACATATATTGAGTTCCAAAGAGAGTTTTCATCTGTATAAATATGCATTTACACAATTATCATATAGAACCAGGATAAGATCATTTAAATAATGAGTGCAGATAAAAGCAAATAGAAGGAGAGTTATTAAAGAGCGAGGAAGTGATTCTTTATATTCAGACTAACTCTTTGTTACTATATGTATATATGTATATAATATATTACTACATATTCATATATCCCTCAAAAGTTTACATTTTTGGAAACTTAATTCTTGGATTCATATGTTAATGGTGTTTAAAAGTGGGGCCTTTGAGGGGAATTTAGGGTTACGTAGGGCAGTCAGGATAGGGCCCCATGACTGCATCGATGTTTTATAAGAAGACGAGGGAGATCTGAGCGAGTACAGTTGCTCTTCTGACCTGGTGATGCCCTCAGGCCAGATGCTATAGGATGCAGCATGAGGCCCTCATCTGGGGCTGAGCAGCTCCTGGCCATCCTCTTGGATTTCTTAGTCTCCAGAATCACAAACAAAATAAACTTCTGTTCTTTATAAATTATCCAGTATATAGCATTCAGGTATAGCAACAGAAAACAACCATAGCACCATTCTGCTGAAAACAATGTGAAATACTAGGTAAATTTCATAGTAAAAAAGATCATTGCCAATTTGGTAGCACTGAAGCCTTTAAATGATGGTTCACCATGAGGAAGGAGGCTTGAAGTTAGAAAGATAGTTTATCATCATTTGGTCCTGATGCTTTGCACATATGGTGGCTTTATGTGTGAGTGCATGATGGAGGAAGCCTGCTTATCTCACAGTAGCCAGGAAGCAGGAAGAAAGAATAGGAAGAGAAAGCCAGAGTTTCCCTGCTACCTTTAGGGAGCATGCCCATAATGTTTTCAGATCCTCCACTCATTAAGTCATTCAATAATATGTGAATGATCTCATCTCTTAAGGGTTCCATCACTTACCAATAATTGCATGGTTGGGCGATATTCTAGATACAAAGTGCACCCATGGGAATCTCCTCAGGGGACAGAGAAATGGGAAACCGTAGAAGGAGACTTGGGATTTAAAAATACATGTTTTTAAAAATGGGATAATTAAAAGCATTTGTAGGTTTACTTGATTTTATAAACTTTATTATAAAAACTTGCAAACATATACATATACCACACATCAAAATTAACTGTACTAAAAGTCAATACACCTCAGTGAACTTCTATATAGTTAGAATAGGCCCTTGGGACAGGAACAGCATAGCTTCACAATGAATTTTATGCTTTCAGTGTTAAATACATTTTATGCACTTATCCACCACCAAATCCCAAAAGTCCATGCTAGAATTAGAACTAGAAAAACAATTAGCTATATATTATCTTCTATAACGCATGTATGTTGATAACAATTATGAATAGAAATTGAGAAACTGACAACTCAGGATAGAGAAGGCTGTCCTTGAGTTAGCAAGAGGGTGAAAGATTAAGCAGAAGCAAGAGCTTGAGAGATAGGTGAGGACAATGTATCCATAGTAACAGGTGGAGCAGATTGTAAACACAGTGCTAGAATACTATGGGAACGTTATTATTATTATTATTTTTTTATGTTTTGTCAGAGAACAGAAACAAGCTGATAGAGGGTTTGCCAAGGTAAGAGGAGGTATAAAATGGCTTCATGGAATAATGGGGTAGAGAAATGTGGTAGGTTCACTTTAGCTAAGAATCTGAATTCAGGTCAGTTTGTGTGTATGTCTCTAGCACTGGCTAGCTGTGTGAGTGCAAGTACAGAGAATATACAGAACCAGATTCAGTTCAGGATTGTTTTTGCCAGGCAAATAGTAGAGTGAGAGACACAAAGATGGACTGTGTGAAGGAGGAAGGAAAGGAATACAAATTTAAGTTGAATAGGTAAGGGAACTCATTTGGGAGCTAGGCATGGTGACCATGGGATGGGTCAGTGGACTGAAATTCTTAGCAGGATAAGGGATTCTGAGGCATGAGGTACTGTGGCTTTCCTGGGTAGACCACAGCTCTCAGCATTGTTTGAGCATTTCCAATGTGGATGCATCTGACAACGGGGATGGTACTTGCTGTGGCCTGCTAGAGTTCCCTACAAGACCTGCTTTTCACATCTCCCCAAATCTCCAGCTCTCTTTTCTAGTGCTTGCTCAATAGTCCTCTGTGCCCTGCTAGGTCACCTGCTTCCCTTGAACAGCCTAGTCAAGCTTGAGCCTTTACATTTGATGCTTGATCTTTCATAAACAACCTTCTTCCACACATCAGCCTGGCTCAATCTTGTCTCAAGTGTTTGCTCAGGTACCTTCTGTGCCTGGCCACCATTATTAAAGAAGATGACGGTCCCAATACTTCCTAACCTCCTTCATGAGCTTATTTTTCCCTGAAGCACTCACTTATAATACATTAATTACATGAAGTATAAGCAGACCATATGCCCTAATTTATAGACTAGGACTGTAAAATAAAATCTTTTGTACACTGCTTAGAGGAAATATATCTCAGATCCCAAGATATTAAAAAGATAGGAAGACATTAAAATAATCATGTGACATTAACTGTAGGTGACATACAAAGGAATATAATTTCTACTAAGACTCTCTTGTTAACATTGACTTTGGTTAAGTAGGTATATGAATAATTTTAATCCATTAACAAAATTCAGCATTTTGAAAACCATTTTAAGAACTCTTGAAGGATGAGCAATGCCTGTCATATAATGATCTGTTTAAAGAGTGAGGATGTAGGCCATGTGAGCCTTTTGAAGGTTATACCTGGTCCCTGGGCAGAGCCCTTCCTCCCTCTCTGCTTGTCTGATATGAGGCAAGCCACCTTGCTCTGTCACAAGCTCCCTGCCATGAAACTCTGCCTCACCCCACTCAAGCCCAGAAAGAGTGGAGTCAAGTGACCAAGGACCGAGATCCTTGAAACTGGGAGCTGGAAGAAGCCCTTCTCTTGTAAACTGCTACAGAAATTCTGAATGTAAGAGCAGGATTAGAGAGTGACAAGTGGTTGCTGCAGTTGACACAGATGAGCTCACTGGCGTGATGGTGGCTTGTCCAACGCTGTGGGTCTTCTGGGTTTGGTACACAGGGACAAGATAGGAAATTAGTTTAGGATTGGCACCAGAGAGCAAGGAGGATCTTTATCCCATTGCCAGGCCCAGTGGTAGGAAGCATGGCTGTGAGAATCACTAGCCCTGGACAGTCACAGGAAAAATGTGTTTTCAAGGAATAAAAGTTTTAATAAAGCTTTTATAAGTAAAATGATTTTCAGGAAAATAAAAGGATATTGAAATAGAGATATTTTTGTTTTGTTTTTCCCCCAACAACACCTTATAAGTGTGACTCTATAGGCCACAGAGAACAGCTATCTGGAGCTAGGGCAAAATTAGGGCTCAGGAGAGCTTTGAGAAGGGGGAAACCTGGATGTGAGGAATGAGGGAGATTTGGGATTGCTAGAGGCACCTCTTCATTCTGTAATATTCACACAGCTTCCCAGGGGGATTACTTTGAGGTCACCATTGTTCTTAATTCCTGTTGGGGAGAAATAAACTGAGATATAGAAGGTTTAGGAACTTTCCTCATTACGGGGAATATTCTAGAACTCAAGTTAAAGCACCAACCCACTTTGATAGCACAAGCTCGTGCCTGGACTACAGTGGGCTCAAGAAAATGTGGTGTACCAGTGTTTATGATTGCGTCTCTGTGTCACCAAAATGAAATCTTACAGACAAGAGAAGAAAGTTTATTTACTGAGCAAAGAATAGGACTTCAATATTTATTAATTACATGTAACTGAAAATTTCGCCTCTCTCTGTCTCTGTCCATCTCTCCATCTTTCTGTTTCTCTTTCCCCCTTCCTCACTCACCCCTGCTCTCTCTGTGTGTGTCTGTGTGCTTGTCTTGTTCTTTTGGAAGCATTTCAGCTAGATGAGCTGGTCAGCAAGCTCCTGGGATCCACCTGTGTCTGCTCCATCAGCGCTGGGATTACTGGTGCTAGCCTTACTTCATGCAGTCTTTACATGGGTGCTGGGAAATCTGAATTCAGGAATTCATGCTTGTACAATAAACATGTTACCACTGAATCATCTCCCCCAGTCCCTTCATGGCCCTAAAAAATTGCTCCCTGAACAAGTTTATGCTGTGAGTATTCTTAGTCCTGTTCACATGGATGAGGATGGAGACATTCAGAGAAGAGAACATATGACTTAAAACCTATACTGTTTTTTATCATACCAACCAGTAGCATTGTGGGTACTATCACCCTGGGATAGCTGTATTCACTATGTAGCATGTAGAGGCCAGGTGAATGTTAAGGGTATTTACTATGAGAAGGTACATTAGTTCCAAAACAGAATTCTGGGACAGGATTGAGAATACACTCATTGCTTTTAAGATGGCGACATTGAATGGTGAATTGTTTTACTTTTTATATACTAAAACTATTTGTTCTTGTGGCTTCATTTCACATGATTCTATTTACAGTGCTGTTCACAGGTTGCTATGTCTGGAAAGGCCATCTCTTAATGCTTCCTTTCCCACTTAGCAATTAGTTCAATGCTTTATGTTTGAAAAGTAATGGCATATGCCAGTTACTTTGAGTCAGTCTGTTTGTTCTCCCTAAAACTCTTCTTACTCTGCACTTAGAGTCTCAGAAAACTTGTTGCGGTCCCTTCTTACACCATGCACTTTCACTTCTTCAGCGTTGACATGCATGGGCAAGGTCTTTATCATACTAGTGAATTATATTAGGACACACTTATTTGCTTTGCATTTTAAAACCATCCAAGGAGACCGCAAAGTGAGTGTTTGGTTATTTAGTATAGTCCCGATGTAGTTTCTACTTCAGCATTCTGTCTTTGCTGACTGCACCTTCACCTAGCTCTCAGCTCGACTCCACAGAGGGCTGTTTGGCTTCTTGAACTATCTGCCCATCAAACCAGAAGCCAGGAGCCAGAGCCCAGGCCCAGTGCTGTCCAGAAGATGTCTCTGTTTAGTAATTCTCTAGCAGATGATTCATTCTGCCATGGGTAGCGGCTCCAATAGAGCGTTTACTTCAGATAGTGAAACAGCACCGACCCTTAACTCCGTGGAACTGAAAGCTGAATTTTTGGGCTGCTTCACTCTAGATGATATTATATTCACAAGTCACTGGTTCCATTACTGATGTAGGAAGTGATATTGCTCAGCATCGGGACACCAGGTCTATTGAGAGGCCAGCCCTGACTACAACTGTCAGGCTCCCTAGCGGCAGCCTGTTCCTACTGGAACATTTTGCTTATTGCTTAACAAAGCCTAGTGAAAGCTAAGCAACCTCCAGGTTAGGATTAGCATGGGGGGGGGGGCGCTAAGGTTAGGGTTGGGGGGTTATGGTTATGGTTTGGGGGATTAGGGTTGTTAGGGTTAGGCTTGGGGAGTTAGTGTTAGTGTGAAGACAAGACTTACTTTGAGCTTTGATTGGAGAAGCCTTTCTTTGCAGTGAATTATAGTGAATGCAGATTCTCATGGCTGCTCAAGTGTTAAGAGTGAATGGTGATACTAGTTGAGTATAGTTCTAAATAAGACATTAATACCCCCCTTTCTAAGGCTCTCAAGACATCTCTAAAGTGGAGCGAAAGAATGTTAAGAGCATGAGGGTGGAGAGAAGGTCTATGAAATGCTATCTTTTGGGCATTACAAGGATGTTGTAATCATGCGCTCACAGCAGCTGTGGTTACCAGCACTGGGCCTGTTTGACTGAGTCTGTCTGCAGTCACTCCTAGATGGGAAAGGGACTCATGAGGCTCTATATCTCCTTGTTGAACTATTGGACACTGGAAGATCCAGGGAGTTGGAAAGCTATTGTCTTCACTTGTGTACCCTAGTAAGTCTGCTAGACTGCAATGCATAGTGCCAAACCCGCAGACACACAGACAGTCCTGGTTGAACTAAGTGAATCCTAATACAATACAAGAAGACATGATTGTACGAAAGGGATTAGTAGGGAGGTACAAGATTTGATATGGGTGGGAGGGAGGTAAGAGATGGTGGGGGTTGAAGTAATCAGAATGCATTATATGTGTGCATTAAATTGTCAAAAACAAATTTAATTTATAGATAATCAACTGAGGTAAAATTCACCTGTTATCAATTATATGCACTTAGATTGTACAGTACCATCCAAGGATGCTTTTCTTTTCTGACAAACACATACACCCATGAGACATTGCTTCAATGAGCACAAACAACACTGTTTTCCACCCTAAAGATTTCTGCATGCCATGTTTCAGCCCAGCAGCTGTCTCCACCTCCCCAGCGAACTGGACTGCTTTCTGTCTTCACAGGTTAATTAGCATTTTCTAGACGGGTATATAAGGGGACCCTGCAGTGTTCACTCCTCTGTATCTGGCTTATTTAATGTAGGACAATGATGCTGGGATGGCATATGTACTTTATGATACATATTATATGTATTCCTTCTTCTCGTGTCTTATTCCTTTGTTCCTCCTTTACTTCTCTTTTGGGTCATTTGAATGTGTTATTTAGAATTCTCTTTGTATCTATCTTCTGGTGTTTATGCACTATATCTGTGTTACTTTTTGGTAATATCCCTAGGTACTAGATTCTACCTTTGAGTACTTTATCAGTTTACTGCCTCTCACTTCCAAGCCAGCCTGCCTTCCTTCCTTCCTTCCTTCCTTCCTCCCTCCCTCCCTCCATCCCTCCCTCCCTCCATCTATCCCTCTCTCCCTTCATTTATTATCTATTTATTTATTGCTGTGAATTCTGTCATCCTTATTGGAGCTGGAACCACTAAGCAGTCCTTTGGCTGGCTCAGGTAGACTTGGCCAATAGAGGGCACTAGAGGGTTGCAGTCTGTGGCAAAGGCAAAGACCTCTTTTTCTGGCTCTTGAGTTCTTCCTTCTGTGTGGTTGCCAGCATAACAGCATGCAAAAGGTTCAGAGGCCCCCAGCCTCAGAGGACATTTCTGTCCAGGGCTTTCCCTGCTGCCTAGCTCAGGCCCTCTGGCGTCCTGGCGGGCCACGTCCTGTGCACCAGCTGTAACTAGCTTACATACTTTGCTGAATTTCTTAGCCCTCCGGAGGCTTTCTCCACAGACCACCGTATTCCACACATGCCAGCCAATTTCTTTGCTTCTGGAAGGCTATGTGTTCCTGCGGTGGCTCCAGTGCCTCTAAAGAGGTCTTAATCTCAGCCTCAGAGGGAGAAGGGTTCTTCTGAGTTCTTACCAATTACTTGTGTGATCTCCTACGTTGGCTGTAACTTAAAGCCCACCTCTGGGCATTTACAAAGTTAAACACATTTTACCGATTAGTAACTTTTTTCTATTACATTTTCTCTGTTTCGATAACTAGCATCTACCATTTGTCTAGACCTTAACTGACACAGTATACTTAGCTGTTTACAAGAAAAGGTAGTATTTAACAGAGTGTACAACCACCCCTCTTTATATTATTCTTGTCACATGTGTTGGGAAGAAGGCAACATTGTATCTACTTCATTGAAGGAGCACTTTCCATTTACTTACACTTTTACTGTGTCTCTTCATTCCTCAGTTTCCCGCAGCACCACTTCTTTAAAGCTAGGAGGTTGCTTTGCATTTCTCAGCATGCAGGTGTGTTTCTGTCCCATGCCCCTAGATCTTTATTTGCTGTCTGTACTTGTCTTGATGCTGCCTTCGTCCTAGAAGGATATTTTCAATAGGTATAGAACTCGGTTGCTGTGGCCTGTGGTTTTGGACAAGAGGTTTAAAGTCATTTGAGGGTTGATGAGATGGCTCAGCAGGTAGAGGACCTTTCACCAAGCATGATGACCTGTGTTCAATCCACAGGAACCATAGGGTGAAAGGAGAAAACTGACTCCCACAAGTGTCTTCTGACTTCCATGCATGTGCACACACATGCACACAAAATAAATAAATAAATGAATAAATAATCTTTTTAGCAGTTTTATTATACACCGCCCAAGTACATTTTTCTTATCATCTTTAATAGGGGTTTTCTCCCAAGAATTGTGTGCATTAATAGCTGTATTTGAGTAAGAATTCTATACAAATACAATTGTTCCAATAAGGAAATGAAGGAAGAAATGTTTTATGATACACAGACCATTTACGTGATTCGATCAAGTTACTCCTTTGGCCAGATATTTATGTTTACGACTATTAAAATGCTGAAGTCAGTGCATATGCTAGCCACCACACCAGTCTGTCATTCAGTCATTTGACACACATCTGTTTCCAAGGGAAAATGTGACATAGCGTTAGGGTCATAGGAGCTATGTTATATGAAGTTATGGGTTTCCTGGCTCTTGCTTAAAGTCTCAGCTAACACTAATACTGCCAGTACTTTCGATTGCTGGTGTTTTGAACATTTGCTATTTTGGGTTCATTATGGCTGATAACTGAATGCACTTGCATTTCTGAGGGTGCCATAGCCAACTCAATGTCCTGCCTAGTTGTAAACATCACTCAAATGGCTCTTTTGAGTCCTCTTTCTCCATGGCATCTAACTCTGATTGGAAGTGCTAATTGTGTCTTGGCCATGGCTATCAGCTGCTACACAGACAATTACATCTGTGTTTGAGTTGAAACATCTCCATTGTGGCCTGATGCTTGCCTGTCCCCCTAAGTACCAAACTTGGAATTAAGATTTTTATAAGTCACCATCTCTACATTAGATCCAGTAGTAACAATAGTTGTAATGACTTCTGCTACATGGAACCCAGCACCCAACATGTAATCCCCATATCAAATCCTCATTTCTCTGTTTCTACAGAGACTGGAAAAAAAAAAACTTCAGAGAAAGCCATATACATGATAAACCATCGGTCCTCCCAGGTGAACCCCAGAGACAGTTCAGGCACCACCACCTCCTGTCACCCTAGCCTCCAGTCTGAGGTGGTCTCCTTGAAAGTCTGCTCAGCCACTGGCTTCCATGTCACACTTGCTTGCTTAGTTTTGTTTGTATTTGTAATGCTTAGAGTTTGCTGAACTTCTTGAATGTGTAAATTTTTTTGTCTTCCAGGCTACCCTAGTCCCCAGTCCCCTCAGAAGTGGGACAGAAACGGGAAAAATGCTCATTGGACATGATGCCAGCCACCAAGACTTAAATATTTCCATGCTGCCCCTTTCATCCTGTTTCTGAAGGTAAATTAGACTGCGCTTGTCTCACAAACCCATTGGCTCTTGATCTCCTTTCTTGATCTTTTATGTCATTGCTTTTCAAATTGGATACTTTTCTTCTTTATGGTCATTGACTCTTTTATTTGACTTATTTTGATAATAAGCTCATCCAAAAGATTAGCTATTTTCACATACATACTAGTTTTCATTCTAACATTCCTATTTGGTTCTTTTTGTGTTTTCTGTTCTTTGGTGACACATTCCTTCACTGGGAGACCATTTCCTTCACTTCATTGATTGTAGTTTCAATAGCTGGGCTCAAGTCCCAATCTCAGTCCTGTTTCCAGCCCTTCCTTTCAAAGTGAAATGTTAGTGGTTGGTCCTGCTAGTTGTGGCCGCAAAGTATCAGTGACTGGACAGAGCTCCACAGAAAGGCAGGTCCCTCTCTTTTCATTTCCATGTCTTTTGGAATGCCCTTTCAACCTCCACTAGATTTGAAGGCATTAGTTCCTTTTTTCCTCTGAACAAAGAAATGACAGGTTTTCTCTCAGTAGTCACCAGATGCCAAGGACACTCTTACAGCTCACCCCTGGACCAAAGCCACAAAGGTAGAGAGTGCACTTGGCATCAAACCCACCTCACAAGTTCTAGCCTCCTTGTGAATTCTGGGACTTTCAAACCTCTCTACAGAGCTTTCAGTTAATGTTTTAATATTATGGGCAAGGTTTATAGTGGTCATTTTCTAGAGGTTCAGTCTGAAAGGAGATTGTGCCTCCTGTCTCAGAGGAAAACTCTCTTATCCACTACTTGTCATTATCTGGCTAGAAGGTATGACTCTCAGTCCATAAAAGCAGTTAGACAGAAACCCGAGTATCCATCTTCGGTAATTTTTTTTTCTACATGATACTCCCAACCTCAGGCTAGTTTTGCAGTTCAGGGTCATGTGACACTCCATAAACATTAATCCAGATGGACCACTGTGGAGTCATCTCTTGTCGATGTGTATGTGGCCCTATCAAATCATTTGGCTTTCTGCTACTCCTACCTGCACTGGTATGGCTACCTAACTTCCAGATGCCGAGACAGACAAGCTGCCATTTCTTCTCCAGGGTCTCCAGCTCCCTAGTGGTACCACAGAGAGGGACAGCTGGGCCCTTCCTCTCTCCAGACTTCCAGATATCTCTCTTCCCATGTCTTTCTCTGAGTGGTACTTCCTTGGTTCAGGCTTGAACAAATTCTTCCTTCAAGTCTCTTAGTGACAGACTATTGTTTTCCTGCAATGTCTGAAGTTTTCTTAAGAAGTTATGGTTCTGGAGCATCATAGCCAGAAAGATATAAGAGCTGCTTTTGTTTCTACTAGGTCAAATGTTTCCCCTGATGTTATGAGTTCAGAGCTGACCAATAGCTTGCATAAAGCAGAAGGAGAAAGGCCAGACAAAGAGAAAACATGAGCAGAGGAAAAAAAATCCTATAGTTTGATATCATAGACTATGATTCAGAGAAGAAAATATTTTATTCATCTCTAGGTCCCTAGTATGTATCCTAGTGTCTGGCATATGGTGATTTTCTAATAAATGGCTATTAAATGAATGAGCTAATTTTCCATATAACATGGGGAAACCTCATGACATATAACCTCTGTCCTCTGAGCTAGAAAATAGAGATAATAATGCTGATGGTGTTGTCCAAGATTAAATGGCAGTATGCCCACTTTGTGAAGATGGTTCTAATTGGAATGTGTTGTTGCTGTTGTTATGAATGTTTGCTGAGCTGAGCTAGAGCCTGGCATCTTTGTCTAAACCCCTGTGAATCCTCAGGTTCAGTCAACTGGAAACATGTATTCATCCCCGCCCTCCACCCCACATCCAGAGAAAATGTACCAATTCAATGTATTTCTGATGCTCTCCGAATTACTTACCCTCCTGATGACAGCTTTTATGTCAGTTTGCTTGATGGTCACTGGATGCTGTGAATCGATTTTAGATTAGATTTCACTCTGTATAGAATGACTAACAAGCCCTGGGCAAGTGGTGATAATATTGTGCCTCACCTTTAAAAAATAATTTGGCTATTTTCATATTTTACTTAGAATTGAAAGTGAGTTCTGATTACACATGGTAAGTACTTTTTGAGTGTTTATAGCAGGTTTTGTTTGTTTGTTTGTTTTTGCAGAACACCTGATGTAAAGTGAATGAGCTTATGTGTCTGTTGAAACTTTTATAAATGGTGTCTTAGTCAATGTTCTACCGCTGTGAAGAGACAACATGACCCCAGCAGCCCTTATAAAGGAAAACATTTAAATGGGTGGGAATCACAGTGGCATGTAGGCAGACGTGGTGCTGGAGAAGGAGCTGGGAGTTCTACATCCAGTCAGCAGGCAGCAGGAAGAGCCAGCCACTGGGCTTGGCGTCAGCATTTGGAACCCTAAAGCCCACCCCCAGTGACACATTTCCTCCATTAAGACCACACCTCCCTATGAGCCTATGGGACCACTTTCATTCAAACAACCACATTCTACTTCCTGTCTCCCGTGGGCTTGTATCCATATCATAATTCAGCTCAACTTCAGCAGTCCCCATCCATCACATTTTCAACTCTGTTTAAAAGTCCAAATTCAATCTCTTCTGAGATTCATGGTGATCTCTTTATTGTAACTCCCTGTAAAGCAGACCACATACTTCCAATATACACAATGGCACAGGGTATCCATTACCATTCCAAAGGGGTGGAAAGGGAGCCTAGTGAGGAAATACTGGACCAATGTAAGATCAAAAACAAGCTGGTCTGCATCTCCATGTCTGATGTCAAAGTGCTCTTCAGATCTTCAATTACTTTCAGCTTTGTTGATCACAACACTTTTTTCTCTCTTGGGCTGGTTCCACTCTCTGTTAGCAGCTTTCCTCAGCAGGTATCCCACAGTTCTGGCATCTCCAACATCTTGGGGTCTCCAAGGCAATCCAGGCTTCATCTTCACAGCTTCATACAATAGCCTCTCTAGGCCTTCATGCAGGGACACTTCTGACACATGTCTGGGCTCAGTGGCTTTCCTTAGTTGGAGAGGCAAATTCCGTAGCCCCTTTCTTGTATCTTTGACTCTAAAACCAGAACCACATGGCAAAAGCTGTCAAATTCTGCTAGGTGGGGCTGCAACATGGCCTCCTCACTCAAATACATTTTCACCAGCTTTCTGTTTTCCATGGTTTCTTTTACAGCCTAAACTTGGCTGTCCTGGAACTTGCTCTGTAGACCTGACTGGCCTTAAACTCAAAGATCTACCTGCCTCTGGCTTCCAGGTGCTAGGATTAAAGGCATACACCACCACACCCAGCTCTAAGCTTTTCTTTAATTTCTTTTTACAAGTTGGAAGCTAGATGAGTTGAGTCTTGCTCTGACATCATTACCCCCTTTATTCCATCTAGCATCAGGCTTTTCAAATTTTTTATTTTTTTATGCACTGGACTTCTTAGCTCCATTATACTTTCCAGTGCTCCTTCTCTCTTCAAACTACATTTCATATTTTTCTATGCTCAGCTTGCTCCTTTTCATTATATAACTGTGCCAGACTGGCCACTAATAACCAAGCAACACAGTTAATACTAGGCTGTTTTGAAATCTCCTCTACCAACACCATTAATTCAAAATTCTTCACTTTAGCCTCAGGCAGACTTTTTGAACAAGGGCCAAAATATCAGAAGAACAAGCTCTAGGGAACATCTTCTTCTCTGAAACCTCTTGAACTGGACCCCCACAGTTTAAATCACTCTCAGCACCATTGTCTTCCATGTTGCTACTAGCATGGCTGATAAAACCCCATTTAAAATGTTCAATAACTTTTCTAGTTCAAAATCCCAAAGTGTTCCATATTCCTCCAAACAAAAGCATGGTCAGGCCTATCACAGCAATACTCCAGTTCCTGGCAACATCTTCTATCTTAGTCAGTGTTCTCGTGTGGTGACGGGACACCATGACTATGGCAACTCTTATAAAGGAAAACATTTAACTGGAACTGGCTCACAGGTTCAGAGGTTTAGTCTATTATAATCATGGTGGGAAACATATGGGTGTGCAGGCAGGCATGGTGCTGGAGAGGTAGCTGAAGAGTTCTATATCTGGATTGTCAGGTGGCAGGAAGAGAGAGCCACTGGGCCTGGCTTGAACGTTTATAACCCCAAGGCCCACCCCCAGTGACACAGTTCCTCAATCAAGGCCACACCTACTCCAATAAGGCCTTACCTCCTAATCCCTGTCAAGTAGTGCCACTCCCTAATGACTAAGCATTCAAATATATGCGCCTATGGGGACCATTCCTATTCAAATACCACAGTGGCAAGTTACTTATTAATAATTTCTAATTTTTGATGTTTTTTTTTGTATAGGGAAAAAGCATTACTCATTTCTAGCAAATTTAGCTATAGGAAGGACTAGCCTAAACCTTAGTATCTCCCAGGAAGCTCCTCAAACATGACAGATTGCACATGAAGAATCTTGTATCATTTGTAAGCCACTTTTGGCAAATGGACGGACCTAGAAAAGAGTATATTGAGTGTGGTAACTCATACCTTGAAAGAAAAACACTGCATGATCTCTCTTATTTGAGGTTCATAGGCCCAAATCTTCAGATATATGTTTAGCTACCACCCCTCATCAGGGAACCTTCTCTTCACAACAAATAGAGATCATCACAGAAAACCACAGTTAAATGCAATGCAGAGATTAATGGATCATGGAGAGCCCAACCGCAACGGGTACATCTATACCACAGCTCCTGCATCTATAGCTCAGGGGACGTTAGAAGAGGATGTGGTGTAGATGTAACCAACCGTCTATTAAATAAGAAACACAGAAACAATGTAAAAGAGAAAGCCGAGAAGTCAGAGCTCAGAGCTAAAATCTCACCCTTCCTCCTGCTGTCCCAGCTTCGCGAAAAGAGACCTACTTCCTGTCGGTTCGTTTTTTTATAGTATGTTGTTCTGCCTTCTCATTGGTTGTAAACCCAAACACATGACTGCCTCGTCACTGTCTGAATGTACAGCCCCCTAGGTCTTAAAGGCATATGTCTCCAATGCTGACTGTATCCCTGAACACACAGAGATCTTATGGGATTAAAGGCGTGTGCCACCACCGCCACACTCTTGCTATGGCTCTACTAGCTCTGACCCCCGGACAACTTTATTTATTAACATACAATCAAAATAATAATTCAGTACAATTAGATTACCACCACAATGTGGAAAGATGTAAGAGCCAGAATACCAGCAGTCTGCTGTTAAACAGTTTCTTCTAGAAATTATTAACATAAGCAAGACTGGAACAGAGACAATATCAATAGGCATGCTAATACAAAGAGGAAAATATCATAGGGTCCTACCCCTAGACAAATGAGCTATGGGCAACTAATGACTACTGAGAGAGAGAGAGAGAGAGAGAGAGAGAGAGAGAGAGAGAGAGAGAGAGAGAGAGAGAGAGAGAGAGAGCCTCTTCCTAGGAATGAGTCTCTAATTGGTTTTCCAATACATGGTAGTTATCCTGAAACCATATACACACAACAAAAGCAGACCCAGAAGTTTGTATTATATTATCTGTGCATTCTTATACATCCACATATATGTAACACTAATCATCAAAGAAAAAGAGGCTATCAGTTCGAAAGTGGGAGCATTGAAGGAGTTGGAGGGAATGGATTTGAGAGGAGATGGAGGAGGAAAGGGTAGGGGGAAAGCGATGTAATTATGTGTTAATTAAAGTGTATTAACGACTTGTACCATGGCACACAGTATCTCAGACTTAAGATTCCGGTTCAACCATGGAAGCGAGGCTGTGAGGAGGACTTCAGAGAAGGCTAATGGCTTGTGAATTTTATATAATGTCTATCAAAGGGTTGACACAGGCTATGAGGGTTAGCAGGCAAGTTGCAAAGCAAGTCCCAGATCTCAGTGGTCTCTCCATGGAGAGATGGGGGTAAAGAGTGGTAGAAGGGAGAGTATGAGGGGACATTTATGTTGGGGGGTTCCATGTGCATAGCATGGAGATCAAGATCTACAGGTTAGAGATGCTGAGGAGTTGAACCTTGACTTCATGAGGATGCCTAGCCTTTGGGCAAGAAGTTTTAGTCAATAAAGAACTTTTCAGGAGCTTCCTTTATGTAAGACCTTGTACAAAATGCTAAGATTTCACATACACCTTCCAAAGTATTTTTAAAGTTCTCCCTCCACCTCTCTCTCTCTCTCTCTCTCTCTCTCTCTCTCTCTCTCTCTCTCTCTCTCTCTCTCTCTCTCTCTTACACACACACACACACACACACACACACACACACACACACACACACACCCCAACTCAGACGTTTTAAAAAGGAGAGCCTTCCTGTAGATTATATAGAATGGATTTTGAAGGTACAGTTTGATGTTGAAAGCTGTGCTTTCTTTGGAAAATTATTTAACTTTTCTGTGCTTCAGTCACATTATCAGTAAAAATAAAATGATGTTATGGCAAGTGTGAGGATGAAAAACGAGTGCTTTTGTGCTCAGTTTTAGAATGGTAGTTATGTTCTCAGTAGCTGCTGTCTATTTACTGTTATTTTGTGGAATTGGGAATATTGGGAGCCAGCTGTTTGCAAGGCTAGTAATGAGTGCTTATGAGTAATTTTGCTGAGATAAATACACTTGAATTCAGTGACAAGAGAAACAGAGGGGAGTGAGTCAGTGGGAAAGCTGGGTTTGGATTTAAAAGGAGGCTCAGAACTAATGAGATGTCAAAGGTCTCGATCTGGAGAGGAAGCACAGTTGGGCACCCCCGTGAGAAAGCCTACACAGGGCTTAAATATGGGATCAGAATGCCCCATGGAGTCTAGCACCTGAAGATGGTTATCTGATACCTGAAGTAAATAGAGACCTGCTACTAAACAACTTGGTGTTGGGTCCTTGGGACAGCAGCTTCTGTTTTACTTGCCTGTCATCAAGCCTTAGGTATGTCCTGCAGTTTGCCTGTGCTAAGATTGGTCATTGAAACCTGAGTTTGACTAGTAACAGCAATCCTGTAGCTGCTCCTGTTCCTATTAATGATAGTATCTACTGAGTGCATGAGTCAAGTTTATAACATGCTTTATTTGCACAAATCCCACGAGGGACCACCTTATTTCCATTTTCCAGATGAGAACTTTAAGCACCAAGAAATTGTTTTGAGAGATGACAGGTTGGAAAGAGAGATGGTTAAATCTCTGCTCTTCACAGGTCTTCAAAAATCTGGAAGAACAGAGCTCTTAAATAAGAGAGAGAGAGAGAGAGAGAGACAGAGAGAGAGACAGAGAGAGAGACAGAGAGAGAGAGACAGAGAGAGAGAGACAGAGAGAGACAGAGAGAGAGACAGAGAGACAGAGACAGAGAGACAGAGACAGACAGAGAGACAAAGACAGAGAGACAGAAAGACAGAGACCAAAGTAGTTCAATTCTAGGAAACAAGTTGTTATCTAGCAGACAGAGGGCAGGAGGAAGGGGATGGAGAGAAAGAAAACTGAGAGCAGAACTGTGTATCTAGCCCAGTGTTCCACTCAGCAGATGTTGAATGTAAGTGACCATGAGATAGAGAAGAGGAGCCAGGGTCAGTACCATAAACTCAGCTGCTGACTCTCTTGCGCTGAGAACTATCCTGGAAATTAAACCCACAGTTTCCCCACTGTGTGGTCTTGTGCAGCTGTGTTGGATCACCTTCATATTCAAGGAATGAAACCCATCTCCTGTAGGGCTGATGAGGTTGGCTTGGTTGGAACTACTGGGAAGTGGTCTGTAGATCTCCAACTTTAAACTTACCTAGGAAATTGACAAGAAAGCGCTGATCATAAATAATCCTTCTTGATGAAGACACTGTCTGGTTAAAGGAAGCTCCTTATTTCTTATCCCACTGAGGAGCGGCAGAGAAAGCCTGAACAACTTAATACACTCAAAGTTCAGAACATGAGTATGAGCCATTGTGGTTTCTTCCTTCAACATAGGTTAGCCCTTGATATCTGAGGTTCCTACTTCTTCAGATTTAACCAAACACAGACCATAGATATTCAAGTGTACTGAAGATGTACATACATGTTCTCATTATTATTCCCCAAACTATAGCCCAATAACCAGTCATAAGTAATTTACATTGTATCTGGCATTATAAATAATCTAGAGGGGGTTTAAAATCTACCAAAGGCAGGACACAAATGATCTGCAAATACTATGCCATGTTACATAAGCAACTTGTGCAACCCTGAATTTTGGTGTCCCAGGGGGTCCTGGAACCAACCCACCATGGATATTGAGGAACAGTTCTATTTGAGAGTGGAGTTGATTAGATTGCTGCTGAAATCTTTTATTGTTTAGATTGCAGATTTTCTGCTTGTATTTTGCTGTGCCTGTCACAAGCTTTATTTAATTTCAATGTTTTTTTCCAAAGTGAATTTTCCCTATACACCAAAGAAACAGAAGGTGAAAAGCAGCTGAAATGCCCTCAGAACTCTCCCAGCATTGTTCAATGATTAGATAAGAGGAGAGGTCCCTGAGATTTCCATTTCAATCAAGTTTTCCATTAATGAAGAGATTGACTTATTCCCTAGTTTAAGCTCTTACAGACAGCAGCAGGTTGCTATGTTATGGGGAGCAATAAGCAATTTGTCCTATGACAATAGACAACCCTCACCAATTTTAAAGTCAATATCTTTGTAGAGGTCTAGTGACAGGAAGGTAAAGACCACCTCAGGCAGTATCTGGGCTCTGGTAGTCCAGGAGTCATGAGAGTTTTGTTGTAACCAGTTAAGACAATGTCCATCAGGAATGGGACAGTTTTCCCTTTGGGCACTGGAATATTTCTGCTGAAACTGTTTTGGGGAAGTCTTTCAGAGGACAATAGTTGAACCCAAACCTGTGGTTCTGACTGCTTCTCAGGGCTTAGCTTTCCCTGAATTTTGTCAAACTGATTTCTGACTTTTTTGGCCTGAATTAGGATAGGATGGCCAGTGTGAATTTTAAGGGATTGTTCTAAATGTCAGTAGATTTGAGAGAAACACATTTGGATTGCTCTGTAATGTTAACTGGTGGAAGCGAGGAGGAGATTAGACACAGGGAATTGGGGTGTGAATGTTCAGCAAGGTAGTGTGGTTCTTGTGACCTTCAGCTCTTTGTAGCTGTGTTATTCTAAAAGACCACGGGTCCTAGTGGCCTCTTCTGATGTCTGGTACAGAAATATCCACACACATGCATGAAAAACTTTGCACCTCCTATTCCAAACGTGTAGAGTGGCACATCTTTCTGAATAATTATGGGTAACCATAACCAAAAAATAAAGCTACGTCCAAAGACAATTTGGACAGATGTCTCAGGGCAAAACAAGGGTCATGAAAAACTTGCCTCTGTTGTTTGAATCTTAGATGGTCTTTTTAATAAAAAAAAAACCCAGAGCCAGATATCAGGGTGGAAGCTGAAAGATCAGAGAAGCAGAGCAGCCAGCCACTAGTTCTTACCTCTACAAAATCCTCAGCTTAAAGAGAGTGAGCTTTCTTATGCCTTATATACCTTCCTCTTCCCAGACATTACTTACTGGGATTAAGACATGTGTTCTTCCCAGTACTGAGATTCAAGGTGTGTGCCACCACTTCCTGGCTCTGTTTCTAGTGTGGCCTGGAATTCATAGAGATCTAGAGGATCTCTGCCTCTGAGTGATAGGATTAAGTGTGTGCCACCATTGTCTGACCTCTATGTCTAATCTAGTGCTTGGCTCTGTCCTCTGATGCTCAGGCAAGTTTATTAGGGTACACAATATATCACCACACAAGGGTCCTGGAAACTTGCCTCTGTGGTGTTATAATTTCCCTGCTCATCCCCTGTAGTTTCAATACTTACCTCCTAGAATTTACAGGCTCAAATTTATAGCCCTATACATGGTTATGGTGTTGGAAGTTGGGGAATTTTGGGGGGTAATTAGGGTTTGATAGAGTCATGAAAATGGGGTTTCTATGGTAGCATTTTATAAGGAAGAGGTAGATATTTGAGCTCTTCTTAACTTGTGATGCCCTCTGCCATGTTATAATACAGCAAGAGGCCCTCATTAAGTGCCTGTACCATAGCACATAGACTTTTACGTGAAATAAACCTATGTTCTTTATAAGTTACTTGATCTCAGGTATTTTGTTAAAGGAACCAAAAATGGGCCAAGACAGTATCACAATCTCCTGTGTTGATTCATCAAGGCTAGTGACCCATGCTATTCTTGCTGCCTAAAATCTAGACATTGGTGAACTTCCAACCCAAGTTCTTGATTAGGCCTGATTAGAAGATCATAGGACATTTGAGAAGAGAAGTGGCTGTTAGCTGTACCACTTCCTCTGCTGTGCATTGGATTCTCAAGAGGAAAAGGAGTTTGGGGATATTTGTACAGTGTGTGAAGGTGCATTTCTGTGATAGGTGTCATAAAGAGCTAAATGGCCAATAGTTAGGCAGGAGGTATAGGTGGGACTTCTGAGCAGAGAGAAAGGAAGAGGAGGAGGAATCTAGGTGTATGGGAGATCCCAGAGGAAACAGGTAGTACAAGATGGAAGGGAGGTAACACCATGTGATAGAACACAGATTAATATAAATGGGTTAATTTAAGGTATACAAGCTGGTTAGGAACAAGTCTAAGTTATAGGCTGAGCTTTCATAATTAATAAGAAGTCTCCATGTCATTATTTGGGAGCTGACTGGTGGTACAGACTCATTACAAGAAGGTGTTTGACATTCTCATCAAGCCCCCATGGCCCAGGCCCACTGAACTTGCCCCACTGAACTCCTGCTTCTTAGACACATAAAACTTTGTGCCCTGCGATAGAAATTTTATCAGAATTATCCAGGAATTAAAGAGGAAGAGTCTTGACAGTGTTTTCAATATTTCCTGGGCTGATTCTATGGGAAAATCCTGATAATATGCTCTGTGATTGGGCTTCCTTTTGGGCTGAAGAGAAGCCCCCAAAATCCAGAGTCAGCACTAAAGATAGGGAGGCTCCTTCTCTCACTCCACATGGATTCAAATACATACTTCTTTCATGTTATAGACACTATCCCCACACCCTTACCAAAATGCAATGAGTGCAATTTAAGGCTCCATTCCAGGGAAGTTAAAGAACACAATCTCAAACTGTTAATCAAAGGGAAGAAATATAGAGAATCACAGCAAACCTTTTGGGGAGAAGAATGTGGGTGACAGAGATAAGGCCAAGAACAGAGCTAGCAAGATGGAAGAGGAGCGTGATGCTGAGGACTCAGCAGGAAAAGAGAAATCCAGAGGGCAGACCAAGTGATGGGTGCTCTGCAGCTCTGAACAGTGCCTCTCTGAGCTGCTTCCTTTAGGCACAGTTTTCTGTTTATTTAAATGGTGGGATTTGAGCTCTGGAACACTAACAAACTGATTAACCAGAATCAGTTCTATAATTGCCATTTATTCTTAATCCTTTGAATGGGAAAATGTTCACCTGGCCAGATGGGAAAATGCTGATAGCTGGAGAGGCCACTGTGTGGCAACTTGATCACCTTATTATGAGGGGGAGGAAAAGGGGGTCATATTTCTTGAGTGCCTACTTGTTAGGGACAGTTATATTTATTTGAATAATTTTTAATAATAACAGGCATTCTATGAGTTTGCAAGAAAGGTTCGAGGGAACATGTATTCATTAAGTGGCTGGGAAGGTCTTGTACAAATATCCAAACACTTCATGGTCTCATGTATTCTCTCTAAGATGGCTGTGGACATAAACTCAAAGAATGCTTATTGCGGGAAACATTAAATGCTGAAAATTGTGAGAGAGGAGATGAAATCTCAACTGTCCAACCATCCTGATTCTTCACTAGTAGAATAATTTTTTTATTTTGTTAGATTTCCTTAGATGTTACTGTATTTAAAACAACTTTCTTCTCAGTATAATATTATTAAAATTTATGTTTATCTTAAAACATGGCAACAAGAAACATAAATTATTTTAGTGCATAATGAAAATCATAAAACAAACACAATTTGGAGCCAGAAGGCTCAACTGTATGAATGTCACTTCAGAAACTGTATGTGCAACACAGTTGACCCCAATACAAAACATAGCTTCATGTTTTGAAAAGATTTATTTATTTGTTATGTATGCAGTGTTCTGTCTGCATGTCTGCCTGCATGCTAGAAGAGGGCACCAGACCAGATATCATTATAGATGATTGTGAACCACCATGTGGTTGCTGGGACTTGAACTCAGGACCTCTGGAAGAGCAGCCAGTGCTCTTAACCTCTGAGCCATCTCTTCAGACCCCCTTTTTAACATAACTTATTTATTGATTCTTTGAGAGTTTCACATCATGCACCCCAATTCCACTTATTTCCCAGTCCCTCCATATCTGCCCTTCACCCCTGCAGTGTCTCACCAAAAGAAAATAAAAGTTTAAAATAAAAACAAGACATAACAAAACAAACAAGTGAAACAAAACAAAAAACCTTTTCCCTCCTTTGTCTTTCCCACTTTTCCAACACCTCTTCATTCTTCCTGGTGGCACTGGGATCAGAGGTGAGTCACAGAGTATACCCTTTCGTCCAATCATCTTTACTTGCAAATGTTCATTGCAATTAGTCCTTGATCTGGCTCAAAGCCTCTGGCTTCTGGCATAACATCATCACTGGACCCTCACTGAAACTCCTCTCAGATATCCTGTGGCCACTCCGTGTCATGGAGATGCTTCTGGTATTGTACCACAGGACCAATCCCTTCACACATTCCAATAGGTCATAGATGGGGTAGATGTTAGGGTGGGCCAATCCAGGGCCCTGGATATGGGCCTGGGTGGTAGTTGAACTGGTCAGTCCAGGCCACTGGGGCCACCCCCATCAGATGAGGGGTGGTACCATCGTTCCTGAGCGCAGGGGGCTCAGCTGTCCTGTGGGGGTTGCGGCCAGTTCTCTTGCTGCAGTGTCCGGTGAGGATCAGGGACAGCAAAGGGCAGGGATGGCTAAGCAAGGCCCTTTGATTTCATCACTCATGGTTCCTATGGACTCGTGAGGTGATATGGGCCCCAGACATCAACACAGACCTCAGCTGCATCAGGACTAGGGACCCAGACATGGTAATTGGCAGTAACTTGGGCCTGGACAAATCATGACCCCACTCTGATCTATATGACCCTGGCTGCATCATGGCCTTCAGACTTCAACAAGGCCACAGGTTGTGACCCAGACCCTGGGTTTCCATGTGGCCTTTGTTGGCAACATAGGCCATGGACTTTAACACAGACCCTGGATGTGGTAGGACCATAGACCCAGACATGGTCCTCAGCAGCAGCCTGGGCTTGGATGTCACCACAGCCTCAGGTGACAGTGCAGGCCACTCAAATTGGCATGGCCCTAGTGGCAGTGTGGGCCCTTGGACACCAACATGCCCCTAGGTGGCAGCTCAGACCCCAGGCATCTGCATGGCCTTTGATGGCAATAGGAAACTTGGATATCAATGGGGACCCTATCTGCTATAGAGCCACAGACCTGGATGACACTAGGGCCCAGGCGGCAGCATAGGCCACTCAGATCCATGTGGCTCTGGTGGTGGCACAGCCCTTGGACACCAACAAAGCCACAGGTTGTGGCCCAGACCTGGGGCTTCTATGTGGCCTTTGGTGGCCCATGGATATTAACACAGACCCTGGCCTTCAGCAGCATCCTTGGCATGGGGTGGGGTGGGGTGTCACCATGGCTCCAGGTTGCAGAGCAGGCCACTCAGATCAGCATGGCACACCTACAGCATAGCTCATGGACACCAACATGGTCTCAGATGTCAGGCCAGATCCTGGGCATCTGCATGGCCTTTGATGGCAACAGGAACCTCAGATATCAACAAAGACTCTGGCTATGGCAGGCACAAGGACCCAGACATAGCTCCAGCTGCAGTCTGGGCCTGTATGATGCTATGGCCCTAGGTGTCAGCACATGTCACTCATGTCTGCATGGGCCCAGCAGTATCACAGTCCTTGGGCACCAACATGGCCACAGGTGGTAGCCAGGATCCTGGGCCTCTGTGTGGCCTTTGGTGGCAACTTGGGCCATGGATATCAAAATAAACCCTGGATGTGGTAGGACCATAGACCCAGACATGACCCTTATCAGCAGCCTAGGCCCAGACCTCACTCTGGCCCTGGATGGCCACATCAACCTGTTTCTCACAACCTTCACTTCTTCAGTTCTGCCTCTTTCCACAGCATGTGAACTGTTCCACTTCTCTTTCTCTCCCATTTCTCCAACACATATTTACTCATCATAATGGCACCCACCCTTTGGGCACCACAAGGTACCAGGCAGGTCATGGATGTCTTAAGGACCCAGGCTGGCCTGTGGTGGCTAGCTCCCACCTGATCCTACCACATGGGCATCAGTTGGGCCCATGTATATCTTCCCACCAGCCCAGGCCTTGAGGATCCAGGCTAGGCTTGCTTCATCTTTTTTGATGTTGCAGATGTTTGTATTTTGAGTAAGAGATTCTGCAGTCACATGGTCTAGAAAAAATGGCTGAATATTGGGGGAATTAATTTGGGATAATGCTCTTGTACAATGGTTTAATAAAATGCTGATTGGCCAGTAGCCAGGCAGGAAGTATAGCCAGGGCAAGCAGACCAGGAGAATTCTGGGAAGAGGAAGGAAGGGCCGAGTCAGGAGTTACCAGACAGACACAGAGTAAGCAAGATGACAAAGCAGAACTGAGAAAAGGTACCAAGCCACATGGCTAAACATAAATAAGAACTATGGGTTAATTTAAGTGTAAGAGCTAGTCAGTAATAAGCCTGAGCTAATGGCCAAGCAGTTATAATTAGTATCAGCTTCTGAGTGATTATTTTATAAGCAGCTGCAAGACCACGGGTGAGATTTGTCTGGACTGTGTGGGGCCGAGCCAGACACAGGAAAACTTTTGTCTACTGGGAATATTATTAATTAATTAATATTATTAATTAATGTGTGTTACTTTTGTTTATGTTTCATTTGTTTAACTCTGTGAAGCTGTGTTATTCTGCCTGTGTAAAACACCTGATGTTCTAATAAAGAGTTCAATGGTCAGTGTCGAGGTAGGAGAAAGTATAGGTGGGGCTGGCAGGCAGAGAGCAAATATAGAATGAAGAAAAAGAGATGGAGTAGTGAAGAAGAAGCAGCCAGAGAAGGAGGAGGACTCCAGGGGTCAACCACCCAGCTACACAGCAAGCCAGGGAATAAGAGTCAGATTTACAGAAGTAAGAGAATGGAATAATTTAAGTTAAGGAAAGCTGGCTAGAAACTAAGTCAAGCTAAGGCTGGGCATTCATAATTAAGAATTAGCCTCCATGTGTGATTTATTTGGAAGCTGGGTGGTGGGCACCCCCAAAAGACCAAAGACCAACCAGCAACAGAATATCCATCAGAAATTATGGTCCATAGCAGTTCTCATTGAGAGGCGAGGACCATGATGTTCTGGTAGAGAATGACTTAGAAAGTCAGAGTTTTATAGATGCTATGGGAGGGTCTTTCTGTATGCTGTGAAAATGTGTTGCTCTCATTAGTTGATAAATAAAGCTATTTGGCCAATGGTGAGGCGGAATAAGCTTAGGTGGTTACATTCAAACTGAAGATGGAGATGAAGAAGGGTGGAGGAGTCAGAGGAGATCTTATTCAACTGCCCAAGGAACTAGATGCCAGTAGTGCTGTGGGATGGTCTTTTTGTACGTGTGAATATATGTTGCTGCCATTGGTTGGTTAATAAAGAAGCTGCTATGGCCTATGGCAAGGCAGAATAGAGTCAGGTGGGTTATCCAAGTAGCGAGACAAGGAGAAGAAAGTGGAGTCAGAGGAGATACTAAGTGCTGCCAGGGGGAGCAAGATGTAATGGAACACAGGTAATTCCCACGAAGCCATATGGCAAAATATAGATGAATAGAAATGGGTTAATTTAAGATAAAAGAGCTGGTTAGCAGTACAGTAAGCCTAAGCCATAGACCAAACAGTTTATAATTAATATAAGCCTCTGTGTGTTTACTTGGGATGGAGTGGCTGTGGGACACAGGAAAACTTCCAACTACACATAGAAGCCATGAACATAGTCAGATCACTTGACATAAAAATATAATTTTTCTGTGGTTTTTACCTAAGAATTAAGGAAATAACTCAGAGAAAAGTCATGTTATATGGCAAAGGTACTCATTTTTATGTTGTTTCTAATGATGATTAATTGACAACAGACTTTAATAAGTTAAGTGGACTGTTAAATAAAATGATGCTACTGTGCATTGTGATACGATTCAGGCTGAACATCCTTGATCTAAAAGCTGAAATCCACATGCCCAGAATGTGAGACTTCCTGAGCACTCACAGGATGCTATAAGTGACACTTTCTGGTGGTTCGCCATGCACAATCTTACTTTCATGCATAACTATGCATGGTGATGTGTGCGCCTATAATCCTAGAACTTGGGACCTGTGGCAGAAGGATCTAGATAGAGTTCCAGATGAGTCTGGGCTATACCACAAGACCTTGTCTTAGAAAAACAGAGCAAAACAAAACTATGTTGAATAAGAGTGCCTTTCAGATATGTGTACATGAAACAAATAATTTTTTTTTGTTTAGACTTGTGCCCCATCTCCCAAATGTCCCATTTTATGTATGCCAATATTCTGAAATTCTTGAAGTGTTTCAGATTGGAAACAGTTCTGGTTCTAAGTATTTTAAATAAGATGGCACCTATCTATTGGAGACTGGTAGCCAAACATACGTGTGGGAAAGGGACACATGGGGAGGAAGGATGTTAACAGAGGTGGGAGGGCTAGAAGCAACCCAAATGCAACATGGGAGGGGTGAGAGCAATTGTAATGCATTGTATACACGTGTGATTTTTTCAAAGAATAAATTCAATGAATACAAAAACCACCTGCTGCTTCGTGGCCTACTGGCTAGATCAAAGACAGGATAAAAAGGCACCTGACTCTGTGGAGAGCAGCCATTAACTATCTGGGCCAGTTGCAACACAGTAACAGACCAAAGATGAACAGAGTGCTAACGATCATGCTGACTTTGATTTGCTTAGTGCTGACCGTCTGCTGTGCTCTGGACACACATTATACTCTTTCATCTCCCCTAAACCTTTGTATTACTATTATGAATATTTTTCTCATCCAAAAGAAACTCAGGCTCAGAAATGTTCCTTTGCCAAGGCTAAAAAGCTAGAAAGTGAAAGAAGGCCTTGTGCTGGGTATTGTGACACTAGATTTTTATTTTATTTTATTTTTATTTTTTACGATACTATTCAGTTCTACATAACAGCCACAGATTCCCTTGTTCTCTCCCTTCCTGCGCCCCTCCCCTTCCCCCCAGCCCACCCCCCATTCCCACCTCCTCCAGATCAAGGTCCCCCCCCCCCGCAGGACTGAGATTGACCTGATAGACTCAGTCCAGGCAGGTCCAGTCCCCTCCTCCCAGATTGAGCCAAGCGTCCCTGCATAAGTCCCAGGTTTCAAACAGCTAACTCATGCAACGAGCCCAGGACCTGGTACCACTGCCTAGATGCCTCCCAAACAGATCAAGCCAATTGACTGTCTCACCTATTCAGAGGGCCTAATCCAGCTGGGGCCCCTCAGTCTTTGGTTCATAGTTCATGTGTTTCCATTCATTTGGCTATTTGTCCCTGTGCTTTATCCAACCTTGGTTTCAACAATTCTCGCTCATATAAACCCTCCTCTTTCTCACTAATTAGACTCCCAGCACTCCACCCAGGGCCTAGCCGTAGATGTCTGCATCCAGATTCCTCAGTCCTTGGATGGGGTTTCTGGCACAACTATTAGGGTGTTTGGCCATCCCATCACCAGAGTAGGTCAGTCCCGGGTGTCTCTCAACCATTGCCAGCAGTCTTTTGTTGGGGTATCTTTGTGGATTTTTGTGGGCCTCTTTAGCACTTCATTTCTTCCTTTTCTCATGTGGTCTTCATTTACCATGGTCTCCTATTCCTTGTTCTCCCTCTCTTTTCTTGATCCAGCTGGGATCTCCTGCTCTCTTTGCCTCGACCCTCGCCCTTCATTGCTCCCACTCATGGCCAGGCTGTTCATGTAGATCTCATCCATTTTTCCATCATTGGGTGATCTCCGTGTCTTTCTTGGGGTCCTGTTTTCCAGGTAGCCTCACTGGTGATGTGAGTAGCAGTCCAGTCATGCTTGTTCCACATCTAGTATCCTCCTATGAGTGAGTACATACCATATTTGTCTTTCTGAGTCTGGGTTACCTCACTCAGGGTGATTTTTTTTTTCTAGATCCATCTATTTGCCTGCAAACCTCATGATGTCATTGTTTTTCTCTGCTGAGTAGTATTCCATTGTGTATATGTGCTACAATTTATTTATCCGTTCTTCAGTTGAAGGGCATCTAGATTGTTTCCAGGTTTTGGCTATTACAACCAATGCTGATATAAACATAGCTGAGCAAGTGCTCCTGTGGTATAATTGAGCATTTCTTGGGTATATGCCCAAGAGTGATATAGCTGGATCTTGGGGGAGATTGATTCCCAATTTTCTAAGAAAGCGCCATATTGATTTCCAAAGTGGTTGTACAAGCTTGCATTCCCTCCAGCAGTGGAGGAGAGTTCCCCTAGTTCCACATCCTCTCCAGCATAAGGTATCTTCAGTGTTTTTGATCTTAGCCATTCTGACAGGCATAAGGTGGTACCTCAGAGGTGTTTTGATTTGCGTTTCCCTGATGATTAGGGATGTTGAGCAATTCCTTAAATGTCTTTCAGCCATTTGAGTTTCCTTTGTTGAGAATTCTCTGTTTAGTTCTATAGCCCATTTCTCAATTGGACTTTTGGTCATTTTGATGTCTAATTTCTTCAGTTCCTTATATATTCTGGATATCAGTCCTCTGTCAGATGTGGGGTTGGTGAAGATCTTTTCCCATTCTCTAGGCTGTCACTTTGCCTTGTTGACCGTATCCTTTGCTCTACAAAAGCTTCTCAGTTTCAAGAGGTCCCATTGATTGATTTTTTTCTCTCAGTGTCTGTGCTACTGGTGTTATATTTAGGAAGTAATCTCCTATGCCAATGCGTTCAAGACTACTTCCTACTTTCTCTTCTAGCAGGTTCAGAGTAGCTGGATTTATGTTGAGGTCCTTGATCCACTTGGACTTAAGTTTTGTGCACGGTGACAGATATGGATCTATTTGCAGCCTTCTACACATTGATATCCAGTTATGCCAGCACCATTTGTTGAAGGTGCTTTCTTTTTTTCCATTTTACACTTTTGGCTTCTTTGTCAAAAATTATATGTTCATAGGTGTGTGGGTTAATGTCAAGGTCTTCAATTCGATTCCATTGGTCCACATATTGGTTTTTATGCCAATACCAAGCTGTTTTTATTACTGTAGCTCTATAGTAGAGCTTGAAGTCAGGGATTGTGATGCCTCTAGAGGTTGTTTTATTGTACAGGATTTTTTTGTCTATCCTGGGTTTTTTGTTTTTCCATATGAAGTTGAGTATTATTTTTTCCAGGTCTGTGAAGAATTGTGTTGGCATTTTGATGGGGATTACATTGAATCTGTAGATTGTTTTTGGTAAAATTGCCATTTTTACTATGTTGGTCCTGCCTATCCATGAGCATGGGAGATCTTTCCATTTTCTGACATCTTCTTCAATTTCTTTTTTCAGGGACTTAAAGTTCTTGTCATATAGGTTCTTCACTTGCTTGGTTAGTGTTACCTCAAGGTAGTTTATGTCATTTGTGGCTATTGTAAAGGGTGATGTATCTCTGATTTCCTTCTCAGCTTCTTTGTCCATTGTATATAGGAGGGCTACTGATTTTTTTGAGTTGATCTTGTATCCTGCTATGTTGCTGAAGGTGTTTATAAGCTTTATCAGTTCCTGGGTGGAATCTTTGAGGTCACTCAAGTATACTATCATGTCATCTGCAAATAGGGAAAGCTTGACTTCTTCCTTTCCAATTTATATCCCCTTAATCTCCTTATGTTGTCTTATTGCTCTGGCTAGAACTTCAAGTACTATATTGAATAAGTATGGGGAGAGCAGACAGCCTTGCCTCGTTCCTGATTTTAGTGGAATCGCTTTGAGTTTCTCTCCATTTAATTTGATGTTGGCTGTTGGCTTGCTGTAAATTTCCTTTATTATGTTTAGGTATATTCCCTGTATTCCTGATCGCTCCAAGATTTTTATCATGAAGGGGTGTTGGATTTTGTCAATTGCCTTTTCTGCATCTAGTGAGATGATCATGTGGTTTTTTTCTTTGAGTTTTTTTTTTTATATGGTGTATTACATTGATGGACTTTCGTATGTTGAACCACCCTTGCATCCCTGGAATGAAGCTTACTTGATCATGGTGGATAATTGTTTTGATGTGTTTCTTGGAGTCTGTTTGCCAATATTTTATTGAGTATTTTTGCATCAATGTTCATGAGGGAGATCGGTCTGTAGTTCTCTTTCTTTGTTGTATCCTTGTTTGGTTTAGGATCAGGGTAATTGTAGCCTCATAGAAGGAGTTTGGTAATGTTTCTTCTGTTTCTATTATGTGGAACAATTTAGAGAGTATTGGTATTAACTCTTCTTTGAAGATCTGGTAGAATTCTGCGCTGAAACCATCTGGTCCTGGGCTTTTTTTGGTTGGGAGACTTTTAATGAATGTTTCTATTTCCTTAGGGGTTATTGGACTATTTAAGTAGTTTATCTGGTCTTGATTTAACTTAGGTATGTGGTACCTATCCAGAAAATTGTCCATTTCTTTTAGGTTTTCCAGTTTTGTGGAGTAGAGGTTTTGAAATATGACCTGATAATTCTCTGGATTTCCTCAATGTCTGTTGTTATGTCCCCCTTTTCATTTCTGATTTTTTTGATTTGGTTTCTCTCTGTCTGTCTTTTGGTTAGTTTGGATAAGGGCTTGCCTATCTTGTTGATTTTCTCAAAGAACCAACTCTTTGTTTCATTAATTTTTTGTATTATTCTCTTAGTTTCTAATTTATTAATTTCACCTCTCACTTTTATAATTTCCTGGCGTCTATTCTTCCTGGGAGAATTTGCTTCTTCTTGTTCTAGAGCTTTCAGGTGTGCTGTTAACTCACTAGTGTGGGATTTCTCCAACTTCTTTATGTGGGCATTTAGTGCTATGAATTTCCCTCTTAGCACTGCTTTCATAGGTGACACTAGATTTTGCCTGCCCAGCTGTGACACGGCTGAAGCTTGCTCATAGACTGTGAATCTGTGACTCCATAGACGACGGATTCTGGGGTGCATGGCTTGAAAATGACCTGTGAGCCTGAGGAACTTATTATCTTCATTGGTCGCCAAGAATGTTGGCTGCTTAAAGCTCACAGGTGAGTTCTTGGGTCATTGCCCTGGACAGAAAGGACCATCCTTATCTGAGGTGGTGTTTTTACCCGGAGGCAGCTGGAACTCCCTAACGTGTTGGGTTGGTGTATAAGGTAGGTCCCTGTCTTAACCTGCATCAACTGAAGAGCTGTCCTGACTTCTGAGCTGCCCCAGGGTGGATGAAGCTCTCTGTGACTATGTTGCAGCCTTACTTTTTTCCTCTGGCCGATTCTTCTTCCCCCTCTCTTCACAAAGGGTGCTATCCAGACCCAAGTCATCTCTCCTAGACTTCCAGAACAGGGATATGACTCAGACTTTGTTTTCCCCGAGAGCTAGAGCTAAGAAATATATTTTGGTAAGAGGTGTAGCCTTCGTAACCCAAGAGAGGGCCAGGACTCGGAGGAAGGATGGAAAGGGGAAGCTGTTTATGCTAATTGGATGTAATTATGGGTGATGCACTATCCTTTCAAATGTGTTTGTTTAAATGTACACATCTCACCAGAACCTGGGCCTTCCTGTTAAGGTTAGACCTGTTTCCATCTCCCCGGGGCTGTGATTGCAGTAGTGTATGAACTTGTCCAGCTCTTTATCTGGGTGCTGGGGGTCAAATTCAGGGCCTCATGCCTGTGCAGCAAGCACTTTCCGGCCGGAGCTACTTCCCCAGACTCAGCCTTCCAAAACTGAAGACAAAGCAATCAGTTCAACTAAAAGATAAACGTTATACATAGTTACTGGAGTGAGGGAGGAGGAGGAGAGAGGACATTGCACAGAACTGTGGCTACTGCAGAACATCTGTCTCTTTCTTAACTGCAGCGTTTCTGGAATCTCCAGTATCTATGCCTCCTTCTGCTAGGAATCTAAAGTGTTCAGAAACCTAAAGCCCTTGGTTCCAGAAGGCATAACTGGCTAGTCATCGTAACTTCCTTAGGTAGGGAAATTTCTTGATTAGTTGCCCTTCAAGAGATGGAAGGTAGATGAGAGGATCCAGTGAAATATGGGACTCTGAGGAAATGAATAACCATGTCACCTTTCTGAGATTTATTGCATGCATGTCCCAGAGTCAGCTCTCCTCTTGCAGGAGGAAAGCTCTGGGCAATAGTCATAAAGTGAGATCTTTTTTTCTCTCTGTATCCTGCCTGCTTCCGGAAAGTCATCAACATGAAGGTCAGCAGCATCTCCTGGGGTCTGCCTATGCTGGCTCTGTGCAAGGTGGCCCTGGGGAAATAGAGACCCTGGGATGCTAGCTGAATGCTTTCTAGGGGGAATATTATCTTCCCTGGTAGGGAGACATATGCATGAATGTGCCGTGTTTCTTCTTCCCTGATTAAATTAAAATCTCGGCAGAACCAATGAGCCTGCTCTGCCCCTCCTCAAGTCACTGCTTCATTGACTGATCTTCTACCTCTCCCCTGCTGACTACAGCAACCTGCTGTAGTTCTCTCTGCCCTGTTCTCTGCCCTGCTCTGCACTCAGATCTCCATCTGCTTCCGCAGAATCTTCCCAAACTGCAGATATGTTATGTACAAGCTCTTGCTTCAAGGCTTTTAATGGCTTTCTCTGTGTTCAAAACCAAACAGGGTACAGAAAAATCCTTCGTCTCTCTGGCTACTTCATTTGCTGCCATCACCAGCTACTTTTTCCTATGCTCCTAGTATTTCAATCACATTCACCTTCAGTCCCTGAACAGAGCCTGCTCTCCTGCTTCTGGGCTTTTGTGGAGGTTAGGAAGACCTTCTGGGAGCATTTAACTTACATTATTGCCACTGAGGAACTTTAATTTTTTTCTTCATGTAACCCTGGATAGTCTTTACATGCTAGAGTTAATTTACACACAAGTTATTGGAAGGGGTGGGGGAAGAGATCCCAAATTCACTTCACAGCACCAATTCCTGGCACCACACTATGGTCTGTCTTGGCAAAAAGCTGCTTTTCTTTTGGTCCCAGAACCATACCACCTCTGCTGACATCCATCTCTGCTGAGTGGGTACCAGTACCCTCTCCTTACATGTGACTCACTTGTTAATCTAGTTTCATATGGATGTGTCTGATTGGTAGATACAAAGTTGTGTGCCTACGTTCTAAAAGCAGGGGTGGAGAATGGAAACATTTCCTATTTTGATTCTGTGTTGAGACAGTAGAATTCAAAATGTGGACATCTATCAAAACACGAGGGATCATGAATGACAGCTCCACTATGTTTCTCTGTCCAAAAATTACTGTGTCTTTCTTTCGTTATCTTTCTACAGATGTCTTATGATGGTGCTCATCTTGACAAACTTAGGTACTAGGTTGAAAATGTAGCTCATGTACCCCAAGCTGCTGTGTACCTTCCGTTAGCAGCAGTGTGGCACGGTATGACAGGGCATGGCATGGCGCCATCATTCGTCCTTCTCGTTGCCTGGCTGACTGCTGACTGCTGCTACCCAACTTCAAGATACTATACTAATATCTACCACACAGGGATTATTTGCAGCATGGTGTCTGCAGAGCTCCTGCACCAACAATATAACTCAAAATATTTTAAGTCAAAGCCTCAAGAGTTGAGAACAGTCTGCACATGTATGCTTTTTTTCCTAAATCATGAATTCCTGTTCAAATGATATCATCCTCATTCTATACCCAGGGTGTTCTGGCCCAGTGTCTGGCAGGTCAGTCTACTTTTGATGATCTTGAAAAGGATAGAGCTGTGAGGATTTTCTCCATAAAAGTTGGCTTTGTCACTTGTAGAAGGTGGTAATCCAGTCTTAAAAACTGCATCGACTCAGTTTGCTCTGGAAAGCAATAAGCCAAACTTTAAAGTGTAAGTTGCAGGAAACCAGATATTAAATACCGTTTCAAGTTTAGCTGCCATGAGTGAGAATACAGATTATTTGCTTGTGTTCAATGGTTCTTTATACACCATGGGCTACAATAAACAAAAATGGGCCTTCAGCAGAGGATGAGACTGGGGGAGTTTACCTTTAGTGCTCTTTGCTCTCTCACCATGCCCATCTTCTCCCTGTAGCACCTTCTTGCTGAAAGGACCACTATAACTTTATGCATTTAATGCCGAGCGCTACCCTGTGTGGTCTATTATCTCTAAGTAATAGTGAAGGTGACTGGTTGGCAACTGCAGCCCCAGGGTCCAAACTGCTGCAGCCTGCATTTGTAGATAAAGTTTTATTTGCAGTGTAGACATACCCATTCATTTATATATTGCCTATGGTGTTTTCTGTGTGTTGTCTTATGGCTATGAGGGCAGAGTTTTGTATTCACTGACCTGCAAAGTCTAAGGTATTTATTATCTGCCCTTTATAGAAAAATTTATTGGGTCCTCGTCTAAGCCTCTAGGGCATAGGCATTCTGTGAAATTCTTCGTGTGTGTCAGGACTTGTAATCAGGCCTTCTGATACAGGATGCACTCCAATAAACGTGTGGAATTTTTGGGGAGTGGGTGTCTCTGACCACAGTGTCCTTTGTCTCTGTTAATCCATCTTGTTGACGAAGGGGATCATATGTGAAGTTTATAGCACACAGGGACATGGGTCTTTAGCTCTGGGGTCTGGAAGTGTAGATCCCAGAGTATTAAAAGAAAGAGCATTGGGTGACTTGGGCAGTTAATACATATTTACTGGTCATGCATGGCCTGCAGTTACTAATAGTCTTGTGTTTCCACTTATAATCTTTCAGGGTAAAAAGGTATTTTGGCTATTTATTATTGCAAACATAGTAGCTTAAAAAATGCTGCCTAAGTACATATTGCTTTTTTAATTTTTAAAATTTTATTTTATTTTGTGTGTGAGTGTTTTGCTCAAATGGATGTCTGTGTACCACATGTGTGCATGGTGTCCATGGAGGTCAGGAGAAGATGTCAAATCCCCTTGAACCTGAGCTATGGACTGTGGTGAGCAGAGTGCTGAGAATCAAACCTGGACCCTCTGCAAGAAAAGTGACCTTGATCACTGAGCCAGTTCTCCAGTTTCCTTTTCTTGCTTTTTAAGTTAATAATTTGGTAGGACAGTTCTTGTGTTCTATGTCGTGTTCTCAAAGGAACTTCTTGGTCATTGTTTTGTGAATGGTTTAGATGGTGAAAGGTGGTTTCCACGATTTAGATGGTGAAAGTTAGTTTCAAGCTGTTGCCTTGGTGGACATGGCTAGAAAGCAAGGCTGACTAGAGAGGCTGTCAGCCAGAGCATCTACACGGAGTTTCTGCATTAGGGAAACCTCAGAGTAGTCAGGACTGTTATATGGTTCCTCAAGACATTCAGAATTCCAAAAAGGCATAAAGTTAAAACTTAGATGTAGGGTCTGCACTGTAGATGTGCCAATTGAAGTTGGGCACCCCATGGCATCACCTACTCTGCATTTTGACTAGGTATAGATCTCTGTAACAGTCTCTCTGCTGAAGAAAGAAGGTTCTTTGATGAGGGGAGAATGCTGCCTTTATCTGTGGGTATAAGGATAGATATTTTAAATACAGTTAGAAATTGTACTGCCTTAGGAAGAAGGCAGTAATAGGTTCTCCTCTAGGGTCAATGGCCTCTCCACTGAGTAGTTGGTCAGACTTCCAGTACCAGGCGTGAGCTCCCTTCCACTGAGTACTTGGTTAGACTTCCAGTACCAGGCGTGAGCTCCCTTCCACTGAGTACTTGGTTAGACTTCCAGTACCAGGCGTGAGCTCCCTTCCACTGAGTACTTGGTTAGACTTCCAGTACCAGGCGTGAGCTCCCTTCCATTGAGTAGTTGGTTAGACTTCCAGTACCAGGCGTGAGCTCCCTTCCACTGAGTAGTTCCCAAGTCTAATTAGACAGCTCTTGGTTACCCGCAGGATAAAAGTGTCATTATTAGGCCATTGGGAATATCTTGTCTGGTCAGTCATGATTGCTGTCACAGGCTTCACAGATGGATCAGACTGCTGATTGCTTTTCTCCCTTGGCAGCTTACACAGTACCTGACACTACTGTGAGAACTAGTTCCCAGGGAGGAGAATTCCAGGTCAGTTCCAGCTTGCTCGAAGTCTTATGTCTGAAGTGTGTGGTGGCTCAGGAAACATAGCTGAAGAGGGGTTGGAAAGATCAAGGCCCCTGCTTCACAATAGTGTCCTGTAGACATGACAGGAAAGTTGATTTCATGAAAACTCAACAATATGGTTGCCTAAGCAAGACTTTCATAAAGACATCAGCTGTTATACTGATGTGAATGGGAAAAATCTCATAGGGCCTCATCGCTAGATGGAGAGCTACATGCAATAAGTGATTGCTGAGAGAGGAAGAGTCACTTTTCTGCAGAGACAAGGCCTCTGATAGGTTATCCAATCCCAAGTGATCAGCTCTAAACAATGTACATATAAGCAGCACTAAATGAAGTTAGTAGGTTTGGGTTATCTATCTATCTATCTATCTATCTATCTATCTATCTATCTATCTATCTATCTATCATCTACCTATCATGTGTGTAACAATAATAGATAAGAAGAGGTCATGAATTTGAAAGGAGTCAGAGGGACACAGGAGGAGGAAGGGGTAGAGATGATGCAAACACAGGGTACATACAAAATCCTCAAAACAAAACAAAACCAAAACCAAAATCAAGAATAAAACCCTGTGCACTTTTAAAGAAAAAGAAAGTAAAAACTGCCAACATTTCACTCTTAATATATATGTATTTTTTGATCAATGTGGTCATAAAACTATTTAGATTCTAGGGAAAGGATATAGACTCTACTTTTTTTAACCTTAAAAAATCTAATTAACATTTTTCATTTATTTTACATACTGATTACAGTTTCCCTTCCCTCCTATCTTTCTGCCCCTCCCCCCAACTACTGCCTTCTGCATCCACTCCTCCTCAGTTTTCATTTAGAAAGGGGGAGACCTCCCATGGGCTTGAACAGAGCATGGCACATCAAGTTGAGGCAGGACTGAGCTCCTCTCCCTGCATAAAAGCTGGTCAAGGTAATCCAGCATTGGGAACAGTTTCCTAAAGGCCAGCTAAGCACCAGGAACAGGTCCTGATCTCACTGCTAGGAGCCTTACAAAGAGACCAAGCTATACAACTGTCACACACATGCAGAGGGCCTAGGTTAGTTCCATGCAGGCTCCCTAACTGTTGGTTCAGAGTCCATGAGGTCCCACGAGCTCAGGTCAGCTGTCTCTGTGGGTTCCCCCAACATGACCCCCCTTGCTCATAAAATTCCTCCCCCTCTCTTTAGTGGGACTCCTGGAGTTTAGCCCAGTGCTTGGTTGTGGATATCTGCTTCTGTCAGTTACTGGGTAAAGGCTTTCTGATGACAGTTAGGGTAGTCACCAGTCTGATTACAGTAGATGGCCAGTTCAGGCACCCTCTCCACTATTGCTAGGAGTCTTAGCTGGGGTCATCCTTGTGGATTCCTGGGAGTTTCCCTGGAACCAGGTTTATTCTAACCCCAAAATGTCCCCCCTCCCCATCAAGACATCTCTTTTGTTACTCTCTCCCTCTGTCCTACCCCCAACCTGCTCCCTCAAGTTCCCGGTAGTCTCTACTTCTTAGTGGGAGGCATTATAATGAATTTGTGGTCATTCTTATCTCACCACAGATGTGGGTTAAAAGGGTTTAAAACTCCCATAAATATTTATATGGAGAGTGTGCTGTTGAAGCCCAGGGAAGGCAAGACACAACTCCACCTGGAGTAACAGCTAGGGAGAGAGGGAGGAGTTTGTCAGGCATCTCAGAAGGAAGAACATAAAGTCCAGGAACCACAGAGAGTTGGGCATATTCAGTGGATCAGAAGTGGGATATGCTAGAGAAGGGAGAACATGAGAGGAGAGGAGGGGAGGATGAGGACTGTGGTGCTGCTGTGATGAGGGCCTGATGAAGGCGAAGACGAGGACAGGAGAACCACTCACACATTCTGAAGTTCCTGTTTCAGACTTCTCCACAGTGAAGGCCACACAAGGGAGGTGGTCTTCTAGACTCCATCCTGAAAACACACCACACAGTTTACTCTGAAACAAGGAGTGGAACTGTGGGAAGAACAAGGTCCCAGGAAGGTAGATCTGGTCCATATGGGATCACCCAGGAGTTTTAGCCATAAAAGTTTAGGAACCATTCAGAAAAAGAATAAGGGTGGATAGATGGGTTACTGTGGTACAGAGTCTGTGGGGCTTTCAAGAAAGGCTAGGATCTGGGTAAATGGTTTGGGTTCTGAGAAAGAATGGGGAAGACAGGATAAATGATGGAACATATAGATCATGGCCTAATGGGTGATAGATACAGGATAGGAGAGAGGAGGGGATGCCTAATCACTTGATGTCAGGGCTCCTCTTCTAGAAGCTAGCTCTGTAGTTAGTACAGAAACAAAGGGGAGAACGGTGGTGGTGGTGGGGTGGTCCATCACAGCTCAGCAGAGGTTCTAGCAAGAGGGCGGGCAGGCAAATCTTTCTCAGCACCAGATAGGAGAGGGAATGTAAATTAAGTTCTCTCTCTCTCTCTCTCTCTCTCTCTCTCTCTCTCTCTCTCTCTCTCTCTCTCTCTCTCTCTCTCTTTTTCCTCTCAAAGTCATCTCAAGTTACCACGAGGACAACAATGCTGTGAAAAGGACATCTTCAAAGAAAACCCCGAACAACAGTTTTTAAAAGAAGATAAAGCAAATCCAATTTGTCGAGATGTTTCTGCTGTTCTCAGAGATAAATTACATTATTGTGTTTTATCAGCAGATTGGTGGACAGTTTTAACAGCTTAAAACTGAAAACAAAATGGAAGGGGCCTCTAGTGTCTCCGAAGAATCGGCTATTTCAGGTGGGTTGCTGGACAGTGTCAGTCATGTCTGTGTGAGAAACACAAAGCGATTATGTAAATTGGGGCGGCCTGAGAGGGAGGGCTTTCAGAGGGATGGGAGGGGAGTAGGCGCACCGACAGCAGTTGGTATGGGGGTGGTTCTGTGTTGGAGTGGATGCTGTGCAGGATGTAAGTGCTGAGTACAAAGGGACCCAAAGCTACTACGGAGTCCAACGTGACAGTGGTGCCTCTCACTGAGGGTCCATTTCCGGGTTCACAGTGGTTCAGAGTGTAGGTCTACTACTATGACACTGGGTGATTTTGGTTCATCCATAGGCCAAATGGAGATGATAATTACCTGTCTCAACTGATTATTATGAATACAAAGTGAGGTAATTGATACAAAGAACAGGAGGATTGCTGTGAGTCTGAGGCTAGTCTGGGTTATATATAATATGTTCTTGTTTCAAAATCAAACAACACAGAACCAAAACAAACCAACCATACAAGTACTCAGAAAAGATTCTGATGTCGCTTACAGACAACATTCTATCACAGCTATTGGTATTTTACGTTTTTTGTAGGAGACACACACATGCATGAACTCTTATAGCCATGTTCCACCCTGATTGCTGTAATGAGACAGAGTTAAGTCATGGATCTCTTCACTGCTAAGTTTCAGTCATACAGATCCCAGCAGCGTGCCAGTGGGATAGACATCCTGAATCCCTAAACAGGAAACCTTGTTATTGAGATAACTTTGGGGCCCCCTGGGTCTTCACTATTCCTGCAGATGTGAAGGCCAGGTCCAGCAAAGTCACTGGTGCACTGAAGCCCTCACGATGGAGTTGCAGCATCATCTCTGCCACAGAAGGACTTGTTGTCCTTGTCCTAATTACAGTGTCAAAGGACTAGTAGTCCCTTGGCATGGGACACACAGATCCTTTTGATGAACCCACAAAGCTTTTGCTGCCACTACTTTGATGTCCTGTATACTCTCCAAGGCTACACACATATTTTTATGTGTTTATCTCCTCTACTAGGTGATTAATTCCTCAAATATTAACCAAAGTATTATAAATGGCATTTAATCAGCATTTATATTTCTCTAGTTACAGTATTAATATTAGTATCTTTTGGCTCTCATAGTAGTCAGCACATGATAGCACTTAAAAATATGCTCTCAGCATGAATAGATAAGCCCTATTTGAATTAGATATGTACTTATCTTGGGAAATTGGAACCATTTTCCTGGCCTCTCCAAATCTTAACTTGTCAATTATTTCTAGCATACATTAGACCATATTCACCAGCTTGAGGGACAAAAATATTATGAGACATGATTATTATAATTCTGATTATTCCCAGATCTGTGTGCTGGCCTCCATGTAGTTGTATGGATTTATGTGTATCATTTCTGCTCAGTTATACAGTGGGCATCCAGACACTATCTAATGTCCAGACATGGCAGTTGTTTCATCTCATAGTTTCTTCCTAGCTTCCCCATCTAGTCAAATGGTACTGCCACCTACCCAGTTGCTTAAAACAAAATGTAGGCATCCCTCAAAAATGTTGAGTTCCCTGATGTGGATGCTGGGAACCAAACCCAGTTTCCCTACAAGAGCAACAAGTGCTCTTAAATGCTTTTACTCTGCTTTTTCTGGCCTTCAGGATCTCAACCACTCTCAGATCCTTCCAGAGAAATGATGGGTGCACTGGGCATGGTAACTCTTCCTGAAATCCTGGGGGAAAGGAAAGGCAGTATATGAGGAGTGTGTGTATATATGTGTGATGGTTAATCTCAGTTGTCAACTTGATGGAAACTAGAATCACCTTGGGAGACTGCTCTCTAGGCATGCTTGTGGGAAGAGCTTGACTAGATTGGTTGAGGTGGGAAGACCTGCTCACTGTGAGTGGCATTATTCCTTGAGCTGGGAACCTGGACTGTATAAGAAGGAGAAAGTGAGAATTCATCACTTTCTGATTTCAGATGCAAAGTGATCAGCACCTAGTTGGTAGGAAGGAGCTCATCCTGGAGGTGAACTGGGTAGGCTGGTGGCCATGACTGCCTGCCCTGAATCAGCCAGAAAGGCTGTTGAAACAGCTTGTCCATTCATTAGGCCTATAGTGTTTTACTGAGCAACAGACACTGAACATTTTCTTCATATAAGTTCAACAATCCTACTCTTTCAGTGGTGTTAAATATATGTAGTAGGTAAAACCACCAGACCTCAAAAAGCAATGGGTTTAGTTAGGTATTTGACCTATCCGTTCACTTTGCCCACCTTCCAGAAAACCCCAAATTTCAGGCTGTGGAGGCTGGGTAGTGTGTTTGTTGAATGAAAATCATGTTCTTGATTCTTATAAGGACGGATAATAGACCATCCAAAGGAAGGACTCTAGTGAGCATTCACAGAGGGTCAAACGTACCAGAGAGGACTGGCTCTTTATATACCCACCACAGATCGGCCTCGAGACCTTGAGAAGCATCCTATCATCTCTTTATTTGTAGCACCAAAGCTGCATGATGACGGCAATAGAATTTCTATAGCTTCTCATTGTACCCCTGTGTACACAGATCCCCAAACTCTTCCGATTGGAGATAACGTGACAGTCTGATCCTTTTAGAGTGAAGATAAAATGCAGACAGCCTTAGATTTCTCGGCTGCAGACCTTAGCTTAATGTGGATAAACCCCAGGCCAAACATGAACTTCCTGTTTTCGCAGTATATTTAATTGAGAACTGTGGCTTATTTTGTTCCCTGAGCTAAATTGGCATTGGTGCAAATAAAAATTGTGCAGAACCACAGCTGCAGGCTTAGGTGAGTGCTGAAAGGAGAGAGTGAAATTGTGTTATAAAACCCCAGGATTGAGCTATTTTTCTTTCTTATGATTAGTCTCCCATTTTTTGGTCTTTCCTGATTGCAGAACCACAGCCAATGAATACCATTTCTCAACCATCTGCATGGAGCTATGAGACCAGGAACTCATCCTTTCTTGGTAGCGTTACCAGCTTTAAGTCAAGGTGCACAATGTGTCCTGAACTATAAGAAAGGTGGTCACTCATCCTCTCTCCTTGAGGTGGAGGTTACATCTGCTCTTTCTTTCCTTTGGACCCTTGCTAGAACCTGCATCTAAATGTATAATACCTTTTGAATACATGTGTAACATGGACCAGGCCAAGCTTTTAGGTGAAAGACTTAAAGAACCACAAATAATTGTAGGCATTAAGTAAAAAATCTAGAATTTTGTGGAGTTGCATCCTGTCTAAAAGATTATTATTATTATTATTATTATTATTATTATTTTTAAAATATTTCTGGCAAACCAGATTGCTGGGAAGTTTGTGTCTCAGAAATGAGAGGTCATCTTAGTTGAATATATCATTTCCTCCAGTGTTTATTTATGTATTTGTTTGTTTGTTGATTTGTTATACAATACTGAGGCTCACATCCAGGGCCTTGTGCATGCTAGGCAAGAGCTCTACCCCACATCTTTTCACCAGCTTTTCGGCTTGAAAAGCCAAACCCACAACAAGGAAGTCTTGTTGAAAAAGAAAATTCTTAACACCATAGTAGAGGTGGTAAGGGAGGTCTGTGCACCGGCGTCTATCTGGGCTGCTTATGGTTGCCAGGGAAATCCCCTGGACCCACCTCAGCCATGCTGCCTTACGCTTTTCAAGCTCATCAGTGTCTCTGCAGCATTCAGCCTCAAATGCCAACTGGAAGTCCAGGAGATGAGACCACACTGTGACCGTCCACCTGCAGGGAGAGGACTCTTTGATATTCATGTGCTGGGGCCCTTTCTTGCTGCAGAGACCACTGACAGCCCTTCCCAGGGGGGCTCTGGGATGCTTGGATGTGCTGCATGCTTTTGTTCTGTAAACAGGCAGGAGGCATGAGCAAACCGCTTGCCTGCATCTGAATGAAGCCTCTTCCTTGGATAGTGGACAAGGCTCTGTGACCTTGTTGTACCTTTTCTGACCAGCAGAGATAAATGTGAGAGGAAGCCAAGCCAAGGCATCAGGAGGAAGCCTGTAGGTCTTGAATACATGATCTAGTGCTTTTCTTATTCCTCTCCTTCTCTCCCCCCATTCCTCTTCCTAAACTATAGCAAGAGTACTTGAAAAAAACGGTGCAGAGAGAAACAGCCAAGCTAGACATCTTTAAAGCTTGCCCTTTGTAAATCATCACCATCTGTAGTCACAATACATGGAGGACACAGGGCACAAGCTTCTGCCTTCTTTCAGTGCTCAGTCCCAGGAGGCTGTAGGCAGAGGAGAGAAGAGGCTCTCTTGAGTGCTGGCAAAGGCAGACAAATGGCTGATGAATTTGCTGAGATGTGGGCTGATCCCAGCAGCTGCTCAGACCTTCAGAGGGCTGTTTAGAATGTGCTGGACTTTCCGATCAAGCTGTTCTGCTACTGATGCTGGCATTCTAAAAGCTGCCTGTCTGACTTGTGGTCCTGTGGCATTTTAACAGTTATGAAGGCCTTCTGTACCCATGCTTTTGTTTCATGCTCATCAGAGTAAGGTATGGACTATCATTAATCACTGCTATGTAGGCTAGCAAAAAAAGCCATAAGAAGGATAAATGAAGTGCCCCAAAGCACACCCAGTAAGTGTCAAGAAACCCCACTGTTCATGAGCTTGCCTGACTTATCTATTAATTCATGCAGCTCACTGTCTGATACTTTTCTAGTGCATGAATCAGTGGTTCTCAAACTTGAGTGTGCATCAGAATCACTGGGAACTCTCGGTGCAGCACAGGCAACTGCTACCCACAAGCTTTCTGAGGTAGTGGGTGAGCTTGAGAATTTTCATTTCTAACAATGACTTCCAAGACTGATGCTGGCCAGCATCATCCTGGCATATAGGTACACATACATCATCTATCTGTTCTTCTAGTCTCTGTAAGTTGTTGACAGCCAAAATGTTCTTTAATATTCAGCTTAAACGAGGGAAGGAACACATCCCAAACCTCATGAGTACATGCAAAAATGTGAGGGAGTAGAGAGCCATGGCATTGGTGGGATTTAAAGAAGGCACAGGTGGAGCAGATTTATAGAAACAAGGACTCATGGTTGGGAAAAAATCCTGGGGAGGCAAAATAAACAGCTGCCTTCCAACCTGCCTCATCATTTAGACTAGGTAGGAGCACTGTGGATTGAGGGAGAGAGCTGTTGGTGTCAAGAAGGTTGACGCCGGTGGAACCTGAAGAGAATACTGGGAAATTTATGCTATATATGGCCCTGGAATGGTGGACAGACTCTAGAGGAGAAATGGCAGCAAGTCCCACTAGCAGTGGATTATTAGAGCTAGTGAGTAGTAGAAACAAGCCTTGAGCCTGACTGAAGACCATGGGGCAAGGGCGACCCAAGGCCCACGTATATGGACCTGTCGGGGCTGGGCATCTCCACTTACACGGATGACATGGAGAATCCGGGATTTTCCCTTTGTTGCCGCCTTGATACCACAAAAGCCGCTTGGAGATTATCTTATCTATGCTCAGCTGAAACTGAATCATAAAAAGTTAAAATATTTTAGTTAAATACTGCCTTCCTCCCACAGGCTTGTGGAACTTCCTAATTGGTAGTACTGCTTTGGAAACTTGTGGAGCCTTTGTGATATGGGCTTAGCAGATGGAAGCAGGTTTCCAGGGAAGGCATTTGAAGGCCACACCTGCCTCCGGTTCTGGCTATTCACCCTGGTTCCTGGTTGTGTCAGTGAACAAGTGCTGCCAAGTACTCCAGTCCCCACGTGGTCCTCCTCCTGCAGAAGAAGTCTCTACTGTGATGGACTCTGCCATCTAAAACCATGAGCTGAAACCAATCCTTCCTCCCATAAGATGTTCCTGACAGGTATATCAGACAATGCAAAAAATAACTAATATAGATAGTTGTATTCGTTTTGACACCTAAGTTTTGGATTAAGACTCAAGTTTAGTACACTGATTAATTTCACTCTAGGGTGTGAGAGCCATGTGGAAATGAAAACAGAGCAGGCAGAGACTAATTCTCAGTCAAGGTCACCTTTCAGAGGTGTAAGGCTTGAGCTACAAGATGACAGATAAATGTATGTTTAACATGTTTTAGATAAAGACATATGATTAATGATATTTCCATTTTAACACATGATCTTGCAATCCCCTTTTTCCAATTACAGGATTTTCCAGGACTGTAAGCCGATGCTTACTGAGAAATTACAAGAGATTCATTTTGCATGTAATACCATTCTCCTCTTTCAAACAATTTTACGCATTGTTAGTGCCAAGATCAAGTCCTCCTTCTTGAATACTTGGCTGGCAGGCCCAGTCCAAGCTTCTCCTTCCCTCCCTTTGTGTTGTTCAGAAAGATTGTCAGTCTTGCACATTTTCAGTCATACATCATGTGGGCTGATGCTCTGACTGATGTGTTTCAGTTCTGTATATCCCCCTGGATTGATGATTACTCTGAAGGTTTCACTGAGCAGATGCTCTGGATAGGCCAGGGTTCCAGTACTTTTACAAATTTATGCATGTGAGTGTTTTTAATCACATGTATGTCTATGTGCCACATGTGTGCAATGATGCCCACATAGGACAGTGATGGCATTTTATCCCCTTGAACTGGAGTCAGAGGTGGCAGTGAGCTGCCATGTGGGTGCTGGAATCCAGCTTAGGTCCTCTGAAAGGGCAGCAAGTGCCCTTAACCACTGAACCACCTTTCTAGCCCCAGACTACTTTCTTATTTTAAATTTACTCTATGCTTTTAGAGAACTTTGTACACACTGAAACTGCTCCAAGTCTTCTGCAGACATTACTGTAAGCACATATGATAGTTATTAATATTATTCCCATTTTACAGATGAATGCACGAGTCAGGAGCCCATTGGAGATGGTCACCAGAACTTGGGAAGTGACAAAAGAAGAAAGACATATTGCAGCAGTTGGAATAGAGTCAATAGTCCTGGATTCATTTGGCTAAACACTCTTCTGTTTATTAATTTATTTTGTATGGGTGTGCGTGTAGGTATGTGTGTGGGTGCACATGTGCTGTAGCATGAATGTTGAGGTCAGAGGATGTCTTGCAGGCATCAACTGTTCTCCCTTTCTACCATGGATTCTGAACTCGGTTCCTTGTGCTTGGTGGCAAGCACATTTACCCCTGCTACCAGCTGAGCTATCTCCCCTCTTAAACTCCCATTTAAAGATTCTCTCTCAGGTATAGGTACAGGTACAGGTACAGGTACTGGTTCAGGTACAGGTACAGGTACCGGTACAGGTACAGGTATGGGTATATGTGTGAAACAAGGTCTCCTGTAGCCTAGTGTTCTGGCTAGTTTTATGTCAAATTGACACAGGCTAGAGTCATCTGAAAGGAGAAAAATCTCAATTGAGAAAATGTCTCCAAAAGATCCTGCTGTAAGCTTTTCTTAACTAGGGATTGATAGGGGAGGGCCCAGTCCATTGTGGCTGGTGCTACTCCTGGGCAGGTTGTTCTGGTTTCTGTAAGGAAGCAGCCTGAGCAAGCCATGATGAGCTAGCCAGTAAGCAGCACCCCTCCAATAGGCTCTGCATCAGTTACTGCCTCCAGGTTCCTTCCCTGATTGAGTTCCTGTCCTGATTTCCTTCAGTGGTATATTATGATGTGGGAGTGTAAGCCAAATAAACCCTTTCCTACCCAACTTACTTTTGGTCATGATGTTTCATCACAGCAATAGCAATCCTAACTAATACTCCAAGACTGAGTCCACATTCACTACAGAGGCAAGACTGGCGTTGAATTCCTTATCCTCTTGCTTCTGCCTCCTAAGCAGTGGGGTTATAGCATGCATCACCAGACTCAGCCTTGAAGAATTGTTTTGAATAAAGATTGAAAGTTAACATTAGAATCTCAGTGTGGGTTTGTTTTCCTTTTTTTCTATGTGGGTTATTTTGAAGTTAATGGTCTATAAACAATTTTCTGGTTAGACCCTGTCATTCTCAGTGAATCATTTTGAACATAGCCCCAGCAGTGGGTGTAAAAACTGGGAAGCAGGTTCAGCAATGCCTTGTTGCTCTTCCAGTGAAATTTCACTGGGCCCCATAGGGGCCTGGAGGGAGCAGTCCCTTACTGAGAAGGATCTTAGGGGACTCTATTCCCATCTGCATAGGTACAACATGGGTTATTGCAGTTCCTGCTGGCAGATATCTCTACACTGTGTTTGATCTGCTTCCTGTTTACTCCAGGGGAATTAAGGGAATGAGTAAACACATGACACCAAGCACTAGAGATGTGATGCAAAGGCCATGTATTATTAATCACACATTCTGAGAGCCTGAGGGAGGAAGACACAGGGGCAAAACAGAGTTGAACTTGGGAGCAGAGGGAACATCAGGGATGGTGGGATGATGCTACACACCAGATTCTGTAGTATCAAGAGAGTAGAATAGTCCCTGGTTTCCTTGGGGAGACATGTTTGAGTTATTTAAATGAGTCCATGGATTGCTACAGAACTGAGACTTTGACTAGAAATTAGAAGGGACTCAACATGATCTTCTTGGTAAGGAAACCTAGGTTTGGCCATGGTTCAAAACCCATGAGGAGAAGAGGAGGGCCTTGTGGCTAGGCCTTCAAAGCTCTCCCAGTTTTAGTGAATTTTACTATCAGGTCTTCAACTCATGCTGAGAGATGTCCTCACATGATGGCTCTTGCTATGTCAGACTACCTTTAATCATCACATCAAAAACATGATCTTTATCCTCTTTATGACTGGCAGCTCCAGGGCGTAAATATTCTTCAGCCAGGGCGTAAATATGTGTCAGTCAGGCCTTCTCTGTCTGGGACAAAAATGGGAGAAAACCCACAAAAGGTAGGAATTGATTCTTTTCAGCCAGCGGTTTGGATTCTTTAATCCACAATCTTTTGTTGTGTTGACGCTGGGCCTATGGTGAAGTGGAACACCTTAGTGTCGGGAGCACGCGGCAGAGGCTATATGCTTCATGTGGGACTGGAAGTCGGGGAATGGACCATAGACTAGGGGTAATCTTCAAAGGCATGCCCCAGTAGGTGCCTCCTCCACCTAGGCCTGCCTCTTTAAGTTTCTACGACCTTGAAAACAGCCGCTGAAGTGGATCACATATTCAGTGCATGAGCATGTGGGGGACGTCTCATGATCAAACTATAATGCTAGGCTCCAGAGTTTTGCCAACGATTTAGTTTACAGCAATATTCTAGTTTCTTGCCGGCTTGGCGTCAGGTATTACTGAAGCTCGGAGGGGACAAGGAGGGCGGTGCTCATCTTTCGGCCTTCAGTGGTTCCAGGTTCATGTCATATTTCTCACGCTAGACCGCTAGGGGGCTCTGCTTGCTTTACGCAGATTTCCATGAGCAGCTAGGCTTATTTTGGTTCCATGGAGAAGGAATCGGCAGAATTCTCCAAGAGCACAAAAAAGGATTTCTGAAAAGCACACGGATTAGTTTCAGGGAGCACAGGACAGAGAGAGATGTGGCCTTCAGGAGCGAATGGGGAAGCGCAAGCTGATAGTCACAGGCTTTCTAGATCTCACCCTCCTCCCTCTTTCCCAAGGTACTCATTTCATTGCCTTTGTAGACTGGCTTTATCTGTTCCAGGCCACATGGTGAAAAGCGTGATAAGTCCACAGCCTGGACCTGAATTTTACTCTCTTCTTTTCCATAGATTGGGCTAGACTGGCTTCCTTTAATCTCAGTTTGAAATTTCCTGGGCGGGAATGTGTGATTTGTTTATCTTGGATCACTTATGGACCGACAGTTTGGATGTATTAGCCTTCTCCAGAGAAGCAGAACAAAAAGACACAGATGATTACAGAAACTGGGAAGTCCCGTTACTGTACCCAAGCAGGAGCTCCTGGCAGCAGCGTTTTAGTCCATGCCTGAAACCTGGAGACCCACAAGAGCTGTTGGCACCAAGTCCAGCCCACAGGCCAGAGATCAGTGTTCCAGATCAGGCAGCGAGAGACAGTCTGAGAGAGCTAATTCACCGGCCATGCCATGCTGTTTTGTTCAAGTCCTCAGTTAATCAGGTCAGTCATTAGGGACGGCCACGTTAACCGAGCTGACAGCTCTGTAGACAACTTCACAGACACACCTACGAGTCATGTTTAATCGGATACGGGGCATCCTGTGACCCAGCCACACTGACGAATAAAATGGGGTGTCTAGCTCACCTCAGACAACACAAGTCAGGAGCCTTGCTATGTTCATGTGAGTTGAATGGGTCTTATAAGAACGTGTCTCATAGAATGTTCTTATAGACGAACTGTCTTATGTACTATTTTGCCTTTGCGTTTTAAAACACTTGAATTTAATTTCTTGTTCTACTCTTTGTACTCTGCTTTATTTAATGTGGATGAGTGTTTTGCCTGAATGCCTTCCTGCACACTGTGTAAGTGCCTGGTGCCCACAGGAGCCATTGGAGAATGTCAGATCCCCTGGAACTGGGGTTACAGATCATTGTTGGTGCTGGAAAGCACACTCAGGTCCTCTGAAAGATTGCCAGTGCTCTTAACCACCGAGCCATCTTTCTAGCCCCTGCTCTTGCTTTAAAACAATGTTTTTACTAGTTCTTTGAGAATTTCATACAGTTTATTTCGATCATATTCTTTCCCTTCCTTCAGCTCTTAGGAATAAGTTTTAGAAAACGGGTTCGTTGTCAGGGCACTGGTGAAACAGTCTCCACTGCTGTATTGCGTGCCGATCTTTGCGGTGGTAACATTTCTCTTGAAGACACCATTAGTTATGTTCTATGCTCTACATAGACATTCGTGTAGCTTTGAATTTTGTCTGGCAACGAGCTTGAATTAGCGAAGTAATTTAGCCTCTTTCAACTTTGTTCTCATTAATAAAACAGGGATCAGATACAGGATTTTCCTAAGTATTAAATAACATATTGTATGCAAAGTGCTTGTCCTTCAAAGGCTAGCTGTTATTATCACTAATTTACTACTAATCATTATGTCATGTTGCCATGTTCTCAGACCAACACTGACAAAGGCCATTCAAATAAATTGAAGCTTTCCTTTTGACTGACAGCGACAACAAGGCCACGAACCAATAGGTGTTCTGAAAGGCACGATCTCTGCTTCCCAAACACATAAAACACATAATTATGTTTTCATGCTAACAAGGACTGAGAAGCAATAATCTTTAATTTTTTCATTTGTTTGCAGTGACATCAACTAACCCAGACCAGTGTTCTGTGGTGAGGAGACCACATAGTGATTGTCCAGTCTTACATTAGCTGTAAATCTGTGGGCCAACTGAAGCCTGTCCTTTCTGTCACAGAAATATAATGGGGAAAAACACCTGTCTGAATCTCTGTGTGCTTTTTGTTTTTAAAATGCAATTTAAGGAAGATGTGTGGTTAGGACAAAGATTGTGTTACAGTTTGTGATTCAATAAAGATAGCAAAGGGGGGCGTTTTATAATGTACTAAGATGGAGATCTGAGCATGCTAGTTTTCTTTCATTCTAAGAACAGTTCTTTGAAGTCAGCAAGATGACGTGGTGAGTAAAGAAAGGCACTTGCCTGAGGAAACAAACCTGAGGACCCGGGTTCAATCCCCAGAATCATCTGAGGTGGAAGGTGAGAATCGACTTCACAAAGTTATCCCTTGAGCTCCACCCGGTAGCACCACAGGCTGGCATGGCTTTAGTGGGACTTCCAGGGGTATTTATTCAGGCCTTTGGTTAAATTTAACAGGATGCTTTATTTACTTTTGAATGTTCTTTCATAGTCTAATGGTGATCAGTTTCCTGAGTGTCTGTCTGGCAACAGCATTTTAAAGATTTCTGGTTCTGCTGTGAAGGGCAGCTTTCCCTGCGGTAGGATTTTTTTTCTTGAGGGGGAGTATTTTTCTCTCAGTGTTTTGAGTCTATCATTTCACTCTTTCTGGACTTGCAGTGTTTGTGCTGAGAAGCTTAGGACAGGCTCCTGGGGATTCCCTTGCATAGGAAATGTTACCTTTCACCTGGATGCTTTTGAAGTCTGCCATCTGTGACTTCTGACAATTTGATTATGTCTTGGTGAAAACTTCACTATGATAATTTTTTGGTAATATTTTAGATTTTATGAATCTGGGTTTTCAGTCATTCTGCAGGATCACTTTCCTCTTTCATTCTTTTCCCTTTTTGATCTTCTAAGTGGACAGCTTCAAAGGGCCTGGCCTCTCATTTGCTGACTTTTTTCTATTTGATTGAGATCTCCACTGATTCCTATTTTCAGTTTAGACACTATCTTATTCAGCCTTAGAATTTGTTTCATTCAGTTCTTTGGTGTCTGTCTGTGTTAAAATTCTCACTTTATTCTTACACCTTTTTGCTGATTTTGTTTAATTGATCACATACATTTCTTTGTAACCTCCTCAGCTTCTTTAATAAAACCGTGATGATTTTTTTCAGACAGTTCTTCCATTTCTATTTCTTTGGGGCCAACATTCCTCAGAAATCATGTGAAATGAATTTGTGTTTGTCAGAAAAAGCTGTTCCTTCCCTTATTCACCTCCAATGATCAACTATCTTGGGCAAGGGCACCTAGCTCCTGATTAACCCAAGCACCCTACAATCTATCCAGACCCCCATACTAAACCCCAGGCTGTTCTGACCTGCACCTCTCCTCCCACAACTACCTGTCCCTATAAAACTGACAAGGCTTTCCCCAATGTTGGCTGTTCTGGCATTTTGACCACCAAATAATTCTCTTCTGCTCACAGAGTAATCCAGTTCAGGGGTTTCACTATGTCTTTGCTCACAGAGGCAACTGCAGGGTTCTTAAAAACAATCTATTGTGTGTTCTGTGGGCAGAAACCTTGGAGTCAGGGAGCTGGTGAGCAAAAACTGTGCTTGGATGCTGCAAACTACGTGTACTTCTGTGCACAGTTATCTCTACAAGTCCTCAGAAGACCCATCTGTGCAGATTGCCTCATGTTTCTAGGTTGGGAATCACAGAGTAGACCCCTGGGTCAGTGTCGCACAAGATGGGGATGCAGACAATCTCTTCATCCTCACCACCTTTCCTCAGGAGAGAGGCTACTGCACAGGGCTCTGCTGCTCCAGGAGTGATGTGAGGAGGAAAGCAAAGCGATTTTTGCCTTTCTCACTGCATACACTCTAGACTTTGAAGTTTTGTTGGACACTGGAATCTCTTCAGTAGAATCCAGGGCTCAATGATGCATTCTCATGTGTCAATGGCCATCAAGATGGGGATTTCTCCGAGTGGCAAGGGATGAAAGATGGAACCTTCCAGTCTCCATCATCTTATTGGACTCTCATTCGGGCCAAATTGGACATTGAGGTGATACTTGGTAGCAGAAAATTTGGAGGGTGGAGGAGATTAGAAAGGTGTGTAGGGGAGGGGGAGATGTGAAAAAGGAGCAAGGAAAAGAAATATTTCATGAGGATTTAAAACCGTGTTTTATCTTTAGTGCTTGAGTTCATTTTGTATCAGTCTCCCAAAATCTTAAGTGAAAATCAGTGCTCACTGGTGTGCACACAGGTGTATCTACTAGGCTAGAGGCATAGGCATTTAGTGTAGCCATAAACGTAATAGCAGAGGTCCTCTGTAGTGGGCTCTCCCTCTCTGGAGGACACCAGGAGTCAAGGTCTATCTTTCATTTTTAACTCCTGGGAAGTTCTCTTAGAGTCCCAGAGAACTGAGAGTCTTTATTTTTATTTTATTGAAACAAATTCTCATTATTGTAGGCCTGACTCTTCCAGAACTCACAATAAAGACTAGGCTGGCCTCAGACTTACAGAGATCTGCCTCCCAGGCACTGGGATTAAAGTCATATGCCACCACACTGAGCCTGGTGATCATTTTTTTGAGCACTTAGCTCATTAGATAGCAGTAAACAAAACTTGTATCTGGATTTGTTAGAGCATACATCTGTTAGACCCTGAGTTAGTCTTAAGCTTTTTTTGTGTTCTAAGCCTCAGTATTGACAAATGCTAGGCTTAGAATGGGTACCCAATAAATAGCGATCAGGATTAGTTAGCTTGAGTTCCACAGGCATCATGTTTAGGTGCATTTATTGTTGGTACTAGTGTGATGAATAAACACTTACAGTGTAGAGTATTTAATGGAACCATACTATGCAGCTGTCAGGTCTTCTTGCCTAAGTCATCTAATGCCAGGATGCTGTTGCTAAGGCTTTCCATGGCTTTGCAGTTTGCTTATTATTCTAATAAGAATGTTTACTTCTCTTGGTAGCAGCTGGGAAGCTGTATTTTTCTTGGCTGCAGCTGACCTTTTAACCTCATTTGGGAATTAGGCCTGAGGATGTGCAGACCGAAGAGTTGGGTTATAACCAGGTCAGACTTTGTCTTGAAATAGCCATGAAAAAGAACTCCTAGGTAAGCTAACTGTGGAGAACGTTTCAGGGCCCAGTGGAATAAACAAAGGAGAAAAATGAATTCATAGCTATAAACAGAGGAAAAGGAAGGGCAGAGCTATGTACTCAGTGGAATGACACTTGTAACTTGATTGAAAAGGAGAAGGTTCAGAGTGTGTCAGCGTGTAATCACTGATAGCCTTTCTGCTGTCCTTCTTGGCAAAATTGAGGTCAATGCATCTCTGTCTACGGTGAGGCTTTGAGGGAGGCATACTGCAGTATACCAGGAAGCTTTTTTGTTGGCCTAGTTGAAGACTTCCCTGAGTCAGTTATTTCTCTACCATTATTTAGTTAAGTAAAATTACCATGAGGAAGTAAAGGTATAATACAGAGGTTAGAATCCAGGACAAAGGAGCCAGAGATGGGGATGAGTGATAGGATGTCTGAATACAGTTGCCTTCATGTTAAAGAGATATTAACGTGCCACATGAGGCCTTTTTATCAGGTGGAAATTTAAGAGTTTGATGTCATGACAAACATTATTCATAAGCAATCTACTCTCTAGGGTTACATCTCAGTTTTGTGATTTTTTTTTTGTAAGTTTCTTAGATTTTGTGTGTCCCCACTTCCCAGACCATAAAATAAATAAACCAACACTCTTCTTCGTTTATTGTGGGATCAACTGAGTAAAAGAGTATTTCATATTAGGACCCCAACACAGAGTTGTGGGAATGAGTATCTCACAGGGCTTCTAACTATATTTTTATTTTTATCTTTTTCCTTTAGGAACATTACTCTGGTACAGATTAGGGTCACAAGATGTTTAGACAACACCAGTAGACAAAGCTTCCAGCCTCTTTTGCATCTAGCTTGAATATGTTAGTATCTGTGGCTACATGGTGAGCTGAAGAAGATGGGTAGACAATTTAAAAATGCTTTTTTTATTTGCATTTTTTCATACAATAAAGGAGATATATCTCATAAGTCCTTCTTTGCCTCTTTCTTCCTGTTCCCTGGCACTCAGAGGTACTGGTAAGTGTACTGGCAGCCACTTTAGCTGTGATGTGACTTTGAAAATGCAATACACAATTTCAGGAAAACAGAACAAAGATAGCTGGGCATGGTGGTGCACACCTTTAGTGCCAACACTCAGGAGGTAGAGGCGGGTAGATATCCGTGAGTTCAAGGCCAGTCTAACCTACATAGCAAGTTCCAGGATAGTCAGGGCTACATAGGAAACCCTATGTTAAAAACAAAACAAAACAAACATCCCAAACAGAACAAAACAAAAAACCCAACCCAAACAAACAAAAATAAGAGAAAGACAGAGTAGGATCATAGGTAGCTAGATAAAGATTGGAAGCTCAATCTTCATGCTACAATGTTGTTCAAATCTTAGATGGTCTTTTAATTAAAAAAAAAAAAAACAGAGCCAGATGTCAGGGTGAAAGCTGAAAGCAGAGCAGCCAGCCACTAGTTCTTACCTCTACGAAATCCTCAGCCTAAAGAGAGTGAGTTCCTATCTCCTCACGTCTTATACACCTTTCTCTGCCCAGACATCACTTCCTGGACATGTGTGCTTCCCAGTACTGGGATTAAAGGTGTGTGCCACCACTGTCTGGCTGTGTTTCCAGTGTGGCCTTGAACTCACAGAGATCTAGAGGGATCTCTGCCTTCCGAGTGATAGGATTAAGGGTGTATGCCACCACTGTCTGGCCTCTATGTCTAATCTCGTGTCTGGCTCTGTCCTCTGATCCTCAGGCAAGTTTATTAGGGTACACAATATATCACTACTATATAATACAATATACCACACTACAATGCTTTACCAACATCTCTTTGAGGTGGGAGAATTATCTTTTTAACTCATAGGGTGATTTCCTTTTCCTTTTTGAGTGGGAAGGAACTCACTCTGTTGCCTAGGCTGGCATTAAACTAATCTCAGCTTTTGGAATAATTGAAACTACATTCGTGTCTTATTTCACCTGGCTATAGGAATAAAAAATGAGTTTTAAGTAAATTATTAGTTCATTGGTTTGCATATGTGTATAGTGTGCGTTCATGTATATTTATGTTCACATGTATGTGACCATATGCATGCACGTCTATGTGAAGGTCAGAGGTTGATGTCAACTGTTTCCTTTCATTGCTTTCTGCTGTGTTTCACTGAGGCAGGGTTGCTTTCTGAACCCCATGTTTTCAGATTTGGCTTGTCTGTCTAGCGAGCTTGTCCTGGGCAGTCCTTGTCTCTTCCTCGGTGTTAAGATGACAGGCATGCTGCCATTGTCATTCAGCTTTTACATGGGTGGTGGGTGGTGGGTCTCTTGGCTTCATTCCTCATGCTTATGCTGCAAACATTTTATCCATTGATCATCTCCCCAGCCCCGGGCTTTTTATTTTACACACAAACAATGTTTTTTAATGGGAAACAATGTGAGGATTTTGCAAGAGGCATGTTTTAATTTGCTGAAAATTTCCAAGAGTTACCTTGCAGTGGGTTGATTCCCGCCTGGGCCAATCAACTAGACCAGTGTGCTGAGGGAGCAGGCTGTAACACAAAGACCTAAGGGTTGTGTTTGTAAGGATGATGGCTCTGGAAGCAGTCAAGGAAAAGCATCTTTAGGCCAGTATTTATCAGCTGGGCCACCTTGAGCCTGTGGAATAGCAGGCAGTTCTGAGTTCAGGCTTTGTGTCCCCTGAGGGCTGCAGCAGAGATAAGTGAGATAATTATTACTTGAGCTGGCTCATTGTAATTATCTAACTGCTGTTTATTTCTACTGATTTATTAAAATAGGTCCGTAGTAATCCAAAAGTACATGGGCATTTTGTTTTTCTTGTATAGGTTTGCATAGTTTGACAAGCACAAGATCCACTGTTTCTTAACTAGAATTGTTCCCACACTCTGATGTGGTGTGTGGTCCCTGACAGGCCTTGGCTCGCCTGAGCTTATTGTGAAGGAGGCAGAAAGAGAGGGTGGACACCAGACCTCAGCCCTCTCTGCTGAGCCCTTGCCTGTCTTGGTCCATTGCAGACTGGATGACTTTTCTTTTTCCCCAGGGATGTTTTGCTGAACACAATTACATGCAGCATTTGACAACAGAGCTGGTAATTTATGTGCTGCTGGAATGGAGAAGGAAGAGAATCGGGATGAATATCAATGTGCTCTGAGAGGATGGTGCATTTTTCCCCTCACTTTTAGGAACTGGGGCTGGTTATAGAAGGGAGGATGCTAATTAGTCACTTGGTGAATTGACCGAGAACACATCTCCCTTTAGAATGATGTGTAAGGGAGATGCTGTACCCCTCCACAACTCTGTGGGGGTTGGAGGGGGAGGAGGGAAGTCTGGGTCCAATTGCCTCATTGCAAGCATTTGATGAAATTTCTGACTTACTACTAAAGATCCTTATTACACCTTTCCACATATCTGTTTTGTTATTAGTAAGTGAGAGGTAACACTGTCTGGTTGGGCTGTTCTGAGGGCTAAGTGAGATAAATTATATATAGCACCTGATAGATGGTTAAAAAAATGTTCCCATTGTGGAACACAGAGATGGCTCAGTGAGATACCTACTGCCAAGCCTGAAGACCTCAGTTCGTTCCTGAAATCTATAAGGGGGAAGGAACTGATTTCTTCAAGTAGTCCTCTGCTCTCCACATACAAGCAATGGTGTACACACACACACACACACACACACACACACACACACACACACACACACACACACAAACACACACACACTAAATGTTTTTTAAAAAACTATGTTCCTTTTGTCTCTTATCATCCAAAGATGAAATTTATTCCTTTTGTGAAAAAAAAAAAAACTTTCTTTGAAAAGTTTTGATAAGCAAAGGGGGATCCTTTGATTGCATTACTGAATGCAATTTAGTTTTATCATAAAAACTCACTTCAAGGAACGTATGTTTAGATGTATATATTCAAACATCTTACAATATTTGTTTCCTTTTATTTACTTTAGAAATTAAAAATACTATTATCATGTAATTATTTTTTTCAATGAGGTTCCTTTTTCATTTAAAGCCAGGTTTCTTCCTCTCCATGTTACCTTAATATAAATTGAGGGGGGAAATGTATATTTGAGTACATATAAGTTCTTGGGTTCAATCTTTAACACTGGGGAAAAAATCTTTAGATGGTTGAGAAGTAGAGAGCTCAAATTGTCTTCTCCCTAGAAGAAAAAACATGTTATCACAGGATTCGTAGAAACTGATCTAGGATGTTGTTCATGTTTGGGCTCATTAATGCCTTTTTCTGTGACTGACATGTAAGCACTCCCTGGCCAGACTGGAAACTATTCAAACTCCCCTGGGAATGTGAGGACAGCTTTGGTATCACCAGGAGAAACTGAGACCCCCAGGAAAAGATAACCTTCCCTGCTTTGAAGAAAATCTGTGATGCCTAGTGTTATCAAATTGCCATCACCCGACCATGGAGAGGTGCTTCCGGGACCGCGCAGTTAGGGGACTGTTTTGACTAAGTTTACTGATGTGGGAGACCCGTCTCGACGATGGGATGGACTATTCCTAGGGTACCCCAACTGTATAAAATGGAGAAAGTGAACTGAGTGTAGCTTGCACTTGTCACCATGCTTCCTGATCCTGGAGGCAGTGTGACCACCATCCTCCGGCTTCTGCTACTGTGACTTTCCTGCCATGGCAGATTGCAGCCTAGAACCTGGAGACAAAGAAACCCTTTCTCTCCTGAGTCGCTTTTGTGGGGGTATTTTACCATAGCAACAGGCAAAGCAGCTGAGAGATTCCCCTAAGAGAGAAGCCTTTTCCTCCCAGCTCTGGTTTCTCACCAGCTGCTTAGGCCCTGGAGCCCCTCTTGCCACGGTCTTGGGCTTGGCTCTCCTTTGCTTTCTTTTCTCTCCTTACTCTCCCTGGAGTTTGTACTCAGATCTCCAGCTGATTTCTCCCTGCTCCCCGAAGTCTAGGGCTCTCAGTTTGTCCTAGTGAGACATTAGCTCTTTGAATTCCCAGAAGAATTTGAGCAGATCCAGCCCCACCAAAAGCCCAGAAGACCTTCATTGCATACAGTGATGGAGCAGTGATGGAGGGTTTTGTCTTCTCAGACCCTGGGCAGGCCTTGCCTGAAGGAGGCAGTCCGCAGATATAGGCGATTGTTCCTTGGCTTGCCTTTTTGTTTTTTAAAAGGAGATGCTGGTGTCAAATGCTTTCCTCCACCCAGAGTGAAGTCAATGCTCCCTTATGGTTTGTGTGTGTGTGTGTGTGTGTGTGTGTGTGTGTGTGTGTGTGTGTGTGTGAGAGAGAGAGAGAGAGAGAGAGAGAGAGAGAGAGAGAGAGAGACAGAGAGAGAGAGACAGAGAGAGAGAGAGAGAGAGAGAGAGAGAGAGAGATATGATTCACATGCAGCAGTTGCCTAGTCTCTTTGTTGCAAAAATTTGAATTGAAAAATTCCTGTGCTCCATTCCAGTGGCTCCCGTCCATGCTTTATCACTGGAACTGAAGCCTGCCCACACTTCTGCTCCAGGAGTTTGGGTTCTAGCCATGGCATTTGGACCCAATGATGTTGCTGACTGGAAGTGCTTTCTCGGACTTATCTGGTGTGGCTCCCATGCCCCTGTCAGTGCTGATTTAATTTTGACAGTATATGGATCCAGGTCTTAGCCTATCCCACCTGTGTGAGAGGAAGGACATCCTATGTCGCGCTCTTCTTTGCTCTGGAGGCTGTTCCTGCTGGCTCCATTTTCCCAGCCATTCTGTATCTTAGTCCCCTCCCCTCCCCAGGCTCAGCATGATTATTGTTCCAATGTGTGCTATGTTGTGTCTAGGCAATCATGAAGTAAGCCTTTAATATAAGACTTTGATGTCCTTTCTCCCCACTTTGGTCACACTCACTTTAAAAGTGTCTTATTTGATTTCTGAATATTTCTGGGGTAGGTGGACAGAATGAGAACCTCTCTCCAGAGTTCAGGACAATCTTTAAGAAGCTGCAGATATTTCCAGACATAGGACATTGTGCAATTGCAGTGTACATGCCCAGTGCTTAGCTTGCACTTCTTCCAGTCGACCAGGACCTAATCAATCAACAGGCTCACCAGTCAATCACTTGAGAACCAGACTCATTGAGCTTTTGTTGTGAGCTCAGCCATGTACTGAGGACCTCAAGGAAGAGGTAACAAGAGAAATGCATGGCTCCTGCTTTGAGGCAGTTTGTAAACTGGTTAAGGAAAAAGATGAATGTTCATTCCTCCAGAAAACTCCTCGGTCGATTAGTTTCTATGTTCTCTCCCTTTTTCTGTCTCTGTCTCTGTCTCTGTCTCTGTCTCTCTCTGTCTCTCTGTCTCTCTCTCTCTCTCTCTCTCTCTCTCTCTCTCTGTGTGTGTGTGTGTGTGTGTGTGTGTGTGTGTGTACATGTATTTATTTAATGAGATGGGTATAAATATCTACCCTGAGGAGAGGTGGTGCAGTAACACAATACCAGTTGGATTTAGGGGTGGAAAGGATCAGATGTGAGTCCCAGCTCCCCTCACACTGGTTGTGTGGCTGTGAATTCTGAATCCCTAGCAGGAATCATTTGTTGAGAGGCTTTTTGATGTATATCTTCAACAGCAGTGGGATTGCAAGGGAAGGCAAGGCTAGCGACCTACTCTGAAGTTGAGACCAAACAGCAGATAACAACATCATCCTTATGTGTTGGCCTTGGAATGGATGAAGAGGAATCTATGACTGTGAATGTATCCCCGAAAGATTGATATAGGGATAAGACTTAGGGTACTTTGCATACAATTTGAATTAAAAATTCTCCCCTGCCATATGTCAGGAAGCAGGCCAGGGCCTGTTCTACAGTGTCTACTCCAAGTTAGCACTTTAAACTCCAACGCCGTGGTAGTCTTCTCCATGAGCAGACATGGCTACGTATTGCTTTTTCCTGATGAGAAAAATCTCTGTTCAAATGAGGAAAATTAATTGCTCAAGAGAAAATGGCAGTAAGTCCATGAAGCTCAGATGCCAGCTCCTACTGCGTGGGTATGGTCTGTCATGTTGCACAGTCTGTCTCTATATTTTCTTCCCATTTACAGATTACACAGATGAGACCCAGCAAAGCTATTTAAGTGGCCCTGCCTAATGCTGGAACCCAAATCTGACCTGGTAATCCTGAAGTTTGAGACCCTTTCCTCTCCAGAGTCTCTAAGGGCAAATGTTGAAGGTTAAAAGAAATGGTTGCTGTGAAAATCCCACTCTCAGTTAAGATGGGTGGGACCTCCCCTTGTACAAGGAAGCCTTGGTAGAATCTGAACTAGTACTCTTTAATGTGTAAGGATCAACTTGGGATCTTGTGAAACTGCAGGTTTGGATCCCCTGGGTCTGGAGGAGGAGCCCGAGGCTCTTTGATTCTAAGGGGCCGATGCTGGGGGTATCATGTACTTCAGTCAGGCTTCGCTGCTTGTAACCACACAGTTTTGAGCCAGGCAGTTAGTTCTTTGTCGGAAGGATGCTTAGCAGCTTCCCGGCTTCTTCCCACTAGATGTCAGTAGCTCCATCCCTCTTCTAACACCAAAAATGTCTTCTGACACTGCCAAATGTTTCCTAGGGGGACAGAAATCAACCCCTGCTAAGAACCACGGCTTCAAATCAGGGATTTTCAAATTTGCTTGCACATGGTAATCACCCAGGGAGTTTAAACCCCTGGTACATATGTCCCACTGGGAAGACTGTGGTTTACTTGACCCAGAAGGCAGCTGGGGCTTGGCATGCTTAAAAGCTTCCCCAGGAGGTCCTACTGGGCAGGCAACTTTGGCAATGATGAGGCTAAGTTCAAATTCTGGAGAGAGCTTTGTGTCTCCCTCAGTTTCCTAGAAGCTGCCAAATCTAATATTAACTGCTGCCCATGACTGACCAGACACCTGGTTCTGAGAAGGGAAGGGAGGCACCAGCCTTCACTCATCATGCAGAGAGATCAACTCTGAGTTGGCTCAGATCCTCCAATGAGAAAGAGCAGAAAGAATTTCAGGGCTGGAATATATTCAGTCCTCATCCATCATGCAGTCCAGGGCTGCTTTGCATGCAGAGGCACTGTTGGTTTTAATCTCTCAGAATCCCACTTTGTGCTGTTGATCTCTGATGGGAAGCTTCTGTCTTGTTTTGGCTCCCTTTCCTCCTCCAAACACTTGCTAAGAGCATCCTTTATTCTTTTCACACTTAAGCTACTAGGATAGCAGTGCAATGATTGTCTGAAGTTCAGACTGAATGGTACTTGGAGGTAGAGAATCCTTGATAGGTTGCAACTTACCCAGTGAATCCTGCAGAGAGTGTCCATTCTTAGCCTTCATCTTAGCTGAGAGAGAGAGAGAAAGAGAGAGAGAGAGAGAGAGAGAGAGAGAGAGAGAGAGAGAGAGAGAGAGAGAAGATAGTGCAGAAGAAGGTAAACACAACAGGCAAAATGGTACACACACACACACACACACACACACACACACACACACACACACACACACGAATTGAACCCTGGTCCTCTGCAGTTACAGCTCTTAAGGGCTGAACCACCTCTCCAACCCACAGATTGTGTACATTCCTGTTTCATCCATGGTTCATCCATGGTTCTAACCTTTGCAGCTCAATTCCCGCTTTCTTACAACACCAGGTAAAAGGAAACAAAATAGGTATCAAACAATAAGTAATGGAAATAAATGTCCTACGTGTTGACCGTTTTTCTGCTTGCTGGGCCATGTTGTCAATGTGAACCAAACAAACAACTTGGAACCTTGGGTAGGAACTGCCAAAAATGATTTGATTTTGTCAGATAAGGCTCTGCCTTTTGGGAAATGAAGATACCAGAAAAGTGGTCAGCTCTTAGGACATTTATTTCCGTTACTTATTGTCTGATACTTATTTTGTTTTCTTTTACCTGGTATTATAAGAAAGCAGGAATTGAATCGTGAAGGTTGGAACCATGGATGAAATAGGAATGTACCCTATCCAGGGGTTGGAGAGGTGGTTCAGCCCTCAAGAGCTTTAACTGCTCTCGCAGGCGATCTGGGTTCAATTTTAAGCACCCACATGGTGACTCACAATCATCTGTAATTGCACTTCTAGAGGGCTTAATGACATCTTCTAGCCTCCTTGAGCATGTGGTATGCAGATGTACATGCAGGGAAAAGACTCATACACATAAAAAATAAATATAAAAAAGTACACACTCTCCAGAAAGCAGACCCTGCAGGAAGCACACTGGTACCACAGTGCAGAGTCGTTATGACTGGTTATTTGGACTATATTCCTAAGTCTACTTTGCTTCATAGTGACTCCATGTTACCAATACCTAAAGCTCAAGCTGTTTGTTTTTGTCTGAAACAAGAAGAAACACATGCAGGATTTTGCATTAGGTAGTAATAAGTTCTGTTTACCATGCATGATGAAGTGTCAAGAATGTGCATCAGCTCATTTAATACCCTAGCACAACCCTGGATATGGGTCTCACCACATCCTTCACATTTTACTGATGGGAAAAAAAAAATGAAGGTTCAGAGAGACTGAACCGTTTCTGAGTTGGGAAAACAGTGTAAGAACTCGAGCTCAGACTTAGGATATGGCTCAGTGGTTCACACGCTTACTGCATGAGCGTAAGGCAGCACTTAAGGTCCCCAGAGCCCATGTCAAATTCCAGGTAGGTATGGAGGCCCACCTGTAATTCCAGCCTCCAAAGACAGACACAGCAGATCCCTAGAGTAAGCTGGTTATTGGGACTAGCCATACTGACATGCTCTAGGTTTGACAGAGAGGCCTTGCCTCTGTGAATAAGGTGGAAGAGAAATACAGGATGATTCTCAATATTCACAGACCTCTACATGTGTGAGCATACATGTGTACTCACATACATATGCTTGCATACATGCAGACATGAACTCACACATGCATACCATATATGCATTAATATGAAAAATGGACAGAAAAGGAATTTGAACTCTACTGCTTGCTAATAAATCTAACATGTTGTGGATAGTTAAATTACCCTGAAATTTTTTTTTTGGTTCTCATTTCTTACTCTGGGCCACATGTTACATTCTCAATATAGTCAGTGACTTGGATAAAGATGAAAGAGGAAGATTTAGTGGAAAAAATAATATTTTGTATGGCAGAACCAAACACCTACAGGTCTGGGAGGCTGAAGTAAAGGGCTGACTTGGGTTGATGTAAGGAGAGATCAATGGTCAGCTCTTAAAACAATGAGGTAAGGTTTTATTTTACTTCCCTTTTATAGATGAAGAAATAGAGCGCAGAGAGTTTACATAATTTAACAAAGATAGCCTGCTTAGTAGAAAGATTTAGGCTCTAAAACCAGTCCAACCCAGGAGGCAGTACATGAAGAAGTGGCTGACGGAGGGCCTTGAATATCTCTTGCAGAGTTGTTAATGGGTTGCCTGCCACCCATGGCCAAGGCCCTGGGGACTGCTTTACAAAGTGGTTCTGACTGGGTCTCAGTACATCCTGGCATGTTCATCATTGCTGGCAGATAGATTTTCCAACCCCAAATATGACAGCTTCCCCCAAGTGTAACTGTCGCTGGCCCCATGATGAAAAGTACAGTTTCCAAAGTTTTCCCAGCATGTAGAAGATGAACTGATGTCACATATCATAAAGCTCAGAAAGACCATAATACTCCAAGGTTCTGCCTCATCGTTCTTCAGCTCATCTAAGCAAGTCCAGATCTGCTTCCGTTTTGCATCACTCACAACATGATGTGGAGGTGAAAATTCAGCAGCTACAGTTCAGCAGGCAGTTTTACATCTTGTCAATAGCATTTGAGGGCACTGGAGAATCTCAGCATCCGGGTCTTTCCCCGTTTACTCACATCTTGAAGTCATTTTTTCCCCCTCTGATCAAACCATAAAAGTAGTACATTCTTCACTCAGCTCAATGACACCTGCCTGTGATCCCAATACTGGGAGGTCTAGGAAGTAGTGGCACACTTTTGAGATTAGCCTGGGCTGCATAGTGTGATGCTATCATTCCCAGTTCCCCAATACGTTCTTCATCCTGAGCAGTTTGTATAGTTTTTCTTTTTCAATGTGAATTTTCGGTACAGGAACCCTCACTCTCCTATTCTGGAGGAACTTGGGGGTGCACTCTGCCCTGGGCCTGTTTGATGAGAGGGCAAGTAGGGATTCATTCGCACCAACCCTTGATTATGCAGGGCCCTGCCTCACCAGGGCTGAGTAAAGGGCTGTGTGGGCGGCTTTGTTGAAAGCAGAGAGAGGAAAAGGTCTCAGGTATGGCACGGGCCTGGGTTTTCCATCTGTTGCAGCAAGCATTTGCCCGTTAATTATTTTCCTAGAGAGCAGGTTTTATCGTCTTCCACCATTTGCCATTCCACCCCTATGTGCAAACTCCTGGTTTAAGAGAAAGATAATGCTAAGAGCCTGGAGCAGGGCTGCATATAAGAGGAATGGGCTGTGCTCTGAATGTACAGACGCCAGAATCTTAGTTTATCAGGCCACAAGGCTTTGCTGAGCGTCACAGCTGTTAGCAGACATGGCCAAGCATTTGTTTCATTTAATTGTGCAGTCCAGGTTCTTACTGCCCATTGACAGCCCATTAAAGGAAGCTGCACCTGCACTTATTGAAAGAGACAGAAGGAAAATTCCAGGTCTCAGTGCCTTAACAGCCAGGTGGAGGGACTAGACTCTTAGCAGCAGATGAAGAAGACAGGCTGACAGACAGAGAAGAGCTCACAGGCTCCTGAGGGGAGGGCTGCAAGCAGGGAAGGAGTTCACTGAATTCCTCTAACAGATGCAGAAGTTGTACTAGTTCTATACTTCCTTCCTTTGGCTGTTCGAATCATCCCAGACCCAGTGAAGGTGTGCTGTGGATATCACTCTATATAAATAAAACACTGATGGCCAGTGACCATGCAGGAAGTATAGGCGGGACAAAGAGAGAGGAGAATTGGGGAAACAGGAAGAAGGAGGAGTCACTGCAGCCAGGGCCAGGAGAAGCAGCATGTAAAGACGCTGGTAAGCCACCAGCCACGTGTCAAGGTATAGATTTATAAAAATGGGTTAATTTAATATATAAGAAGAGTTAGCAAGAAGCCTGCCACGGCCATACAGTTTGTATGCAATATAAGTCTCTGTGTTTACTTGGTTGGGTCTGAGCGGCTGTGGGACTGGCGGGTGACAGAGATTTGTCCTGACTGTGGGCCAGGCAGGAAAACTCTAGCTACAAAGGTGGACGTAGCCAGTAATGTTTTGCAGATCTCAAATCAAGATCCAAAGTATAGGGCAAGCTGCCTTTGGAAACACCACTTCAGTGTCTGCACTCCAAGGCCAATGTGGTAGTTAGACTTTATATCACCATGCCAATGCACCTCACATAAACATGGAGGGGAAGATTTGCCATAGTTCAAGATTTCAGAGATTTCAATCCACAGCACATGGCTATGTTGAGTCTGGTTCTGTGGTAAGATGGGACATCTTGGCAGTAGGAGTATGTGGAGAAGGAGGCTGTTTCCCCATGGTGGACAGGAAGCAGTGAATAAAGAAAGGATGTGGGGACCAGGCCAGTATCAGTCAAGGTTCTCTAGAATAACAGAACTCATTGAATGAATCTCTCTATACATATAGAAAGGGGATTTATTAGAATGACTAGAGGCTGCAGTTCAGCTAACCCAACAATGTCTGGCTGTGAATAGAAAGCCCAAGAATCCAAAAGGTGCTTAATAAACAAGGCTGGATGTCTCTTCCATGTCCTTATATAGCAATGGTTCTCAACCTTACTAATACCCTTCAATATAGTTCCTCATGTTGTGGTGACCCCCAACCATGAAATTATTTTTGTTGCTACTTCATTACTGTTAATTTTGCTACTGTTGTGACTCATAATATAATATCTTTGTTTTCTAATGGTCTTTGGTGACCTCTGTATAAAGGTCATTGGATGTCCAAAGGGATCATGACTCATAGGTTGAAAACCACTGTTACAAAAGCTTCCAGCACAATACATGGTCCAGATTAAAGGTGTGCCTTCCCACCTCAATATCCGGATTAAAGGTATCTGTCTTCCTACCTCAAAGATCTTGGTTGGAAGTTTATCTACCTACTTCAAATTAAACAAAAATCTCTCACAGGTGTGTACTCTAATTTTGATTTTTAGTTAATTCCAGATGTAGTTAAGTTGACAATCAAGAATAACCATCATAGGGCCTAAACTTGAAATTCTTGTCCTCTGGGACCCACTTACTCCAGCTAGACCGAATCTCTTAAAGTTTCTAAAACATTCTACGATAGCGCATGAGTTGGGGACCAAGTATTGAACACATGGGCCTATGGGGGCATTTCATCTTCAAACTACCTCAGCTGGCTCGTACAATTCCAAGCCAAGTGTTCACATTTCCTGTATGTAGGCTGCATACTGGGTGTGGGTATAAGAAGATGAGAGAAGCATCCTTGGCCTTAGAGGTTTCCAGACTAGAGAAAAAACAATTCCAAGATTCAGAGGGGTATTGTGTTGTGGGGGTTGGGTTTGTAGGGAGCTGAAACTTTAAAGACCCATGGGTGTCTGCCAGGTAGACATGTGTCTGTTAATGTTAATCACCAGAAAGGTACTGGAAGTTTCAGAAAAAAAAAATCTACAGGCAAGGTTACAGAGGTATGGAACTTAAAGTGTGGGTTTGGTGCAGGATGGTGTTCAGAATTCATGGAGCATAGAAAGAGCTAACATACACTCAGTCCTTCTAATTCCAGGTTCTTCTTTTGCCAGAGTGGTTCTCTGAAGCCTCAGAGGTACCATTTCTCCTTTGTACTCATGGTGACACTCAGCAAAGGAGATGAACATATTATTTTTGGTTACTCTGTTAGGAAGAGGGGACACATACTTGGTGACCAATGGTGTGCTGGCTGCTAAGTATCCTTCCCCCTGTGCAGAGTGGAAGAACAGAGCCAGGGAGGGCCAGCGCACACTGGCATAGGACACTGACCTGGGCTGGCCATGGGCTTTACTTCTGCTGGCAGCCACCCACCACTAACTCACCAATCATTGTTCAATCTCATGCGATGATGAGTTTGCACATAGAAAAGTGAGTTAAAAATCAGTAGAGATAGCCGGGCGGTGGTGGCACACGCCTTTAATCCCAGCACTCGGGAGGCAGAGCCAGGCGGATCTCTGTGAGTTCAAGGCCAGCCTGGACTACCAAGTGAGTTCCAGGAAAGGCGCAAAGCTACACAGAGAAACCCTGTCTCGGAAAACAAAACAAAACAAAACAAAAATCAGTAGAGAAAAATGATTTTCTAGAGCAGTGGTAACATGAGGAAGCATCTCAGAGTCTCATTCACAGCCTGAGAGGGCTGGAGGAAGCATTTGCTTAGCTCTTCACATACATGAGAGTTCTCTTTCTTTTTGTCTTTTAGTGGGGTGCAGGGGTAAGACAGGATTTCACTGGGTACTGAAGACTGGCTTCAAATTCCCGTTTCTCCGGCCCCAGCTTCCTGAATGCTGGATCGCCACTGGTTTCTTGACCCCAACTCCTGTTACGTTCCATTTATAACTCCTTGCCTCTCCAGCAGAATTCTGTACTTCTTCAATGCTCGATATAATGCCTGATGCCAGGGACAGTTCTTAGTAGATACACTTTACGGGCACCTCTTTTTCATGATAGTTATTTTATTTTTATAAAACTCACAGGAAGGGGAAGCCCACTTCTATATGACCCCTGTCCTAATTTGTATTGCCCTGTCTGCAGAGCCAAACCAACTAGCCAGCTCCCTTTCACTGGGCATTTCTTCAGAAATGGGAAGAAATACATCCTGTCCGGCTGCTCTACAGCCAAAAGAGCTTTCTTCTCTTGCCGTGTGCTTTGAATTCTTCTGTGGAGCCCAATCCCCTTTCCAAATTGCGCTCTTCATTGGCCACTCCATCTCGTCTCTTCCACTGAGTTGTTTACATCACCCCAGAATGGTAGGTTTCGACAAGATGAGGTGTGACACTACCTCTGATACTTATTCTATTTTTTGGCCTGGCAGGTTTTATTCAGGTCTGTGGTTCTAGTGATACCGCTGAATGTGTGGCATCTTCATTTATGTCTCTGGCTGGAATCTTTCCATTTAACGGTGTGTGTGCACGTGTGAGTGCGTGCACATGAGAACACAGAACACATTTTTCAAAACCAAGTTCTTATACTTATTTTTATTGTGTGTACATATGTATTGTTTTAAACATTTTGTGTGCTTGTGCACATGCATGTGCCTGCAAGTGCACAGAAGATGTGTGGAGGTCAGAGGACAGCTTTTGGGAATTGGTCCCCTCCTTCTACCATGTGGGTTGAGGAGACAGAGCTCAGGTTGGCAGGCTCAGTGGCAGGTGCATTTACTTGCTGAGTCCTCTTGCCAGTTCTATATGCATATTGTTTAGAACACTTTCCTTTTTCCTGTTTTGGCTTTATGTCCATTTAACAACAACAACAACAAACAAACAAATGAAAACAGTAGTAGATTTCCGCCTAGTGCCTGAAACTTGCCTAGCTTTTGACTAGGTTTATAGTACCAGTACTTCCTGTGGAGTGGGCCTCACATCCAATCAGAATGTGATAGATTAACCACAAAGCATGCCCACCACAGTTGCACCATTAGGTGTATTTTGCCTGGCAGGTTGTACTGTGCACACCAGGCCCAAGGCTGGTTGGGGCCACTGATGATTTCTCTCCTGCAGCAGATGGCATAGCACCTTCCAACCCCATGAACACAAGCCAGTGTGGCAGGAGCTTCCAGCTCAGTTATAGGTTGGTTTCTCTGTGTCCTGCATCCAAAGTGTGTGATGTCTTCCATCTGGTAGAACATTTTTTTTCTTTATGGACAATTTTAAACACAGAAAGCAGGAGCGTAATTTAACTAACCACCAATACTTATTTTCTAGTTTTAGTAAACATTAACTTTATGCCGTTATTTCTTTGTGTCGTTTATTTCCCTGCTCCACCCCACCCCAGGACTCACCTATTTTACAGTAAATCCAAGACATCACATCACTTCATGTGCAAATACTCCATAATACAAATGCCTTTTAGATAGTTTTCTTGACTTTCATAAAAGTATCTCAAGGTCCATTTATTCAAAACAAATGCAAGACTTTTTAAAATTTTTATTTTTTTTTTTAAATTTTTAGAATCCATTCTCTTCTAGAAATCTCTGGCTCAGTAAATAGTACTAGCACATTTCCCAAGGGTAATCCCCAACCAACCCCTTCCAGGTCTGCTCCCTGTATCTTACCAAGTTCCCCTTCCCACTCCAAAATGGGATCTCCCCTACAGCCATCCCACAAACCATTTTTTCTCTCTTCTGGGACTAGTGTAGCATTCTTCAACCACATTCCCCTTTACCCCGTTGGTTCTACAGCAATTCTTTTTCCTTCCATATTATAGCCAAACAATGTCACCTATGCCTACTTAACAGAAATCTACAGAATGTCTGCTGGGTCATAGGTATAAGAGACAGGGCACATATTAGTAAATGAAATAAAAATTTCCTGTGAGTAAAACATACACACAGATGTATGTATTGTTAGAGACAAACTATATTTTGCAGTATGAGATGGAGAAAATTAAGCCAGGGCCAGATAGTGACATGGTGCTATCCTTATATAGTGTAATTAGAAAGGCCTTTCTAATAAGTATTTGAGCAAAAAGTGATAGATATAAGGACCTGAACCACAAAGATGTCCAGAGATAGATCATACTGAAGTAGCAAGCACAGTGGCACTCTCTGTAGATCTCTTCTATCAACTTAGTTTTTATTTTGAGGAGGATATAATTAATCGTTTGTCTTAGGGTTTTCTATTGCTGTGAAGAGACACCATGACCATGGCCACTCTTATAAAGAAAATGTTTAATTGGGGTGACTTGCTTATAGTTTCAGAGATTCGGTCCATTATCATCATGGTGGGGAGCATGGCATGCAGGCAGACCTGGTGCTGGAGCTGAAAGTATTACATCTTGCAGGCAACAGGAAGTTAACTGGCTGTCACACAAAGGAAAGCTTGAGCAAAGAGACCTCAAAGCCCACCCCCACAGGGACACACTTCCTCCAACAAGGCCACACCTCCTAATAGTGCCACTCCCTTTGGGAGCCATTGTTTTTCAAATCACCACATTGTTTAAGATATTTTCCTCATGGCTTAAGGTTCACAGAAAAAATGTATAGAATGTATAGATTGTCCATGTACTTCCTGACCTTATTTATGCACAACTTCCTCAATGATGAATACGTTTACCAAAATGGTGCATTTGTTACAGCTGGTGAACCTCCGCTGATACATCAGAACCATCCAGAGCCTGTAGGTTCTATGAGGGTACACCTATAGTTCTGTATGTTATGTGGTGTGGATAGATGTATAATGAGAAGTTTTCATCATCACAGTATCACACACAGTATTTTTATTGCCCAACTAATTCCATGTAAACTTTATACTTTAGAATATATTTATCATTTGAAAAGTCATCATGCATTAAGTACACAATAAAAAGCTTGATATTTTCTTTAGAATTATATTTTCTTGTATGCCCTCCCAAGATGACCACACATTATTCAGCACATGCACAGATAGTGTATGACTCTTAGTTAAAAAAATATGAATGCTCCTCTTCTAAAAATACACTGTTTTAGGTTTCTATTGCTATGACAAACTCCATGACGACAGGAACCTGGGGAAGAAAGAATTTATTTCAGCCTACAGTTGCCTCTGAATGGAAGTCAGGGCAGAAACTCAAGGCAGGAACCTTGAAACATGAATTCTACTTATTGGCTTGCTTTCCATGGCATGCTGAGCCTGTTTTCCTATACAACACAGGATCACCAGCCCAGGGGATGCACAGCCCACAGTGAGCTGAGCCACCCCACATCAATCATTAATCAGGTCAGTCTAATAGTAGCATTTTCTCAATTGATGCCCCCTTTTCCTAGATGGTCCTAACTTGTTTCAAATTGATAAGAACTATCGGGCACACACTTCTACTTATTATTTAATTTTACAGTGGATTGAATATAGAATCTTAGGCATGCTGGGTAAGTGTTCTACTACTGAGTGAGCTACAACTTCAGTTCTAAGAATACTTCAAATGTACCTCTCCTGGCTGGAGATACAACTCATAGGAAGTACTTGTATAGCATGTGCAAGGTTCTGGGTTCAAATACCACCAAACAACTAAAACAAACAAACAAACAAACAAACAAACAAACAAACAAACAAACAATAACCCAAAAGCACTTTTACCTTTGAATCATTAAACATAGGATGATGCCCACATGCTTTATAAGCATCATGCTGCCCTTTGTCCCCTGTTTTTGTTAGACTACAGTGCCTGTTACATACTATGTCCTAGGCACATGTTCCTTTTTCTAATTATTAGGACACCCTCTTTCACTGTAGTAACTTTGTATATAGTCTTACCTCTGTTTGGAATGTTCCTTTCATTGTCCCATCTTTACGTAGTTTAGGTAGAGAATGTTTGACTTCCTCTGTCTAAATCTGTTTGAGTTGCTTGTAATAAAACTCGATAGGCTTCATGGCCTCAAAACAGAGCAGTTATTTCTGAGAGTTTTGAGGCTGGAAGTCTGAAATAAAGGTGCTGGCATGGTTAGTATGATAGTTAATGACTATTGATTTGATTAGAATGAAAGATATCTAGGCAATTAACAAATCCCAGCAAGGGTGTGTTTGTGGGGTTATTTGCTGAGATATTTAGATCAGGAGGGCTCTGACCTAATTAGAAGTTTAACCCATTGATGAGTCCAAATTTTGAATACCCTTTTAGACAATGCTGGAAGCGGTGGCTTGGGAGGAGCAGGTAGAGCAGGTGGGTCACACGTGGCATCTCTTTGAAGGACATATTTTGCCCTGGCTTCTTTATGGCTCTTCTCTCCTTTCAGTCAAACATGATGTGAACTTTTCTTCTCTACAATGCTTCCCTTACCAGGTGAATGAAACCCTTTGAAACCACAAACAAAATGAATCATTCATGCTTTGAAGTTGTCCTGTCAGTCATGAGAAAGCTCGCATCAGCAGTTCTGGTGGATACCTTTTTCCATGTTGCAGATTGTCAACTTCTTGTCCTATGAGGTATAGGAAGAAGGCCAGAGAGCTCAGTGGGGTCCTTTTAATTTTCGTTGAGTATCTATGTCATTCATGAAGACTTTACTTTCATGATCTAATCACCTCATAGTCCACTTCTATATCGCACCACATTGAGGGTAAATATTACAATACACAATTCTTGGGAAGGGGCACTCATTCAAGCCATAGCACCTCCCTTGTAAGTAAGTTCCTAGGGAAGCTTCAACTCTTCTCTTATTCCTTGATCCTGGTTGACTTTCCCAGGCTTCTGTCACCATGGTGCTTTTTGGCTCCTCAGATGGACCATCTATTTTTACTGTTAGTGGATTTTGTTGGCTGCTTCACCTGATTTGGGGGCTCCATCCTGTGCACTCTTGGCTGGTGTCACCGAGACTCCAATTGAGCTGTCTCAGAGAGACCTTCTAATAGGATCTCATCCAAAGTGGCCACACAATCTTTTTCTCATAGCTCTCTGCTAACATTTCCTCCAACTGACTGATTGGTCTCTCTCACTCTACTCCAGAGATAAGTGCTGAGCAGGAGGAAAATCATCTCCTTCATCCAACGTGCCTTGTGCTCCTGGCATGTGTGTGGTAATGTCTGTAAGTGAGTAAAAGTATCATGTATCTGTAAGCAGGGAAGGATGAGATGAGAGGGGTGCTTATGAAGAACTCTCAGATCAATAACATTCAAGGATCAAGGGCAGCCTAGATCTGGAAATGATAGCAAAAGGAAGCAAAGGAGAGAGCAATTTGTGATGCTTCTGCTAGCTAGATCCTTCCAGCAACTGATCAGACCTCACACACGTGCGCTTTACAAGTGCTGCAGGAGCTTTTGAGGCTCAGGGCAGCAGAACTAGACAAACTGTAAGTCTACATCAACTCAACTGGAATACCAGCCACAATGTAATTTTACGTTCTATTGTTTTCAATAAAAACATAAAAACAACAGCAGAAATCAGTTTCACTGTTTATTTCCTATAACCTACTACAGTAAAAATATTAATCCAGTATATTATAAATACAAAATTAAAAAAACAACAACAACATGTTTTGTTGTTGTTTGTTTGTGATTGTTTTTGTGAGATAAGGTCTTACTATATATCCTAGGTCAGCCTCAAGGTCCTATCTCTGCCTCCCAAGTTCTGGGATTACAGACATATGCCACCATGCCAGGCTTCAAATGAATGCCTTCAAAATTGCTGTGGAGCTTAAATTTGTGAAGCCTGGAATCTTGGCTAGCTCCACTCTAGGAACTCAGAATCCATGTGTGGCTAGGGACCTACACCACATGGTACAAACCATAGCCCCCTTCTGGCCTGGTCTTCAGACAGCTGCACACTGAGAGGAGACTATAGCCATTCTGAAACCCAGGCCAACCTGTGCTGGGGATAGCATTTCTTTCCTGTCTGATTAACATCTGTGTCCTGCCTTTTCTTGGCTCCGGATTCCTTTCTTCCAGCTGTTTGTTCGAGTTGGAGAATTCCCTGCCTGGATCAAAGCTATGGTGTGAACCTTCTTTCCTTTGGCAGGACTGGCGCAGCATCTGAGCTGTAGCCAGTGGATGTCACTGTTTGCTCAAGGAGGGTCCTTGCAGGAGGCAGTGGGCTCTCAGGAAGAAGGCAAAGACAGCGCTTGGTGTTGCCCCCCCCCCCCCCCGCATTAGGATTTCTCGTATAATTTGGAGGAATGACAGGCTTTTAAGAAGTAGACTGCCAGAGATCAGTGAGATGATTGACAAATGCCATCTACAGATTTCATTGGTCTTGGAGAGTTGAAGTTCCACTAATAAAATCTAAATAATAATCTAAAATTATAAGACAATCAACACAAAATTTGACTGTGGCAAAAACTATGCCCGAATTTCTGTTTTTAAAAGAGGCCTTCTGGCTTAGTGTAGCTCAGTAGTGCAGTGCTTCTGTAGCATACACAAGACCCCGGGTTCAAGGTCAAGCAACATACAGACTATAAAGCAGAGCTCGTGAACAGTCTACAGCTGGGTCCGTCCCACAGCTGTGCTTAAACAGTAATCGAAGTAACATTTGCTTTGTTGCTTTATTGGCAATTTAATGTAAACATTTGGATCTCTGGTTTCACTTGTAATATGAGAACATGGCAGACTTCTATTCACCAAAACCCATGGATGATGCTTGGGACTGTTATGAGCTGTCTTCTCATCTAACAGCTCATGTCACCTACTCATGGTGGCAGACTCATCTCTGTTGGCATTTATACTTTTGACCCCCATTTCTTGGAGTCCAAGTGTGCACTGAAGCACAGACCACTTTGCTTGGAAAGACACTCAGCAGGAAACTGCTTCTGGAAGGGAGTTCTCCAGCTTTGGCTGGGGACCTTTTAACTCCAGGTAGGAAAAAGGTGGCCTGTGAACTCTCCAAGGTAGCTGTAGTGGGGCATATGGAAAGAGAACAGTTAGGGAAATAGAATCTTTGATAGCATTGTTAGGGGATGGGATGGAGTGTTGTTGAATCTTAGATAGTCTTTTAATAAAAAAAACCCAGAGCCAGATATCATGGTAAAAGCTGAAAGATCAGAGAAGCAGAGCAGCCAGCCACTAGTTTTTGCCTCTACAAAATCCTCAGCCTAAAGAGAGTGAGTTCCTGTTTCCTCATGCCTTAAATACCTGTTTCTTTGCTGCCACATCACTTCCTGGGATTAAAGGCATGTGTGCTTCCCAAGCAAGGCATGAGATCTCAAGTGCTGGGATTAAAGGTGTGTGCTACCACTGCCTGGCTCTGTGTCTAATCTAGTGGCTGGCTCTGTCCTCTGATCTTCAGGCAAGTTTATTAGGGTATACAATATATCACCACAATGGAAACTCACCCCAGTGACCCCTTCTGACTGTCACTTCAGTGAGCTTATCATAAGTTTCGGCTCTATCTTCACCTCTTTCTAAGTTGGCTGTCTTATTGTCTTATTGTCTATTGCTATGAAGAGACACCATGACCACGGCAACTCTTATAGAGGAAAAAATTTAATTGGTGTGACTTATAGTTTCAGAGGTTTAGTTCATTATCATCATGGAAGGACATGGTGGCATGCAGGCAGATATGGTGCTGGAGAAGGGGCCAAGAACTCTACATCTTGACCTGCAGACAACAGGAAGTGGTCTGAGCATCGCACTGAGCAAAGCCTGAGTAAAAGAGACCTCAAGTCCCACCCCCACAGTGACACACACCCTCCAACAATGCTACACCTACTCCAACAAAGCCACACCTCCTAATACTGCCTCTCTGTTTAGGGGCTGTTTTCTTTTAAACCACAACAGTGGTGTTATAGCTTGGATATTAAATGGCCCAAAAGACCCATGTGTTGGAGTCTTAGCCTCTGTTGGCGGTGCTATGGAGAGGTGATTGGATCATGAGATGTGGATGACTTAGAGATTAAAGAGCTGCTAGTGTGCAGAACCAGGGTGGAGGAACTGGGTTATTGGAGGCATGTCTTTGAAGGATGTACCTCATTTGTAGCCCTTTCCTGCCCCTCTCTTTTCTTCCCAGCTTCTCTGAGACTAGAAGCTTCTTTGGCCATCATCCTCCCATCATACTTCTGCTCACCATGGCCCAGAAACATTGGAGTCCGATGACCATATACCCCTGATGAGCCATGATAGATTTCTCCTCTTTAATTATTTGAGAATTCATTTTGTTCCAAGAAAAATCTCAGGTTTTTGGATAGAGCTGATTCTGTGACTACTCTGAGATCCTCTGTCTAAGGCTTCAAGGCCAAAGTGAAATTATTTCAAAGGAATTTGTGTGTGCATAACAGCTCATGAATTCTGATCCAGAGAAAGAGCATGGCAGAAGAGGCAACACATTTCCCACGTTGTGGAGAAGGTCTTGGCTTTTTCCTTATCACCATGTAAGACACTTCTCAAGAAAAAGGACAAAATACCATGGGCTGACCTGTAACTCTGGAGCTGGTCTTCTGTCAGTGGAGAAATGACCTTTTTCTTTGCTGTCTCTTACAGCACGGTGCAGAGAGCCAGGAGAGGAGCTTGGCAGCAGTGGGAGTTGACATTTACCGAGCTCCGACTGTCTACCAGGAGCTGAATTGCATGACTGTCTATAACACCCCCAATCCATTCTCAAGTCACTCTAGGAGACATTGCCATGCATGTTTGTATTTTATAGTTGAGGGAACTGCACAGAGCTGGTAAATCGCTTCCTTAAAGCCACACAAGTAGTGCACACTGGCCAGGATTCCAACGGGTTTCATATGAGTCTACATCTGGAGCTCTTAGCCATTGCTTTTCACACTAAGAGGAGCATGAAGTGTACAAGCGTCACTAAGAAGCTGTGAAACAAAAGAAGTCACCTTGCTTGTGTCTGGAGCTCCTGCCACAAAGTGGGAACAAGAATATCACTTACTGTATTGTCCTAAGAATTAACATGATGTGATGGGAGGATGTGCAGATGTGCAGAGATGACAGACCACACTAGTGGAAGCCCATGAACCATGGACTGGTAGCTGTGGAGCCCCCATGCGACTGGACTAGGCCCTCTGGATATGGAAGATGGTTGTTTGGCTCGAATTTGGGGGGCACCCAGGCAGGGGGATTGGGATCTGTCCCTGGTACTTGGGCAGGCTTCTGGGAATCCGGTGCCTGTGGTGTGACACCTTGCACAGCCTTGGTGCAGTGGGAAGGGGCTTGGACCTGCCTAGGCTCAGTGTGCCGGGCTCTGCTGACTCCCCATGGGAGACCTCGATTTGGGGGATGTGGGGATTCGGGGTAGCTTGGGAAAGAGGGCTGGGAGGTGGGAGGGGGAGGGAGGTCTATGAATAGCATAAGGAGTGAGTAGAAAAATTTTTAATAAAGAAAAATAAAATAAAATTAAAAAAAGAATTAACATGATGAAGTCATCAAGGCATGAACCAGTAGATACATCAGCTGATCCATGTTTGTCTCTGTAAATGTTAAGAAACTTCTTTCTTACCACCCAGAACATCTTAGGTGACTTTCCTTATGTCCCAAATCATTCATTTATGGGGTATTTATAGGGTGCTTATTGTATGAACAATGATGTGGTCCTTGTAGTGTGTGGAAGGAAGGGGCTATAGATGATTGATAAGCCAGGTACCAACTCTATATCTTCAAATGCAACCCCGAATCCAGCATGCCCCAGCAGCTGTGACTTTTCTGGTTTGCTTCTACTCTCTGTTATTCACCATCTTCGTGTGCTTTGGAGTCAACAATGTGACTGATTTCCTCCACAGACTTCTTCTAGATACCAAAGTCCTTATTAAGCATGCTCTAGATTCCAGAGATTCTGTATGCAAAATATTTTGTGTCCCCGTGAAGCTTGTTTAATTTAGTTTGGTATCATCTCTATGTTGGATTCTCTCTTACAAAGGAGTTTCCTTTCTTACTAGTCTTGAGATTTTTCAACACCATCTCTACCTGGCTTCTGGATTGAGTATTTGAATACACTCTGCGTCTACAGCCACCTCCTCCAGGTTCTGTGGTGGCTTTTTACCTGCCTTCACGCTCATGCCTTGCCTCCAGGATGTTCAGCCTCTAAAGAGAGAAATCCATGGGAGTCTGCTTAAGAAATATTAGGGAATTTATTAGGATATAAATTGAGGAAATACACTTGAAAATACAGAACTGAGTAGTCAGCTGAAGTCATCCTCTGATCTGACCAGGAGCAAATCCACCTGGCAGTTTGATCACACCAGGAAGCTGGAAGCAGGGAGAAGGGACCTTGTGACCTTTCTCTTTTTCTTTTCAAGAGGTCATGTATAATGACAAGAAGCTCTGCCTCCTTCAGGACCTTTAGCCCAAGGTCATGGGCAGAGCAAATACCATCACAAGCCTCTAGGACACTTAGAATATTGCCCTCTTTGATGTTGTCATCCTATCATCATTTCCCAGCAGCCTTAGCTCCTCAGCCTCCATCTGCTCACTCTGATGACTCACATCTCCAGGAAAGTGTTCAGGAAACCATGTTCTTCTTTTCTTCTAATTCTTTTTTTTTTTTTGTTAGAAACACCTACCACCCTCCATTTGGTTGGCTCCTACTCATCCTTCTCCACTTAGCTCAGAAAAGAACCTTGGCAGAAAGATTTTTCTGCTCTCCAGTGTGGGCCAAGGCCATCTTCTGTGATCTGCCTGCTTTTTATTACTATATCAGATTTGAGAGCAAGCATTTGTAGCCCAGGCCCCTCTAAGCTGGTTGTATTAGATGGGATAGGGAGGGAGTGGCTGGGTGGAGGCCTCTGGGCTCTGAGGAGGTCCAGGGCTTCCAGAGATGCTGTCTCATGTGAGCACTAAGCCCAGTAGGCAAAGTCTCTGTGTAATCTTTGGAGCCTTAGGGCTTGGGGCCTTCAATAGCTAGAACATGTCATCATCTTTTCAAGACCTTTCCCTCTGACATTTCTCCCCCAGAATGCCACTTCTACTGAGTCACAAGTAGACACATGTCCAAAGGGGCTTGACCTATTCAAAAGCCTGATGATCCATCAGAAAGTGTTGAGCTTGTGAATCCCAGTTGAGGGCTTCTGGACAGACAACAGCAAATGTCACCACCTGTCCCAGCCTGACCCACCCTGCCTCTTCCTGTCTGTTTGCTGGCCTTTCCATTGTCCCAGAATTCTGTGCAGGTACAAGCTGTTAATTAAACCAGGTCTATGTGTGACGCTCTTGATTTAAATCTCAGAAGGAGAAAAAAAGAAGGGAGGGAAGAAAGGAAGGCAGGCAGGAAGAAAAGAAAACAGGCCCCGAGTTTCCTGAGCCCTTCCTTCCCACTCCTCTACCAGGCATGTGAGCCATCCCTCTAGAGCTCCAGGAGGGCTCCAGTGATGGCACCAGACAGAGCTGGCACCAAGGATGGCATGTGATGTGATGGGTCTTCAGTAGGAACTCTTAAGTCCTTATTGCTGTTGTGGATTCCAGGATAGAGAGGGAGGAAGGGAGGGAGGGAGGGAGGGAGGGAGGGAGGGAGGGAGGGAGGGACAGAGACAGAGGGACAGAGAGACACAGAGACACACAGAGCAAGCTAAGTGCTTCCTTATTTGTGGATACCTGGGAACTATTGGTAAATTCGTTAGTGAGTGTTACACATTCTATAGTTTGGTTAAAGTGGCTCTAGAATTATTAGGAGGAAGCCAGAGATGAGCATGGAAGTAAGTGCCTTGAAAGTCTGAAAAGTTCTCCCCTTAAAGCAGTTCCCCACTGGTTTGTATCCTGTTAATAGAAGCAAAATTGATGCCTCTGGTGGAGTGAAGCTGCTCCCAACCGGTTTTCAGTCTTTCCCTTAATCTGATCGGTACCAACCCTGGGAAGATAAGCAATATGGTTCCTGCTCCACAGATGAGGAAACAGGCATAGAGCAGCACTTGCATGTAAGTGATTACATTTGATTGCTTTTTGTTTCTTTGCTTTTTTTCAGGGCAGGAAACAAAAGCCAGGGTCTGAACTGCTAGCCAAAGCTCTACCACAAAGCAACATCTCTAGTCTCTGGTTGACAAAGTCCAGCTGCATTGCGACATTTTTTTTTTCTGTCTCAGCTTCCTAGTACAGGGGTTCAGTTCTGTGCCACTATATTGAGGGCTGATTTTTATAACACAAATGAGATTTAAATGAGGGATATGTAAATAAAACTTTTTTTAAACCCTCTTTTATTGTGTGTTTGTATGAGCTGCACTATTGTGATAATGCAATTACCTTGGGCAATGACCTGTTGCAGGAAGCATTCTCCCAGATGATTCTAGACTCGAATCTTAAATAAGAAAAAGAAAACATTACTATATCTGTGACACGGGTCAACATCAGAAGAGGGACAAGGATGGTCTTCAGCATAGAACTCTACACTGCTATTACCAGGCTGTGTGTCCAGACCCTGTTACCAACCCTCTCTGGAGCGTTCTTGGCCTCTGAACATGTGCTTGGCCATTGATTACTGAAGCAGATGGATCCTCATACCTAGGGCAGGCAGGGAAGGCAGGTTGACGACCTCGGGTGGCAGACTTTATGTCCACTCCTGTGTGGGAAGACATCAGTCCTGGGCACACTTCAAAAGCAGCAGCTGATTGTTTGCTGCCAACTATTTTGTTCTGGGAAAGACTTCATTTTTCTCTCAGAACTTTTTTTGCTTCCTGATCTATTCCCAGGGATTAATAATCTGCTAAGCACCTAAGCCCATCCTGTTTACAGAGGCAATTTCACTAAATTTTAGCTCAAGTTTCAAAATTTCCCATGGAGATGTATAATATTATTCCAAATTTATAAATGAAGACTTTTGTGGTGGAGATGAACAATTCGCTTCAGATACACAGTGTTTGAAGCCTATAAGCGGCATAGCAGGAATCTGAGGCGCCACCTGGTTGACCCCAAAGCTCTCCGAATTGTCTACTGTAGTATCTTGTGGGGAAGTCGAAAAACCCCAAAGGCTTGTCCCATATGGTGTCTTTGAGTAAACTGGGGGAGTGGGGAGTGGGTAATACCATCCTTGTGCAAGAAATTAGAAAAAGGTGCAAATTCCAGACTCAGTCCAGGGACCTATGGATCAGTGGACCAAGCCTGGTAAGAGCAGATCAGGCCAGCTCTGGGCAAGAGAATGGAGAGTCACTTTGGCATGTACCTCTGTGCATTGTACAGCCTGTGTCCTTGGGATCCATCTGGAGCCCCAGCTTGTGATGGCCAGATGAACACTGCCTTTGAGTGGGCTGTCCTCACATCCAAGTGACCACGGTTGCTGATCAAGCAAAGGAAAGCATGTGCTATGTCACTAGACTGCCTGGTTTTGAGCTCTGGCTCTTCTCCCTTAAAGCTTTGTCATTGGAATAAACTACTAGTATTAGTCAGTTTCACTTTACGGTAGCAAAAGACCTGAAGCAATTAACCATGAAAGATAAAAAGTTTATATCTTGGCTATTGGTTCTGGAGGTTCCAGTTCAAGACAAGGTGGTCACATTGGTTTGAACCCCTGACTGGAGATCAGGAATGAGAGCCAGAGGAATCCATTTACATCACAAGGTAGAAGGCAGAGTGAAAGGGGAAGATGCCAGCTTCCTGTAACCCATCCCTTTCAGTGGTGTCCCGCCCCCATGACCCAAAGACCTTCCAATAGTCACTGCTTCCAAAAGGTTCCCAGTGCCTCCTGATAATGCCTCCCCCGAAACCAAGCTTTCATCTCATGGGCCTTGGGAGATCAGCTGCCCAAACATGGAATTACCTGACCCTCCATGCCCGTTTCTTTTCAAAACTGTTACAAGGATTCATGAAGAAGCCCTTGTCACATGAAGCTGGAGAGTTGGTCTGTTGGCTCTCAGGATTGTGCTATTACAGAGAGCGTTGCTTGGGGCTTCTCTTTAGAGCAGTCACCTATGCAGGAGAGCCTGCTTTCCACTTTTCATTAGCTGCTTTGTCATGGTAATAAGAGGCCCATGAGGATCCAATTAGCAGGAAGAGAACAAGAAATTCCTCATTGCTGAGTGCATGCAAGGAAAAGTCATCATAAATTTCACTTCCTCTCTACAGGTACAACAAATCGGTAGACATGTAGACAAAGTGAGTTTTGTTGCCTCTTAGGCCCATAGGAAGCTCCTATTCATCTTTCAAAGCCCTAGCTTAGATGTCTTATCCTCAGACATCAAGGCCAAACCTGGCTGTGGTGGGACCGCCAGACACAGATGTGGCCCTCGGAAGCAGTTTGGGCCCCAGTGACACCATGGCCACAGGTAGCGGTGCAGGCCAGTAGCGACATGTCACTCAGACTCCAACATGGCCAGAGATGGGGGCAAAGAGGCTGGGGGATCCTGTGGACTTTGATGGCAATGTGGGCCATGGACATCACTGCAGAACCAGGCTGCAGTAGGACCATGGACCCAGACATGGTCCTTGGTGGCATTCTGGGCCTAGATGTCACCATAGCCCCAGGTGGCTGTACAGGCCACTCAGATTGGCATTGCCCTTGGACAACAGCTTGACCTCAGGTGGTGGCCCAGATCTCAGGCATTTGCTCGGCCTTGCGTGGTACCAGGAGCCATGAATATCAACACAGACCATGGCTGCATCAGGGCTATGGACCCAGACATGGCCCCATGCTGCAGCTTGCATGGTGATTGCCTTGCGCTGCTGTGCAGGGTACTCAAATCCATATGGCCATGGGGGTTGCATGACCTTTAGACACCAACATGACCTCGGGTTTTGATCCAGACCCCAGGTTTCTGAGCTGCCCTTGATGGTAACAGGAACAACAGACATCAACATAGTCCCTGGCTGTGGTAGCACCATGGACCCTGACATGGCCTTTGGCTGCAGCCCAGGCTGGATGTCTCCAGGGCCCAAGGTGGCAGCTCAGTCTACCCCATTTCATCCTCTCTTATTCCTTAGACACATTACATTTCTACTTCATTTGGTCATTCACTTGCTGCTTAACTGAATTCTTCATGCAACCGGTATTAAATGAGCACCCATTACATGAAAACCATGGTAAGAGAACATTTGTAACAGAGGACTTGGTTCTCCTTTATTTTCTTATCATTTTTGGTCCTTGCCAGACTTAGAAGGAACATTCAATTTCTACACCATCTTAAACCTGGGCACTCGCTCCACAGCCCCGTATTTCTCCCCACAAAAGCTTCTGTGACCTGACTGAGGATGGCCAAAAGGAACCCTGCAATCAGAATGACCATTCACTAGCTGAATTCACATAGGAAGCAGCAGAGGCCTCAAGGTAAGATCAGGTGGGAGGCAGTCACTGAGCTGTGATCAGAGGGCTAGCAGAGCAAGGAATGACTTCGGAGCTGAATCATTCAGGATTGATAGGTGTGAGCAGGAAGCACATGGATGAATACCTGCCTCCCAGTCCCACCCCAAGCATACTGGATGCTCATGCTTTGTCTGGCTGGGGGAGGCTTTAGTACAGCTGCTCATCAGTTCTGCATGCATGTTTCTGTGTGAGGAGAAAAGGGCAAAGACCCTTACAAAATATGGAAGTGGCCAACTCAGCAGTAGGGCATCTTGGAATGATGCCAATAGATTTGACCTGTAAGCAGCATTAATCCATCTTGACAGTGACCATTTTGTACTATAAACTACAGAGATTCCTTAAAGCAGTGGTTCTCAACCTAAGGGTTAAGACCCCTTTTCGGGGGGGCAAATGACTCTTCCAAAGGGGTCACATATCAGATATTCTGCACATCAGATATTTACTTTATGATTCACAATACTGGCAAAATTACAGTTATGAAGTAGCAATGAAATAATTTTATGGTTAGGGGTCACCACAACATGAGGAATTGCATTAAAGGGTTGCAGCATTAGGAAGGTTGAGAACCACTAAGCTAGATGGTGGAGACTGTATGCAAACCATCAGGGTTTTTTGAGCTCAAGTACCAAGGACAGAAGCAGGTAGAGAAAAACCTTCCAAAGCAGCAGTAGAATGTGGGAATATGAACCCCCACTTTTTTGCATACCAGGCACCTGAAATTTTCTCTTGTTCATTGGAAAGCACAGCTACACTTATTCAGTTGGGATCCCAAGTTCATGGCCAGGGAGGAGGGATTAGTTCTGGGACATCAGGGGATACCCAATCTATGGATACTCCAGTCAATCAAATGGCATGGTATTAACATATAATCGATCCACATCTTTCCACGTACTTTAACTAATCTCATGATTATTTAAAATCCCCAAGGCAATCTGAAGGCTATAACAATGGCTGCTACAGTATAGTGTTTAGGTAATAATGATAAGAAGTCTATATGTATTCAGTACAGATACAACTTTTGAAATATTTACATCTGTTGCTGGTTAAATCTGTGGTGTGCTGAATCTGAGGATGTGGCCATCACTGCTACGGATGACTGAATATATTTAATCTTCCTGGGCTTTTAGTTTCTACATCTGCATAATGAGGGTCTTGATAGCTGTGGGAGTTTAGAAACAATGCATACAAAATAGTTTGCACAGTGCCTGGCAAGGAGTAGCTGTGGCTAACTAAAATGTAGTTATTGTAATTTTAGGGAGACTATAGTGCTTGTGCTGGAATTGAGTAATGTAACCAATTGTAGGTATCAGAGCAATGAAATCCCGGAGTTTCAGTTCCATAGGAGTCTGTTCTTGCACATGTAATCATCCAATGCAGGGTGGGAGGTCTCAGGGTGATTTTCTCCCATATGCCACATCAGAAACCCACGTTCTTTCCATCTGTTCTGCCATCTGCTGGGATCTTGGAGTCCTCAGCCAGCAAAAGGAAGAGCGAAGATGCCCTGCTTCCAGGAAGTCCTGATCTGGATGTGTGCCCAGATAGATGAGGACCAGTTTCACGACCACTCCAGGAGATGAATGAGGGGCAGGTAGCTGGGTAGGATTCTTCTGTGATGACTGAAGGGGTGCTCTTTCCCTGAAATAACTGCAGAGGGTTGAAGGAGGTGAGCACATATTTGGTGGGCAGTTGGCAGGCTCTGTTCCAGTGTTCTCTGGAACTGAGCTCATTCAGCCAGCCTGGTCCTCTGGGTGGGCAGGCAGAGGTGCTAACCCGTGAAGCAGAACCTGGCTGCTAAAAGTCTACTCTCTGGTCCATCTGTACCAGAGTCACCCAGGAGCTTATTGAAAATGCCACATTCCAGACCCAGGCCTGGCATGAAGAATCTTTGTGCAGATTGTGATGGTGAAGGGCTGAAATGGTCTTGGGATTTTCTGCAGTTTCCAGAAACTCCTAAAGCTGTATGAATGGTGCTGGTCCACAAACCACACTTTAAATAGCAAGCACGAAAAAGTAGAGTTAAAAGCTCGACTTTCGCCTGCATGACATTAGATTCTGCAGTGTGTGTGAGGAGCTGGGGTGGGGTCTTGGTTCTTGTCCTTTTTTTTTTTTCATTTACATGGCAAGCTTGGGCAGCATTTCATTTGGAAGAGGATCTTAAGCCATACTTTTGTCTGGGGAAGACTGGACTGTGGAAAGTACCCACAGATGCAGCCAGATATGTCTTCCCTGATAGCAGGTGGCTGAGCACAAACACTTTGCACAGATGTGGTAAGAATCTATCTCCAGACTCTGTCCAGCTGAGATTTACATGCAATTGTCTGCAGCAGGCAATGTTAAGGAAGCCTGTGGTAGAGTCACATAGGAACTCATCCTGGCTCATGGTCTCACTCTCTCTTCCCCCACTGTACTTCATTCTTTTGTGACCTACAGCAATACCTTTCAAGGTATAACAATCCTAAGCCAAAACAAACTGGTATTTCTTGCTTTTTTCCTCAGACAATTCTCCCAGCTTCTGTGAACTACACACATTTTAGGAAAACAAAATAAAATAACAAAATACACCTTGACTTGGGAACAATGGCCCCCATTTAAAGGCTACTGAAAAGTGATCTCATCCAAGTTAACAAGCTGACTGCTAGAATTCTTAGAAGTTAAAGTGTGGGGCCTAGACAGGGACTCCATACATTCACAACAGACTGTGTCTGTTTTCTGTAGTTGGAGCCTACCACTCCTTATTTTCTACCCCATTTTGATAAGAAGAGGTGCGGACCCAATTTGGTTGAAATTGGCTAATTGACCTGCTGTGAGCTATTCTGTCTTCATCACCTTAGCTGTGAACCTGTTTGAAACCTTGAGGACTGTCACTCTTGCATGCATGCATTGACATTTTATAGTTGAAGAAGGTGAGGATTGTATGAAGCATAAGAAAACTGTGCAGGCATAGTTTAACCCAAAATCTGAATTCATTGATGCTCACATTATCCCCAACTTCATTACAATGTCACTACAAATGAGAACCAATCAGTTGACTTTAGTCTGAGTGAGGTGATAGTCCATCGTTTGCAGACCTATGAGACAGGGTCAAGGAGAAGTCTAACATGGCAGCTCAGAGCACAGACTCTGGGGCAACCCATTTGTGCATTACTGCTGCTTCAACTGGGAGTTCAGAGCCTCAGTTTCCTTGACAGAAAAGTGTGGATCACAGTGTTGCTATCATCATGGGAATAATCCATGGAATAAAGAGACCTCAATGTGACAGTTTTAGTATTAATGCCAGATACAAAATTAAGTTTGGTCAGTATTAATCATTACTGTTAATGCTACAGTTGACTCAAAGGCCATTTTGGCTGGATGGACAGACACCAGTCAACTTAGATCATGTGCATAGGTCAGGGTTGTTGCAAAGTTGTGAGGAACAGCCTGAATGCACAGCCAAGTACTGAGTTTCTTTTCTTCTCCCCAGGTACCACATGCCATCCTCACATCTGCTTCTCTTGCTGGATCTTTGACATGCTGCTGCTTCTGTTTAGTGTCCTAGGTTTACTTCCAATAAGACCACCTCCTGCATGAGTCCCACACCATTGTGTCCCCAGGGTTAATTTGACATTAATGAAAATGCATCTGGCTAGTTTGGTTAGCCAATGAATGGACCCTTTTGGTTTGAGGTTCTTTGACTGGTTCTGGATGAGGGCTACTCTGGGTTGTAGGAATCAGCCACAGATGTAAGAGTTAAGGGTGAGCCAAGCAATAAAGTATCTGTAATAAGGATATAAACTCCTTTCAGTGTGTTTCTGAATCTCCTGTTTCTGTCTTATTGCCTTCAGTCTATTCCTCAATTGGGCACAAGTAATTAATCATGCCATCCAGGGATAAGGATTTGAGATAGTGTCTGAATTGATGAAAACTAGTCCCCAGAAATGGTAGATCTGTGAAAACAAGAAGTGTTTGGCACCTTGCTAGAGCGGCTGAACTTTAAGCCTTAATCAACCTCTTAGGGACTTTCAACTCCATGCCTCTGTCTAGGCAGACCTTGATAGGCGTTTCTCTGTATCTGCCTGTCTCTCTTGCCTTTAGACATAATTGCTGCTATTTTTCATTAAAGAAGAATTTTCTTGGAGAAAATTACTTTCTCAACCTTTTGCCTTTTCATGGCCCGAAAGTTCCTGGCAACTTCTGTGGCAAGAGCTTCATAGTTTTGTTTCTGGATCTAATTCTGTGATTGGATTTAGATGGCAGGATATCAGAGAACACACTGGGGAAGTTAGCTGGTGTCTTCAAAATCCGGGGGTGGCTGATTGAGAAATTTCGGTTCTGGTTCAAGGAGAGGAGCCAATCACTCATTAATGCTGGATCTTAAAATGAGGGTTCCTAGTTCTTCCCACATTTGGACACTAGGATATTGTAAAATGACTATAAAAATCCAGATCTTTAGAATTCTGGTCTTTCAGGACATTCAGCTCTCCCAGTCATCCTAATTTGTTTAGCTTATTCCACATGATGATTAAGGGGCTGGGCTTTGCAGCCTGGGGTTTGGAGATTGCTTCTTTACTGTAATTGCCAGCTCTGTGACTTGGGGTAGCACTGTATCTTCTGTGGGTCTTGTTTTTCTTATTTGTAGCAGCAAAGTGGTGATAAGCCTTTGGTAATTGATATCATACGTATGGTACATGCTCAATGCATAACTCCTGCCTGGCATGAAGGAAGTGGTCAGCCATTAACTACTATTCATCATTCTAAGTATTGCTAACTACCAATCCAGGGAGTTTGCCCTTCTGTTGAAAATTGTCTATTATTTTACTCACTCTTACATCTGTGGCTTTGAGTAAGAGAGGGTGCCATCTACCCTCCTGCCCCCACTTCATCCTAGCATCGGAGCTCAGAGTGCTGTAGTCTCTGAGGAACTTCCTTCAGAGTTAAGGAAAGCATCCTCTAGTGCCCCTTTCCAGTATTTGTTACTCCCTGAAAATAGGAGGTTAAAATGTATTCCCACCCATGTGGCTGTGATTACTGATTCCAAACTCCGTTACAGCAACCTAATTAGTACATCAAGCTAATTTGCTTTGTCCTTTTTTTCTTCCGTTTGGATGTTCCTTGTTTATTTTTCATTAAGCTTTATTTAAGAAAAACAGGCATAAGAGTAGCTAACATTTACTGAACATTTGCTATGAATCATTCACTGGGGTGAGTATGTGTGGGGTCTTATCTCATTTAATTATCACCAGAACATTGCACCAGGAATTAGGATCATCCTGCTTCAGAAGTGCAGGAACTAAAGCTTGGAGTGATTAAGTATCGGTTGATTTGGATCTTGGTCAAAGTAAACAATGCACATTCTACCTGCAGTCAGTATTCCATCTTAATGGTATACAGCCCCCTTCGTACATTTGCCCTTTTGGGAAATTGGTGACTTTAAAAAACTTTTCACCATAATTACTGAATACATTCATTAACTGTACTATCTCTTCTGCTCTCAGCTTCTCTGCCCTTTCTTTCTCTCTCTCTCTCTCTTTTTAAATTTACTTTCTCCTCCTCTTTATTTATGGTTTTTCCTGCTCCAGGTGGCTTGGAAGGAAGATTCCAATGTCACAGCCATGGAAGAAAGAAAGCACATTGTTTCTATTCTTTATGCCTTTCCCTCTCCCCACTGCTCTCTGACAACTTGGAGACTTGTGTTGTCCCACCCTAGCCTCTTCACAGAAGTCCTGGGACAGTGTGTCCCAATATGCCGCAGTTGCCTGGAGAAGTGTAAGCCATAGTATCTAGGTGGTGCTATAAGGGCAAGTGTGGAAAGACTTAAAAGCCAAGGAGAGATGAGAAGCCAGAATTAAGGTTCACCATGTTTGGAGGCCAACCTGACTGTCACATCCCTGAGTTTAACCCAGGGAGCTCCCAGCTTCCTTGCCATGGACAAAGATCCGACCTGTGAGCAATGGGGTGAATGAAGCCTAACTGAAGTCTTGCAGTCTTGAAGAATTGCAATTACATGATAACTTGCAGAGCCCACGACAGGGCCTGGTTGTTAGTAACTACATATGCACACTAGTAGTTATTGTACTCTTGTACAATAATTAGATTATTGTACAGTTACAGTAAGTGATACTGCCCCCTTGATGTGCGGAGGCACTTGCTTTCTGGGCAGCAAGGTTCATCTCTCTCTTTGTTGTAGGAATTCGTGTATTAAATGAAAGCTGCTTGGTCAAGCACAGCACCAGCATTGCCAACCGCACAAACCTGGTCAAATTACTTTGTGTATTGAGCTTTTGTTTCTTCATTTATTGTGTCTGGGATAAAATATTGCACAGCTTGCTTGGACAAGGCACTTTGAAAACGTCTTTTTGACTTGGTTAAAATGTAATATTTCTCTTTGGTGTAACCAAGAATGTTCTTCTATCACTTCCTCTCATCATTCATCCTGTTTTAGATTTGTATGTGTATTGCTGTGGAGGGAGTTGGAAAGTGTAAGTACTAGCCTATGGAATAAGACAGAGGAACACAGAGAAAATGCCTATTTCACCCAATTTGATAATTAAACAAAACTTTGCAGCAAAGATCAACTTTGCAGCAAAAATCAGTTTCATGTGGTCCCATTTATTGAATTTTTTTTATTTTACTTCCCATATTTCTACTTTTGGCATCATAACCAAGAAATCATTGCCAAGGCCAATGCAAAGTAAGTCATCAACAGAGTAAAACAAAATTACAGAATGAACAAAATCTTTGCACACCATATATCTGATAAGGGATTAGTATCTAAAATACAAAAGGAACAAACTCCTACAACTCACTGTCAAAATCCCAAATAATCCAACTCAAAAATTCACCAAGAACGTGAATAGATACTTCGCTTAAAACAGATATACAAGTGGCTAATATACATATGAGAATGTACACCAGTTATAAGAGGAATGCAAATGAGAGGCACATTGAGGTGTCATCTCATATCTGTTGGGATGGTTATTATGATTGAAATGTATGTGTTGAGGAGAAAAGGGGACCACTGTGCACAGATGAGGGGGATGTAAATTTGGATAGCCAATAAGGAAATTATATGGATATTCTTCAAAAAATTTAACTATGATGTGTTCTAGGTATCCTGCTTCTGACTATTGCAAAAGGAAATAAAATCAGGATCTCACAGAGGGAGTTGTACTTCTGTTACTGCAGCATATTCATAATAGCCAAGCTATTGAAGTAACTCAAGTGCCCACTGGTACATGGATGGAGAAAGAAAATGTGGTGTGTACATGCAATGGAATACTACAGATCCTTAAGAATATGGAAATCTTGTCATTTGCATCCACATGGATGAATCTGACGAGTATTACATTAGATTAAGTACATCATAAGTATGAGGGCAAATACTGTATGCTTCCACTTACACAACGAATCTACAATAGCCTGCTGTCACAGGCTAGCAAGATGACTCAGCAGTTAAGAGTTAATATTGCTCTTACTGAGTTTGGTTCTCAGCACCACATTCAGGTGTTCTCAACTACCTATAATTCTAGCTTCAACGCCTCCTTCTGACCTCCACCCCCCCACACACAATTTTCTCCATTCATATGCACACACACAGTTTTTTAAAATCTTTGAAAAGGAATGTACAGTACTTTAACTCATAGAAACAGAATAGAATGAGGTTGCCAGGGACTGGAAGGGAGTTAAACATACAGTTATTCAATTAATGTGAAGTTGTACATATGTAAGATGAATAAATCTTGTATCACACAGTGCTCATAGCTAACAAAAGAGTATTGTGTACTTAGAAGTTTGATGAGAGGGTAGATCTAATGTTAAATGCTTTTGCCATAATAAAAATGAATGAAGGCGCGGCGGCTGGAGAGGCGCGGGGCGGCGGCCGACATGTTCCAGGGCGCGGACGGACAGACTGGCGGGTCTGGCTCCAGATCTGTGAAGCCCCCGGGAGGAGAATCGAGCAATCTTTTTGGAAGTCCAGAAGAAGGTATTCCTTCAAGCAAGCCTAATAGGATGGCATCTAATATTTTTGGACCAACTGAAGAACCTAAAAACATACCCAAGAGGACAAATCCTCCAGGGGGCAAAGGAAGTGGTATCTTTGATGAATCGTCTCCTGTGCAGACTCGACAACGTCTAAACCCCCCTGGTGGGAAGACTAGTGACATATTTGGGTCCCCAGTCACGGCCACTGCACCCCTGGCACACCCAAACAAGCCCAAGGATCACGTTTTGCTATGTGAAGGTGAAGACTCTAAGTTTGACCTGAAAGCTGCAACCAACTCCACACCCAGAGGAGAGCAGAGCGAGAAGGGAAGCTCAAAAGAAGCAGACCATGCCAAGAAAGCAGAGCCTACGCCTACGGTTGACAGTCAGGAGCCCAGACTGGGACCGCGACCGCGTTCCCACAACAAGGTCCTGAACCCGCCGGGAGGCAAATCCAGCATCTCCTTCTATTGAGAGGCTCCTGCTCTACGGAATCAGACCAAACACTCAGAGATAGGATATTGAATGTTAGTGCTTCCTTTAACCCAAATGAGTCGGGGTGGGAGAGGGCTTGTCATGCGTGTGGGATTGCCTGCTCATAGGCCTCGTTGCCATTGGAAGAGTTGCAGAGAGGACTGTGCTTTCCAGACGGCCAAGATACACATCTGTGGGGATAAAATGGGGTACTCTTATGCCTCCTCTCTAGCTGTTCTGTGTGGAACAGTGAGGTTCTGGGGAGGGCAGAAGAGATGACCCCTTAGCAGAAGGATCACTAGGGTCTATCTTGTCCTTGTATCAGCAGTCTGCTGGCTGTTGGGTATCTAAGAATGGTTGGGTTGGGGGAAAAACCCAGACTACCTATCCCTCACTGTGGAATGGAGGAGGAACACCAGCAGAAACTCTTAAAGACAGAGTGAAGTCTACATAGCCTTTCCTTTCAGGGAATGCCTATCACCAAAATGTGTCCACCTCTGAGATTACCTCTGAACCCTAGTGTCTCCTTGTCTTTTCCCCCTCAGTCCACCCCTATAGTGTTGGAACGTGACTGCTCTTTTTGGTAGCAGTCAACAGAAAATCAAACAGGGATTCTCAGTCTTGTCCTGAGTGGAAGGTTTTACACCCTGATCCTCTGAATTGTCCCTTTCCTGCACCTAAAACCATGGCCATGTCTAGGTAGCAGCCTGCCTTCCTCTGTGTAGGCTTGGTTCCTGCCATGCCAGATTTGCATGTGGGTTGTTCCTTTTGTTTCTCTCATCAGCCTTAAGTCTGGGCCTTAGTTCCTCACCCATGAGGGGCTCTTGCTACCCATGTTTCTTCCTATACATGAGGTCTCTGGCCTCTGCAGGGCTTAAAAAACTACTCAGATATGTCCAGGTATTGGGTGGATTCTTGGTTTTCCCGTCTTGCCTTGTTCTATAGTCGGGAGGAAGACCTGCTGAAGGACACCGGGTTGGGTGGTTTGTTTACCGATATGCAGAGGTGTTCTTAGGATCGACTTCTGAATACCCGGCATGCGCTGTGCTTCCGACACTTGGAAAACAATACTGTACACCGAAGCACAGGAGCTGCCTACGCCACCTTTAGAGAGTGCCAGGCTTCTCAGCCTTGGTTATGAACGGTGCTCCTTAGGCCTGGTGGTAAGGATTTTGGCAATAAGTCACACCTTCAGCGGACAGCAGAGATACTGGGCACCATAGTCATGCTGCCGCCAGTTAGGTTACTCCATGTCAGGCACATGTCCGTCCCTCCTGTCAGTCTTAAGGGCTGCAGCCTTAGTTCCTTGGTTTCCCTTCTGGTGGGCATCTGTGAGAAGGGCTTCTAAGTGGTGCTACCTTTGTTTCTAGTGCCTACAGAGCATCACAGCAGATGCCAGAAATGTCCTCCTTACATTTTGGAAAAGCAACAGTTCTGCAGTCACGCTCATAGTGACCTAGATGCTTAAGTGCCTGCAGGAGCCACCTGCCAAGTTCTGCTTCCTACACCTGGTTCATTGAGGAGTCTGACCATGGCTTTGTCAACCAAAGAGTTTTTCCCCTTCAGCTGTCCTGTATCCTGATGCCAAGAAACACGTATCATGTGTATAATTCTGTAACAACTCAAATGGGTTGTGGTTCAGTCATGAGGATGTCATTTGGAATTAAGAGCATTTTTTCCATTTAAGAAAATGTCATAAATGTTTGCTTTATTTAGCCCAGACACTAACGTCTTTAACTTATAAGGAAATAATACAATGATAGAAATAAACCTCCTTTTGTAACTGCTTTCTTAAGTAGAAAATGATCTGTGAATTCCAAAATCAATGGTGAAGAAGGAATCTGACATGACTGTGCTGGCTCTGCTGTGAGCCCAGTGAGAGAAAAGCTCCAAGCGCTGCTTGCTGGCCTGGATGACTAGGAGGAGATGGGGACCTGAGACAGTGACCCACAGCAGCTGCCTTATTCAACTCCCCTGTCTTTCTGTCTTTCCCTGAAGCTGGGCTCAGCATGGACAGTCTGCCTCCTAGGAGGAGACACTGCCTAGCTAAACCCAGTAGTATACAGTTATCACCTGCATTAAGCCTTAAAACTTTTAAGTGCATTTGGTGCCAACATTTTCCTAGCGCTATGTCAGAGCAAGAAACCTGTCCTTACATCATAATGCAATTTTGATAGGAGCGTTTTGTTGTTTTTATGAGGCAAAACTGGATATAATGGTTGAATTAAACTTAGTAACCACAAAAAAAAATGAATGAAAACATCTGGATACTAGTAATTTATGTGTAAAACATTTGCCCACATTTCCCTACTAAAACAGAGTCATTGAAGATGCTGCCATTCACCTTGATAATATATGTTATAGCCACACAGTCATCTCATAGAGTTACATGAGGATAAGGATGAAGGACAAAACTTTGTAAAGGATGCTGCTGAATATGTGCCGAGTGATTTTGATGGAAAAATATGCCATGTGAGACTACTATGCAATATCCCAACCTTTCTAACTTGCCCAGCAAATTGATTCTGTAAAGAAGGAGTGACAAGATATTGAGAAAGTTATTAACAAGGGTTGAATGCACAGTTACTATGAGGATGGCTTTGGCCAGGTCTCCAGTTAGTAATCCCTATGCACTTGCAGACCTGAACATGCAAAATGCTTCGTGAGCTGGAGGTGGGACTTGGCAAGCTGGTGTCAGGACCTAGGAATCAGATCCATGGATTCTTCTGGGCTGACAGGGATGCTTCTTGCTTTTTATGAGAGAATATGAATGAGCTCTATTAGTTCAGCTATGCAGGAAGAGCCCTTCTTGAACGATCAATTCAATGCTGTCAGCAGGCAACTGAGATATTTCAAGTGAGGTGCAGCCAGCCTCACTTCCTCTCCCGCCTCAGCCTTCTTAGTCAAGAGTGGAAGGAGACTCAGCTCCATAAATCACCAGCCTGGCCACACCCACTTGGAGGGAGAAGGCAGCCTTTTCTCCTTCCGTTATTTTTCAAGCTACTCACACGATCACGCTTTGTAAGCACCCTTAGATTTCAGTGAGTAAGTCATTAATATCCAATTTGAGGAAGTCAGTGGTATGTAACTGCAGCATTGGCAAAGTAAATAGAAAGTAGAAGGCTTATGAACTTGGTATTAATTATCCTGTGCTGCAGACAGAGCATGGGCAGGTGTTTATGGGTTCCATTTAGCTGGCTGAACTGGCTGTGATCAGGGAGAGTCATACCCTGGGGCACATCTTCCTGTTCCATGATGAGGAGCCCTATAGCTTAAACAATATTCTTCCTTTGAATTAAAAATATAATATCTATCAATAATGTTATATGAGACAGATAGTGTCATAAGTTGTATGAGGTGAGGTGGATAGCCTCATATACCCCCTAGGCAAGTTTTGTAAGAATAATAATTTTGAACACTCTCAAACACACACTTAAGGGAAAATGAGAACGGATCTTACCTTATGGAATTAAAGCATATGGCTCTGGGATATAAGTCTCTCACTTATGTGAGGATTGAAAAATGTACCCTTGAGATAAGTATTAACCTATATATGAAATATGTCAAAAACTCAACCACAAAGTAGTTGATATTCTCATACTCTTCCTCCTTCCTTCCTCCTTCCTTCCTTCCTTTCTTCCTTCCTTCCTTCCTTCCTTCCTTCCTTCCTTCCTTCCTTCCTTCCTTCCTTCCTTCCTTCCTTCCTTCTTTCACACATCTTTTATCTACGTGGGACCACATGACCATCTATCTGCTTTCCTTCTTTCCTTTAGTTCCCCAGAAATTTCCATTATCATTTCAAACAGCTGCCGTTGTTTTAAGGGTGCTGGGTGTAGTATTACTGTGCTATTATCTGAAAGGCCTCATTATTGAAAGGCCTCTTCCGCCATGATGGAGTGAGAGCAGACTGAACCCAGGGCAGCAGAGATGAGCTTGCCATTCTGTGAGTGAGTCTTGGGCTCAGGAAGGGGAAACCATAAAAACCTTCTCAGGGCTGGTGCTGAGGCTGGTGCTGTGCTTCTTCTGGGTGACTTGAATCTGAGCAGATTCTGTTTAAGATATGCCATGTCTGCTTGTTTTGACTCTTGTCTTACTTGATGTCTTACCTTGCCTTGTGGGAAGGACTTATAGGCTTGGGGTGTGGTGACCAGCTCCCATTTTAAGGGGGTCTGCTCTATTTTTGGATAAGTGTTCTAGGATTACAAAGTCAATTCCTATTTACTGTGTCAGTGGGTAGCCATTTAGACACACATGCTTCATTGCGTCACTGCATGGTGGCCCCATGTAGATGGAAAAACAAATCAAACAAAACACAAGTTTCTTGCGTGAATAGAATGTAACACTGTGTTGTCATTTGAATTGTGGTGGTGCTACTGTGCCAGGTTCTCAGAACTCTAAGAAACTAGACCCAGCTAGAATCTGGAGATCACTCAGGGTGAGTTTTTGGGGCTACCTTGTTAACCTCCTCTCTTGCTCCTGGTTAATTGTATGATTTGAAGTAAAGAAACTCCTCTGCCACGTGCCACTGTGATGATCTACCAAGTGTGTGCAGCCAAGCAACCATAGATTCGACTGCTTGAAACATGAATCGAAATAACTCTTTCCTTCTTTAGGTTTTTCAGATATTTGCTGCACCAAGCTACGCCTAACTAGTACATACTTCTAGAAGAGGGACCAGAGCCTTAAATGAAACACGATATACATATGTGCATACCTGGCATACTCATTACTGTAGTTGTGGCAGAATACTGAGTAACCTGAACCTGCAAGAACAAACATCTTAAAAGGCAAGTTGTTGAGTTAAAGGACCAGGGATAAGAAATAGAGAAGACAAAAGGAAGGTCTGGGTCCAGGAGACTTGCATAAGCTGAGACTTATGCCAAGCAAGTTTATTAAGAAGTACAGCATCACATATACTATTCACAGGGGAAAATGGTTAAGGACAGCAGAGAGCTAAGTCAGACAAATTGGCAAAGAGATACCTGAGACATAGCTGCCTAAGGACTGATAACCTCGACTCCTATAAGGCACCAGCTCAAGCCCTGAACCAGCCTTGCCAAATCAACTCCTAGGTAGGGACACAGAACAAAAGTATCCCTTGTTGTTTCCTCAGGGCCACAGAGAAGGTCGTGGGTCAGTCTGGATCCCCATAGCTGAGAGAAGCAACTTAAAGAGAAGATGATTTATTTAGGCCCATAGTGTAGGAGCACACAGTCCACCATGGCAATAATCATGGAGGATTTCATGGCTGATGGAGCATGTGGCTAGGACACACATTTTGGAGGACCAGGAGTCAAAGAGTCCAGGCTGGAAGTGGAGCAGGTCTACAACCTCTCCACTATGCCAGCTGGGGACCCAGTGATCAAACACGTGAGTCTGTGGGGCTTATTTCACATTCAAATCACATGCACACAAAGGTTGTATCTATTGTCAACTTCAAGAATGAAGTGGTATCTTTCTTATTCTGGTATAGGCTAAAATTTTAATAAGATTTTAACTTATTCTTATATTTTCTATTCCTTTCTTCTACCGTATACCACACTTCCTTAAATTTGTGAACAAATTTAAGGTGTGGTGGTTTTCATGAACATGGCCCCCATAGGCTCATATATTTGACTGCTTGATTCCGCAGGCAGTGGAACTGTTTGGGAAAGATTAGAAGGTGTGACCTTGTTGTGATGTGTGTCACTGGGGGTCAGTTTTGAGGTTTCAAAAGACTCTGCTTTCCCAGTTAGCTCTCTCTGCCTTATGCTTGTGGGTCAAGACATGAGCTCTCAGCTACTGATCCAACTTCAGCCTGTTACATTCTCCCTGCTATGATGTTCAGACTCTAACTGTCTGGAATCATGAGCACCAAATTAAACACTTTCTTTAATAAGTTGCCTTGGTCATAGTGTTTTGTCACAGCAACTGAAAGGTAACTAAGACACACGGTTTGGGACTTTATATGTGAACTTTAATACAATCCTTGTTAACAGTTACATAAATTTCATAACAATGGTGACAATAATTCTTTGGAAAATGTGTTTTACTAATTTTAGTTTTCCTGTATGCTATGATTTCCTAATTCTGATTTTTCTTCATCTTTTGCAATGTGGAATGTGTATATTTTCAGGAAGCACCATACACATAGCAGACAGAGTTGGAACAACACCGAGATTCTCATATATAAGCTGAAATTTGTTGAGATGAGTTCTAAGATCACAATATTTATGCTAAAAAGCCTTGTAGAACTAATTACTTGCTGTCAGATTTTAAGAAATCATCCATTCTGGTTTTTGTTAATTTTAGGTAGTATATTTATTCTTGCAGGATGGTCACAATTTCTTTTCATTGACATTGAAGTAAAAAACCAAAATAAAACCATTAGAGTAAGTGGCTAAGGGCATTGTTTGATTGCTCTGGTTTTACTCAGGGATCTCCTTTGATTTTCTAATTCAGGTTGTCACAAATATAACAGGTACTAGGGATTCCCCATAGCAGTTTAAAAAGAGAAAGAAAGAACATGTGTTATCTGATGAGGAGTAACAATAATGACCAAATATAGAATATAAATGGACTCAACAGAAAGCCATAACATAGGAGAAAACAGGGGTAATGGGTAATGATCAATGGATCTGATTTATTTATTTATTTAGACAAAGTTTTGCTGTGTAGCCAAGACTTACCTAGAACTCATGAGCCTCCTTCTTCTGACTTTTTTAAAATGTCATTTGCTAATTTTAATGTGGCTGTTATGTCTGTAGAGATCCCATCACTTTCAGAACCACTTTACTTTAATTGCAAACAATTTGTCTTTACATGAAGTAGAAGGGTTATAATTGCCTCAACTGCTTAGAATGGAAAATGTCAACGTCATTTTCATCCCTAAACCAAAGATTTGTTTCATTTCCTCAGAGGTGATGCTTGCTGTCCATGGATCGATCAATAACCCAAAGCCAGCCCAATTATTGTCTGCCTGATCATTTGATCTATAACAATAAATTTCTGGGATGGCTGTGCAATTACTTGTAATGTGGCCACTATGAGTGGGTCAGTAGACCCCAAGGTTGAGAGGGATGGACAACTTGGTAGAACAGCCTCTCAGTGGGATGTGGGAAGGACTCTTTGGAAGCACATTGGGTAGGTCAAGGAGGTCTCTTGATTCATTCCCATCTCAGTAGGAAAGGTCATTGGAACAGGCATCACTTGGTAAGGCTTTGTGGGAGTTAGTGGCTCACAGAAGAGCAAGGTTAAAGAAGAAGAGGATAAGAAGTTCAGGGGATGGGAAGGTTTCCTGCCTATGTGTCTTGTTCTTCAGAGGAAGATAGTGAAACAGAAAGAGAATGCAAATTTCAATGTGAGGGTTCTTCTAGTTTGCTTTTCTGTTGCTGTGATAAATACCATGACCAAAAGAAACCTGGGGAGAAAGGACTTATTTGGCTTCTACTTCCAGGTCATAGTTCATCATTGAAGTTATGGCAGGAACTGAAGCCAAAACAATGAAGGTACACCGATTACTGGCTTGCTCACCGGCTCATGTTCAGCTACATTCCATACGTAGCCTAGGCCCACCTGCCTAGAGATGGTGTCTCCCACAGTGGCCTGGGCCCTCCCACATCAATCATCTATCATGGAAACCTCTCACAGACATGGCCACAGGCCAATCTAATGTGGATAATTCCTCAACTGAAGTTCTTTTTCTCCCAGGTGACTCAAGATTATGACAAGCTGAAAATAAAAACAAACCCGTATAGGGGTGATGAGCAGGTTGTCCTTAGATGCTGAAGGAAATGTGACCCTGAGTAGTCCCTGATATAAATATACATGAAGACAAAGGGCTGCTTTTATCCATGCTTGATTATATACTTACATAGGACTCCAAGTTCAAGAGGGCTCCAGCACTGCTGTCATACTTGGCTGTTGCCATCTTGAATGCTTAGTACTGTTTTAACAAGGATCTTTCTATTTTTGTTTTCTTTTGAATCCCAGGATCTCTGTAGTTTGTTTTTTTAAGGGGGTCAGATGTGATCATGTCTAGGAGGACAATTCTGTCTCCGCCCTGGCCAATGCTTGAACATTAGCAGATGTATGTTTGCTTCCCCATGGTACCCATGCAAACTTCATGGGTCAATTGGTTGCTCTGAGACTTAGCCTAATTTTCCTCCCACACATCTTTTTCAGGCATGATATTGACAGATTCTGCTCAGGCTTCTTTTCTCAACTTTGTCCGTAGTTGACAGGAAGGAAGAGACCACAGCAGTATTGTGGAGGAAAGGGCTATTAAATAGGATGTCATTAAAAAGTTGCTTAGGTAGGCTATGAACAGTGGGGGGAGGGGAAGTTAAATTGGTTGAGGGGATGGTGGAGTAGAGATATGGGAAGGGGAATATAGGAGCAAGATAAATACAAAAATGTTTTGAGATTCATTACTTTGTATACTAACTTTAAAAGCAAAAATTTCCTATATTTCTGACATGGGAGTACTATTATTTCTTTATTTCACCACTGATAATAGGTTCTTCTCCAATTTTATGGAATTTTGGACACTTAGTGATAATTAGGACATAACAAAGAAGGAGAAATATTATCACATATGTTCAAATTGCTATTATAAGAGAACACATTTTATTTCTTTTTCTTAAGATATTTTCTCCAGACTCTTTAAGTGATTGGGATACAAATCTTTGTTTTCTAAATCCTTTGTGCTTTAAGAGCTGTTTGTATCATTAGACATAGCTCATGGCTAGGTATGTAATGTAATTGTGGGAAGCTGCCAGTATTTGCTGCCACCAACTATTAATGCAAAGAAAAAGAACAATTGGTTACAGAAAAATCAAATCAGGGTTGACCATCTAGAAACTGATCTAGTGATACCAAGTCACTCTGTCTGAAAAGAAATTAGTTCTTCTTTCTTTAATTTAATTGTAACCTGTTGCCTCTATTGACCACGAATACTTTCAGATATCAACAGCATCAATGTAGTGTTGTGTTTAGTGTGTGTGGGGGGGAAACTCAACATAACAGAGATTAGTTTCCATGCATTCAAAATGAGATCTTAATAAGCAGAACCTGCCAGGGAAATGACCCATTTATCTTGTTCGTTCTTCACATTTTATCTCACTTAAGAAGGATGAAAATCGAATCTTTTTGCCTTCCGACACACAATGTAGCCTGCTTTGCCCATGACAGTTATATATGGGAAGAGGAGGATGTGTGGGGGCTTCTGAATGTCATCAGCTCAGCCAAATACCAGAGCTTTCCATTCATTTAATCAGAGAGTAGATATGCTTAATAACTAAGCTAACAAAATATTAAACAAATGAGCCTCCTATCAGAAGAGAGTGTGTGTCTGGGTCACTGCAATTTATTACCCATTTGCTGCACTGGAGCTGTCAGCTTGCTCCATTCATTTGTCATCTGAGCAGATGGAAGGACAACCCCATGTGAGTCATTCCCCATTTCTTACACAACAAAACTGAGACAGAGAGATTAAAGATATTGGTCTGGTGTTATAAGTCATGGACAGAGCTGAAGCAGCCCAAGAAATAAAGCACAGGCTAGTTTTTTCCCTTCCAGCTCAAGTCTATATTGTATTCTGGATTCTGATATGTAGGGCTATAAAAATCTAATTGCACAGTGAAAATGGACAGGGAAACAAGTTGTTAGTAGAAAGACATCTGGCTGTTTGGGACAAGGGGCGTGCTCAGACACTAGTGTGGGGGGACACTTGGTGTTGAAAGGCATCATGTTGTATAGCCCATATGGTTGGGCTTTTATCATATGTTTCTCAGTTCAGTTCCTGTATAGTTCTGATGCTTTAAGCTATGCCTTCACTTTTGGAGTGATGGATGCACATGTGAGTGTGTGCATGTGTATGTGTTTATGTATGTGTTTGTTGGGAAAATCCGAAACTGGTGGGTTGGAAAAAACCTTTCATCCCAGCACTTGGAGGCAGAGGCAGGTGGATCTCTAAGTTTGAGGCCAGCCTGGTCTATAGAATGAGTTCCAGGAGAGCCAGGGCTACACAGAGAAATCTTGTTTCAAAAAACCAACAAAACAACAAAGGAAATAAAAGATTTCTACCCTCTGAATGGATCTAAGGCACAAGCTTTGTGCCTTTCCTCTGCCCTGCCTTTTAAAAGTATACAGTGACATACTTCCTTTCCTCCCTAAATATTAATGAGAAAAGACTCTACACATGGACTAGAAATGTTGACTAAGGGAATCAAATAGGACTTTAGGTAATTGGCATGAAAAACACTGACTATAAAAATGTTTCCTGTAGAAGGCATTCTTACGAGTCTTATAAATGATTTCTTTGAGTAGACATGGAAGGGTTTGGGATGAATTGTTCATTCTGAGGATGATAAAGCATGTGTCAGGCAGAATGAGGACATGAGTGGGCTTGGTGTGGTTGGCCAATATTACCCAAGGGAGGAGAACTGCAGATAATGAGAGGGCAAAACTGAAATGGTCTACTAACCCCGCATACCCCAAACAGCACTGAAAGGAGTCCAAGGTTGTGCTGCAGAGATGAGAGACAGTGAAAGATCAGAGGACTAACATGATAGATTAATGAATGTTTTAGATTAGATTTTTGTTGTTTTAATTTATATTGTGGTGCTAATAGTGAAATACTGAGGCCTGAGTAATTTATAAAGAAAAAAATGATTATTATATCTAATGGTCCTATTCAAGATTAGGGGACTACATCTGGTCAGCCCCTTGTGAGATCCTTGTGCTAAATCCTGTCATGAAAGAGAAGCAGAAAGGGGAGGCCAGTCTTTTGGAAGGAACACAAGAAGAGAGACCAAGAAGCAGGGGTCAGGCTCACTTTATAACAATTACAAGAGTGGTACCCTATGTCCTAAACACCCTTTTAAGGGTCTCACACTTTGATGTTGATATTTTGAGGGATTAAGCAGTTACATGCATTTTAGTTGGAACAAGGTATACATATCTAAACCGTAGCATGTGTAATGGATGGACTTGGCTGGATGGGTTGGGTGGATGGGGCAGCGGTAGAGGCCAGGAGACCACAGCTCAGGCTACTTTACTAGTTTAGCTAAGTAGTCAGATAACTGGGTGAGAATAGTCTTGGTGTCACTGTGAGACCTAGTGGACTTGATAGACTGGGGTTTGGGGTAATGAGAGTGAAGGAAGAGCTAAGAATGCACACCTCAGCTTGCTCAACTGGGTGGATGGTGAGACCCCTTACTACAGTGAAGCATAGAGGGAAAAGAGTGTGGATTTTGAGGGGTCGGTGGGAAGAGTCATTTGGGTTTCAGACACTGGCTTTTTAAATTTTTCTGCTAATGTTTTATGAAGAACCAAATTGTTCCAGGATGATGATGTTTACAGAATTCTTGCTCAGATGCCACTGACCTTGAAAGTTCATCTGTACATGGCCACGTGGAAAATCATGATGTCCTGTCTTCTTCATCCCCATGAAAGCAGTCTCATAGCTCTCTGCAAAGCAGCAAGGAGGTGTTTGTAGCTCAGGCTGAATGGTCAAAGAAAGCCAGAGTGTTCCCTAATGTAGTGATACTGGTAACAGGCCCAAGCCTACCATTAATACATTTCAGCATTGTCCTTAAGTCCTAATCATTCAGTATTCAAAAAAAGGTACCCATAACAACACATATGTCCATGCCAAATGCCCAGAGCCATTATGTAGACTGTCCCCTGATACTAGTCTGCATTCTTCAGTGTCTGGCATTGCCACTGGTGATTACAATACTAACAATGTTCAGGTTAAAGTGTTTTCTTAGACAGTCACTCTATGACTGTATGTGTGAATAATGGGTGAGCATGGTAGACATATACATACTTCCCAGTCAAGTACTGGCCAATAGAAGGGAAACTATAAAACTTTGTTGAACTAGAGAATGGCATGAAGAGAAAGTCATTTCCTGCTAATGACTAACTCTAGTTTCATATAACTCATCTCAACACAACATATTCTTGTCAGGCAATATTTCTAGGATTGTTTGTGGCATATATAGAAGGCAAAGTCCTAGGGCTGGTGAAATTCCCTGATGGTATCTCCAGCTATTTGTTGGGGGTCAGAGAATAATATAATAGGAAGTAGTTATTTTGTTCCCTCATCAGGGAACTTCCAGAGAAGCATCCTCTAATTGGGAGGCCCTACAGACCCTGCCAACAAAATCCACGGAAGAAGCTCAAAGGAAAGCATAAATGATAAATTAGGCAAGTGTCATTACCACTCTTTGGAATAGGGAGCCCAAGTAGCTCCCCTGGTTTGTGATATCCTCTATGCTCATCGTCATCAAGGCAAAGGGTTTCGCAGTTGTCCGGCCCAGGGCCAGCACGGCCCATCAAATTTTATCTGTATTCTCTGTGTAAGGAGAAAATTACCAAGCACAAATCCAATCGAATGCAGAAGCAATTAATGTGGAACATGCACCGCTAAATAAGCTATTTAAATGTATGGCTACAAATTCCCAGGTCTGCCCATTTGGAGGGGGGCCAACAGCAGAGCCCCCAACAAATATTTTAGTTGTGGCTGCTAAGCAGATATCTAAGTACAGAACTCCAGAGGTTCTGTCAGGAGATGTTTATGGAATATCTTTGTGAAGATAGTGGTAGTGGCCTCCATAAATACCCTGGCTGGAGAGACAGAACTCTGGAACATAGGGTAAAACATTTGTCATTCACTTAAGATACAGTTAAATTTGGCCAGAAAAACACTACAGTAAATATGAGCATCATCTGAGCCTGGGGGTTTTGCTGTTTTAATTGCCTGGTTAGTTTCTGAAAGGTTCAATTGTCCTTCATCTTGAAAGCCATGGGAAGGTAGGACACAGTGGACTCAGAAATGCAGCACCCCTCTTTTTCAAAACCTTTTAAGACCATTTTCTGGTGCAGGACTCACATAGGGATGTTTAACACCAAACCAAAGCTGGAAGTAGACTAGGCCATCAGATTGACGGGTCTAGCTGAGATCACAGTTAGAATTGTTGACTTGGAGATACACTTAGATACACAGAGATGAAGTAGATCACGTTACTATTTTCTTTCAGGGAACCCTGTGAGGTCTGTACATTTTGTTCCTTTTCTTCCAGATTAAGAACCTTCACTTGTTTGAGAACATGATCCTTCAGCTGTGGCCTTCTAGAGAATTCAGTGTATTAAAAATTGTTGAAAATACAGGAAATTTGTTGATCTGCTGAGTTGACCTCTACTGCTTCCTGGCAAAGTCCAAGACTCAGCAGGGATACATTATGAGATTACTGTGAAATTATCATTGATATGAAAGAAAAGATCCTGACTTGGGAATGTCATCCCATAATTGGAATTCATAAAGATTCTGTCTCTGCCCTTCCCTACATTCTCCCAAATGAAAACTAACCAAACAAAAGCCTTTCTCCAGCTGTCAATTATTTTTAAATAAGATCTACACAGAGAGATAAAGTATGCTGGAAAGAGAGTCAGGTTTAATCACTAACACAACCTTGCAAACACCCTTCCCAGCTTCCCTTGTGTCATCTGGCATGGCAGAATTGGAGGGAATTCTGGGCAGGGCCTAGTTTCCGTGCTGAAGCCATCACTACCCAATTGTAATGACTAAGGACACAGAACCTTGATATTCAGATGTTCAGCCGTGACCAATAGCATGAGTTTCTGTTCCTCAGGTATGTGTGGGAAGTGCAGTATTTTAGCCTGCATTGCAGACTCTTGAATTGGAATCTTCATGTAAACAAGACCCCAGGTGATGCACACACACATCAACATTTGCCTGCTGCAACTTGACAACTCCTCTGTTTTGTCCCCAATGCTCTTGTTAGCTCCATCAGCTTCCACATTCTTTGTTGGACTGCTTAGCTTGCTCATTGTCTGCATTCCTTCACGTTTCCTCCTTGTTCTGCTATGCACATTTTGAGCTCTTGCTTTAAACAGACTGAGCTCCTGGAAGAAGGTACTACTGTGTGACTCTTATGCCATTCTGCTCATGTCCATAATGTGCTATTCAATTCTTAGGCAACTGTGTTGTCTCAAAAGTCCTCTTAGGATTTTATACATGAATAATTATAGAGCTGTACAGTTGCCATCCTCCCATACTTCTGAGAATGATTCTAGGACTCCCTGTGTCCTGAAGATACCGAAATTGTTGCCCCTCAAGTCTCTCAAATAAATGACATTAGACTTCCATATAAACTATGTTCATCCTTCTGCTTACTTTCTGTTATATCTAGGCAACCCAGAAGAGCCAATACAGCATAAATGCCTTATAAATAATGATTGTATATTGCTTAGGGGACAAAGATAGGGAAATCCAGTGGGTATTTTAATACAGGTGCATTTTTACCTAAGTATCTTTAGTAGTTTATGACTGATTGATTCAGGGGACACAGGGCCTGGGAATATGGAGGATTTATATTATTTAATTAGATGAATTAATTTGGTGTCTACACTTTAAAAACAGAGTCCCCTTCTAAATTCTACCTTAGCAGTCTTAATGCTTGTCAGGAAATGTTGCATGTGACAGATGCATCTAATGCATATCTTTGCTTTCCTTCACTGTAAAACTTCTTCGGCCCAAAAACATCAGATACCTTGGTAACATACAATATATTTATTCCAAATTGACTAAGGAACATAGATTTGCTGTGTTGAGCCTTTTCACGAGGCTAAGACTAATTACTATGTGAATCCCAGCTCAGAACTGATTCCAGTGTTCTAGTTTCAAGGACGGGCTTTACCAGGCAATTATGCTCTGATTATATGGTAGTTGATTTTCAGTTTTCAAGGTCAGAATTAATAGAATAAACATAGTGCAAACATAACATTGGTGTTTTTAAACTCTTTCTACCAAAAGAGAAAATAATTTTCTCCGGAGCTTGCTAAGCCAGCTCTCTTTGTGTGGAGGAAAGTTCCCTCTTATTACCTGTAATTGCTAGAAACAGTAGAAGTGCCAATAGACCATAATCTGCTTGGTTTCCGACAGAACTGAACCTATTAGCCACGCAACAGCTCTCTTTTGCATGATGAATTCAGATTACTAACATGAAGAGTTTGTCTAGCATGGGAAAGAAGTGGACTAAGAGTCCATAGACAGCGGTTGTTGTGGATGACACACATCACCACATTCTCACTCAGGAGTGTGGAATTCTAATTCTCTTTGAGGACAACTCGGAGATTTCTGAGGCTTCTCATTCACCTTATACCATAGGCCTACAAATCACTGTCTGTGGGCTAAATCCTCCCAACTACATGTTTTTATCAATGAAGTCTTATTGGGCTGTAGCCATCTCTTGAGCATCTGATGTCTTATCAATGGCCACACTGGGTCTAACAAAGACCAGATGTTCAATGCCTAAGATACTTACCATCTTTGACAGAGAAACCTTTCTGGCTCCTCATATTCATTTTTATTCCTCAGTTTTAAGTATTCTAGGGAATGATGTTGATGGTTTCAATTATGATGGGCCTTGCTGATGAAACCAAGTCCTACCATAATATAGACTTTGTCCCAGAACAGGAGCTAAAAATTACACCCCTTGGAATTCACCATAAAATGGCCTGGCTACACCCATGATACACCAAGAGATTTATCCTTCTAACAAATTAACTTCCTCCGTCAAACACCGAACCGCCTCAGAACTTCATTCTCTGATATTCATGCAGCCTAGAGCCATTTCTCCTGCTCATTATCCCCTTCCATACCCAGTTACTGCTCAGTACCATCTCATCATCTTGCTGAGTCTGCTCCAACTCCCACTTTTGTCTGGGACACCATATTCATAAGGTAAATGTCAATGTTGGGGCTTTGGGGCACCACATTCACAGGGTAAATGTTCCATAGTGGGGACCCAGAAAAATCTACCCAAGATCATTAGTTGCTATGGTATTAGTGTTTCTTTCTCCCCCAAACTGATATGTCTAAACTAAAATTCTAATCTCTAAAGAGGCGGGGCCCTTTTGAAGTGAAGGAGGTTGTTGTTCATATATAAGAGGCCTGCGGGAGCTGCGGTTCTGCTCCTCTACCCCCTGAGGCAGAAATAAGAAGATACCATCTCATATTGGCCAGAACTTTGAGTTTAGACTTGAGAGTTATAGGCAACAAATTTCATTTGGTTTTGAATGACTTACTTCATGGTATCTTCTTCTACCAGCCCAATGGACTAAAGGACTCAGGAGTTCTGGAAAGGTCTGTTGCGGGGAGGGAGGGGGCGGGGTTTGCAACTTTTCTGAATTATTCTGTGGTCACTTTGGCCCTAAGCCCAGGAGTCAGCTGTCTTATGGATGTAAGCTCTAACTGCAGATAGTTTGTATCAATAGGTCACCCAGTCTTTGGGAAACACTGAATATTCTCAGTACAGAAGGAACATTAAGATATAACAGTGGGCTGGGTGGCCATGACTCACACCTTCAATCCCAGCCATCAGAAGGTAGAAGCAGGCAGATCTCTGAGTTTGAGGCTAGCCTGGTCAACAGAGCGAGTTCCAAGATAGGTTCCAGAGCTACACAGAGAAACCCTGTCTTGAAAAACCAACAAACAAATAAACAAAAAAAGATGTAACAATGGGAACTACAAAGCTCCTTTAAAAAATTGTTTTGTTTAATATAAAAGATGAAATTTACAAAGAATCTTTGAAATTTTAATGTTCCAAATTCAGGGTTGTTACCTCATTATGGTTTTATTTGTTGCAATTCAACAAAGATATTAGAAATTCTCTGACAGATGTTTCCACCTTTTTGGCCAGAGCATTTTCAGTCAAGCCCTGGAAGAGATGCAGTGAGGTCTCGTCTTCCCCCTTCATGGAGCTGTAACTTAGGGAGACCAGGAGACAGTGTGAAGATTTCCCAAATGAAGTCATGGCTAGTGGAAATTATGTTCAATATTTCACCCAGATGACTCCTGAGTCTCCAAAGCCTTCAGTATGTCATTGCCACACTGTGAGGCAATTAAGAGTGGAGATCAAGCTTTCAATCATGGCTTGTGGGATTCCAGATTGTGCTTCAGCACTGGGTGGTTAAAAGTCGGTAATTACATTATGATAAAGCTCAGATCCAGAGTCCCCAGTGCAACAACAGAACTCTGGGAAGTGTTAGGGACAAAGTCAAAGCAAAGTCAACCCAGCTAAATACAGTTTTGGCTAACTTAAAAAATAATGTAAGTAATTCATTTGTTTCCTCTGCAAAGTCTAGGTTGCATAATAATACAGTAACAAATTAATCAAATGATTGTATTGAATTGGGAAAGAAGAGTTTTTTGAGTAAAAATAATTTTGGTTCCTGTCTCTATGGCTGGTATAGTAACCTAGCCATCTGTAGATAAGTTCATTGATTTGGATTCCTCTTTTGTCATTTGTAAATCAAGTTTAGCAATAGTAACTTCTTATGTTAATGTATGTGGAATGAACGATTGTGGTAGTCCCCCCTTATCCCAATTTTGTTCTCCATAAAACCTTTTACAAAAAAGCTAAGTAATGCTTATGTTTTAAATTATGTGCTATTGTAAGGGGATAAAACCTTGAACCAGTTTTCTCTATCACTCCTGTTATGTGTCTCATTCCTATGTGTATCAGATCTACATTGTATATGCTGTAATTAATCAATATGCATGTGGGTGTTTTGCTAGTGTCTGTATCTGTGTATCAAGTGCATACCTGATGTCATTAAGCTCAGAAGTGGGAACTGGATGCCCTGGGACTGGAGTCATAGATAGCTGTTACCTGCCATGTGGGTGCTGGGAATGAAACCCCAGTTCTTTGCAAGAGCAACCAGTGTGCTTAACTGCTGCACCATCTTTCCAGCCTCAAGCAGCTCTTATTTTATTTAATAATAGCCTCAAATTCAAGAGTAATGATGCTGGCAGTGTGTTATAGTATGCCATTATAACTATTCCATCTTTGTTTTATTTACTGTCCTAAGGCTGCTAAGGTACATCATAGCCAAGGCAACTTATAAAAGAGAGCATATAATTGGGAGCTTGTTTAGTGTTTCAGAATATTAGTCCTTGACCACAATGGTGGGAAGCAGAGTGGCAGTCAGGTAGCTGAGCGCTTACCTTTTATCCACTGGCAGCAGGTAGAAAAAGAGAGAGGGAGGAAGAGAGAGAGAACTTACATGGGCTTTTGAAACCTCCTAATGTTTGCCAAGCAGTTCCACCAACTGGGAAGCAGACATTCAAATATATTTCCCTATGGGAGCCATTCTCATTCAAACCACTACAATCTTAATAATTATTTTGGTGATTGTATTGATCAGAGTTCTCTAAGGAACAAAATTTATAAAATGAACCATATATATATATATATATATATATATATATATATATATATATGCTAAAAGAAAATTTATTGGAGTGGCTTGCAGGCTACTGTCTGACTAGTCCAACAATGGATATCTCTCAATAGGAAGTTAGAAAATTCAGTAATTGTTCAGTCCATGAGACTCAGATCGTCTTTGGCCTAAGTTGGAGTACTAAAGGAGAGGGTTCTAATACCATCAAAGGAATGATTCAGCAGCGGAATAGATGAGCTTACCAGTAAGAGTAAGGGCAATTGGGTAAAAATCTTCCTTCATTTTATATGGGCTGCCTCTAGAAGGTGTAGTCCAGATTTACGGTAGGTCTTTCTACCTCATATGATCTGATCAAGAGAAAACCCCTCACAGGCATGCCCAGATGCTTTGGTTTTAGTTGTTTCCAGTTGTGGTCAAGATGACAACCAAGATTAGCCACCAGAGTGATCTTGTATTATGTGTAATGTATGAATTAAACCTTATAGGAGTTATTGTGAAACATGTTCTCCTGGCATGACATTGGCTCCTTAAACTATTAACATCTCTGGTCAGTGAAAGGAGACCTACACAAGATTTTGTCCATTAACTTTCCATCATGGTGGGTGGCTCACAAGGCCACTCCCCTCTCTCCCCAGGATGTAAAGGCAGTTAACAGTTGCTGGGGTGAGATTTTTGTTCCTTCTCTGGTTCAGCCATCCATAGGTTATCTATGTTCCTCTAAGTCACCCTTCATCCATGCGTCTATAAATAACCCTGATTAAACTCATTGATCCACCAAGATAGGTTTGAATGCAATTATTTTTTGGTCCATCATTAGTACCCTAAGTGGAGTGCATATACATTTGTTGGTTTCCCCGGGAAATTTTTAACACATGTACATATGTATGGGAAAAACATGACACAGAATATCTATGGTTACAGGCATCCATTGGTGGTGGTGGGGGTATATCTTAGAATACATCCGTCACAGATAATGGGGACTACTGTAATGCCTACAACGCTTCAAACACTATCCTTCACATTAATATGTTGTTAGGAAATTACTAATAAGTGAGTGTATTAATTGGTTAGTGAATAGGTTAATAAAATTCAAAACCCTTTTCACTCTAATACTTAGAGGAGAATTATATCAAACATTTTATTTTGTTTTGAGTCTGAGTAGCAGAATTAGCTGTCATCTTCATCTGAGGGACTTATTTTTAAAGCTGGATGGATGTTTTTAAAGCTAAACTACTAGTGGATAGGGATAATGAGAAGCTAAATCACACTTAATTACTCCCTGCTGGATGCAGTTTATACCCCTCCCTGATCCAGGCAAGCCTGCATGCTTCCTGAGCCCAGACTGATATCCTGGAAAAGCCCGTTTTCTGATACCCTTTGTTGTTTCAGCTTCTGCTGGAGGCCGAGCTGGCCTTTAGCATTTCTCCATTGCCCCAGATGTGCCAATGCCCAGTCCAACTTGACCAGAGCAGAGATTTTCAGTTCCCTAGGAACCACTCACTCAGCTGTACATGAGTATCAGGAGATGGACATGGCAATGGTGGTGGTTGTGGTGTCAGCACCCCCTAGTGGTAGCTTTGACGTGTATGATAGTTTGCACAGGAGATGGCAAGGAGCAGAGGATGAATGGTTTATTATTCTCCTGTAATAGGAAGGATGTTTGAAGGTACAGTGAGCCAAGGCAGGCTCTCTAGAGAGGGGTGCATGGTGACCGGCGCTCTGGCATTTCTTACACAGCTGTGTCAAGGTCTGCATCTGCTTCATGGCTTCACTTCCTGACCTTCCATTCTCCTTACTCCTGCTTCCCAGAGGTGGCTGGTTCTGGAAGAGAAGAGGCGCAGAAACTTCATCAGGGACAGTGTTCTGGGACCACAACCAGTGGTATCCATAGCGGCAGATCACCCACACATGATTTTGAGGCTGGATTTTCTTGTTGTCTGAAGTCTGTAGGAGACATATCGCTGCATGTTAAGAATGCCTGAATTGTGGTGGCACTCAGTGACATGAGGTGGTACTCAGTGCCATGAGGTGGCACTCAGTGACATGAGGTGGTACTCAATGAAATGAGGTGGTACTCAGTGATATGAGGTGGTACTCAGTGCCATGAGGTGGTACTCAGTGACATGAGGTGGTACTCAGTGACATGAGAAGTGTTGAGGAGAAAAGAGTGGTCGAGGGGCTTAATCATTGTGGGCAATGTTGATGATAAGTATCTGGGTGTCACTTCTCTGGTTATACTAGAATTAGAGGCCTTAACAAAAGAAAATTAAGAAAAACTTAAAATTTAATTTAACAGGACAGTTAGCTGCTATCTACAGGGTGAAAGCTAGTGGGTCTCCACAGGGTTTCACAGGAGGAGACACACTTATCGGGAAGCTGAGGTGCAGACAATGCCGGGTACCCAGTTACAGTAGCAGAGGGGCTGCAAGGGACATTGTGCAGCTGTGAGAACATCAGTGTTTTGACAGAGAAAGATAGGGGGCTTGAAGATGATGCTTACTTGTTTGAATGAAGCTATGCTGCTAATATTCTAGAACCATCTTGGTTGGCAGGAGCAGCCTCTTCTTCTTTGCTAGAGAAGAGCAGTCTCCCCTTGGCTGATGACATGCCGTCATTCCTCAGCTGAGGCAGGAATCTCATACGTCTTCTTTGCTTCAAGTCTGCCTTCTCCTCCCCCTCACAGTTCTATGGAATGGCAGCAAGTGTCATGCCTTGACATGCTTTAAATAAAGAAGTGCAGGCTCTTATAAGCAAGCCAAAGAGCTACACCACAAGGGAGCTGTCTGACTTTGCTAATTGTCATGAGTGCACTGTGGCGAAACATAGATGGACACACTTGTGTCTTTCCACAATGTCAGAATTTATCGCATAACAATAAATTCACAAGGTTTACGGTTTTAATCACAGCAATTTGTCATTTACTCAGCTACCTTGGTAGCCTGGCTGAGGCGTGGTGAAAGCAGGCTCTTATATTCTAATCTTAATTACTGATATTAGCTCTTGAATCAGAAAGGAAATATTTCTATGCATCTACATACATAAATATGAGTTACAGAGTAAATATAAGATAAAGAGGTTGCAGGAGTGGGCCAAGAAAGAGTCTCTATTGATATAATAATGAACTTGATCCTGGTGGGAGGATCTGCTGTTAGAGTTTCTGTCGTTGTCGTTCGTTAGTTTAGAGAAGGAAGCTGGAGAGTTCAGCAGCTATGTAAAAGGCTGAACCAGGGTCAGACAGCATGACATGTGGGGGCGGGCAGAGAACAGTAGGTCCTGTCCAGGGCCAGATGAACAAACAGGTGGACAGATAGGCAGGCAAACAAGTGAGCTGTAACAACAGTGGGGGAATTTAGCTGTCCCCAAACTCCAAAAGCAGTCAGGGGATCCTGGTGCTTGATGAATCTACCAGACAGTAGGTGATGTTAGCGTGGAATCATGCCATTGCTCTTGGTCCATCTGTAATAGTGTCTATCATGGTATAGGGTCCAGGTGAAAGAATTATACCATTTATTTCATTTGGCATGCCTGATAAATTCTTCAGTCTGGTTTCTCTGATATGATTGTAACACACTCATGAGTCCCTGCAGTCTCATTTAACCCCAATAAACTAGTATGGTGCTTTCCTCTCATTCCCAAGTATTAGTATTTATCAATGTGTGCAGGATAGTTGGTACCAGACAGATGAAGTTTATTTTCTGCATCTATCCAGGGGCTGTAGTCATCCTGTTCCCTCAAGGAGTTAAAAGCTGCTTAAAAAAATGGAGTCTCCCAGGGGAAGAAACAACCTGAAAAAACACCATTGAAATGATATGGAGTAATTTAAAGTAGGATATAGCCTGAACTCAACACCAACCGTATGGAGAGAAAGCAGACATTAATGGAAGCAGATTTTACATGAGAAGAGGCACAGAAGGGAGTATGGACTGTGTTCAGCAGGGGAGAGTGAGTTGGCATGAGGTCCTCTTCAGTTCTGTGAAAGACATTGTTTTTCAAAGATATTGTCTTAGGGTTTCTTCTATCCCTATGAAGAGACACCATAAACATGGCAACTCTTATAAAGGAAAACATTTAACTGGGGTGGCTTACAGTTTCAGAGGTTTAGTCCATTGTTGTCATGGTGAGAAGCATGGTGGCATTAGGAAGTCATGGTACTGGAGAAGGAGCTGAGAGTTCTACATTTTGATCTGCAGGCAGCAGAAGAGACTATGTGCCACACTAGGTGTAGTTTGAGCATATTAAACCTCAGAGCCAGCCTCCACAGTGGCACACTTCCTCTAACAAAGCCACACCTATTCCAACAAAGCCTTACCTCTTAATAGTGCCACTCCCTATGGGCCAAACATTCAAACACATGAGTCCATGGGGGCCATACCTATTCAAATGACCACAGATGTCTTGTAGCAGGAATCTTAAAGGTTCTTATTAATAAAATGAAACCTGAGGCGAGTTATTGGGGTCCATGCTGGTAGATCAGAGAGACAGGACAAGCCACAGCTATCTCACCTTGCCAGTTCCTCAGCTGGTCCTGTTTCCTCAGACTGGAAGCTTCTGTGTCCTCATCCCAATGGCTCTCAGCTGAACTGCTGCTTCAAAGCCTGAAGCTTAACCAGCCAAATGCTTAACCAGCCAAATGCCTTTAGTTTCTGGTCCTCACGCCTTATATATCTTTCTACTTTCTACCACCACTCCCTGGGATTAAAGGCTGGCTTTCTGGGATTAAAGGCGTGTCACCATGCTTGGCTATTTCCAATGTGGCCTTGAACTTACCAGATCCAGAGGGATTTCTATCTCTGGAATGCTAGGATTAAAGGTGTGTGCTATCACTGACTAACTAGTGGCTTGTCTGTTCTCTGACCCCAGGTAAGTTTATTAAGGTACACAATATTTTGGTGAACACAATACCACCACATCTCCTCTCTTTTTGTCTAAAATTAAAAAAGCTTATAACTAATACAAGAAAAACTATCCAATAAGCATATACAATATATACAGCCAAAATTACATTAATGATGTCTAGTCCATTAACATTTGACAGATTCAGATAAAAACTCAATTATATATATTAACAATGTCCTGTCCAGTAACATCTGATAAACTTAGACCAAAAAATTTTCATTACTTATCTTATTTAAAACAAGTAGTTCCTTTTTAAAAGTAGATTCCATAATCTCCCTTTTTATCTTATCATATCTATATTTTCTCTTTTTTCTTTTCATAATAGATTCATTAGTCTACCTTTTGTCATTTTTATATCTTCCCCTTTTTCTTCAGTGTAGATTCAATGATCCACCTATTTATCCTATTACTTCTTTATCTTTTTTCTCAGAGTAGATTCGATGATCTATCTCATATCTATATTCTCTTTTTCATTTTGCTTTCTAGGGGTGAAGATATCTTTAGGAAATCTTGAAAAGAAAATTTTTGGGTTAATTTTCAAGTCCTGTATCATTTGTCCAGTCTCTGCATAAAAGGAAAGTTCAGGGCTTGTTTCAAGTCCTTGTTTGAGTAGTCTGTCAGGCTGGATCATCTCAACTAGTCTTCTCTAAATTGTCCTGACCAGTTTGTAGTCCAAAGTCGATTTTTCCATGGTGTTAATTGGCTTAATGGCTTTATCATAGTCCATGTGGAATCATCATTGTAGGATCCTGTCATCTTTTTGAAGATTTCAAAGTCACTGTTAGGCATAGTCATGGTTTCCTGCAGACTTTTTTTTTTTTTTTTTTGCCTCCTCTGTGGTTTGGAGCAATCATAGTCTGATAAATGTCTGTCTCTCGGAACCATGAACATTCTTCCCTAGAACAGAAAATCTTCACAACAATTTCTCCCCACCATTTGTCTTGCCAAGCTTTTCCAAACTGACCTTTGCTGATGCTTTCTTGTAACACGATGGTCCTGGCAATTCTTCTCTGAACCAGCAGCAGTAAACCCTTCGTCCCAGGTAGCAGCATCACCGCAGTCACCAACACGATGAGAAGGAGCTGGCAACGTGGAGCAGTAGCCACTGCTTCCATGGTCCCACCACTGTTTGTGGCTCAGTCCGGGCCAAAGCTTCTCCCAAGCCTCCTAGGCCGGCTCAAACTCGGGATCCTACTGCCTCTGTCTCCTTCAGCAAATTCTACCGGTGTGTGCCACCACAACCGGCTGAGTGTAACGTGGGCCTGAGCTGGGGCTCACAAGACCACAGGCAAACAGCTTTTTTATGAATTCGTAACACGAACGTTGGGCGCCAGATGTAGATGTAACCAACCATCTTATTAAATAAGAAACACAGAAACAATGTAAAAGAGAAAGCCGAGAAGTCAGAGCTCAGAGCTAAAATCTCACCCTTCCTCCTGCTGTCCCAGCTTCGCGAAAAGAGACCTACTTCCTGTCGGTTCGTATTTTTATAGTATGTTGTTCTGCCTTCTCATTGGTTGTAAACCCAAACACATGACTGCCTCGTCACTGTCTGAATGTACAGCCCCCTAGGTCTTAAAGGCATATGTCTCCAATGCTGACTGTATCCCTGAACACACAGAGATCTTATGGGATTAAAGGCGTGTGCTATCACTGACTAACTAGTGGCTTGTCTGTTCTCTGACCCCAGGTAAGTTTATTAAGGTACACAATATTTTGGTGAACACAATACCACCACAATGTCTTGCTAAAGTTTGAATGTAATATGGTTTAGGGAGAATGAAACCTAAATGCAAGAACTTCCTTGGCATATTAAGGAAGGAGCCAGAAGGCCCAGGGAGTTAAAACCCGAGGGCAGATCATTTGATGGTGTTCTAAGGAAGCAAGAGAATGACGAACATCTCTGAGATGCTTCATGGTGGCTGGTGGCCAGTGCTGATGATAACAAATTCTGCCATGCAACTGGGGCACTTGCTGGTGACAGGAATATTTATATAGTGTGAAATTATAAAACAAGAAGTGGGACTGATAATATATTTCAGGCAACTCTTGGCATCTGTCACCTTTCTGTTATCTGAGATAGGCAACTTATGAAGAAAAAAGTTTAACTTTGGCTCACAGCTTTGGAGACTCCAGTCTATTATAACTTTGCCCTGTGGTCCCAGGCCTATAATGAGGTAGCACACATCATGGCAGGAGTGAGTACCAGAGCCACACTGCTCATGTCCAGAACTAAGGAGTGAGAGGAAATCAAGAAAAAGATTCCACAGCCTTCTTCAGGAGCATGATAATGACCTATGGGCATCTCACTAGCCCCACCTTCTAAGGGTTCTACCTCCTCAGCATAGAACCACCTTGAGGAACAAGCCATTGGCACTTGGCCTTTGTCAGACATTTCAGATCCAAACTATAGCACTTGCATAGAGAAGGAAGGGCTGTACTATTGACAGCATTTCAACTTTCTTCATAATGTTTCATATTTCACACTTAAGTAACACATTCACAAGTTCACATGGTCACAAGATCAAACATCAACATATTTCCATCAACTCTTTGGTCTTTTTTGTAGGGATAGACTCATGGAATACACAAAGAGTTGTGAAGATAGTGTTAATGCAAGTTAGTATGCATGCTGGTTAGCTTTTGCTGCTAACTTGACACAACCTAGAGTCACCTGGGAGGAACTGCTCCAATCAGACTGGCCTGTGGCCATGTCTGTGAAGGACTGTCTTGACTGACACTTGATATGGGAGGTCTCAGCCCCTCATGGTGACAACATCCCTAGGAAGGTAGGTCTGGAATGTATAAGAAAGCTAGCTAAGCATGAGCCAGACAATGAAGCAGGTGTATCAGCCCACTTCCATGGTTTCTGCCTCGAGTTCCTTCCCTGACTTCCATCACTAATGAATTGTGACCTGGAACTATTTGCTGAAATAAGCCCTTCCCTCTCTCAAGTTGTTTTTGGTGAGAGAGTCTCCTCACAGCAACAGAAATCAAACTAGAAGAGTAAGACAGGATAAACTTATAAGATACAATTTATGTAACTTATGTGTCTGTGTGTGTATGGATTTGTGCATGGGAATAGAGTCCCTACGGAAGCTAGAGGAGAGTGTCAGGTTTCCTGGAGCTGGAGTTACAGGTGGCTGTGGCCTGCCCTACATGGTGCTGGGAACTAAACTCAGATCTTCAGGAAGAGTAGTAAACTCTCCTAACCACTGAGCCTCCTTTCTAACCCCAAGACAGGACAAACTTTGATATGGTAATGAAGAGGTTTCCAGTGATAAATAAGGTGACATAGGACTGATAAACTTACAAGTGCAGAGCAGAGCTTGCAGGAGGACGAAGTGTAAGTCTACAGTCTCCTTTGTAGGACAGTAGTACTCTCCACCTTCCTTCTGGACAAAGTGAACATCAACCCATCAACAGTTTCATAAGGCTAAGGCTGGCCTTCTCTTTTTCTGTAAAGGGCTAGTTAGTAAACAGTTCTAGCTTTGCAGACCGCATAGCCTGTCACTAATACACAGCTCTGACACCTCAGTGTGGGAGCAGTCATATACATACATAGATGAACAGGCATAGTGTGGTCAAGAATGTCTAAATGATAGGGTAGAGAGAGTGCAAAATGAAAACATGGGCCCTCTTTAATTATTAGGAATTTGAAATTGGCTTGGTAGCTCAGGTTTGTAATCCCAACTACTCAAGAGATTGTCAGGGAGATTGCAAGTTCAAGGCCTGTCTGGATTACAGAGTGTGGTGGTTTGAAGAAAATGGTCCCCATAGGCCCATAGGGAATGGCACTGTTAGGAGATGTGGACTTGCTGGAGTAGGTGTGATTTTGTTAGAGGAGGTGTGCAATAGGGGGAGGGCTTTGAAGTCTAAAGAAGCTCAAGTCAGTTCATTTCCTGTTGCCTGCAGATCAAGAGGTGGAACTTTCAGCTTCTTCTCCAGCACCATGTCTGCCTGCATGACACCATGATGATAATAGACTAAGCCTCTGAAACTGTCAGCTAGTCCCAATTAAATGTTTTCTTTATAAGAGTTGCTGTGGTCATGGTGTCTATGCTTCACAGCAATAGAAACCCTAAACTAAGACACAGAACAAGTTCAAGGCCAGAATGGACAATTTAGTGAGAGGTTGTCTAAAAATTATAAGTGAAAAAACAAAAACAAAACCAAAAACAGCAAAGGCAGAGCATATAGCTCAGAGGCAGAAGCTCCAAATTCAATGCCTGGTACTGAAAAAAAAAAAAAAAAAAAGCACATTAGTCCGGTTGACCAATTGCAGGCCTTTCTCAGTCCGGGCCCTCTGTGACACACGGGTTGTGTGTTCTTAAAGCCAGTCCTCACTGTGTTCCATCAGAACTGCTTTATTCTCAAAAGGTGAAAGGATGGAAGTGGCCCAGAGGCGTGCTTGCTGACCCCTGCTGCAGAGGATCAAAGCCAGAGTGTGTGTGCCTTTGATTAAGTAAGAGGAGCCTGAGCAGGTGCACTTTGGGATTCCACTGCTCAGCCATCTCTCAGTTTTTCTCACATTTAGAAGTCATGGAGCAAAGTCCATTGGCTCAACCTTGACCTAGAATTGTTCCTCAGGGAAAGGCAGCCCATGCCCCGGAGGTTAACAGGATGACAGGGTGGCTTCTTCCCTCAGCACGCCTCTTGCAGCTCCCGCTGCTTATCTCTGGGAAGGCCAAAGAGGCCTTTTTGTTGCTGTTCTTTTTTCACTCTGAGTAACTTTGCAGTTGACTTCCACTGGAAGTGTCCTTGACTTCTAAAACACCTTCAAAGACGGCTTTTGAAACAAGCTCACGGTGATCTTTTCAGAAGCCCACTGGCCTTTGATTAGTTCTTGTGGGATGTCCAAGAACATGCCTTGTTGCTCGTGAGTTTCCAGGGAGCCCTTTGTAGTGGCTGATTTTTATTTTTATTTTTATTTTTATTTTTATTTTTTATGTGTTTCATTTCCCCAAGTCAGAACACCCCCTGAAGCCCTGACCTTAGCCTGGGGCCTCCAGGTCAGCACGCTTTGATCTTTCTTACTCTCCTCATGGCTCAGGAGCCTCAAGCCTTACAAGATGCTGCCTTTTCCCAGGTAGCTGCAAAATATAAAGATCCATGGTGGCACTGATCAGATTACATGTAGGAAAAGCCCTTGTCTGTATTGGCTCTTATTCCCCATGGCCTGTCTTTGGAATTCCAGGCAAGAAGGGGCTCATGTGATAGATTCAATGGGATTTGAAAACATTAAACAAAAACTGTATTTATATGAAGCTCTAGGTCATGCCTGCCGGTTGTATGCTTATAAGTAGTTTGTCTTCTTCCAGCCTGATTCGCTTAGAGACTACAGAGCTAGGGCACATGTTGGATGCTGTTTCTGCTTGCTCTGCCATGGGGTATGTGCTCTGGCTGGGAGCTGGATCAGCATTCAGTCCTCAGGCCCATGTGACTGGAGCTGGTGAGACACTGAACCTGTAGTTTTTTTGCATGAAGCTGTCTCTCATATAGCTGGGTGCTGGTCTAGGTAGTGGTACCTGTGTCATTTAAGTGACAAGGGAAGGTGGGCTTTCAGGTAAGCTGAGATGAGCATCTGCTTTGTGTCTTGTCCAGAGTCTTATTGTATGTCACCCATGCCTCTGGAATCTTATTGCCACCTTGAACCCATAGCAACCACTGGGGCAGGGCATACGAGTTTCCTTGGAATCAAGCCTAGAATGGTGAATAAATGCTTGGACTTCTAGTCTGATGACCTCCATTATCTCAAGGATATTTATTTATTCCATGGGGAATAAGAGCCAATACAGACAAGGGCTTTTCCTAGGTGCAATCTGATCAGTGCCACCATGGATCTTTATATTTTGCAGCTACCTGGGAAAAGGCAGCATCTTGTAAGGCTTGAGGCTCCTGAGTCATGAGGAGAGTAAGAAAGATCAAAGCGTGCTCACCTGGAGGTCCAAGGCTAAGGTCAGGGCTTCAGGGGGTGTTCTGACTCGAGGAAATGAAACACATAAAAAAAAAATAAATATTTTGTTACAGTAACGGAGAGCTGACCAACACACTAGCTACATGCTCTTTCATATGACAAGTGACTTGTTTTTATTTTTATTTTTATTTTTTTATTTTTTCGAGACAGGGTTTCTCTGTGTAGCTTTGTGCCTTTCCTGGGACTCACTTGGTAGCCCAGGCTGGCCTCGAACTCACAGAGATCCACCTGGCTCTGCCTCCCAAGTGCTGGGATTAAAGGTGTGCTCCACCACTGCCTGGCTAGTGACTTGTTTTAATCTTATCTCTTGATGGGACATCTGTTTGGGTGTTAGATTCATCTCAGAACATGTCTCACCTCGTTTGATCTCAGCTGTTTTGAAACAGAACTTTTGGATTGTGTAGCCTTCTTATTTACTTGTATTTCTTGGCAGTAATTGTGCACATTACCAGAACAGGGGTAAAAGAAGCGTGGGTTTCAAGGTCTGGTCCCTGGGCTTGGACAAACACCAGCATATTTGAGTGAGACTCTGGACAGGTTTGTCTGGACTGGAGGCTGACAGACGCACTATTGGAAAGGGGTTTTACAGTTAGTAACCATTACCCAAACCCCTCATTGGAAGTGCTTCTTTCTATGTAGAGTTAATCAACCAGGGAATTCACTTCTGTCCCACCTTAGCCATGGAGGCACTGGTGGGAGGAGCCCGAGGCCAATTATTGGGGCATCTCATTCAGGCAGGGGTTAAAAAGAGGCTCTCAGGTTGTGAGATGGATGCAAAGCAGCTGCAGGCCTATTGGCCTGTTTTTCTTTCTGTTGAGGCAGTAATACTTCCTAGCAGGCCTCTGGGTATGAAAGAGAATCTGGAAAAATAGAGAGAATATCTGGGCTAACTTTCATCAAGAGTGAAAAATAAAAAGGCTCTGAATTCCAAGGGGAGCATGCAGTACCCTGACAAGGCACATTTGCAAGTCAGTCTGTGAGCTGGTTAGAGATGGTACTGCATTTGTATACCCTAGATCATTGGTTCTTAACCTCTGGGTTGTGACCCCCTTGGGGTTTGAATGACCCTTTCACAGGGGTCTCCTAAGACCATTGAAAAACACAGACATTTACATTATGATTCACCATAGTAGCAAAATTACAGTTATGAAGTAGTAACGAAAATAATTTATGGTTGGGGGTCACCATAACATGAGGAACAGTTGCAGCATTAGGAAGGTGGGGAACTACTGCTCTTGATAACCTGGATGCAGAGAAGGCAGGTGTTTGGTAGTTCTGGCTATTCCAGGGCTGCTGCTTGCTGTCTTTGAGGCTTGGTAAATTTGAGCACAGACTGGGCAGAGAGTGGAGTGATTCTCATGATACTAGAAAGTGTAGACAGAGCTCACTTGTCTGACTACATTTGTAGGCCTGTGTTGTGAAGATAACAGGCCAGATCATACTGTAAATACTTGACTGACTGCATTTGTAGGACTGTGTCATGAAGGTAACAGGCCGGGTCATACTGTAAATATTTGCCTATCTATGCAAGGTGTGTAAAGATGGGGCACTGGAGTCCCTGGTCGGAAATATGTTCATTGGAGTGATGACAGGCAAGTTTGCTGAGTAGGGTTTCCAGCCCTGTCTTGGGGTGGGGGTGGGGGCTGCCTTCAATTGTTTCATCTATGTGCCATTGGAAAACAGTAAACACCAGGTATATCAGAGATCTGGAGGGTGAGTGCCTTGGAGTGGTCTGGAATCTCATTCTACCATCAGCAGGTTGGGTAGCAGGGCAGTAGGAATGTCAAGGGAAAATTTCAGCATGGCATCAGTACATCAGGGTTTATAGGAGGGAGATAAAATGCTGTGGGAACTTGGTGGCCATCAGTGCTTAAGCTTGTCTTTGAGAAGAAGGGCTAAGTTTGTCCAGGGAGGATGTTAAATCCTGGCATACATGGAAGAGAAATCAGGCAAGATCAGCTTGGGAGACAATGTCCTGAAGACCAGGAAGCAGTAGAGAAGGGAAGAGTAGCAATGAGGTTACTAAGGAGATATGCACATGGACCAGAAAGGCCCCTCTTCTTAGTATTCTGAGCTGAAGGTTATAAAGAATGTCACTACCCTCATCATGTGAATCACATCAATGTTCCAGTGTCCCACAGAGTCCTTTAATACTCAAGTTTGAGGTATGGAAATAAGATTTCAAGCAGACATAACAAAACAGTCTTGCTTTCTTTGTAGGTCTGCTTCATTTGACAAAGAAAGCTCAAGACAAACGGCACTAGAAAGATGGCTATTGATCCCAACAACGGAATCAGTAATTAGAATCAGTACACACATTAATATGTGTTATTATGGGAAATGAAATTTAGACATGGAAGATGTAATAATCAACAAAACTTGTTTGTTGATGGCTCAGCTTTTGGGAAGTGCTCTCTCTGGATGGGCAGTGGGTCAGGAAATGCTCTTTCTGGATGGACAGAGGGACAGGAAGTGCTCTTTCTGGATGGGCAGTGGGACAAGAAGAGCTCTTTCTGGATGAGCAGTGGAACAGGAAGTGCTCTCTGGATGGGCAGTGGTGATAGGAAGATGTGCCCTTCTTCTTTGCTCTTTGGAATTGAACTTTCCAGTTAGTCTTGTCCAGTGTTTCGCAGACACCTTGCTCATCTGCTACCTTTGTTTCTCACCCCATGGTGTTCCAGGCTTTACTTGCATTATTTTAGACAGTGACACTCTTCTTTAGCTTTGCAATTCCCTCTGTATCCTCTCCTGTCCTCTTCTCTTTCATTGGAGATCCGATATTGTCCTTTGAGAAACATAAAGTACGTTTTCTACCTTTATCTTTCTTTCCCAAGAGGTGTTTTGCTAAGTCTTTGTGATTTAAATAATTACATTTTAATTATATTTAGCAAATATTTGTTGACTGGCTCAATTAACATGCTAGAGTTTATTGGCTGGGCTTAATGAAATCTGTTATTGCAAGCATCTGTGTTGAGAATACTCTGGGAGGTCATCCAGATTAGTGTTTTTTAAACTGCTCAAAATCCATCCAGAGTTTCCTCACAGTGTCCCTGACAAAGCCTTGATTTCTAAGTGTTTCCCTGATGACCTTCTTAACTGCGTATTTCTGTGGTCCCATCCCTAACTGTGGTCGTTTCCTCATGAGTTTTTGGAACAACCATCAGTCAGCTCTACAGAGTGCCCATCACTCATAATTCTGGCCCTGTATTTGTGGAGATGTCTGCTGTGAAGACTCTACTCTCTTCAACAGTAACTTACCTCTAATTCATCCTTGTGGTGACATTTTGGGACTCTCAACCACAATTCTCCACTTTGTCAAAGCTGGAATAAAACCTTTGATGTGTTGAAAGTCTATCACGCTGCACTGTCATCATATGTGATGATTGTAATTTATAGGAAGCCTCAATACCTAGGTCACAGTATTGTTGGACATTCCAGCCTACTACCATGCCTGGTCCAGAGCAGTCACACTTGGATTACACTTCTATTAAGTGACACAATAATGTGTTTGAGGAGACTTTCATAAAATAGAGGGTGGGCTGTTCTATTAACACTATAGTAGTACCTTGAAGAAGGCCAAACTCCAGTAGGTTCTAACGACATTGCTTTGCATATATCGTAATTTTGTTATCACATTTTATAGGAAAATGTGATGGAAATGTTCAAAGTAGGACCTAGACAGTAACGGGTGGAGTGAGGAAAAACAAGGACACCTCACTTACACTCTTGGGAGGCACTTGAGCTAGCAGAGCAGCTTAACCAGCACCCAACCTCATGCTGGCAAGAAACAAACCACAACACAAAACTGCAATGCAAAACAAATGCACTCACTTCTGGAGGAGGGTGTTAAGTAGACTTGTCCTGACTTCTGATACTCAGGAAGGTACTGGGCACCCCGTGATTCCTCTGCAGAGCAAAACTGAATTTCCTAGCTGCTGAAGTCCTGGTTACTGTTGGCACCTGGCACCGTTTTTTCCAGGCACCTCCCTTTGCAGGTGGGGCATCCATGTTCCTTCCTGGGTTGGCATGAATCCAGGGCTGGCCTCTCTCTGGAAAGAGAAAACCCAGCCTGAGAATTCTATGGCCTTTCCATCAGCGGAGGGATGCTGCGCTGCTGTGGGGAAGCCCCGCTCCATCGTGTACCCAATCCTGCTCTCTCCTTTCTTTCCGGAGTTCCTTTCGGTTGATCTTTCTAACAAGTTTCCTTTTTCAAAGCTCTGTTTCAGAGCCTCTTTCCAGGAAACTCAACCCACATAAAGTTAGTGAGCTGAGCATTGTCTGTTCTCTGTGGCTGAGCAGAGTGCTTCCTCGCTACTCATTGAGAGGGAGGGGCTCCCTGTGCAAGGAGGACATGGACTTTGCTGACAAGTATCAGAATGGAGGGTGGGACTTCATTAACTTGCCTAAGAGAACCTGTAATGGGTGGCGTCTTGGGTTTGCCCCAGGTGGTTATATAGGTGAATTGATGTGGGGCCCTTAGAAATGACATAAACCCTGGGCTTCCTGGGAGATTCTTCACCCAAGACACTGGACTGGAGAGGTGAGAGGTCCCCAGTCCAAGATGGACTGCCAAGTACCGGGATCTTATGGCATAGTCATGTTGACCAGCTAAAAGAGGCAATGTCATCTTTGCCACTAGGGGTCTTTGAAGAAGCCCTAACTGTATTTCCACAGATCAAATGACTCCATGTTTGGATGGCTGCCACAACTGGGGACATTAAATGAAGAGAAGTCCAGAGACAACAGAAAGCAGCTATGACATTGGGAAAACCTTCTTATTTAGTTTTAATTTAAAAAAATTTGTATTTGTATAGAATTGTTTTCTTATTCTTCAAGGATTTCGTACTCGTATTTAATGAAATATGATCAGCTATACTTCTAGTCCACATTTCTTCTCTCCAATTCCCCTCATCCCTTCCAATACTCCCATCCCTTCCAATATTCCCACTGCTGTTATCACCAGGGCCCTTCCCCCAAGCCTTGGTACTATCTTCCTCTCACCTGGTCCTCTTCTTGGAGCATCTTATCATACCCTTCAGAGGAGGTGGGTGGAGTACCTCAAGGCATCAAGCAGTTTGGATGAGAGGTGCCGACCTGTCTAGACACAGGTGAGGCTAGAGGCAACACTTGGTCGGGGGTGGCTGCCCATGCGGAGTGCGCCATGTGTCATTGAAACATGGAACTCTGAGGAGAACATATGACATAGCCGGGAAAAATGTTTTCATGATTCAGTCTATTACTTCCTCAGTCTCGTGAGTGTAACTTTTGTCCTTGCCATACAAGTCCCATAGATTTGTAATAAACCCTCCATGGAAAGCAAATGTGAGCACAGAGCATACAGCTGCATTGTTGTGCTTGTGGCTGATGTTTCCAGGAGCTTGGGAAATTATCTTGGAAAGCTTGGTGCTCCTGAATGTACAAGGGAGCACTTTCCAGGTGAGCCTCGCCTAGTGCCTCCCTCATCCTACCACGTGGTGTCTCATCTCAGAGCTTTAAGTTCCTAGAGCCTGAGGGTGGGGTGGCGTGGGGTGGGATAAAGGGGAGCTGAGAGCAGGGAGGATGGAGAGAATCTGATGTGATTCAGAGGGGCTAACAAAAAGCCAGCAAGCATCTCAACAGAACAGAGTACCTACAAAGCAGGCAACAGCCTCAGATTTCATTTCAAAACCAGACCCGCTGTCTCTAGAGACTTCCACGAAGAAGGTTGTGACCCCAGAATTCTGTGTTCAGCTAAATTGTTGTTGATGTGTGAAGCCATAAAAAGACACTTCCAGCAATGCAATGGTTTAGAAAGCCTGCCTCTTTCTTATGCTGTCTGGAAACTGCTCTGAGATGGTTTTTGGTTGACTAAGAGATAAATCAAATCAAGGATTCAAAAGCTGATGATATTGTGAACTGCAGAGAAAAATCTCAGTCTGTTCCGAAGGATATAAATGGCACAAGCCATATTTTCTGACTAGATACAATAAAATTGGGAAGGATGGAGGCTCAAAAAAACAAAAACAAAAACAAAACCCTTGTAACAAATGACATACAAAATAATTTTAAATGATCATTGGAAGAAAGATGAAATAAAAATGCAATTACCATGTATTTTAAAAGTGAGGAATTTGGTACAAATGAGAAAAATGTAAAATTTAATAACCATCATTCCACTCGAAGGTGACTCCTGCCAGAAGCAGAAGGAGTGGGGTCAGGACAGGGGTCCCTATCTTCTCCTGAGATAGAAGTGGTGGAGAGAAGAGCCACCCAGTTGTGAGAGGCTAAGTCTTGGCAAAAGTAGCGGTGCTCAGTGCATAGGATTGGCTGAAGAAGAAGCAGTGGTTGTCAGGGATGGGCGGCTCCTTTTACAGGCAGGAAATGGAAGCTGGAAGCCCAAACAGGAATAAGGTAGAGTCAGAGGGACCTGAGCAGGCCCAGGGCTTCTGAGGGGTTGCCTCTGCACAAGTTTGTTTACAGATACTGGCCTGAACTTGCCAGTGCTTTTCCAACAGGCAGACCCACTTCCTGCACAGGTAAGGTGGGGACTGAATGGCCTATGTCAGGGTCCTGCTGGAAATCTTTTGCTATTTCTGCTTGAGGAGATGGCCAATGCCTACCTGAAGCTTGGCCCCTTTGCATCTTTTCAGATCCATAGTTGTATCTAAGGGCAGGGAGCTCTGGGGAGGGGTTAAGTGCTGTTCCCAAGGCCATAGACCCTCCAGTCCCCTCCTGCAGCATCCACAACCATTTGCCTACTCCAACCGGTGTATTTTCCCAAAGCTTGCCAGCAGGGGGCACTGTTCTGCCTCTTCTTCACCTGTGACGAAAGGCATGAACTAATGAGGCTGCTCTGCAGCCGCTAAGCAAGCAATACCACATGGTAGATTAAGCAGCCTCCCGAGATGAATGTGAAATTCGCTTGCACACAAAGCAGATTCACCAAATGCCCAGGGCTACAAATGCTCAAAATCTGGCCATGTCCCTCGGGTACATTCCGATGCCCGCAGGGGATTCCAGGGAGGAGAGGGTTCTGCTCCTAACACATACAAGGAAGACTCCTGTTTGAAATGATTATGTGTGCTAGGTGCACAAAGCCTCTGAAACGGTGGGAGAACTCTCGGCCTCATGTGCTCTTGCTTGGTTGCAGCGGCTGGAGCTCCTGTTGCCCTGCCGGCCCTTGACCTCTGGGTGTTGGGGATAGTCCTGTCTGCTGTGTCTGGTAGGTCCCCTTCTCTGAGTAGCTGGCACTGCTTCAGGGCTGCTTCCCTTTTTGCTCCTATTGCCTCCAGCCTCATAGCCTCTCCTAGACCTTCCAAATGTCAGCCAGAATGATCTTTCTACAGCAGCAGCTTGACCATGCCTTCGTTCTTGAAATTCTCCAGAGCTGGTGTGTTTCCTTCTGGGTAACAGGCATGCGCCTTCAGGAGACTACAGAGTCAGGTCTTCGCAGACAGATTTCACTCCCTTTCCCTCTCTAACTCCATCTCCAGCAGCTCGCCGGGGCAGACCTTTTTTTAACTACAGCGTATTGCCCTCACATTTCTAATGTCTGTCTGATCAGACACCTCTATCCATTTTCATTTGAGAACTGCTTTGTTTCCGACAGATCTCTGCTCAGACACCACTTTCTGAAAAGCCAGCCCTGGTACTCAGAGCCTGGCTCAGGCATCCTTTCTGAGCTCTGAAGGTGCAGGATGCCTCAGCATGTGGCAAGTGACACATGAAATTGTAATTGCTTATGTTATGATACAGCCTTGGCCGGCCATACAGCCTAAGGAGTCAGAACCTCACTTCCAGTTGCTTTTATTTGTCTAGGAGTCAGCTCATTACAGTTTGTGTTGTGGACTGGTGAGTGGCCCAGTGGGTAGAGGCCCGTGTGCACAGGCTTGGTGACCTGAGTTTGATTACTGCCTCCTGGAAGGTGGCAACATAGAAATGACTCTGAGTGTTGTCCTCTGACCTCCATATGTTCACCTTGGCATGCATGGGGGGGTGCTCACCTGTGCATGTGGGGTCAGAAGAGGGTGTCAGGTCCCCAGGAGTTACAGGCTTCGTAGAATGCTTATCTTGTTACGTAAGTGCTAGGATCCTGACTCTGGTCCTCATGACTTCACGGAAGAGCTCTGGCCTGCTGTTGGGCTCAGCTCTGAGAATGCTGCTGTGTCCGGAACTGCACTCTTTGTACTCTGTATACCAAGTTTTCTGCTCTGACAGAGCATGATGGCTTAATTAAGGAAAACAGAAAGCCTTACTAGGTCTTCCTCATTCTCCAGTATTGAAGTATCTTTGGGTTGTACTGTGTTTGAATGTTTTTGAGTTTTAAAATTTGCTGTTTGAATTGCTGACTTGAGTTTCATAAAAACAAAATCATTAAATGAATTTTGGCTTGTTATTAGTACAGATTCTTCAATAGTGTCTAAAACGCCCCTAAGCTTAGTTTTGTCATTTTGTACTGTATAATTATGCCAAGTGGCATTCTCAGCATTGGTGATTATAAAATCAAAGTATTGATCAACTCTAAAAAACACTGACGATGTTCTGCATCTACAACATCAAATACTCAGCTAAGATTTAATTCCTTATACAAAAATAAAAAGAATACCATCTCATTAATATACAAATTTGTTTTACATGTTAAAACATGCTAATATTTTATGTCTAGGTCATCTCCTGTGGCTTGGCTTTAATCTCTGTACTGGTCAGTCCACTGAGAGGTTTTTGGTTTCATGATATATGCCAGGAACACTTGGATATCACAGCTCCTGCTGAAGCTGACACTTCATTCCCTTAATATTCGTATTGTGTCTGTATTTGGAGGTAGTGCTTTTATGGACATTTTAAAGGTTTAAATGATGCCGTATGGTGGTGTTTGACCCAATAGAATCCATGTCCCTTTCTGCAAATATACAACCTGAGGAAAAGCCATAGAGAAAATATGCCCATTTTTAAGCCAGGAGAAGGGCTGACTCTTTACCTGCAACAAGGATTAAATGTTTTCCATGTGTGAACTCTGTGGTCAAAGATCCATTAGCTTGACCTTGGTTGTGTCCAATTTCTTTGTTCCAGGCTCAGGGCCTCTCCACTGTACCAACCCCTGTGTATAAGCATGATCACCCACTTCCGTGCTCACAGAGCCTGCATCTTCTGAGGCAGCCCTACCTCCACTCCTATGACCAAAGACAGACTTTGACATCCCACAGTGCCAATGGCATTTCAGCCTCCTCCCCACATACTATGATAGCTATGCAGACAGTGTTGTTAGTCCTAACAAGGTAGTCATGGATAAGAGAGGTAAAGCCTCTGCTTTCATAGAACTGAGGTCCCAGCAGTAGAGAAATGGTAAATGTATGCAAATAAAGTGAGCAATATTTGCATAAAAATAAGAGAAAAACAAAAATGTTATGATTCCATAGAGTGGCCGAGGGTATTGTATTTCAGGTTATTTGGGAAGGCTTTCTCTGAAGACGTGACATTGGAGTTGTGATCTGAGCAAAAAAGAGATAGCTAAGTGACCCAGGGTCTGGACAAAATGAAAAAAATACATGCTGATCGTTTATGATGCTGACCTCAGCCAAACATATGCAGGGAACCCCTTGCTGGCATAGGACCTGGGGCTGAGGACTTTATTGCTAAGCTGCTGCTGTTGCTACTAACTCCACTTGGGACATTGAGGAATGGCAGCCTCCTCCAAACCCCAGACATAAGCAGGATCTGAGGGGCTATGAATCCAGACACAAGGATAATAGCCTCAAGCCAGTCATAGGCATTGGAGCTGAGTATCTGGCTACAGGAAGATACAGCATTCTTTCTGTATAGGAGCTGGCATAAAAGATAACTGGTCAAAAGAGAGGAGTAGATAAAATAATAATGATAATTAATGATTATAATAATGATGATGATAATAATAATACACAGAAGTAGAAAGGGGGGAAGAAGGAAAGAAGGAAGGAAGAATAATAGGAAGCCAGCCAGTTTCATTTCTGAGGAGGCCACTAATGAATGGGGCTGTCAGTTTTCATTGGTGTCAGTTAAAATCAATGCAGAGTACCTGGAGACAAAGATAAGAAAGGAGACCACATCCTTGAAGAAACTTTGAAGCAGAAGTGAGTGGTATTGGAGAAATTATTTTGGCCACTCCACGTAGTTAAAAGGATATTTATTTAATGGCGTAACTCACAAATTAATTGAAAGGTAGGTCGCAGGGTCTGGCGAAGGTGTATCTCAGTCCAGCGGTGTTCTCCGGAGCTCTGCATAGTCCACCTTCACCGTTCAGCGTCCCAGCAGAGAGAGAGCGCACATAGAGAGCGCTGGCCCATCCAGCTCTCGGGTCTCAGGCACCTCCCTTGGCCCCGCCTCGTAGGCGTGACAGTTGCCAGAGTCTCAATGGGGCTTGGAACTTCCAGATCCAAGCTGGAATGGCTACCCACTACAGAGTGGGTTGACCCAGTCCAGAATTTGGCTGTGTTCAGAAGGCTTACTGTGGGGAGGAGCATCTCTGAGGAGAGGAGGATCACCCCTCATCTTGAAGCACCTTAAATTGCAGCTGGTGTTACAGATGGGCGGGAACAGCTGGCAAGGTGTGCTTATGTCACTTTTGTTATGAGGACCTGCGGCAGGCAGGCAGGCAGGCTGGCTCCTTAGCTTATCTCCAGCAGTCAAGTTTCCTCCTATCCAGCTCCCTGATTCCTGTCTTTTGTATGTAAACCACTTGATGCCCTGCCTAGCAGAACAGATGACGTTCTTGCTCTGCTAGCACTGTTGGGACAGACCACTGTCACACAACTGACCCATCCTGCAGACCCCTCACCACCAGTACTGTCTCCAATTTTCTGTAAAAAGAACCACCAGCCCAGCCTGATGAGAAACTGCACCGTGTATGTCTTGTGGCTTGAGAATCTGGGCTCGCGGGCCACCTGGCTGTTTCCTTCAGATGTGATCAGACTCATCCTCTCTCTCCTCCGCACCTGCAGCTTCGTGCTTGCTGCTGGAGACAGCTCTGTTGTCAAAGCGGTTGGATTACTTGTCATTTCAGTCCGCTGACTTAAGGTCAGGAACTATGAATCCTCTCTTTCTATACTGGGTGAGGCTGGGGCTGGAAATTAATGGGGCCAGAACCCAACATCCTGCTGCTATCGGTGGTTCCCGGGGCTGGTCTGGATGTGTGTGGAGAACTGGCCTCTGTCCATTGTCTGAGGAGAGCTGAGCAAGCCCGTTACCTGTAGGGACATTCAGGGCTGGCAATTACACAACACAATGCCTCTCCACCTTCAAAATTTAATACAGAAATCAGGTGTGTTGTGCGAGGGCTCAAGGAGGCTTTAATTTTCTCAAGTGTCCAAGGCTCCGTGCTGATGGCAGTGTCCCCGGCACAAAAGCCCTGCCCGTCATGGGGTTTGCTGAATACAACCCTTAGCCCAGCTGTGCAGTCTTCCTAGACAGCTCCACAATGGGCCTCAATCAAGGCTCAGAGGCTCTCCTCCCACCCCTCAGCCCCGCCGCTTTCTTCTTCCCGGGAGCTTCTGCGATGCTCGGCTTTGGCGGATAGAAAGTGCCTTCTGCCACCTGGGCCCCTTGTCGGTTCTGCTCTTGACACTTGCAGTCCAGGTTTCCTTTCCTCTGCACCCTTTGTGTTTCTGGCAGAGGAGTCAATCGACCACCACTCTTCTGTCTAGTCCTCCCCTCTAGCAACAGAAACAGCAACACTGTCCCTTTGCGAATTTGGAAATTTCTGCTTAAACTGCCAGCCTGTGAGACTTTGAGGTCTATTAAGTCTTTCCTATAGTTGCCGAGCTGAGTAAGCTGGGACGCTGCTCCACAGGTATTAACTGCCAATCCGAAAGTAAATGCCCCACTTAGACAAACAGCTCCACAGAGCAAGGCTTCCTTTTGCTTGAGTAAATCTACAAAGAATGAGCTGGTACGTATCTTTGACCTTCCTTAGTGGTGTTTGGGGAATCATGGGAGGAAGTACTTAGAAAAAAAAGAGGCTTCACAATGGGTCCAGGTGGGGAGGTGCTTGGGCTGTTGTGGGAATGCTAGACTTTCTAAAGAGCTGTTACTACACGTGAGGCTTTGCTGCTACGTGAGTGGGGCCACCGTGGAGCAGAATATTCTGGTACTGGGGCTCATAGAACTAATAGAGGCTCAGGACAATTCTGTAAATGTGGGAGAGCCAGCAGTTCAAAGAGTAGCAGCTCTTGGGCCTGATGCTGTGTAGATATCTGAGCCAGGTGGAATGTCTACTGTATACAGGATGTCACTAGGAGCACAAGTGGGACCGAGTTGAGGTCCAACAAATATTCATGTCCCACGTGGCAGGGCTAGACAAGGCATCAGATAGAGTGAACCCTCAAGGGGTGGGACAGCTCTAGGCAGCGGGGGCTCACCAGAAACCAGTCCCTTATAGCCCTAAGGCTAGTGAATTCTAGCTTTCTGATAAGTTAGTGTCCTGGGGCCTGGGTAGGTTATGTCTGGCAAAAGATTAAACTGTCTCACTTGTATAGAAGAAAAAAAAATACAAAAAGGCCATTTGGCATTTCCCTGGAGAATAATCTCATGTTGATTAATGTGATTATAATGATTAATGTGATTATAGCAGTTTATATGTGTTGCTGGCACTGAGAATTGGTTTTGCAGCGTAGACTAATAGCTCTTAGAAGCTAATGTTTCTTTTCATTGATTTTATTTTTTATTCTTGGGTCATGCTTGACTCTCCTTCCTGTACAGGCTCGGCAATAAAATGTGTCTCATTCTCCTCCATTTTGCTTTTATTTTTATCCTCAAAGGACTGATGTACAACAAACCATCACAAACTTAGAGACATAAAAATGACAACTGTGAGAAGCTTCAGAGGGTATTTCAGTTTGTTTTCTATTGCTGTGATGAACGCCATGACCAAAGCAACTTGGAGAGGAAAGGGTGTACTTCATCTTACAGCTTGTATCTTACAGCTTATGGTCGGTCATTAACTGAAGTAAGTCAAGGCAAGAACCTTGAAGCAGGAACTGACCACGGAGGGATGCTGCTGACAAGGTTTTTCTTGCTGTCTTGCTTAGATTGCTTTCTTACACAGGCCAGCACCACCTGCCTAGGGGTGGCGGTGCCCCCATTATCAATCATTGATCAAGAAAATGTTGCTGAAGACTTGCCTATAGGCCAGTCTGATGGAGACAATTCCCCAATTTAAGGTCCCTCTATTCAGATTACTCAAGCTTGTGTCAAATTGACATAAAACTATTCAGCACAGAGAGTAAGGGGGTCTGTTACCAGGGATGACAACCTGGGTTAAATCCTCAGAATCTACAGGGTAGAAAGAGAGAAATGTTTCCTGCAAGTTGTCTTCTGATCTCCATGCCAGTACTATGGCACACAAGTACCCCTCCACACAAAAATAAATATAATTTAAAAGGACAGGTCTTAAATATATATGGTATAGTGTAGTACAGTGTAGCGTAGAGTAGTGTAGAATAGTGTAATGTACAATAGTGTGGTATAGTGTGGTGTGGTATGGTGTGGTGTGGTGTAGTATAGTACAGCATAGCACAGTATAGTACAAGGGATGTCCCATGGCTATATGATTGATGATAACCGTAAGGCCCACTCCAGCATTTCAGGACCAATACTATCTGTCACTTAGCCACGTAGTGAAGCTTGAAGTGGAGATTTCCATGAGAGGAGCCCCCTCAGCACAAAGACAACGCTCATACCTTAAGACAAACCTCCTCATTACAAGAATGCCTTAGCTCATTTCAGGAAAGAAACATCTGATGACTGAGCAGGATAGGAATACTACAGGGGAAGAATGATGTCTAGAAGGAAACCCCCTGTCAGGTGGTATTTGATGCCTGATACTATCAAGCTCTTACCACTAGCCCAGCTGCCATATTCCTTATGGAGTCAGACTTGATACTTGGTGTGCTATGAAGCTGTTGCCATATCCATTTTATAAGAGCACTGTCACAATAGACCACTTCAATCTCAGATGGTGTCCAAGATTCACTGTTGCCATAATCCAGGCCTGTAGCAAAAGTCATTTGAGAAAAGCTGCCTACGTAGTAGGTTCATGTGAGTCCCAGGATGCAACAATATGCCATTGGATTCTATAGGCCCTCCAACAATAAGCTACAAGTAACCTTTACATCCCTAAACTGCTTCTTCTCAGGCATTTTGTCTCAGCTACAACAAATGCAACTAATACAGCTTCCATCCTTCTAGAAGTTAAGAGAGGTTGGGGCTCGTACTGGTTCTTCGTACTTCCTGATGTCTGAGGTCTCAGCGGCAAAGTAACTGAGGGTGGGTAGAATGGCTGGTATCTGGTATCTGTATGTACCTGGAAACTTCTTCATCCCCACATCTGGGATTCTCATCTGGAATTCCCAGCATAGCAACTGAAGATGGTAGCAATAAGAGCTGGAGCCTGACCTTGGAAGACACAAAGCACCGTCTTCCAGTGGAAGTGGTCCCTGGCCTGCTATCTTCAAGGGAAACAAGAGTGGGGTGAGCATCCCAGAATCTGGGGTCATGGTTCAGAACCACAGTGCTGTTTGTAATGTTTGCTTGGTGCTGTTGCTTCTGCCCGTCCTGTGCCATCTCTCTTCTCACCCAGTGCAAGGAAGCCACCTCCCTGCTTGGGCTGCACATTCTCTTTGTCTGCCTGAGCCTCTCTGTTCTTTTTCATTTGTTCTTACTACATGCTTGCAGGAATGAAGTTATTTATTATCTCTTCATTGGGAAAACTGATCATCTGGCCAGGTTTGTAGTAACAGCATCTCGAAGATCATACCTAAGGAAGCCTTATTCATGCCATTCCCAAGGCTTGCTCTCCTCTCTCAGTCATGCTGTTTTGTAGGCAACAGAAACTACAGAGAAACTACAGATCATGGAGTATCAAGTGGCTCAAATTTTATTGTACTTCAATAGCTCTTCTCCATATGAACCCACACTAAGATTTTTACCATGTATGACGACATATTTCCTTTTTCTTTCTGGTTGTTCGGAAGTCTGCTAGTGTGCCCTCCTAGCCCATGTTTAGCCCATGTAGGGTGGGAGAACATGAGCCACCCTCAGTGACAGCAATTTGCCTCGAGCTTAATAGGTAGTGACTGGAAAGGGTATAGCCATGTTTTCTCAGTATGATTTGCATCTTTGTTTGGGTTTTGTGTTTGATTGGATTGACAAAGTATTCAATGTGGGTGACAATGAAGTCCACGAGAATCTTTTGATAAAGGGAACTTTACATGGTAAAGCAATGAGGCATTATAGGTTGCCATATTGCTGTGGTTTATCTCTGATCTTGTCTGCTGAACGAGAGAGTAAAGTTGTCTGGACTTAGCAACAAAATGCCAGGAGTCATCCCTACCCTTCCCTAAATAGTCTGTGACCTTGGACCTCTCTCTCTATAAAAGTTAGTTTCCTGGGCTTTCAAACAGGGCCAGTATCACCCATTCTTTAGAATTAGGATTAAATGGTGCCAGATTTTAGTGGTGAGGATGAAATAAAAGAATTTACAGGGAAGTGTTTGTATAGTGCAGTGATGGGGTGGTGGTTCTTCATTTTTGAGCTACGTCAGTGTTTTCTCACTCGAGACAGTGCTCATTTAAACAGCTGGAGAGGCTGGTTATGAATAAGAGGAGAATATTGTGTGTGTGTTGTCACAAGACAGTTGTTTCTCCTGATCTGTAAGATGACTGGGGTCTCTGTTACACTGTCATCTGGTAGTGTAGCCTACAAACCAGGGGCCTCAAGCAGGAGCAATGATTGTAATGAAGACATATGGATAAAAGGGTTTGTTCTGAGTGACTCGCTTCCACAGCAAGATTGATTTTCCTTTTTTTTTTCTCTGAAATTTTATTTTATTTTATTTTTTTGGGGGAGAGGTTGCAACAGCAGAGGGTGGATATGAAGAGATGGGGAAATGAAGCCTAGCTTCTTGTGCTGATGATATGTGAATTTAATGATAGAAATAAACACAACAGGGCAATCCACAGAAGGTCAGTGGATTATATTCATGTGGATATATTGTGATCATATGCTGTAATTTTTGCATGGGATTTCCACTGAAGGAAACTGAGTCAAAGGCGGGCAGGGGGGGGGTATATAGCTGGTTTTCTTACTAGTGCACTCAAGTTGACAGTCACTTCAAAACAAAAAGTTTAACTTAAAAAAAAGGAATGTTGTTTTACAGTGTGTGGTTTCTTTATTTATTTTTCAATATTTCTGTAAATGTATCTGAGCTTAGGAATCAAATGGCTGAACATTTATTAAAAGGAAATAGAATTAGAATATATTTTTTAAAAATTCCTTTGAAAGAAGATTTAACTATGACCTTGGCCCTGACTCAAGTTTTGCAGCCATTTAAATACATTTTCTGTGCTACTGGAAGACCAAATAATTTCTCTCCCCTTTTCATTTCTCACAAGTCAGTTCATTAAACCCTTTTTTAGAGCTTATCGGATAGACTCTATTTCTGAAAAGCAAATTATACATTGTGGATACCTATCATCTAAATATACCTTAGTTTGGACAAATTATGGGAGTGAGTCCTCTTCTGTTTGAATGCCAGAAACAATTCAATGTGGTGGGAGGGAGGAAGAAACTCTTCCTACCAAATGTTTGCTAAAGAAATGCCTTTTCTCTCTTCTGTCCCCATTGAAGGCAGCAATAGGATTTCTGCTTGGAATGACCAAGTGAATGTATGGATTCATATGAGGTACAGGGCTGAGGTAGACCGGATCATCTGTGGACCAGAGATGCTGCAGTTCAGCTATACTTCAGAGAAAATGCTACTCGATCTCAGCACATACTTAAAATATTGTGTACGCATTTCTGTTTCTTTGTCATCTGACTTTCTGGTCAGAGAGAATTGTTGGAGGGTTTGAGTGGGTGGTGGGAGAGAGAGGAGAGTAAATCAATAGCAAAAACTTCAAGAGCCGGATTTAATGTGACTTTATTTGGTAAGTTTGGGCATTATTGAAAGCCTCTGAGAGCTATAAGGAAAGACTTTGCACTATTTATTGAGTGCTTACTATGTGCTAAGGTCAGGGGCATTTGTTAAGGAGACCAGAGGATTAAAATCAAATCCTCTGGCGATGTGACTTACAGATCATACAATAGATTGAACTGCACCTCCCACTTGGTTCTTACAGTGACTCACCAGGGAAGAATTATTACTTGTTCTTATTTTATGTGAAAGAAAACAAAATCTTTGACATTAAAACCATCATCCGTGTACGGCTTGAACTCTGTAATTCATAGTCTTCTCCCTCCGTCTTCAGGGATTTATTCTAATCACTCTCCTGGATGATTGGCACTTCTGATAGGATCAAGCCTTGTATATCCAATGCTTTTCCCTGTATATAAATATTTGATTTATAAGTCAGTGAATAAAGAGAGTAGCAAGGACTAAATGATACCTTGATTGATTACAATAACATATTGTAATACAACTTATATGAATGTGGTTTCTCTTAAAATACCTTACTTAAAAATACCTGCTGATCCATAGGTGGCAGCTTGTTCCTCACCTCCGTTGGCAGCTCCGTTCCTCATCCCTCTTGGGATGACACAAAGTTCTGCTCTCCACAGTGCATCAACTGCTCCATTTCTCCTTCTCTCCCATTTCTCCACTACCTACGTGTTCATCATAATGATGCCCACTTGTCCAGGCTGCTTGGTGCCAGAGGGGCTGGTGAAAGACATTTTATTAATCACCCATCTTAGAAAGTCAAATCCTGATCTAATTCTCAAGAGTAGGAACTGTTCTGTGAAGTAGAATTGGGTTCCTAGAAGCCATGTTCTCCAGTTCTCACCTCATTTGTCGCCAAGGAGGACATATAAAGAACAGAGATAAGAGCTATGAAAGAAAGAACAAGAGAACTCCTTCCAGAGAGAAGAGGGGCTTCAGGAGCTCAGGAACATCCTTCCCTGACCTACACAGACCTGGCAATGGCCACTGGACTGAAGGTCAAGACTGCTACAGACCAGTGATTTAGTGTCTGCCACTCTGCTCTGAACTGAGCATTTGTAGGAGCAGAAGTCAAATCTCTTCAGGCCTCTTGGGATGACACAAAGGACAATAGAATTTCTACCTGGCCCAGGAGTGACTTTGTGGAGCAGAATCTTTCCCTGACCAAAGTGACCCATGACCATAAATTCTGTATTTATGTACCATGTGGAAATAATGTTCAAAACCTTTTATTATTGGAAGTCATTAAAATTCGTTCCCCTGGTATTCCTGAAACCTAATCTGATTAACCTATATCCCACATTAATCTAATCAAAACACATAATGTTAATTATCCTCTAGTAATACAATTATTTCTTTCAAGTTTACCATTTAAATTTCAGTTTTGTTTGAGACAAGGTCACTGGAATTAGAGAAATTTCCATAGCTTAACTTAAACTTTCTTATCTCTCAGCAGTTCATGACAGAGCAGTGGTTTGAGGATCTGTGTTTTAGGTTGGGTTTCAATTGCTGTGATAAACACCATGACCATAGTCAACTTGGGGAGAAAAGAGTTTATTTGGCTTCCATTTCCATGTCATAGTCCATTGATGGGGGAAGTCAGGCAGGAACTCAAGGCAGGAACCTGGAGGCAGGAGCTGATGCAGAGACCATGGAGAGCTTGCTGGCTTGCTCCTCATGCATGGCTTGTTCAGTCTGCTTTCTTATATAATGCAAGACCACCTGCCCAGGAGAGGCATCACCCACAGTAGGCTGGGCCCTCCAACTAATTAAGAAAATGCCTCAAAGGCTTGCCTTCAAGCCAATAGTAGGGAGATATCTGTTTTACAATTGAGTTTAACCCCTCTCATATGACTCGTGCTTTCAAGTTGACAAAATAAGCAATCAAACAAGCAAATAAACAAATGAACAAACAAACGCCCAGCCATTACAATCTGGAACCTGAAATTTGATTGGCATTGTAGTATGTGGCCTGCAAAAAGCAAACCTAGTCATAGATAATTGATTACAGTGTTCTGAATAACACTTAAAAGTTGCATCAATTTGACTGTCTACCAAGATTGAATTGAGGTAATGGGCTATTATAATACAGCAGAACAGTATACTACCATTAAAACCATAGCAGCACTTCCATGTTTATTTTCAGAGAGATATGTTCTAGGTAGACTGTAAGAAAGAGGTGTGCAAAGTAGCGTGCACCAGATGATCTACCAGAGGCACAGAGGTAGGTTATGCCAGGGAAGTGTCTGAAAGGGTTTTGAATGTTAAGAATGGATGCTGCTGGATGATCACATTTTTCAAGATTTAAACTTTTGTTTTTAGGTTTTCCAATCCATTTCTATATTTAAACATCTACATGAATTATTTTTATAAAAAGTCATTTTACAATGTCAATAAATAATGTATATTTTTCTTCAATGTATACATTACAGTATGTCAGATATATTTGTATTTTGTGTACCAGATATATTTATGCTTTACTTTGTAAATATTTATTTTTATATCTTGAAAGTTAGCTTACATTTTCAGTTGTCTCCTGTATCTTTCACACTTACAAGTTCTTTGTTTAAAATTTATAGTTCTTGGGGCTGGAGAGATGGCACAGTGGTTAAGGGTTCTTGTTGTTCTTTCAAAGGATTCAAGTTTGATTTCCAGACTCACATGGCAACTCACAATTGTCCATAACTCCAGTTATAGGGGAAACAGTACCTTGTTCTGATCTCCTCAGGCACTAGGCACTCAGAGGTACACAGACAGACATGCATACAAACATTCATACATAAAAAAATGTTTTCAGTTATCATAAGGTTCTATTTTGCTTTGAAGTGGTTATTTTTAGATGCTTTATAGCTTTGCTTTAGTTTTGAATGGTATTTGTTGTCCATGACATCATTAAGTACTCAATAACATCATGAAGTAGTTTATGATGTCACCAAGTAGCAGCTGGTGTATGGAATCATTTGTGTGTATATATGTGTGTGTGTGTGCATGCACCTAATTAAAATCAACCACTTCACTAGGAACTTTTGCTACATCAGTTTTTGTGTTAATTCCTCGATTTTCAGTGTGCAGTTACAACTTCTATAAGCACCTACAATTCCTCTTTCAATGCATATATACACATTTTGCTTACTTTTTATTCAGCCTAATTGTGTTCACTAATAGCTCCCAAATGTGATTATTTATAATGAACATAGCTGTTCTTCTTTTGTCATTAATCATTATGACAATCCTTTCCTAGTTTTACTATAGAACACAGTGCTGGCTTTCAGTTTGAGAGATACACTGTTTTTTATTTTTATCAGGATAAAAAACTAGTTCCCAATTTTTTATTATAGTCATGTTAAAATGAAAATATAACCATTAATTTTATTAAAATAGTAACAGCTACCTAAGTGTTTATGCAGTCTTTTTCATCAAACAAAAAATAAATTAATAAGTAGGGGGTAGACTTCACATTTTTGTTAAGACTATTGCTAAATATACATAATACATAATCTTTACTTTATAATTTTGCTTTTAAAGCTCTGATTTCTTGTTTGTAGTATACTTCATAATTACACCAATAGTTGCTTAGAAACTAACTTAAATTCAACCAGTTTTATTCTTGTTTGATGTTATGACATCAAATATGTGACAAAACCATAAAAAGAATTTGTCATAACTAACAGTTTTATACACTTTTGGAGGATGAAAAGTTTTGTGTACTTTTTCTCAGAAGATACATATCTATGTCTATACCGATGTATCTTGGCATCAGACAGAAGCCATATAGGATGATGATTCTTGAGAGCAGGGAAGCAAACAGCCAGCCAAGATGGGTCCCTGTGGAGCAGCATCCTTCCTGAGCCGAGAATTCAGAGTAGAGCTCCAGGTTGCTGTGAGGGTTCCCTCTGCAGCAGAGCGTAGGAGAGAAGGTTGCACAGACTGTGTGGCGTGTGCTAGAAAGTGATATGGACATTTTCCAGTGTAGTTCCTTGGATGGGGACTAGGACTGCATAGATCCTTGTGAGATGAACTGCTCAACTCTAGTAAAAGGCATCAAGAGCTCAGCACAGGTCTCACACTGTGAGTCAAAAGCCAAAGAGTGACATCAAAGAACAGGAGAAGAGGTACCAAAGTTTTGCACAGCCTGAGTACAGAGAGTCCCTTAAGTACCTCAGACTTTCAGTTAAGAGCCAAAAATATTGGTGTCAGGAGCAAGGACAACATACTTCAGGATTAAGGATAAAATCTTCACTATTAACAAAGCTTAAGATCACTACTAATTTGAAGATAGATGAACACTGCAAAATGAAGAGAAACCCAGGGGAATATAGGACATAAAAAACCCGATAAAATTTTCCTTGAGAGTCAGAGGAAAGGAGTGTAATAAAAATACTTGAAGAAATAAGGACAGAAAAGTACTACATTAGGTTATATACAAACATGACAGATTTAAGGAACTCATTTTCATATGGGAAAAATAGAAGGATCATCAGACTGCATAAAATATAAAAACTGCTTGAAGTTAAATGCAAAGAAAAAATTCAGAAAGAACTCCATGAAAAAATGTGTTGTGTTTTGTTTTTACAAGATAACAATACAAAAGGAAGACCATCTTTCATTAAGGAAAGTAGAGCCATAAACACACAAAACAGCATGTTTATTTATCAATGAAAATTTAATGCAGAATTTTTTACTACCTTTAAAATTTGAAGGGATAATTAATATTTTCAGATCAAAAAGTATGGGGAACTCATTATTAGCAGAGCCACATTATAATAATACTAACAAAATTCTTTGGATCTATAAGAAGTTATACAGAACAAAGAAACAATGAATGGAAAAATATAACATACTTTACTTCAATTTCCTTTGAGGCCATATGACTCTTTAAAATAAAAAATCACATGTGTTATATAGTATATAAAGTATGTATGTATTATGTAATATATGTAGATATAAAATGGATAATGATAATGTTAAAATGTTTAATTATGTGCAAGAATATGGAAAAATTATTAGCTTTTTTAAAATACAAGGGCATAGCATTATTATCAGATGTTATAGGGTATACATTATATTCTAAAGATGATCATTGAATAATGAAAATGTGATAGAACCATAAGAGGAGTTTGATATTAGAATGACTGTTAAAAGGCCAAAAGAAATTATATAGACTCAATCAGAGATAGAAATAATTAATAATATGGTATATTTAAATGAAATCATAGTGCAATAAATACAAATGGCATAAACATTATAATAAAACTTCAAAGATTGTCAGATTGCACTAAAAAGAGTCTTTGGTTAAATTATTTACAGGAAACACAAATAGAAGGTTACAGACAAATTGATTGAGAAATAATGGAATAAAATACATTAGGCAAGGGATAATCACTGAAAAGCTGAAGCAACTATAACTTTATGTTAAATAGACATAAGACAAGAACTACTATCAGAGCTGGACCAATTAGTGAAGACTATTCAGCAAAGATAAATGTGTATGTGAATAATAACAGAGCTTCTAAGAACACAAGCAAATTCTGATGGAGAGAGATAGACAAATCAACAATTATGGTTGGAATAGTGAATGTCTTTGATTTATAATTGATGGATCAAGTAGAGAAAAATCAAAAGGATACAGGAAATATAGGTCAAGAAGCTGAGGAGGGTACAGAACTCAGAATATCTGTCCAGGATAACAGAGAATGATGTACTGGAGTTGACAATGCCAGAAGTTGCTGAAAGGGTAGATAGCAATAGGATACTTAGATTGATAACTCAGAGCGATGTTACATTGAGATTATGGGGAAAATAACTGATTCATGTAGACTTAAGAAATAAATGGAGGGGAAACCTAGAGAACAGTGAGTATGTCATTATTTAGAAGGCTTTTAAAGGGAAGCAAAACAATAGGGTTGGTGTCTTAAGGAGGAATTGGATTTGTGGAAGGGATGTTTGTAAGCATAGAAGGTATTGGGGTTTCTTTTAGCTATCAAGAAGAATCTAGTAGATTTGGGGGTTATGAAGAGTTTCTTTTGATGGCTTTCATTTTCATCATGAAATGAAGATCAAAGACATTAGCTGAGGGGAGAGGACAAGAGATGTAGGGAGTTGAAGTGAATTTTAAAAGATGTGGATTTCCTTTTTTTTTTAAATTGATAATTGGTTTTTATAAGTTTACTGTGACTTTGTGGAGAAACTTTAGTTCAGCTTTGATTTAAGGTTAGTCCCTTAAGTCATAGTAGGTTACTTAAGATGTTATTCATTTAATGGTTTAGGGCTTAGAATGCCAAAGAGGACACTGAGATAATCTGCAACACATTTATTGTTAGATGATTTCTCATGGCCGGGGGTATATTTGGTATAGAAGCCCAGAGGAAAGCATCCACATGGGAGGGTGCTGCAGAACATTAGTTTAACATGTGTTACATTCATTTATGCTGTGGAATATTTGTTTAGTGATGCAAAGATGTGTTGCATTCTTTCATGTTGCATTTGTCTAACTCTGTGAAGCTATGTTACTTTGCTTGTCTAAAATGCCTGATTGATTTCTAATAAAGAACTGAATGGCCAATAACAAGGCAGGAGAAAAGATAGGAGGGGCTGGCAGGCAGAGAGAATAAGTAGGAGAAGAAATCTGGGAAGAGAGATTGAGGAGTGAGAAAGAGAGGAGGATGCTAGGGGACAGCCACTCAGCCACCCAGCCAGACATGGAATAAGAAGGAAAGAAAAGATATATAGAAATAGAAAAGGGCAAAAGCCCAGAGGCAAAGGAAGACAGGATAATGGAACTTAAGAAAAGCTGGCTAGAAACAAGCCAAGCAAAGACTGGGCATTCATAAGAAAGTATAAGACTGTGCATGCATTTATTTGGGCGCTGGATGGCAGGCCCCCCCAAAGTGCAAAGAGTGAAAACAACCAACTGCAGGAGGGACTTTTTTTCTTTCTTCAGTCTTTTGCAGAGAAGACTGAAAGAACTGACACATTCACCTGAGTTGCTCATAGTAGAGTTACAAGCCAAGGGCCGGGGGTGTAGGTAAACAAGCAAGGTAAAATGCTTGTTTAGCATGCAAGAAACAATGAGTTCAAATCCCAGTACTATATAAATTGTGTGTGGTGATAAACCCTTGTAACCAAAGCACTCAGGAGGTGGATGAAAGAAGATCAGAATTTTACAACCATCTTGGTTATTTAGTGAGTTAGAAGCCAGTCTGGGTTACATAAGATCTCACGTCAAAAACAAACAAACAAAAATGAACAAACAACCAAACAAACAGAGAACCAAACCAAAGCAAACATACACATACAAAAAGATTTAAATAAACACCACCAATAACACATCAATTTAAAGTGTCTTTGTGCACTTTTACAGTTTCTTAGTGCTCTGGATTCATGAGCTTGTAGCACACTATCCTTTGACTTGCCTTTGCTTTTTTTCTATGTACATCAGTTAACTTGGGTCTTTATGAATCATGTATCCTTGATCCATGGTTTTTCTGTCTTCTCCTGGCTTACATTCTGAGTAAAGCCTTCTTTTTCCTTTAGACCCAGGCTACCATTTCAGTACTCTTCCTGATCCTTGTCCATACTTCATTCATCTTCATCCTCCATCTTTGTCCCCTTCCCCCATTTCCCCCAAATACCTCACAAAACAGCCCCAGAAAGATAGAAAATGATACAGTGCTGACTCTGTGAAATGTCTCTTCTCACACAAATCCATGAACTGTGACCAGTCAACAGAGGGGAGATCAAGGAGACAGTCCCTTCCTTTATATCTTATAAAAGCAATAGCTGGTACAAACAATTCTCAGGAAAATTTTCTCTGAGTGATGTAGCACTAAAACATCAGTAAAGATGGGGTTGATAAGTCACACTACTAGTCATTTATAGCTTTACCTGAGTTACTTTGCTTAGCTCCACACTGCTCTGAGACATTGCACAACACAACACTACCATCATTGTTTAATTGCCAAGGACATAGAAGGTTACTTAACTGCTGCCCATTACTGTATAGTAAGCGAATGGCTTAAGGCTGGAATCCCTATCTTCCTACTTTTTCCCTTTTTACTATCTATACCTTACTTCAGCAACTTCTGAAGTCTTTTTGCTCATGCCTAATTTTTTCTCTGTCTGCAGAAGAATGTTAAAGGAAAACATTGCATTTCTACCACGACACATCCCCTTCTTTCACAAGCTGAAACAGATTTTGAATGAAATCTGTGTCCTAGTAAAATCTGACAGGAAAAGTAGGAAAGAGTGAAAAGAAAGTCCCACATCTGGATCTAGAAATTTTACTTACTTTGGTGTAGGAATATGCAATGTCACTCGGCCCCCTTACTCTTACCTGTTTTTTCAGAGTAATCTATTGCCAGGCAACTGGAAGATTTGGAGTCCAACATGAACAGCCTTTGCTTCTGCAGTAACCTTCATTGGTTTCTTTTCTGCAGATCCGGTGGCGGGTGAGAGATTTTCAATGCTTGCTTTAAATGCTCAGATCTTAGCAATTAAGTTGTCTTTGATTAGATAATTGAGATGTTCACTCCTGGATGCAAATGTTCAAAGGGCTTGGCGTTAAGTCATGTTTATTCTTTAGGAACAGGCTCTGATCCTCTCATCTGTCTAGGATCACCCAATAATGCACTCCCTTCAAGAAGGATTTAACTCCCAACTATTATATCACTCTTTTCAGTCTTGGACCAAAGTAAGAAGACAAAAGGAAACACTTTAGTATGCATTTGAATTTTCCTCTTCCTAATTAAAGAATAGGAAAACAGAGTGCAGTCTTTCGCACCCTTTACCACTGTGTTCACAACTCTTACTCCAGCTATAAAAACTACATTTATGACTTAAGTACTAAGGTTTTCCTCCTCAGTTTTTACCCATTTCATGAATAAAAATACTCCTGATACACTTTTAAGGTAGAAAGCAGGCTTGACTTGTGTATAGAGTGGGATGGAGCTTAACCAATATTGATGCTGCTGAGGACCACATTCATGTCACCTTGGGCTTGACATGCTCTCCATTTTTGTCCTTGCTCAGATATTGGACTTCTGATTGAGGACATCTTGTCCCTCAATTGTGCTGGAGTGGACAGTTTCTAGATAAGATCCAGCCACTTCACCAACAGCCTCTTGTCATAGCACCAATTACACAGTCTCAAGTAGAGTCTCTTTGGAGCCATTTTCTCTGGGGATGACTATTTTGAGGCAATCCTAGTGTTTTCAAAAAGCTGAAGAAATGATCTCCTTTCTTTTGGAAGACCTTATCCACTGAATGTTTTCATTTACCCCGTGGTCACCTTGTTTACCTTCCTTGTATCCTATTCTCTTCAACATCTTTTTCTTAATTGTTTTGTTTACAGCTTGCTGTCATTTGCAGTTGGTTTACACGTACATTGTGAAAATCTATTTGCATCAAAAGCCTGAATTCTTCCCCCTCTCCAGTTCTTTATAAATAATCCTACACATCTATCAAGTCTGGCCTTACTTGGTGAAGTCTTGTGCATATTCCAGGGTTTGAAGTCTCTTGGTGCATGCCTCCTCATATCCCAGAGTGCTCATGTTTTGGTGGGAGTCAGTGTAATCCTTATTGTTCTGTAATACCTGACACACATAGGTTGAAGATTGCTGTTGTTTCAGCAGAAGTAATGCTTTATAAAATTGCTCAATGTTCTTTAAAATTCAATGTTGTAGTTATAACAAAGAAAGGAAAATTGGTACATGCTAGAAACTAAAAGGTCTCCGGAAACCAGATAGGTTGGGGCTCATTTTTCCCTGGTTGTAGTAAGTAGGAGGAGATGGCAGATCTCAACAAATGGGATTGTGGGCTTTAGCGCTGCTGATTAAGGGCAGGGTTGGAACTGAGGCTGTTGCATAGAACAGTAAAACAGTAAAGAAATGAGGCCAGACATAATGTTATCCTCTGACACAGAGACAGGCAGACAGCAAGAAGAATGTCTTCTACCCTGATCTCTGTGATTCTGCCCATGGCTTTTGCACTCTAGAATTTTTATTTTACTACAAGATTCAGGGATCCTAAGCTGACATGGTATAAAGGGCATCATGAGTAGCTTCCCATTGGATTAATTGAAAACCTGGGTTGAAAAATAAAACTGAGTTCTAGAAAAAAGTATAATATGACAAATTGATTCCTAAGAAAATACATTCTCAAAAAAGTCAGTTTGTTATGGAAAATTTATTCTATCCCTAAATGATGATGAAGAATAGATTCACACTGTCTACAGAAACATTCTACACCATTGAGGAATTGATAATGTTTATGCAAAGATTTTCAGAGAATCAGAAGAGAAAAGAAGCATCCCAATGAATTTTATCTGGCTATTATAATCTTGATTTTAAAGTCAGGCAAACAAAGCATAAAGAAAAAAAAAGTATGTTAATTATGATTAGGTAGGGTAAAATACCAAATGGACACAACCTGACCCTAGAAATATGTGAGGAGGGAAGGAAGGATTGAGAGAGAGAAAGGGTGGGGAGAGGGAGAAAAGTGTTAAGACATAGAAATAAAGGAGCATATTTGTATTATGTAGGTTCCTTCTAAGAATATGGAGATTATTTTCATAGAAAAACTATAACTGAAAATCTTTTTAATAAATGTATTATCAACTTAAAAATAATTATTGTTGAGAGAGAGAGAGAGAGAGAGAGAGAGAGAGAGAGAGAGAGAGAGAGAGAGAGAACAACTCATGCAATTGGCTCTTTCTGTCCTTTCACCTGTTGGGTCCCAGAGATTGATCTCAGGTTTGCAACCTTAGTGACAAGTGTCTTAATCTTCGGGCCAACTTTCCAACTCTTGAAAATCTTTTGAAATAAAAATGGAAGCAAATATCTCCTAATTAAAAATGTCATTTACTAAATGCCTGCAGTTTTCATCATGCTTAATGGTGAAATAGTAGAAGGACATCTTAGAAGTCAGCAATCAATCAAAAATATCCTCAGTTTTGAATTCTGTTTGGTATTCTACTGGAAGTTTGAGGAAATATGCTAATAACCATTTTAATCACATAAAATTCACACTACTCAGTTATTTTTTTGGTCAATAGCATCACAAAAAAGATGAAATGAAAATTTAAAATGAAAAATTTGTTAAAAAGTATTCGTTTGTAAGAGCAAAAGGGGTCAGAATCATGATGGGAAAAACCACAGAAATAGCTGGCCTAAGCTAGTGGGATCTCATGGACTCTGGAATGACAGCTGGGGAGCCTGCATGAGACCAAACTAGGCCCTCTGAATATGAGTGAAAGTTGCGTGGCTTGATGTATTTGTGAGTCCCCTGGCAATGGGACCAGGATGTATCCTGGATACATGAACTGGCTTTTTAGACCCATTCCCTATAGCACAATGCCTTACACAGCCTTGATGCAGTGGGTAGGGCCTAGGTCCATCCCCAACATGGTACGACAGCCTGTGTTGACTACTGAAGCACGGCCTTACCCTCTATGAGGAGGGGGTGGGGGTGGGATGGAGGTAGGTGGGGGGAAGTGAGAGAAGAGGAAGGAGGGGAAACAGAGGTTGGTATGTAAAAGGAAAGAAAATTTTATTTTTTTAAAAAAATTATATATATAAAGTATTCTTTCTTAAAAACTGTTGCATAGAATAGTTAAAAGATATTACAGATAAATTATTTCAATGATTTTAAATGTATAACTAGCACTTTGAATTAATTGCATGCCCATATGGAACAAAAATAAACATAAAACATTAGAATATTTAGAAAAATAAAAGACATTTATTGAGACAAAACTGTGGTATTAAAATTAAAATAATAAAAACTCAAAAGATTTAGCAGAAAACTCTATTGATAGGAAAAATCAGTACTATGAATATAGTTATCTCAGAATTATAAACTGATATTCTAATCAAAATTTCCATAATGTATTGAAGAAATCAGTATGTTGATCTTAAAATTCTTTTCTTTATTATTTGAGAATTTCACAAGGCATATAATGAATTTTGATCTAATCCACCCTCCTTTCTCTTTCCTCCAATTTCTCCCCTATTCTCCCCAGCCATACATCATCCCTTCCCAACTTCATGTACTCTTTTTAAGTATCCACTAAGTCCAACTAGTGTGATGTGTTTAGGATGATCTACTGGAGCATCCCAGCAGCCATCAACTGCCAACAGCTCCTCAGACAGTGGTGGAACTTTCTGTGTGACTATCCCACCAATGTTGGCATTTTGGCTGGCTTGATCTTCTGTAGGTCTAGTGCATGCCGTCACAGCTTCTCAGAGTTCTTGTGAGCAGTGTACTGTCATGCCAGGCAAAGTTTTCTACTGTAAATAACACTGCCTTTCTGGCTCTTACAGTCTTTACATTCCCCTTGTCAGTGATGACCCCTGAACCTTAATGATAGGGTTGTGATAAAGCTGTTCTCTTTAAAGCTGAGCACTCTAAGTCTTTAATTTCTGTACATTGATTGGTTGTAGATCTCTGTTTTTATTGCCCTCTTCTGTAAAAAAGAAACTTCACTGATAAAGGTTGAGAGATAGATGCACTAATGTATGAGTACTAGGACAAGAACTTAAGGACAGTTATTTATTTACTTTTTTTTTTGAGACAGGGTCTCTCTACATAGCCTGGCTATCCTGGAGCTCACTATGTAGACCAGGCTAGCCTTGAATTCACAGAGATTCACTTGTCTCTGCTGGCTGAATGCTGTGATTAAAGACATGTGCCCCATGCCTGGCTGTCAGTCCATTTATCAGCATAATAGTATTACGTTCTTCCCTATAGCCCATGACATGGCTAGTGATAAGTGTTTGTCCTAACTAGCAATATCAAGCATTATTTCCATCTTGTGGAATTGGCTTTCGATACAAGTGGTTTGTTTCTCCCATAACATTCCTGCCACTACTGCACCAGTGGAACTATCTTCCAGACCAGTTGTTATCGTAGCTTTCAGGGTTCACAGTTGAGTAAGACTGTTGATTACCCCCTGCCAGCGCAAATAGAACCTTCCAGCACTGTGAAAGCTAGCCAGTAGCAATGAAGCTTCTAGGTTGGTACCATCATGATTTCTCCATGTTCTACAACTCAACAAAGGGTCTCCTTAGCAACAGGATTTTTTTTTTCAGATTTTTTTAAAATGTAGGTATCTTTCCTACAAGTATTTATGTGTACCATGTCCATGCCTTGTACCTGCAGAGGTAAGAAGAGAATGTTGTATTTCTTGGAACTGGAGTTATATACATTTGTGAACTACCATGTAGCTATTGGGAGTTGGATATGGATCTCCTGAAAGAACAAATGTTCCTAACCACTGAGTCATCTCTCCATCCCCAAGTGATAGCATCTTACCTTAAAACTGTAGAGTATTTCCAACAGTAGTGACAATAACCTGCAATGTTTCTGGGGCAAGGTGGTCTATGGGCTTTCACTGACCAGCAATTTAAAAAGAAATAACCCATCCCTGGCACTACACCTTTCATTTAATAGCCCATGCATCTGGGGGAGGTGTAGCTGAAGTTTTCTCTCTGGGTCCTGCCAATCCCTGGTAGTCCTTTAGCCCACTTATAAAATAAACATACAAACGCTTATATTATTTAAACTGCCTGGCCATTAGCTCAGGCCTATCATTGTCTAGCTCTTAATCTTATATTTAGCCCATTTCTATTAATCTATACTTTGCCACATGGCTTGTGGCTTACTGGTACCTTACATCTTCCTTGTCCTGGTGGTGGCTGCAGGCTCTATCCTCCCTTCCTGTTCCCTCAATTCTCTTCTCTGTTAGTCCTGCCTATACTTCCTGTCTGGCTACTGGCCAATCAGTGTTTTATTTATTAACACATTTGCCATACAGAACATCCCACAGCAGGGAGGCACACACACACACACACGCGCGCGCGCGCGCGTGTGTGTGTGTGTGTGTGTGTGTGTGTGTGTGTGTGTGTGTGTGTATGTATGTATGTATTTTAGGAAGCTTTTGGGTAGTATGTCTCCATATAGCATTTTTGAAGGTCTTTAGAGATGGGACTAGAAAGATGGTTCAGCAGTTAAGAATGCTGCTGTTTTTATAGAGGACTTGAATTTGTTTTCCAGCACTCATGTCAAATAGTTTATAACCATCTTAACTCCAGCTTCAGGGGATCTGATGTCCTCTTCTGGCCTCCATGGGCACCTGTACTCACAACACATATCTTCCCCATATACATAATTAAAAACCTAAAAATCTACTAAAAATAAAACTCTGAGAGAAATGTAGACAGCTAAGACAATTTTGAAGGGAAAAACTAAGTTAAAATTCATACGATTAGCTTTTAAGAAGTCACAGAAATTAAGAGTGACATTTGCAGGGAGTTTTTGAATAGAGAACATCACATAGAAAATGTAGGAAGAGATCTTTATGTTAATCTCAGCTTGACACATGATGGATGAATAGCACTACACAGAAAGCAGGTGACTTATCAATGAATCTTTCTAGGACTAGAGTAGTCTGTCCCCGAACAGGCTAATCATGATCTGTAGAGAAAAGAAAAGATAAGCTGTGTACTGTTTTCACAATTGTTTAAAAATAAAGTCAAGGAAAAGTAACACATATGGAAGGAAAAACAAGACTCTAGAACACAATATACAAGAATGTTATTATGGGCCGAGCACATGCCTTTAATTCCAGCATTTGGGAGTCAGAGGCAGGAGGACTTCTGTGAGTTCAAGGGCAGTTTGGTTTATATAGTAAGCTCCAGGCCAGTCAAGCCTACACAGAGAGATTCTGGACATTGAATAAGGCTATACTTCTAAAACATGGACTCTAACTTTCTCTAAAATTTAAAACACATTTTTTTAAATGAAGAGAAATCATAAAAGGATTTTTATACAGGGTATGTTTATAAGCCCAGGAAAAGACAAACCATTAGAAGAAAAATTGGTCAAAATATATGAACTAACATTTTACAGAGGAAGAAGTCAAAATAACAAGAGGAATGGAAAATGAAACCCCCTCAAATAGCCCATGCATAACCTCAGAGGAAATCAAGGAAATACATAGTAAACAAAAATGCAATGTTATGGGGAATGAAGAAATGGCTCAGTGGCTAAGAGTTCAATTCTCAGCACCCACATTGTGACTCATAATCATAACTATATATAATTGGATGCCTTCTTCTGGCATAAAGGTGTACATGCAGAGAGAGCATATAAAACAAATAAATAAATCTTTAAAAAAAGATAAAAAAAATGCAATGTTATACCAAGGAAGGCCTCAAATGGGGGGATTGGGACACCAACCCAGCCACAAAACCTTTGACGTACAGTGTGTCCTGCCTGCAGAGTGTTCTGGGACTGGAGGCTAGCAGAATCATCATCAGAGAGACTTCATCTAGCAACTGATGGGAACAGATGCAGAGTCCCACAGTCAAGCAACAGGTGGAGCTTTGGGAGTCCTGCTGAGGAGGAAGAAATCAGAGGTGTCAGGGACACCATGAGAACATGGCCCACAGAACTGAGAAGTCACCTGCTTTCTGTTTTGTGCTCTTCATCCATCATGTGTCAATTGACCAGAACTCATGGGGCCTTGCAGAGATCAGAGAGCCTATAGGTGTCTGACCAAGGTCCACTGTCTATATGTTATGACTGAGCACCTTGGTGTTTTTGTGGGATTCCTAAAAGTGGGAGCTAGGGTGGTCAATGACTCTTTTGCTTACTTATGGGACCCTTTTCCTCCTCCTGGGTTGCCTTGTCCAGCTTTGATGTGCTGGTATGTGCCTGGTCTTACTGTAGCATATTATGCAGTGTTTGGTTGATGTCCCTGGGAGGCCTGCTCTCTTCTGAGGGGAGAGGGTAGATCTGGGGGAGAGAGAAGGTTTCGGGGAGAGATTCAGGAGAGGAGAGGGATGAAAAACTATGGCAGGGATGTAATATATGAGAGAAGAATAAAAAAATAATGTTATTTTCCTACCAATAGAAGTAAAAATTGACTGGTAACACAATTTGATTAACACTCAGAGTAGAGGAATTCTGTGGTGCTAGTGGGAATGCAGATTAGTACAAGCAATCTAGAAAACAATTTTCTAATTCCTAAGGAATTTGAAATATATGTGTACACTATGAGCCAGCAATCTTACTTCTTTCCCAGGAATTTCTGGTGGGAATAAACAAGTGACACATATATGCATGTTCGTTTTAGCACTGTAATTATCAAAGAGGAAAATGGATAGACAGCTAAGTAATGGGTTACACATTCAGTGGCATTCTGTCACCACAAATCACCTATATTAATAAGCAATACGGTAGAGGACCTGGTCAAAAGTTTTTAACTAGAGCTTCTGAGCAATAGAGAATTTAAGCCACCTAAAGTGGGAACCATGACATGCCAAAAAGTCAATGTGTGTGTGTGTGTGTGTGTGTGTGTGTGTGTGTTTTCTGTAGCAAGCAGTACTGCTGCCTTTGGAATTTCAAAGAAGATGGAAGGACCAAGAAGATACAACTCTAACTAAGAGAAGCTTAGCATTTAATAATTGACCAATCTTATGTAAATCACATTTCATATTTGCTGGTCATATCCATTGCCTTTTGTTTGTTTGTTTGCTTTTTTTTTTTGGTAGAAGGAAGCTAATGAGAGATACTGAGTCTGTTAACTGAGATCCCTTCTGAGAAGCATTAGCTATAAAGTCCTACAGTCATACCACGAAAATTTGGTCTTTTAATGCAAATATCTAACCAGAATTTTCTACTCAGTGAGGATTGGATATTGGCAAGCTTCCCCTCAGCTCCTGCCCCACAGACCTTGTGGAAAAGTGTGGTAACCCAGCAGGTTGGACAAGATTAACAATGTCAGTGGCTCTATCAGAAGCCCAGCAAGCATGTGTTGTTTTCCCCACTACATTATTAATTGCCTGGGTAAAAGAACAAGGCCAATCTAGGCCCCCAATTTCACCAGTGAGCCTTGAGGCTTTGCAGGAGAGGCAAATGGCAGGATTTCAATTTCAGGAGCTTGAAGCTGGCTCCCTGCTCACCACTGCTAACTGAAGGCAAGTGTCCCAAATCAGATTAATTAACATGGTCCTGGGAGAGCTTGAGGGTGGTTAATGATTTTATTTCTTGCATGAAAAAGGAAAAAAAAAAACAATGTAAAGAAACAAGGCAGTTTCTGAAGCGAAAGAACAAGAGAAGAATCTGGCTTCATTTTTCTTCCTTGTGCTGTGGGTGCAATGTATTCTGGGAGACATTCAAAAGGCCAGTTTGCAACTCACCTGTATTTTGTAAATCTGTAGGAAGAACTATGATGCTTTAATTTTGACTGACTTTTTTTTCCTGGACTTATCTTAAAAAGTCTTAGTCCTGGCTAGTCATCCCAGGGAACAGTGGGAGTTACCTGGCTTAAAGTAGAACAGTTCTCTTGAAAGTGATCTTCAACATGATAGGGGCTCTGCTTGTGTCTTCCAGAGAAACGACAGGATTCCCAGAGGTTGGGTATGGGCCTCAAATGTGCTCTACTGAAAAACACAGCTGGTACACTGGTAGATCTGAGTAGAAAAGTAAATGCTGATGATATTGATGTTAGTTGTTCTGGTCTGTGCTCAAAAATGTAACTAACTCTACTCTCTCCATTTTCTATCGACTCCTTCTTAACAGGTTAGAGCCCTGAGTGTCATTTTTTGCCACTGGCAGCTATTATGAAGACAGCTAAGATCAGAGCTCTGGAATAATGCTGCATTTCTTATCTATCTTTGCCCAGAAATGGTAATAGGTACTTTACCATCTTTGGGGCCCACACAAAGGCATCTTCAGGCAGAGGTACATAAAGTCTAGACAACATTGAGTGAAAAGGAAAAGATACAGAGGCCACCTCTGAGCCTTGTCACAGGCTGTAGACACCTCTTGTAAGGGTGACATATGCATGTTGAAATCTTCTTAGCTGGAAGTTTAGAGTCTGTGAAATTCATAATATGAGAAAAGATGATGAAGTCATAGGCAATCATGGCTGGGCTCTTTCATGGGGCTTCCAATTTGTTTGTAAATAAAGCAAAGGGAAATAAAACATGAAGATACTGGTCATTTGGGAGGATCTAGAACATTTTAAATATCAATGTGGGTACATTACTATGTCATCTCACTGGGCCCCCTTAACTCTGTATATTTTGTAATATACACCATACAGATTAGGAAACTGAAGAAAAGTGATGTTCCCAAAGCTATCCAGAATGAGAGTACATAATTAGAAGGCAGAGCTTGCTGTCTTGAATTCTTTGTACTCCCACATCTAGGCATAATCAGGCACATGCTAGTATCCTTACATTTTTTTAATCAATGGTCCATCAAATAACATCCTGAATGAGTTCCAAACAGAGTGTATATAGTTGTGACCTTGTGAGAAATGATCACCCAGGAGAAGGGAAGGTGGACGGTGGGTGTAAGTTTGAGGAGCTGGGCAAGGTGGAACACTAGTACCTAGCTAACTTCAGATTTTCGCTCTAGTTCTTTGCTAGCTTAAAAACCTGGAGAGCAGAGCCATGACCTAGGGTTGCAGGAAGAGCATGAAGACTAGAGAGATTAGGAGGCATGGGAATGCAGAGCTGAAAGCATGATGCAGAACTGAGGGAGGAGGTAGAAGAAGTTTCCGGAAGAGGGAAGTGAGGGGCATGCAGAGAGACCGAGGAAGATAAGCAAAATAGGGGGGACTAACAATCAGTATGACCACAACAGACAAAACAGGAGAAAATGATTGAAAGAGGAAAGAAAGAGAAGCAGAGTCTACAGTCTTCAGAACTCATGCTTTTTAGTGACAGGGTGCATCTTCCCTGTTGGCAGTGATAGCCTTCTTTGCTGGTAAATGCAAAGGCATCACTTCGGCCGGCTGTGTAAGTCTTCAATGGCAGAAACTCCTGGTTGAAAGATCGAATGTAATGGGAGCTAACCCCCTCAAGATACATGCTCAGTGAAGTCCATGTTATGTCCCAGGAGGAGAGAGGTGCCAAGGAGCCTTCTTGAAGGTCCATTCTTTCTAAACTGAGGGCAATGCTTACCATGCCAGGTACAGAGTTGGTGGGCTCCACATTGACTTGACTGCTGAGAACAGGGTGGTGTTTGCATTTGTCTACATCTTAGCACCTGTGGGCTGTTATGCTTGGACCTTGCTGAGCTTGCTAGATGTCTGGCCTGAGTACCAGCCCATTTGATAGGAAGCTTCTCTGATGTTTGATTTTCCCTAGCTCTCATCCCTGGCTGACATCACCACAAAAACTTGTGTGTGCCTGGGATCCAGAACCCTCCTGCTAGGAAACACCTGGAATTGTCCATCTTCTTCCAATTAGTGCTGTGTTTCACCCTAGGCCAATGCCCAGGGATGCATACTTGCTGAGACAAGGCATGAGCCAGTCTCTTTCCTGTGGGTTAACCCTGGGATGGAGAAGCCACCCATCTCTTTAGCTTTGCCTCTGAGTGAAAACCAATCAGTAACGTTGTAACTGTTATGAGTCATAATGTAAATATCTGTGTTTTCTGATGGCCTTAGGTGGCCACTGTGAAAGGGTCATGTGACCCCAAAGGGGTCTCGACACACAGGTTGAGAACCACTCTTCTAGAGGAAGCTGGTCACAGGGGATCAGGGTAGGCTTGAAATGTATAGGTTCCAAAGAGCTTTGGGACTTGAATCACGTATACCCAAACCCTCTTTAGATGAATGGATTTCATCTCAACAGTCAGTATACAGCTACTCAACGGCTGTCTGCCCTGAAGGTAGAGTACAGGCCCTGCTGCCTGGTAATTGTACACTTATAGACACCCACGAAGACACACTCTACCAGGACTGGGCTATGTGACACAGAACACAGTAGATACAATAGCCTAACATCTCAGAGATGAAGTTATGAAAGAACAGACACTCTCCCTCTCTCTTTCTTTTCTCCGGCTCCATCTCTGTCAAAGGTCCATTGTTGTTTCTGGACTCACCAGCTTGTGGAGCCATCAGAGTTACTGCAACAGAAGTAAAGGCCATTATTTTCACATTTATTTTAGCATGGCATAAGGAACGGAAACTACTGGACCAAACCCCATATAGAACTCCACAACACAGTCTAATGGCTCAGACTGACAGCTTCTGCCTTTCTGACTAAATATGGAGAGGTTCCAACAGCCCTGGCTCCTGCTGAACAAGAATCTCCTTCTGGTCTTCCCTTGACTGTTTTCTTTTTGAGTTGCCTCTTCTAATCCTATCAAGATCTCCCACCCCCATCTCTTGAAGGCATTTGTATATTAATGAAAAAAGTTTTATGAAGATCATTTTGCTTTTTCTGTTTGGCTAGATAATTGTTTATCTTGTCTGGGCTTGAACAGAGAAAAGCATCAGCAAGGCTCTTGTTGATGAAAAGTTGTCTTTTTGCTGGCACCTCTCTGCAAGAAGTAATTAGTCCAGCTGTTGGTGTAGTTCAAATGATAGCACAAGAAACAGAAACATCCCTTCTCCTCACTCTGATTTTCTTTCTGTGCCCTTTGAGCAGCCCTTCATGAGACTGCTATGATTTATAACTGTTGAAACAGACTTTAAGAATGTCATGTAAACACCCCTTCCATCTAGTGTAGTGAGGGATCACTCCCAATATGTCAGAAGATGGAGTCTAGGGTTCCAATCTGCTGTTCTTTGGGGTTTCTTTGGCCATTCAGCCTCAAGTATCATCATTTCTGCCTTAAATTACTACTCTAGGTATTCTTGCACCATTTTTCCCTCTTCAGTAGCCATATAGAGACATATTAAATTGGTATCCAGTTTCCCCTGCCTGTGATAAATCATTCCAGACTCAAGGGAAGGAGAGAATGACAACTTCAAGTAACATTTTCCATTGATCTCTAGTGGAAATTGTACTTTATAAAAGATGTTCCTGGGATTCACCAGACACTTCTACTATGAAATCTACCTGCCACAAGCACCTAAATTAATGTTGTCATAATGTGCCTTGGGTAGTTGTAGATGAAGACACGTTGCATTATCATTCTCTGTTGATTCAAGTAAACAGGACCCACAAACTTGCCATATTTGAGAGAGGGGCTAGTCTCTTTTTCTTTACTTTATTGAGAATCCTGAACACAGCACCTGGCAGAGAGTTTGTGTTCATTAAGTAATTTTAAATATGTCTGTGAGCTCTGGAAATCTTGAATGTATATCTTTTTGTTGGTCTTGGTTTGACCCTTATTTTCCTTAAGAGTGCCATCTTGGAATATTTACTTTTTCTCTTCTCAGTGGGGGTTCTATTTGTGATACCCTTGTGAGGTAGTTTGAATAATTAATGAATCTTTTCAAAAAAAGGAATTAAAACAAATATAAAATATCAAAATAAAGTTATTTATGTTTCATATTGTGATATTAATATTAATGTGCCATCTTAGGGATAAATGAGAAAAGAATGGTTCTAATTGAAAAGTTATGTGTTTGTGTGTTAATTTGATGGGGTCAGTTGTGCTGTCTAGTTTTATGTCAACTTGCACAAGCTAGATTCATCAGAGAGTAGGAAGTCACAATTGAGAAAATGTCTCCATAAGATAGGGCTGTAAGCAAGCCTATACTTTTAAGAGGTCATGATTTCTCTAAGACTCATGCTAACTCAAGGTATAGCACTGATGTTAACCATGGGAACAATGGAAGACAGCCCATGAATGTTATTTCTTCTTCTTCTTCTTCTTCTTCTTCTTCTTCTTCTTCTTCTTCTTCTTCTTCTTCTTCTTCTTCTTCTTCTTCTTCTCCTCCTCCTCCTCCTCCTCCTCCTCCTCCTCCTCCTCCTCCTCCTCCTTCTTCTTCTTCTTCTTCTTCTTCTTCTTCGTCTTCTTCTTCTTCTCCTCCTCCTCCTCCTCCTTCTCCCTCTTCTACTTTCTTCCCTCCCCCACCCTTCCTTCCTCCTTCTCATCACCATCAGCATTTTCACCTTAGTCATCACTATCATTCCCATTAATTTTTTATTGATTTCACTAAAATTTCTCTTAGTCTGTCTTTTTATTGAGGAATTGAGGCTATTGATATTGGGAGATACCAATGACCAGTGTCTTAGTCATCATTCTATTGCTGTGAAGAGATACCATGACCATGGTAACTCTTATGAAAAAAAAACATTTAATTGTGTTTGCTTACAGTTTCAGAGTTTAGTCCATTATCATCATGGTGGAGAGCATGGTAGCAGGCAGAAAGACATGGAGCTAGAGAGAGGTTTTTTCTTCTATTGATTCTTTGTGGAATTTCACGTCATATATTCTATTCCACTTATCTCCCTGTCCCCTCACATCTGCTCTCTAACCTTGCAACCTGCCCTTCAAAACAAAACCAAATTTAAAGGAAAAACCAAAAAACAAATAAAACAAAGAAACAAAACAAAACCAAAACAAACAAAAAGGAAGAATCTTGTTGTGGAAGCTGTAGCGCCATTGAGACACACAATTTACACTTCGGTCTGTTCATATTTACTTGCAAGTTTTCATTACCAAATCAAGGCCTTTGATTTCTGCTACACAACCAATAATTGATATCATGGATGCCTTCTTGGATACCCCATGTTTGTCCTGTGTCATAGAGATCCTGCAGTTTTGGATCTATAGATCTGTCTCCTTTGCATGCTCTGACAGTTCAAAGTTTCAGTGAATGTTGGAGTGGGTCAACTCACAGTACTGGTTCTCAGCCTGGATGGTAGCTAGGTTGGTCATCTTGCTAGCTTTCCCTCATTGTGTCATTACCCAGATGCACTCTCCAGCACTGCCTCAGATAGCTCACCCAATGCAGCCTACAGCAAGGAGTGGGGTCAGTTCTGCTCTTGGCCCTCAGACCTGGATCCTCTCACTCATATTGCCAGGGCCAGCTCTACTGTTTTGCGCAATAAGGTGCAGAGCCCTCTTTTTGATTGTTGTAGGGGGCATATGAGGAGGGTCAGGATTATTCTTCCTACTCTCATGTCCTCAAGGCTGGCTTACCTGACAACAGGGTCAGCTGTAGTGTACTGCCCAGGTAGGGTGCAGGGCCTTCTCTCCTGTATGCTATGGTTGGTATAGGGTGGAGCTAATTCTCTCAGTCTTGTAACCCTGGGACCAGCTCTCTCACCTGCCACAGGTGGCAAGGGACAGACTGGGAAGGGAACCTATCCCTCATCCATGCCACTGCATGGCAGATAGGGGTGGAGTGGGGCAGAGTCATCTCTGTTGCTCAGACAAGCTTAAGGAAGACAAAAATCTCCAGTGGTAAAAGCAGAAACTTGATTTTGACTTCAGCATGAATACAGACCATGTGAACAGAGGTTTTTTTTCCAGACCCAGAAAGGCAGCATGGGAAATGTAATCCATTGATAACAACATGATGATATAGAGGCAGCTTGGGAAATGTAGTCCATAATGTAGATTGTAACAGTGTGAAGATACAGAGAAAGGCAGTTTGGGAAACATAGTCCATAACAGAGATGCTGGTACTATAATGCCCCTAAAATTCTGCTTTTTTTTTTTTTTAGCTCAAAACATTGATTTTTTTCCAAAGCACTGCTAGAAAGCTTAGCTTTACTTCCCCAAATGGAGAAATAGTTGATGTTTGTCAGGAGGCAAATAAAATGCTAATGATGCTTCTTAAGTCATTTTGAAACCCTTGACAAATGAGAATTACCAGAGTTCTTTGTCTTTTGAACAGCAGCCTGTAGTGAGTGATTCCTTTGCAAATCTAATGGGGAAAAAGGAAGCATGTATTCAGAAAGGAGTGTAGATGGGGACCAAACTCCAGAAAATCTAGTTGTCTTACAAAATAGAGTCACTTCACTTGAAAGTTCCCTATAAGAAAGCAATGCTGAATTAAAATGTTTGCTTAGTGAATGCATTGATATTTGTAAGAATAGGAAAAAATGTGCCAACTACTGAAGATTAAAAAGTTACAACTACAGTCTGAGCTGAATGACTCATGATCAGAGTGTATTACAGCTACTAGTAAAATGGCATCAGCAGTTGAGAAGCTAGTGAATGAAGTGAAAATACTGAATCATGAAAATGTTCTTCCATAGAGTAAGCTAATGAAAGATGTGTTTCATGACAAATAAAACAGCACATCTATGTTCTTGACTCCTTTGAACAGTAGCAGCTTCTGTGAACAAATAACCTTGTCAGAAACATTGGGCTAATAAAAATCCATCAAAGACAAGGCATCATTGAAAAAGCTCATGGCAGTCTAAAAAAGCAGCTTTAAAAATTAAGAAGAAGGAATTTTACCCTCAGTCAAGCTTAGAGCCACTGATGAACTAGGCTCTGGCTTCAAACTCTCAAGAAAACTTTCAGAATGATATCAAAGCTAACTATAAACTTTGAACTTTAGAAATGATTTGCATACTTCCTATCTTGTTAGAATAAAATGTAATAATTGTTAAGAGTTTCTTTCTAGTGTAAGTTAGTTAAGAGACCCTTTCTAAATGTTTGCTAAAGTTTTTAAAACAGTTCTATAGAATTTCTTTTTGAATATAAGTTTAGTAAATAGTTATTTTAAGAAATCTCTAAAGTTTGTAAAAAGTGTAAATGTTGAATGTAAGTTTGTAAAAAGTATAAATGTTGAATGTAAGTTTGTAAAAAGTGTAAATGTTGAATGTAAGCTCATATTAGAATTGTTTTTATTATTCTTTCAATATCTGTCTAGTCTAGACAAATTAGGTAACATAAATTTTAAAGGATAAACCAAATCAACCACATTAGATGCGTTTTGAAATTTTTATTACCTTGAGTACTTTTTATGGTAGCCCAAGATATAATTGTATGGTCTCAGTGGCCTCAGGAAACCTTAAGTAAAGGTGTCATAATTGGGGGAGCTTTTCTGTCTTCTTAAAAGTTTCCACTTCTCATCTGTTTCTGTTTAGAAAGGGGTAGGCCTCCCACAATTGAGTTAGTTTGTGCAGAGATTCTACTGCTGTGTAAGGAACATATGTATATGTGAGCTACTTAAACAGCTAAAAATGTCTTTATAATTAGCATGGATTTTTGTTTACTTGAGTGGATACTTTGAAGTGTTTTGGAATGATTGTTAGGAGAGAGTTTTGACTTAGAATAGGGCTTCGTGCAGCTAAAACTGTTGTAGTTACCTTAGGCCCATTCCAATATGGATATTCCATCTTTATTATGCCCTACTCTTTTACTGGGAGGTATGGCAGCTGTGAAGGTCAATGTAACTATTTGCAGGCTCTTTTTAGGAGCTTGAGTCAGAGCTGAGTTAAGCTCTGTATCCCCTCCTGCCAGAGGCTGGTAGTCAAAAACAGGCAACTTTCTTCTTGATACCTTCCAACCTAATCTAGATTATGCTTGATGGAAAGTGTATCCCTATGACAGGTAAGGAAGATTATTCAAGAAGGATGACCTAAGAGAAACACAATCTATCTGAGAGGTCTGTGGGGGTCCTTTATTATATTAAGAAGGGGAAGTTGTGGAGGTCCACAAAGGATTTCTAGTGAGATCTGAGCTTGCTTTACCCAACAGGGCTGAATTTAGAGGATTGCTTGGCCATGTGCATGGTTACTACGTGATTGGAAGTATCTACACTTGGATGAGTTGGGGGATGTCTCTTTTGCTCCACCCCTTGACATTCTTATAAATAACCCTTTAGAAGAGATAGAAGAGGCCAGTAGATAATGATCCAGGCCCCCCTGAGGCTATCCTCTGTTTCCATTTGTTTCTCTCCCCTCTATCCTTCTATCTAATATCTCTTATCCTCAAGAGTACTCTGTTGTAAATGTGGGGGCTGGTCTCCCACACACCTTCTGCAGGGCTGTATTTGTAGATAGAGATTGCTTAAATTTGATTTTATTGTGGATTGTCTTATTTTCTCCATCTATGGTGATTGAAAGTTTTGCTGGCATCTGTTGTCATTTAAAGTCTGCTACACAACCATCCAAACCCTTCTGTCTTTTAGAATATCCATTGAGATGTCAGGTATAATTTTAATAGGTCTGCCTTTAATATTACTTGGTCTTTTCCCCTTAAGCTTTTAACATTTTTCTTTGTTCTGTATGTTTATGTTTTGATTATTATGTGGTAAGGGGATTTTCTTATCTGGTCTAACCTATTTGATGTTCTGTAACCTTTTTGTACCTTTGTAGGTATTTCCTTCTTTAGGTTAGGAAAATTTTCTTCTAATACTTTGCTAAAATATTTTCTGAACATTTGAGTGGGTTTCTGATTCTTCCTCTATTTCTATTATTCTTAGACTTGGTCTTTTCATAGAGTCCTAGATTTCTTGGATGTTTTTATGCCAGCAGCTTTTTTCATTTCTTTTTTTAAATTAAGGATTTTTTTTTATTCATTTTACATATCAACCACAAATCCCCCTCTCTTCCCTCCTCTTGCCCCTCCAGCCTTCTCCCCCAACCCACCCCCCTTTCCCTCCTCCAATAAGGTATGGCCTCCTATGAGGAGTCAACAGAGCCTGGCACATTCAGTAGAGGCAGGTACAAGTCCCTTCCCCTGCATCAAGGCTATGCAAGGTGTCCTACCATAGGTAGTGGGCTCCAAAAATCCCATTCCTGCACTAGGAATGGATCCTGATCCTACTGCCAGGGGATCCCTTAAGCAGATAAGCTACACAACTGTCTTGCTTATGCAGAGGGCCTAACCCAGTCCCATGGAGGCTCCACAACTGTTGGTCTAAAGTTCACGAGTTCCCACTAGTTTGGTTTGGTTGTCTCTGTATGTTTCTACATCATGATCTTGAGGCCCCTGGCTTATAGAATCCCTTTTCTCTTGCTTCAACTGGACTCCTGGAGCTCAGCCTGGTGATTGGCTATGAATCTCTACACCTGCTTCCATCATTTACTGGATGAAGGCTCAATGATGACAGTTAGGGTGTTCACTGATCTGATTACTGGGGTGAGCCAGCTCAGGCATCCTCCCCACTATTGCTGGTAGTCCAAGATGGGGTCATCCTTGTGGATTCCTGGGAACTTCCCTACCCCCCAGTTTCTCCCTATCCCCATGATGTCTCCTTCTATCATAGTATCTCTTTCATTGCTCTCCTTTCCAATCCCTGTTCCAGCTTGACCATCCCATTCCCTTATGTTTGCATGCCCAATCTTGTACCCTCCATTGCCCCTCCTCATTCCCAGTTTACTCATGATTTAACATTTTGACAGATGTATCCATTTCTTCTATGATGTCTTCAATGCCTGAGATTCTCTCTTCCATCTCTCTTCTATTGGTGAAGCTTTCCTCCATGGTTCATCTTTGAATTCCTAAATTTTTCATTTTGCAGATTTCCTTTAGTTTGGGTTTTCTTTATTGATTCTATTTCTACTTTCAGGTCTTGAACTGTTTTATTCATTTCCCTGTACTGTTTGTTTGCATTTTCATAGATTTCTTAAGGGGTTTAATAATTTTTCTCTTTAAGGACTTCTATTGTATTCATAAAGGCTGTTTTGAGGTCCTTTTCTTGTCTTTCAGCTATATTGGAATAATCAAGGCCTGCTGTGGTAAAGTTACTGGGCTCTAGTGGAAACATTTTTCTGGCTGTTATTGTGTTTTTACATTGGCATCTAGGCATCTGGGATTGGGAAGATTGTAATTCTAGGTTCTGATATCTGGTCTTGTTTTTGTTGGTTGGGTATTTTGATCCTTGGTGTTTATGTTTCCTCTCTCTCTCTCTCTCTCTCTCTCTCTCTCTCTCTCTCTCTCCTTCTCCATTAAATTTTTGAGACAGGGTTTCTCTGTGTAGCCCTGACTGTCCTGGAACTTGCTTTGTAGACCAGACTAGCCTAGAACTCACAGGAATCAGTCTACCTCTGCCTCCCTAGTACTGGAATTAAAGGTGTGCACTACCAATCCCCAGCCCTCTCTGGTCCTTAAGAGGCTGTGGTGGCTGTGTGTTGCTTGGTAGGAAAAAAATGTTTTTGAGTCTTGATAGGTGTGGTCACTGGGGGCTTTAGGTAAAATGTGTTTCTGTGTATCGGGAGCTGACACTTAGAAATTTGGATGGATTGGTGAGGAGCTGAGTGGGTCCACAGGAGGGAAGAAAGCAGAATGCTCTATTAGTATCTGCTTAGTTAGTCCCTGTGGAGTGGGGGAGAAGAATATACACAGGCCACAGAAGAAGGTCTGCTCCTGTGCTGGGATTGGACTTGGAGGAATGGAGGGTGGATGCAGTTAGTCTACTTGTTTCCCTGATTGGTGTAGCTTGTGCATTCCCAGGGAGTGCCTGCTGGAGTTGGGGAGGATGAAGCACATGGTTGGGAAAGAGAGGCTAGGAAGAGAAAATCTGTGGGATCCACTGGAGATGGGGGCAGAGGAGGATGGAGGCCTCAGTAAGTGGTCTGCTCCTGGGGTAGGGATGGGACTAGGGAATTAGATTTGGAAGAGGTGAGGGGGAGGTGAAGATCTGGAATTAGCCTACTTGTTTCCCTGGTCAGATTCCCTAAATAACTTTAAAGGTCCTGCAGTCTTTACAAATTCAAACAAATTCATTAAAATTCAGCCTATTTAGAAATCCAAAGTCTCTCTAGGGCAGGGACTGGGACAACAACCCAGCCATAAACCCTTTGACTTACAATTTGCCCTGCCTACAAGATGTGCAGGAGGGGGGATGGTCTACAAATTGTAGAAGTGACCATCTAAGGACTGGCACAGCTGGAGCTCCATGCCCTGGGAGAGAACTCACCCCTGAGGGCCTTGGCCTGGACCCAGAAGCAGGACACCCCAGAGACCTAGGATAGAACCAAACACAACTGGAAAAAAAGTCAATGAAATGATTCCTAATGGTATTCTGTTTTATTTATAGATTGGTGCCTAGCTCAGCTGTCATCAGAGAGGCTTCACCCAGCAACTGATGGAAAGAGAAGCAGAGACCTACAGCCAAACATTAGGCAGAGCCCAGGGAATCCTGCAGAAGAGGAGGAGGAAGGATTGTAGGGGCCAGAGGAGTCAAGGACACCACAAGAAAACCCACAGAACCAACTAACCTGGGCTCACAGGGGCTCACAGAGACTGAACCGACAACCAGGGAGCCTGCATGGGACTGACCTAGTTACTCTGCATGTATGTTACAAGTGTGTAACTTGGTTCTCTTGTGAGACTCCTAACAGTGAGAGCAGGGGATGTCTCTGACTCTGTTGCCTGATTTTGGGACCTGTTCCTCCTGCTGGATTGCTCATCCAACCTTAAAAAAAAGTAGAAGAGGAGGTGCCTAGTGTCACTGTGACATGATATAATATGGCTGGCCGATATCCTTGGGAGGCCTGCTTGTATCTGAAGAGACACAGAGGAGGGGGAGAAGATGGAGGAAGAGGAGGAGGAGGAAGGAGACAGGAATTGAGAGAGAGAGGAACTTGGAGGACAGGAGTGGGGGGAAGGGAAGCTTTGGTTCAGAAGTAAAAACAAGAAATAAATAAATGAAACAAAATAGAAAATAAACAAACAAACAAAACCCCCAAATAATCCAAAGTCTCTTTTAAAACTAAAATCTCTTTAACAATTCAGTCTCTAACTATGGGCACCTGTTAAATAAATTAAAATAAAAAAACAAAAAATAAATTAAATACTTTCTTTCTTTAAGAGGGAAGAACCACAGCATAGTCAAAATCAGATCAAAGGAAAACCCAAACCCAACTGTTTAAATGACTCAATGTGTAATGTCTGGGATCCACTCTCAACCTTCTGGGCCCCTTTAAAGGCCTGGGTCATTTCTCTGTAGCACCCACAGCTTGTTTTCTAGGCTCCAGCCCCCTCCACTCCACCACTGCTGCTGTTCTCAGAAGATTTCACCTCAATAATGTTGGTCACTTAATCGCCATTAATTCTTCAGTTCCAGCTAACCAGCATCAATTCTCCCAGTAACACTAAGATTTCTCTTCAATGATGCCAGTGTCTTATTAATCACGACTGACTCTTCAGCTCCAGCTGACCAGACACCACAGATTCTTCACAAAATGCCCAGGTAGTCTTTGCTTCCCTCCCTCTGAAACTTCAGAAGCCAGCCCCCCATCATCTGCAATACTCTATATTCTTGTCTTCCAAGTTGCTATAGAACATCCTAATGAGCTCTCAACACACAATGGCTTTTCTAGCCTGAAGTTCTATAGTCTTTTCGCAATGTCCCCACAAACATGGTCAGATCTGTCATAGCAAAAGCCATTATCCTGGTACCAATTTTTGTCTTAGGGTTTCCATTGCTGTGATGAAACATCATGACAAAAGCAACTTGAGGAGGAAAAAGTTATTCAGCTTACATTTCCATATCACAGTTCCAAGGCAGTCAAGACAGGAACTCAAACAGGGAAGGATCCTGGAGGCAGGAGCTGATGCAGAGGCCATGGTGGGGTGCTTCTTACTGGCTTGCTTCCCATGGCTTGCTCAGCCTGCTTTCTTCTAGAACTCAGGACCCAGGTTCCAGCTCAGGGACAGAACCACCCATAATGGTCTGGGTCTTCCTCCATCAATCACTAATTAAGAAAATGCCTGATAGCCATATTTTATAGAACCTTTTTTTTTTCCAATGGAGGTTCCCTCCTTTCAGATGACTCTAGATTGTGTCAAGTTGACATAAAACTAGCCAGCACAGCGTAGTAGTTCGGATACCCAAGCAGTACACTGAGTGCAGTCAAGCATTGGCAGATGAATACAGTTGCATCCCATGACACCGTTTCCTCCAGTGCAGGTGTGAGATCATTACCATCACCATTTGCTGCTCTCCTATGGAGAAAAAAGCCCCACTTGTCTGCTGTTTACAACATCACCATTGCCATAGCATGAGCGCCAGTGAAAATGCCTAGAGATATTTCATGCTCACATGATTATGGCATTTCTTAAAACTTTAAAAAGACTGAGTGAAGTGTGGCTGAAATGTGGAATTTGGTTGGGTACCATGATTTCTCCCCCTCACATTTGCAGTGGATTTTTTTTAAATGTATCTTAAAGGACATAAAATAAAACTTAAATACTGTAATAAGACAGATAACCTAACTGCATATACATTAAAATGACAAACATGCTGCTTGTCAAATAAAAAATTAAGAATTGATGTCGTGTGGGAGACATTTCAAATTGAGATCATGGCCGGTAATGAGCAGAGAGACTGGGATAGCTCTTTGTTTCTGTCAACTTGACTGCATCTGCAATTCAATCCCAAGTAGCTGGCTGAACCTGTGAGGGGTTTTTCTTCATTAAATCATTTGAAGTGGGAAGGCTTGCCTGAAATGTGGATCTTTTGAGGTGGGAAGACGGACATTAACTCTGAGCCACACCTTCAGGTGGTAGCCTATGTAGGACATGTAAGAAGAAGGTGCTTGCCTTTTGCCTGCTTCCTCTCACTCTCATCGGCAAGTCCATTCCTTCCCTGGCATTAGAATCTACTGCTTTGGGATTCTGGTGTATACTGAAGATCAACTGAGACATCCAGCCTCATGGACTGAAAAACTACTAGAGTCTTGGACTTTCCATTGGTCAAAAGCCATTGTTGGACTAGCTGGACCATAGCTTATAAGCCATTCTAATAAACCTGCCTCCATATATATATATATATATATATATATATATATATATATATATATATATATATGGTATATATACATAGTAGGTATATATATATATAAAACCTAGACAAAAATATAAGTATATATAAATATATACATATACATATATATTTTGAGGTGAGTTCTGCTATTTCTATTCTCTGGGACTCTAGGGAGCTCCCCAAATGTTCTAGAAATATGAACACTGTGAGTAAGGGAGAACAAAGGACAGTGAGTTAGCTCAGTAGACTTGGGGGACTGTAACCAACATATTGGTTCAGAAGGCTTCCTCATGCACACATTGTCTGGCTTTCCTTACCACGCATGCTTGTGCTTCTCCAGACTTCCCCTTTCCTTGGCTTTCTCTTCTACAGTTGTGCTTGTGACCTTGAATTTTGCTGTTGTCTCTGCTGTAGGCTTATTATGATTGCTCTTTCTACCCCGTGTGGCTCTTTCACTCCTGTTATCATCAGAGAGCCCTGTGGGGAGTCCACCTGCTTCTGGTGCTGAAGCCACTTAAGTCCTAATTTTGGAGACGGGGACTGCACCAATCCATCTCATGGTGGCTCAGCTCATTTGTTATCTCTTGTAAACTAGATGGTCACAGCATGGTCTCAACTCCATTCTCCACCCCCTTGATTATTAAGATGCTTCACAAGTTACAGATTCTGGGGGTGCAGTTCAGTTTAAAGAAATGTGCTCAGCTGATCTAGAGTTTTTCTCTAGAAGGAATTTCAGGCTCATTTCTCTGTTTGACTCTTGGTTACTTTGGGACCCTACTATTAAGTTGCAAAGGCTTGTGAAAATTACTTTCTGTATGCATTGAGGGGCAACTTCACAGAAATATGAGCACTAGGTGGTAGAAAGTACAAGTCTCAGTAGGACTGCACAAAGAAGGAACACTTAGTTTGGATTTCAGGCCAATTCTTAACTAGCTTGTTCAAATGAATTTGCATTCTTTAAATATACTTACTTAAGGAGGGTATTGACTTGAGCAACACACTGGTCTACATATCATAAAAGATCATGTGGGGTGGTAGATGAAATGTGCCTGGATCATAGCAAATGCTGAAAACAACAACAACAACAACAACAAAAAAAACCCGCAAACACATCTTGCTTCCTAACCATACAATAATGCTTTCACATGTTTGGATAGAAACATTTAGTAGTGGATAATGTCAGATTAATGACATCAGTCATAAATCCTGGGAGAGAAATGGCAGAGACTCTCTTATACGTAAAGCAGTCATTTCTAGTGACACAGAATGTTAGCACCTTTCAAGTTCCTATGTCCATCTCTGTTTGGACAAGAATCCTGCAAGCTGTTTCTGGGGTGATAATGGGGTCTTACAAGGGCACGTGGGAAACAGCAAGCAGAGTATATGGCATACAGGAGAGGCTCAGTGAATTATAATTTCTTTTCTTTTTGTTTTGAGGTGGCATGACATGGGCAAGGGTTAGGTTTTGAAGAATCTTTTGGTTTGTGGATGGAAAATAAGGGTGAAAGTTTTCACAGGTGGAGGTAGACTGTATGAAGGAGGCTGGAAGCAGCAGGTTGTGGGTGAACAGTTCCTGAACCAGCCAGCTAGAGCCACTGGTTGTGGACTGAAGAATGCAGAGTACCCCAGAGGTGAGTTAAATGAAGTTCTGAATGACAGATTAAAGAATAAAACACAGAGTCCAGCAATTACTGACTGGAAACCACCATGCTTGCATTAAGGCTCTGTGTAGCTGTTCTGTGGATCCCTGGGCAGAGGATGACAGGATGACTGTGACATGCAGTTGTGTTGTGAGGCCAGTTCCAGCAGATGTCTCTCTGACACAGGCATCCTCCACAACACATACAGGCTTTCAGATTGCCCTGTGAATCCAGGGAGTATCAAGGCTAGCTGTGACATTTGGGCACATTGTCTGCCTGGGGGATGTTTATGGAAGCTGTGATAGGTTTTAGTACAATGAGTACTGGAGTTTGAGTTATAGTAAAGGAAAATGACTAAAGAAAGGAAAAGACAGTTTTTTAAAGGAAATCTGTACCTCTGAAACAGAGTAGGTGACTATAATCAAACACTTTTAGTTAGAAGAAGGGTCATACCTGGCTCAGGGTCCAGGAACATGGAAAATGTTCAAATGGGCAGAGTTACTGACAACAAACTTCACACTCTTTCACCTATGCTAATAGTCTTTTTATGTCACTGGAAAATCATACTACATGGTTTGATGCCTTTTCTTGGCTATTTAAAAAGAATTAAGTAATTAAGTACAGCAGGGCTCAAGTTCTCTCTAGAAGAGGGAGTTCTTCAGGTATGTTAGAATTTGGGAAAGCAACAGAGTACTAAGATCAAGTGGAATCTTAAGTTGATCCTGGTATATAGACAGATGATTAGAAGTTATGGGTGCTGCAGTTGGGGCACTCACTGGTTAAGGCCACTGTGCGATGCCACTGGGACAAAGATCTATAACTGAAACTGTGAAGATAAACACAGAGATTCTGCTTCAGAAAGAACAGGATTCTTTTCCTGTTTGTTACAGGTATGTGATGGCTGTGGGTCTGTGCACTTGGCTTCTAACAAAGAAACTTGCCTGGTCCTTTGTCACCAACAATCAATCATTGAATATTGGTGAGTCTATGCCACAGGCTCAGAGCTGTGCAAGGCTGGGCAAGTTGTAAAGGAAAATGAGGCAGACTTCCGATACTTAATGTGCTACCATTTTATTAGCTTCTTGAAGTAATTAGTAAATGGGTTGGCATGTGGTTAAAAACCCACTGAGGAGATCTAAGCTTAGGCTAAATTAGCTGTAAGACTCATTCATGCACTAGGAAGCTGGGGATGACCTGAAAAAGTTTGAAATGTCTGAAAGCAAAGCAGAGCAAGGGTTAGGTTTTGAAGAATCTCTGGGTTTGTAGGTGGAAAATAAGGGTGAATGTTCCCACAGGTGGAAGCAGATTGTGTGAAAGAGGCTGGAAGCAGCTGGGTGTGGGCGAACAGTTTTTTTTTTTTTTTTTTGGTTTTTTTCGAGACAGGGTTTCTCTGTGTAGCTTTGCGCCTTTCCTGGAGCTCACTTGGTAGCCCAGGCTGGCCTCGAACTCACAAAGATCCGCCTGCCTCTGCCTCCCAAGTGCTGGGATTAAAGGCGTGCGCCACCACCGCCCGGCTCGGGTGAACAGTTCTTGAAACAGCCGCTAGAACCGCTGAGTGTGAACTGGAGAATGCAGTTTACCACAGAGGTGAGTTAAATGAAGTTCTGAATGCCAGATTAAAGAATAAAGCACGAAGTCCTGCAATTATGTTTTCAGGAAGCATGATGTCACTGGGGAAAATTACGCTTTCCAGATTTGTTCTGTTATGTTCCCAGCATATTTAAGCAAGTCCCCACTAACGTATGGCCAATGAGGAACTTAGATCCTAAGTCATTCTTTTCTCACTGTCTTCAATCTGTATCAGTGACTGAATCTTGACTCCAAGTGATACCAGGCAATGCAGACAGGACAAAAGGCAGATAATAAAGTGGAAATGGAGGAAGCAGAGATGCTGGCCACAAGCTAGGTATAATGTGATTTAGACCAGCACCAGGAGATTGAGGACTGTAAAGCAGATTAATCTCTTCCAGGAATACTGTTAAAGGAAAATGGGAGGCTTTAGACCAGCTGTGTACAGAGAATAACGTGAAGAGAAGGATCAGTGGTAACTTATAGACAATGATTTTTGGTGCCTGTGATCACCAATAGGCTCCTAAAAGATATGAAGATTATGAAGAGAAGCCAATTTAGAAATGAAAATGTAGACTACCTTGAAATATGATAAGTGAAAGTTGAATTCTGGTGACATTTAAACAATGGTCAATACTCCCATGTACATCTGCTGTGGGATGTCTTTCTGTATACTGTGAATATGTGTTGCTCCCATTGGCTAATAAATAAAGCTGTTTTGGCCTATGGCAAAAAAGCTTAGAGACAGGTGGAAAATATCAGCAGAGATTCTGAGAGAAGAAAGGAGAGTAGGAAAATATGCCTAACCATTGCCCAAGGAACTGCAAGATGCCAGCGGACCGGTAACGGCAAGGCAATGAGGCAAAACATAGATTAATAGAAATGAGTTAATTTAAGATGAATGAGCTAGCTAGCAAGAAGCCTGCCATAGGCCATACAGTTTATAAATAATATTAAGCCTCTGAATGATTATTGTATAAGGGGCTGAGTAGGATCGCGGCACCGGGCATGGCCAGAGAAACTTACAACTAAATACATTGAGCAGGCATTTGAAAAGATGAATGTCTGTTTCTCGGTGACAATGCTCTATGTGCCTGAGACTTGGCAAAGAGAAGAGGCACTGCACAAGTCAGGGCATTGTCTTGATGTAAAGACTGTACAAGAATGTTCCCATGCCCATAAGAACCTGATAAAGAGACCCCCCCCCTTCAAGAAGGGATACTAATCTTTTTCCATTCCTTCCATAGTATCTTGAATATTGATCATCAGGAGAATAGGTTCAATATGTATATAGAAAATGTAGTTTGGAAAGTATTTGATGTTTCCTGAAGAGGATTTTAGTAGGCTCTGGAAGTTTGCATATTAGTTAGTCTACCTTTCTCCAATTCACAAGTAGCAAAAAAAAAAAAAGGCCTTTCAATGAGGGCAAATAAGAGTGTAGCCAGAATAAGCATGTTAGACTTACTGCTAGAACTTGTTCCCCCTGTTAAAATAATGTGAACAATTTTTCAAGAGTTTATTTACTAGTACCAGGCAGGCCTGGGACCTAATCATGACATGATGGCATCCTAGTTCTGACCCCTGGAGGAGCTTCATTCATATTTATGAGACTTTGTTTCTTCACACGTAAAATACAAACAATGAGATAAACAACTCCAATTCAGCCCATGTATGGCTTACCTAAAGGGATATAACCAGAATCCTGAGCATGTTAGACCACAGCAATACACAATGTGTTAACAAGAAATTGTTATAGCCATCCTCTTTTGTCCACAGGGAATTTGCTGTAACATCAGCATTGTGTGCTTGAAAACACAGATAGTAACGACCTCTAAATATATTATGTTTTTCCTGTATATAAGATAAAGTTTAATTTATAAGGTAGTCACAATTAGAGACCAGCAGCAATAATGATTAATAATGGAATAAGTTTCTCAATATATTGTAACAAAATGGCCACTGTCATTACTCTTGCACTTCTGGGACATTGTTAAGTAAAATAGAGATGATTTAGACATAAAAGCCCTGTGGTATCCAGGCAGCTTATCTGATAAGGAGATGGCTATTGAGTGACGAATGGGTGAATAATATATTCAGTGTGAATACCTTGGATTAAGGGATGATTAGAGTCTCCTGAAAGGATGAAGCAGGGTGATATAGGATTTCACCTGATTAGAGTGCCATGCAATTGATAACTCAAGAATTCCTTTGGTCTGGAATTTTTCACTTATTATTCGGTGATCAAATTTGCCTGTGGGTAACAGAAATCAGAAAGAAGAATTATGTACACGAAGATGACAGTCTTGTATTGTACTTCCATTGTCAGAAATAGTCCTGTCTATATTTTATGGATCTTATGGACTAGAACAGATAGACAATTATTCAAAGATACCTGCAATTGATTGTTGTGAGGATTAGCAAGGGAAAGGAAAGGTTGTTTAAGAATAAAACCAACCTGGTCTTGGGGTTGCTGAACAGCTGGAACTGAAGGCCTACCAGGAATCCTTCATGTGGGAGGAAAGGCAGGGGAAAACATTTGAGGTAGGGGAAGTGTCTGATCAAGGCTATGAGAGAGGAGTGAACCCCCCATGTAGCTGGATTGAGGGACATGAAATAACTCTAGGGTGGATGCCCTACTTGCTAAGGAACTTGCCTTCCTTCAGGCTCATCTAAAACTTGCTCAATCCTTTCAAGTACAAGTAGATCCCACCTCCACTTTGAAAATGGGAATTAATAAAATTACTATATGTTTGGTTGTTTGGGTGTCTTGGGGAAGACCTGGGTAGAACCTCAAGTGTTCCAATTTATACTTTGTTTGACAATGGACATTTGTGTCTCATTCTCTTTCCTGCTAAGTTGGAGTCTCACTAAGCCTACGCTTCCACATTCCCCTTTGTACAAAGGAACAGAAGCACATATGTCCTCTCAGCTCCAATCAGGACTGATCATCCAGCACGCAGAAGCCACCTACTAACTAGTTTCATGAGAGCAGGTCTTTGGAGGGTAAGGCTGGCTTTAAAGCATGATGCTCTTTTCAGTAAATTTCAAGACCACTTCCCAGAAGACAGACAACATTATACTAAAAAAGGAGCCACAGTATATTTGGTAGGAATAAAGAAGATGGGAACAGCAGAGTGACCGCAGGCTGACTAAGCTAGAAGGGATGAATGACTAGGTCTGCTTACCCTGTATCCAGAACCAGGCCTGAGACAGGTACATGACTGATTGACCTCCCTGGTCCTTGTTCTGACCATAGTACTTCATGGGGGAAGCCCTGAATGTTGCCTTGTTCAGCATGGAGAATTCTGCTAAGACTAAGGTTGCTGGTGGTATCACTATGATAGGATGATACCTGAGCAGATTTGTGTACACTCCACCTTTAGGGGCTCTTCTATCTCCAACCCATGCACTTGCAATGTGCTTTTTTTCTATAACCTCAGCTCTCTGAGGTCCCTGGTACCTAAACTCATATCCAACTTTTGTTTACATTTCTCTCTGAACTTTCCAAATTCCAGGTGAAGGATTAAGGGGCAAAAAACCGTATGCTAATGAGGAAGCTGTTGTCATTACTCCTAGGTTATGGTCAATGTAGGTCTTTAAAGTTCTAAAGAAGTGAATCCATGTCCCACTGTCGACATCATGTGTGTCTCTCCCTCTTTTTGTTTTCTTCTTTCCCTCCCTTTCCATCTCCCTCACTACTACCAATCCTCCTCTTCATTCTTCATTAATTTCTCCAGACAGGGTCTTGCTATGTAGTGCTGGCTGGCATGAAACCTGCTATGTAGACCAGTCTGGTCTTGAACTTTCAGAATCTTCCAGGTTCTGCTTTCAGAGTGCTAGAACTAAAGATGTGTACCATAATGCCTGATCCACATCCATTATATGTATATGTATATATATGCATATATATATGTGTGTGTGTGTGTGTGTGTGTGTGTGTGTGTGTGTGTGTGTGTGTGTAGAGTAAAACACGACACAGGAGGGTAAGGGATGCTTCCTGGTGCAGTAAGAAGGGGTATATGTTCATTGAACACACAATAGCCCAGCTAAAAATGAGGTATAGTCCATTGATTTGCCAATGATTTTTGCAACTCTGTGGGCTACAGGATGAGGTCTCAATTTCATAGCCTTTCTCCACACTTCCTCACCAAGTAGTACAGCTAGAATTTGAAATGCAATCAGTTAATCCAAGCCTATGGTTCTGCCAATAAATCAAATTGCCTCATATTTATTTATTCATACACAGGCAATAAAATCAGAAAATATTTTTCATAGATGCTGTCTCTTGGAATTAAAAAAATGACACCCAAGTGTCACACACTTCAAGCCCTGGGTTCTTTTCATAAACATTCCTCAGTGACAACCTATGGCACCTGTAGCCCTCCTACATTGAAGATAGAGAAGATGGAAATTTCTAGGAAAGGTGTATAGATTTATAGACTGAGATCAAGGAAACGATCACAGTTCAAGCCCCTGTCCTCAAGGTCCCTTCAATTCTTTGTAACAGTAAATTCCGTAGCCCCACTTACTAGTCACACTGACTTGTCTTCCGAGATCACACACGGTTCCCTGCATCCTTCAGCCCTTATTGTCTGTCTTCTGTTAGCTGGCACTGTGAGAGGCACTGAGCAGGCAGGAGATGGTAGGTGCCAAGCAGCAAGAATGAAAATACGACTGAGTATTAATGGAGCAGGGGGATATGAGTCTCATTTCACTCTCGATGAAGAGAGAGTCATTGAGTGCTTTGGGTAGAAGCTAGTTGGGGGATGAATCAGGTGCAATGTAATAAATCATGTGTCCATAGGGGTCTGTAGAAATGATAGGCAGAACCAGATCTTCCAGGGCTCTGTGTGGCAGGTAGGGCAGTCTATGATTTATCATTAACAGTAGAGAAGCACTGAAGGTCTGGCTTTGTCCCAACCTCCGTGTCCTACATTCTCACACCTATTTCTTACTCGTAGGCTCTGACATGAAGAGAGTTATCACTAAATTCAATCAGGCAGTTCTTAGTGCAGCCTTGCTGCTAGTTTTACTTGACCAGGTGTTTCTAGTGCTACAAGCAGGCTGATTCCCAGCTGGACATCTCCTACTGTAATCTGCCTTAGCCTAGGAAGAGCTCTTAATTCCTAACACCCGGAGCAGTGGTTCTCAACCTTTTTAGTCCTGTAACCCTTTAATAGAGTTCCTCATGTTGTGGTGACCCCTAACTGTAAGATTATTTTTGTTGATACTTCATAACTGCAATTTTGCTACTGAATCACAATGTAAATATTTGATATACAAGGAATATATCAAATATATCTACTGTGGGTAGGTAGATAGTGACCCACAGGTTGAGAACCACTGACCTAGAGGTTGGGCCCTAAACACCAACCAACTCAGTGCCTGTTCTTATTAGTGATGATGTTTTAAAGCTCAGTATCATATGGCCTGGTTTTTGATGACTGCCTCACTAGGAAATGGTTTGGGGAGGAGATACAAAAATGTAATTAGATAGGAGTATTAAGTACTATTTTTTCTGTAGCACAGGAGGGTGACTGTAGTTGACAGTAATTTACTATATATGTCAAAATAGCTAGAAGACAGGATTTTGAATGTTTTTACCACAAAGGTGTGATGAGTGTATGAGGTGATGGATATGCTAATTGCACTGATTGGATCGTTCCACATCGTACGCATGTATTAAAATATCATACTTGCCTATGAATAGGTATAATTATCATGTGCTAACTGAAAATAAAAAGGAAGGAAGAAAGAAAAACAAGCAGCTAATAAGTCTAGTGTGGCAGGAGTCAGACTAAAAGTAAAATCCAATGGAGGGGAAGGAAAAATGGCCAGAACTGGGGTACTAGTGATAGCTTTTCTTGTGTACAGTCATAATTTTGGGAAACTGAACCGAATGCTTGCAGGCTCTTTTTCTTCAGTTTTGATGGGTGGTGTATATGAAGAGAGGGGACAGCATTCAGGCTGCTTCAAAAGGCAGATCCCTCGTAGTCAGAAAGCTTCTTCATTTTCCAGTTCTAGCACCCTTGCCTTCTAAGGTCTGGGAGGCCTGTGGTGTGTACGAGAGGCCACTATACCTGTCACCAAACAGAGCAGGCAAGCCTTGGAGTCCAGTCTCTCCAGTTTTATATTTGTCGTTCTCCTCTTCTGGCAATTGGGTAGCTTTACAATTTATTCTCTGTGGCTTTATTTTGCATTTTCATGTTTTTTTTTTCCTGAGGCAGTTCATAGGTACTTTTATGGACTGTTGGGAAAGGTTGAGTCAGGTTCCTTGGGAGACATCATCTTAAACCAGATCCAATAGCCATCAGGCCAATGCAATTCTAGGTCTACACAGTCCTTTCAGTGCTGGCTGCTGGGTTTATGCATACCTGTTCCAGGGTGACTTTGGACCTCAGTTGTGCTTGTTTTTGGTTTCCTCCCTTTCCCCAGCATGAACTTGAGTTCACCAAGTCCAAAAAACCTGGGTGGGTGAAGCCAACATTATTTCAATGTTGTTCAGAACATGGATCCTCTCCAATCTTTTCTAGTCTTAAATCATCTCTGCTTTCCTCTGTTGTTTCCCTTGGTAACCAGATGATGTTTTATTATTACTATTATTCTTGAAAATGCTTGGTCTTTAGTAATCAGTATTTAATTATTGGTGGGACATTTGACTTTTATAGCTAACATATTTGAAGGAGCTCTACAGGCTTTCAATATTGTTTTTTCTTTTGGTCACAAACTGATAAGACAGACTGTTTTTGGATTGCAGCATCCTCATTAGGCAAGTCACGGTATGTATTCTCACCATCAAGGTGGGAGCCTGGCAGCCCCCCTTGCCTTTGTTCTGGAGAATATGCCAAGACCGGGGTGTGTATAATTGCTTTAGAAGCTCAGAGCCAAATCTGCCATCTCCATGACTTCCTGATGGCTGGTGATGTGCACCTGCCAAATAGTCAGTGCCAGCAGGTGCACCTGATCTGGGTCCCAGTGCCAAGACCTGGAGAATATGTAAACCAGCAGAACACCCAGGTAAGATGTATTTGAAGGGGCTTGGGATAAGTGATTGGAAAGTGGAAAAATTCTCACTTTTAAAGTTTTTGGGGGAGGTTCACAAAATGATAATTTATTTCTATGACTTTAAAAGTCTTCTGTGTACTGACAGTTTCAAATTTCTATTCCTAATTCAGACCTATTTTAAATTCCAGACAAGTACATCCAATTTATTACTTGATGATTCCATCTAAATGTCCAGGAACAGATTTTCTGATCTTTGTCTTCTCCCTCACAATTTCCTCATTACCGTCCCTTCCCTATCTCAGAAATAGTAATTCATCCATCTTATCTCTCCCTTTACATTCATTGAGGTTATCTTAAGTTTCATCTTTATCTCACATCTACATCAAAACATTAGGAAATCAACCTTCAAAGTACATTCCTGATCCAACCAGTCACTGGTTCTGTTTTTGAAATTCTGAGTTTATCATCCTTGCTTCCCTGGACTACCAAAAACCATCCTCACTTATCCTTGTCCACCTGCAGCCCACTTTTTAACTCATGACCTTGAGACAGCTTCTAAGAAAATAATCTATCACCTAGGCCTTTGTTAAAAAACTCATAAAACTGTTAGTTTTACCAAGAATAAAAGCTCCAATTCCCCATGATTCTTTGTTGTCTAGTTACCTTTCCTTCTAGTCCACACCACTCCCTTTGCCTCGTCACAGAATCTGTGATTTTGCAAACATTTTAGCTTTGCATCCTTTTAAGGTGTTACTGTGGCCAACTTCAACCTCTTCTCTAAGGTCTTATTCCCCTTTTGTCTTTATCTAGAGATTGTGTCTATTCACAGTCATGACCCACAGTTTTCCATTGCTCTTTCTTCATTTACTTCCTTTGCACTTTTAGTCAAACCAACTACTGCCTTCCAAATGACTATTTAGTGAATTTATTGGTTGTGTCTGTGGTTTTATTTATATCCCTTCCTCTCATTAAGGCTTCATGATGTCAAGGAGTCCTGAGTTTTATCTGCTGATAATATCAATTATATATCTACAAGATATACAATAGGCACTGAAACATTATTTTAATGAATAAATATTTTACTAACTCCCAAGAATTATTCTTCCTCAGTACCAAGCTATACTTAGAGAAGTAAAAATTAAATTTTCGAAGACCCTTGGAGCCCAGATTTTTTTAGCTTCCATTAAAATGTGAGCATTTTAATCACTATTAGTATGGTTTTCAAAAAAAAAAAAAAAACCAAAACACTGAAATGATGATGTGTAAATAAAATTCATTACTAATCACAGTGATTACTCAGATAGTGTGAAAAATTGCAACAAGTCTTGAATGATACACTATGTTGATTTAAATTTATGTGAGTTCATTATTTCAATATACATCGAAATTTCGAATAATTCTAGTTCCTAAAGGTCATGGACTAGTTCATACCAGTTATCAATGTGAGAGCTGAACTTAAAATCAAGTATATATAAATCAGATATAAATAATACATCTGCACATTTTCAGTCCTGGTGGATATAAGAGCATGTCTCCTTTTGAGCACTGGAAATCATGACAACTGTCAGTCACTGCACTTTAGACTAAGAATAAGAACTGCAATCTGTTGATGGGTTCTTAATTACTTTTTCTAATAATGTGACAAAACACCATGACCAAGGTGACTTACAACAGAAACCATCTAATTTGGCTTACAGTTTTCCAGGGTTTGAGTTCACAAATGTGGAACGAAGACACAGAAACAGGGACAGCTGAGAGGCCACATCTCAAGGAAGCAGGGGGCAGAGAGGGCACACTGTGCAAGATGCCAGTCCTTTGAAACTTCAAAGCCTGCCTCTAGTGACCTCCTCCAACAAGACCACACCTCTTAATCCTTTCCAAATAGTTCTGCCAACTATGGACTAAATATTCAAACATATGAGCCTATGGGATCATTCTCATTCAAACTACCATATTCCATCTCCTGGTCTCTAGAGGCTCCTGGCCATATCATAATTCAAAACGAATTTGGTCCAAATTCAGAGTCCTGATCATCTTATATAGACTTAACAGTGCTTACAATGTCAAGGTCATTTGTGAGACTCAAGTCAAACCCTGAACTGTAACCTGTGTAAAATAAAAAATCAAATTACATACTTACAAAATGCAATGGCATAGAATGTACATTATCATTTCAAAATGGATAAAGGGGGCATGGTGAGGTAACACTGGACCAAAACCCAAAAGGGCAAAATTCAAACCCTATAGCTCAATGTCTGATGTCAAAGAGCTTAGTTGGCTTTTACCTTTCATCTTTGCTGCCTGCAACACACTTCTCTTTCTTGGTCTGATTCCAATCCCCGGTGTGCTGCTCTCACAAGGCTCTGTCATCTTTAAAATCTTGGGGTCTCCAACATAATCCAGGCTTCACCTCCACAGCTTCACACAATGGCCCCTCAGAACCTTTATGCAGGGACCCCCTGTCATATATCTGGCCTCCAAAGTCTCTTTACTCATGGAGGAACAGTCCACAATCCGTTTACTCATGTATCATAATGAATCAAGCCATAACCAAGCATACAACACTGCCAAGTTTGGCTTGCTACTAGGGATGGAATCTGGCTGTCTCAAATAGTGTTTGCAGCAGCTTTAGTTTGTTGTCCCATTTTAGGAATAGTTATTTCCTTAGATCATTTCATTTCACAAGTTGGAAGCTTAGCTGGGTGGGATCTTGCCATTATGTGCCCCTCCATTTATTCCAAAGTGGACCAAGCCTCTCCTTAATAAACTTATCTCTTTCAGCAAAAAACCTTGGCTCAGTTTTAAATTTCATAGTGTTCTTTTTGTCTTCAAATAATGTATTCCATATTTCTTCTGGTCTGACTTTCTTTTTTCACTGAAAACCTATATAAAAGCAATTGCTAATAATCCTGCCACAGAGTCAATATTAGGCTATTTTGCAATCTCGTCCACCAAATAATTTAGTCCATTACTTTTCAATTAGAACTTAAGCAAATTCTTAGGATAAGGATAGAAAATACCCACATTCTTTGCAAAAAATGAGAAAATAGTGGTCTCCAGTGTAGTAGAATATTATTTTAAGATATGTTGCTTTTGTTTATGTTGTATTTGTTTAACTCTGTGAAGCTGTGTTACTGTGCCTGTCTAAAACACCTAATTGTCTAATAAAGAACTGGCCAATAGCAAGACAGGAGAAAGGATAGGCAGGGCTAGCAGGCAGAGAGAGGAAAAATGGAAGGAAAAATCTAGGAGAAGGAAAAGCTAGGAGCCAAAGAAGGAGGAGGACTCCAGAGGCCAGACACCTAGCTACAAAGCAAACCACAGAGTAAGAGTAAGATTTACAGAAGTAAGAAAACAGGAAAAGCCCAGAGACAAAAGCTAGATGTGATAAGTTAAGGAAGCTGGTAAGATACTAAGCCAAGCTAAGGCCGGGCATTTGTATTTAGGAATAAGCAGCCGTGTGTGAATTTATTTGGGAGCAAAAAACTCCAACAATGCTCCAGCCCAGTTGCTAATATTGTTATCCTCTGACACCTTAAGCCTAGTTTCTTCAGTCCACACAAGCCAGCGCTTCTGCCTTCCAAGTTCCCACTAGGGTGACTCATTAAGCTATGCTTACAGAATTCAACTGCTTTTTTAGTCCAAAATTCCAATGTCTCTCAAAGTCCTCAAAAAAAAAAAAAAGGCATGCTCTGACATGACACAATAATACCCCACTCTTATGGCTAATTTTATGCCAGCTTGACACATGCTGGAGTCATCAGAGCCTTAACTGAGAAAATAAATACCTCTATAAAATGAGATATAGGCAAGCCCATGGGGGCATTTTCTTAATTAGTGATTGATGTGGGATGGCTCAGCACATTGTGGGTGAGGTCACATTGTGGGTGGGCTGGTGGTCCTGGGTTCTATGAGGAAGAAGTCTAAGCAAGCTCTGTGAGCAAGCCACTAAGCAGCACCCCTACATGCCCTCTGCATCAGTTTTTGCCCTGTTTGAGTTCCTGTTCTGCTTCTTTAAATGATTGACTACAATGTGGAAGTGTAAGCCAAATAAACTCTTTCCTCCCCAAGTTGCTTTGGTCATAGTGTTTTGTCATAGCGATAGTAACCCTAACTAAGACAGAAATTGGTACCAGGATAGTGGGGTATTGTGGTCATAATTTATTTGTACTGAAAGGTGGTGATATTTTATTTGTACGTTAATAAATAAAGTTTGCCTGGAGATCAGAGGAAATAGCGAGCCTTAAGTAAACACGAAAGTCAGTCAATGGTAGTGCACACCCTTAATCTGATCCCTTGGCAGGCAGGGTCTCTGTGTGTTCAAGGTCACACTGGGAACAGAGTCGAGCGTGGAGACAAATGCCTTTAATCCCAGTACCAACCATAGAGACCTGGAGGTCTATACAGATAGGCAGTAACAAGGAAGTGAGGTAGCTGGACTAAGAGCCAATGAGAGGGCAGAACAGCAAGGCAATAAAAGTACAGGTAGACAGGAAGTAGCTCACTTGGTAGCTGCAGAGCTGGAGAGTTTAGGTTGGTGGCTGTCACTATTTCCCTGGTCTCTAAGGCTTTCACCCCTATATTTGGCTCCATGTTTTTTTTTTTTGTTTTGTTTTGTTTTTTGGTTTTTCGAGACAGGGTTTCTCTGCGTAGTTTTGCGCCTTTCCTGGAGCTCACTTGGTAGCCCAGGCTGGCCTCGAACTCACAGCGATCCGCCTGGCTCTGCCTCCCGAGTGCTGGGATTAAAGGCGTGCGCCACCACCGCCCGGCTCCATGTTTTTTATTTAATAAGGCCATTTAGAAATTCGTCTACAGGGTATTGCTGTTACAAACCTGACCATGTTTTGTAAGGATTGTGAAAGGACTTTGGAGCTTTGGGCTAGAAGAAGCATAGAGTGTTGAGAGCTCAGTGGGCCGTTCTGTTTTAGCTTTGAAGATAAGAATGTTGAGAGCAGTGTAGGTGATGAAGACATGGCTTGTGAAGTTTCAGAGGGAGGCAGAAACTCTGTGAGCCATTTGTATGAAGAATCTGTAGTGCCTGGTTATCTGGAGCTGAAGAATCGGCTGTGATTAACAAGAGAGAAGAATCACTAAAGTAAAACCTTTGCTTTGCTGGGACAATGGATGCTGGTCAGCTGGGGCTGAAGAATTGGCTGTGATTAAGAAGGGACCAGTATCACTGAGATGAAATCTTCTGGGTGGTGTTTCCCGAGAGTCAGCACACAGAAGCCATGTTCCAGAGGTGACCAAGGTTGTACATCCTGTTGGCAGCAAAACTTGATAATGTAAGAGTCACCTAGGTGGTACTAGTTTTGAAGGCATCAAGGAGTCATGGAGAGAAACTGGGTCTTGGCACTGTGAGAGGCAAGGGGAGGCCATTGGTGAAGGTACAGCCTCAGTGGCAGTTGAAGGCCCAATATTTTGGTGAAAATGCAGCCCAGTTACAGCAGAAGATCCCAGCATTTTTGAGATGCCAGTACCATGGGGTGATCACCAATAACAGCAGCAGTGATGGGGTGGAGGTACCAGAGCCTAGAAGACAAGCTTGTGTGCTGCAGAGGACCAAGCAGAAGTGACCTAAGTTCCTCGGAGGAGCCCAGAAGACAATGAATGGATCTGAAAGATTGGACATTGTGTTATTTAGAGTTTTGGAGTTTGGTCTTGCTTTGTATAAATTGTAACTATGCTCTGGTTCTTCCTCCAATAATTAAGAAAGTACTTTATTTTTGATTTTATAAGTGCCCACAGTTGAGAGACTTTAAACTTTTAAAAAAAAGATTTTGGGGTTTTACAGAGAATTTTAATTTTAAAAGAGAATAGATATTTTTAAATAGACAGCCTTTAAAGTATTTGGATTTGTGATGGGAGCCATTAGCCTAAGCGACCCTTGACACACATGCTGCCATAATTGGGCTTCTCTCCTCTTTTCTTAGATCTAGGCCTTGCTTAAGTCTCCATAGCACCAGAATCTCTTCTCACAAATACCAGAACCTCTTCTCAGATATGAGGTGAATGAGCTGCAGTTAGACAGTTAGACAAGAGTAGATAGATAACCCTCAGAGCAACATTCCCTGCTGGCCAAACAGTCCCTTCCTGCTTGCAATCCCCCTTTGCCTACCTATATATGCCTTGAGAGAAAAATAAAATTTTGGAGCTTGATCAGACGTCCTGTCTTGCTCTCATTCTTGGTGTTTCTTGTCCCTCTCATTCGCCGGTCCTCCCTTTAGGTCCCCGTTGAAGACCCCGCTGGCCGGGGCAGATTTGTAAGGCTGTGGGACTTTTTAAGTTTGTGAAATGTTTTTTAATGTGATGTCTTTATTAATATGTGATCTTGGGGATGAACAAGAAGGAAAGCTTGTGGCTAAACACTAATCATGTAGGTTCGCATTTAGTGACAGACATGGCCAGGAAGTCATGAGAATGGAATATTCACAATGTAAACATCCTGTTCTGTGTGCATGGGAGCCCATTGGCTGATCACCAAGCTGTCATGTGGCTCATGAGAAAATTATGAACTTCTGGAATTGGGAGAAGGAGATGAATAAAAATGTATGTGACAAAGTTTCTGTTATATCTACAACAACTTGAAAGTTATTTTTTTTATTATTGTTAAATTCAAGTTCAATTACATATTAATAAGATCCAGATTACTGGTGAATTAATATCAGAAATTCTACATTTTACACATAATAATATAAAAATGCCATAATTTTTAAATAAAACATGAAGTATAATAGAAATGACAGAAAACTTAGAAAGCATATGGTGTGAAACAAAATTGCAAAACTTAGAATATACTTAATCAATTTCCATAACAAATATAAAAGTGTTAATGCACTCCCCAATTAAAAACCCAAATTATGTGATTTCTGTAAGGTCATTAATATAACTTCCTGAATACAATATAAAATATTAAAAGTGAAGATGAAGACTTACAAATCAAATCAACATAAAAGAACTTGAAGGGATTCTTACATGGGGAAGTGCCAGGACTTTTACTGTGACTATAGTCAGAATTTGGAATAAGGTAAAACCAGTTTTAACCTATGTGTAACAAACATGAAATCGTAACATAAAAGACATTTTGTATTAGTTTACTGATAGAAACGGCTAGTTCACTGTCTATGATCTATTGATATAATATAGAGGACATAGTATCATAATATAAAGGACATTTTGTAACAGTTTACTGATAGAAATGGCTAGTTCACTGTCTGTGATCTATTGATATACAGGATATAAAGAGTAACATAGTCTGGGACAATCACTCAGCTGATAACAGAACTGTGTATTCATGAGGACCTGAGTTCAAATCCAGACATACACACAGAAGCCTAACATAGCTACATGGGCCTGTAACCACGGCATGGTGAGATGCAGGGACAAGAGGACAAGCTGGGGCTTTCTGTGTACCAGCTGAGCCACACATTTAGGGAGGAAATCCACCGCAAGGGATAAGATAGAGTGGGATAGAACAAGACAATGTCCTCCTCTCCTCTGCCCTCTCACACATACAACACAAACAAACATGCACAAGTACATGCATATATACATATATGGCACACACATACACACAATATACATATATACCACACGTACACAACACAGAAACACACACACACACATATATACACACATACACAACAGGTACATATACAACATAGAAACATACAGACACATACACACAAATACAACACACACACAACACATGCACATACATATGGAGTTAAGTGATTTATCTGATTGCATCTTTTCAAAAGTATATGTTTCATATATATATACACAAATATATATATATATATTTCAAACATACATTGATCAGTTATAAATAATTCACTACATACTTTGCCATTTACAAACTTACAAGAGAAACATTATAAGAACAAACTTAGAAACAAACATAATTGAATAAGAAAGCAATAACATAAAACTAACTACTTTCTATGCATTAGATACCACTGAGAAAAGAATTGCCAATTAAAAACTGATGTTTTATTTTTCTGGTTGGAACTATGACAGAGGCTTGTTATCCTTAATATATAAGAATCTCATTACAGAAAGAGCTACCCACCATAGTGAAATATAAATACAAGAAAATCTATTTTAAAAATATATATGGCTGAATGTCTAATAATAAAAATACAAAATAAGGTCACAAACTATTTTCACCTCTCAGGTTTCGAAGTATTAGAATACAACACTCAGTGTTGACAAGAGTGAGATTAATTTCTTATTCTCTTAAGTACCTGACACTCCTGCAAATTGCTAACTTTTCTGGAAAAAATATTTGTTAATATGTGTTTCAACACAACAATTTCCCTCTAAAGATGTTTCCAAGAAAACTTATCATATATATATATATGATCATATATATATATATGAGTAATTTCATGTTAGCTCATTAATTTCCTAACTATAACAATCAGCCATGTAAGGAAAGAATGTTCAGCACTGAAAGAATGATTGGATTGCTGTGTAATCTCCAAAACAAATGTTGTCAACACTGAAACAGACATTGCAAAGAGTGTTTATGAGTGGGATACAAGGTCTAGGTGAAAGAAGAGCTTCATCACTCTGTATTTGTTACATACTACGAGGCACCTTCACTTATCCCCAATTCAGTCCTCTCCTTCCTTTATTCTAGAAGGACCACAATTAGTATTTATACAAAGAAACTTGTTGTAGAAAGATAATTTGTAATTCAGATGAAAAAAAGTAAAAGACAAATACTGGACAGAATAACAAATTGGATGTAGCTGACAAGAAATGAATGATCTAAACCGAGGAGAGATCCTCTCAGAATGAAGCCCGTGGGTAGAAAGAAGACAAAAAAAACAGCAGTCAACACAAAAGGATAAACTCAGAGTCAAAGAAGAGACTACTGGGGAAACTGGATGAAGAAAAGCTTGGCTTTTCAAACTAAAAGGAGCTTGTATATTAAAATGTTCTTTGACATCTCATTGGGATGAGGCCTTTCTCCGGGCCTAATTGGAGGCACCTGTCTGTCTGTCTGTCTGTGTCCCTCCCTTTAGCTCTCCAATCAAGCTCTCCCAACCAGAGATAGACTCACGACAGAACAGACGAGGGAGATGAAGATGCCGAGAGTGGAGTCTTACTCCAAAGAATAATGTTCCTCTCTGCTTCTCTGATGCTGTCACTTTTTGTGACTCAATTTTCCTAAATGTCCTACCAGTCATTCTGGAATGTGGCTGTCTCTTTTCCTTCAATTTTATTCTTATTTGATTTTCTATTATTCTTTAGTTTCTCACCACTGAGTTTCAAAATAATTTATCTGCAACTCCTGTTGCCTTACTGGAGGTCAGGCTGGTCTTAGGGACACCAGGTAAGATATCACCCACCACCCACTAATGCCCCATAAAGCCCATCCTACAACCCAAGCTTGCACTCTTCCACCTCTGGGCTCCAGCCTAGAACTTCAGCAGACTTCTGCTTTACCTGTGGCCAGACCCATTCCAGGGATCCAAGGTAAGATTCACAGCCAGCTAACACTCCCTAAAGCTGTCCCAATAGGCCCCAACTGCACCCTCTCTCCTGAGCTCCATATCCCAGCCCACAATCTCGGCAGAAAACTTCTGCTGCACTGGAGGCCACTCAGTAGTAGGAATCCAAGAGACCAAACAGGTACCCAGAACACCAGGGGCCACACTGGTACTTAGAACTACAGAAGCAACATCGGCAGCCAGAATCTCAGAGGCTTTCTAGACTGCAAAAACCCCAGTGGAGACATATAACTGGACCTGAAAGCTCACTAATCATCAAAATCCCTGGCTACTTAGTGCAGAAGAGCAGAGAGGAAATAGAAACCAAGGAACAAAACACTCACCCAACAAGGACAAACTCAGGAATCAACACCTAGACCTATAACCATTCCAAACCTAGATGCCTAAATGCCAGTGTAAGAACACAACAACAAAAAGGGCAATATGGCATTACCAGAGCCCAACTATCCTACCATAGCAAGCTCTGAACATTCCAATGCAGCTGAAGCACAAGAAAGTGACCTTAAAACCAACTTTATGAAGATGATAGAGGTCCTAAAAGAGGAAATGAAAAAACCCATTAGTGAAATTGAGGAAATGACAAATAATTGGAGGAAATCAATAAATTCCTTAAAGAATGCCAAGAAAGCCAAGAAAAAAAAACAAACAGGTGAAGGAACCTGTGGCAACAGAGGCAGTAAACAAACAGAGGAAATTCTGGAAATGGAAAATTTGAGTAAATTAACAAGAACTATAGATGCAAGCATCACCAAACAGAATATAAGAGATGGAAGAGAGAATCTCAGGTATTGAAGATATGATAGAAGAAATAGATTCATTGGTTAAAGAAAATGTTAAATCTAAAAAATTCCTAACATAAAATACCCAGAAAATTAGAAAAGACCAAATTTAAGAATATTGGGAATAGAAGAAGAATTCCAGCTCAAAGACTCAGAAAATATATTCAACAAAATTATAGAAGAAAAATTTCCTAATCTAAAGAAGAACATGCCTATAAAGGTACAAAAAGCTTATAGAACACCAACTAGATTGGACCAGAAAAGAAAGTCCCCTCAGAACATAATAACCAAAACACTAAACACACAGAATAAAGAAAGCATATTAAAAGCTTTAAGGGAAAAAGAGCAAGTAACATATAAAGACAGACCTATTAGAATTACACCCGAGTTCTCAATGGAGACTCTAAGAGACAGAAGGGCCTGGACAGATGTCTTGCATACTCTAAGAGACCACAGATGCCAGCCCAGACTACTATACCCAGCAAAACTTTCAATCACCACAGATGAAGAAAACAAGATATATTTCATGACAAAGTCAAATTTTGTCAAACAACATCTATCCAGAAATTGAGCCCTACAGAAGGCACTAGAGTGAAAATGCCAACCCAAGGAGGTTAACTACACCCAGAAACACAGGCAATAAATAATCTCACACAAGCAAAGCCCAAAGAATAGAAACTCTCTCTCTCTCTCTCTCTCTCTCTCTCTCTCTCTCTCTCTCTCTCTCTCACACACACACACACACACACACACACACACACACACACACAAATCATCACCACCAGCACCACCAGCACCACCAAAATAAAAGGAATTAATAATCATTGTTAATTATTATCTCTCTCAATATCAGTGAACTAAATTCGCTAATAAAAAGACACAATCTTACAGAATGAATATGAAAACAGGATCCATCCTCCTGCTGTATATAAGAAACACATTTCAACACCAAAGACAGGCATTACCTCAGAGCAAAGGGTAAAAAAAGATTTACCAAGCAAATGGACCTAAGAAGCAAGCTAATGTAGCTAACATAATATCTAACAAACTAGACTTCCAAACAAAATTAATCAAAAGAGATGGAGAAGGACATTTCATACTCATCAAAGGAAAAATCCACTAAGAGGACATTGTACTCTAAACATCTATGCCCCAAATGCAAGGGCACCCAGATTTGTAAAAGAAACATTACAAAAGCTTAAATCACACATTAAACCTCACACATTAATTGCTGGAGACTCTAATACCCCACTCTCAATGGGCAATGGACAGGTCGTCCAGACAAAAACTAAACAGAGAAATAATGGAGCCAAAAGAAATTTTAACTCAAACGGACCTAACAGATATTTACAGAAACCCAAACACAAAAGAATATACATTCTTTTCAGCACCTCATGGAACATTCTCCAAAATTGACCATGTACTCAGCCACAAAGCAAGTCTCAACAGATACAAGAAAATTGAAATAACCCCTGAACTTTATCAGACTACCATGGATTAAAGCTGGATTTCAACAGCAATAGAAACAACAGAAAGCCTACAAAATCATGGAAACTGAACAACTCTCTACTGAATTAGTATTGGATCAAAGAAGAAATAAAGAAAGAAATAAAAAACTTCCTAGAATTCAATGAAAATGAATGTACAACATATCAGACTTATGGGATATAAAGAAAGCAATGCTAAGAGGCAAGTTCATGCTTTCATAAGGAAACTAGAGAGATCTCATACTAGCACTTAACAGCATGGGAAAGCTCTAGAACAAAAAGAAACAAACACATCCAAGAGGAGTAGAAGGCAGGAAATAATCAAACTGAGGGCTGAAATCAATAAAATGGAAACAAAGAGAACAATACAAAGAATCAATGAAACAAAGAGTTGGTTCTTTGAGAAAATCAGCAAGATAGATAAGCCCCTATCCAAACTAAATAAGAGAGAGAGAGAGAGAGAGAGAGAGAGAGAGAGAGAGAGAGAGAATACAAATTAACAAATCAGAAAGGAAAAGGGAGACATGACAACAAACACAAAGGAAATGCAAGAATCATTAGGTCATACTTCAAAACCTGTACTCTATGAAATTGGAAAATCTAAAAGAAATGGATAATTTTCTTGATAAATACCACTTACCAAAGTTAGATGGCTTAGTGGTTAAGAGTACTGGTTGCTCTTTCAGAGGACTTGGGTTCAGTTCCCATCACCCACAAAGCAATTCACAATGGTTTGTGACTGATTCCAGGGAATATGACACCTTCATAAAGACATACATGCAAGCAAAACATGAAAAAAAAATAGATCATTTAAAAAGGTTAAAAAAGAAAAAGATCAGGTAAATAATTTTAATAGACTTATGACCCCTAAGGAAATAGAAACCATCATTAAAAGTCTCCCAACTGAGGCATCTAGGCAGTGGTACCAGGTCCTGGGCTTGTTACATGTGATAGCTGTTTGAAACCTGGGACTTATACAGGGATGCTTGGCTCAATCTGGGAGGAGGGGACTGGACCTGCCTGGACTGAGTCTATCCGGTCGATCTCAGTCCTTGGGGGAGGCCTTGATCTGGAGGTGGTGGGAATGGGGGGTGGGCTGGGGAGAAGGGGAGGGAGGCAGGAAGGGGGAGAATAAGGGAATCTGTGGCTGTTATGTAGAACTGAATAGTATTGTAAAATAAAATAAAATAAAATAAAAAAAAAAGGAAAAAAAATCTCCCAACCAACCAACTAAACAAACAAACAAACAAAAAGTCCAGGGCCAGATAGTTTTATCAAAGAATTCTACCAGACTTTCAAAAAAGAGCTAAAACCAGTACTCCTCAAATTATTCCATAACAAAGAAATCAATATGGCAGTTTTTCAGAAAACTGGGAACCTACCTACCTCAAGACACAGCTGTACCACTTTTTGGCATATTCCCAAAGGACACTCTACCATACCACAAGGACACTTGCTCAACTATGTTCATAGCAGCTTTAGTTGTAGTAGCTCTGGACTGGAAACAATCTAGATATCCATCAACTGAAGAATGGAGAAAGAAAATGTGGTATGTTTATACAATGAAGTATTACTCAGCTGTTAAAAACAATAACATCATGAAATTTGCAGGCAAATAGATGGAACTAGAAAAGATCCTCCTGAATGAGTTAACCCAAACTCAGAAAGACAAGCATGGCATGTACTCACTTATAGGTGGATATTAGCTGTAAAGTAACGGATAATCATGCTGCAATCCACAGACCTAAAAAAGCTAAGTAACAAGGAAGCATCAAGGGAGGACACATAAATCTCACTGTGAAGAGTCAATAAAATTTGACATCACATGTGGTTGGGGGAGGGGATTTGGCTGAGGGGATGGGCATGGAAACAGAAGGGATCAGGTGAGCAAAGGATGAAGGGAGAGAGTACTGGGAAAGGCAACTGGAATCAGGGGTATCTCAGGGATGTGCTAGAAATTTAGTGCAATGGAGTCTCCCAAGAATCTATGGGGTTGACCCCTAGCTAAGACTCCTAGCAATCAAAGACATGGAGATTGAATCAGCCATCTCCTGTAACCAGGGAAGACTTCTAGTGGAGGAGGAGTTGGGACTTTGACCCAGCCAAGTAATCTTTGACCTACCATTTGCCATGCCTACAAGATATGCTGGGATAAAAGTAGCAGAGAAATTATGGGAATGGCTAACCAATGACTGGTCCAGCTTGAGACCCATACCATGAGAGGGAACCGCACCCCCCCCCCTTTCTCTGCCATGACACTGCCTGGAGGGCTAGGACCCAGAGGCTGGACAACTCAGAGACCTAGGATAGAACCAAGTATGACTGGTGAAAGAAAAAAAAGTCAACGAAATGATTCATAACGATATTCTGCTATACCCATAGATTGTGGTCTAGCCCAATTGTCATCGAGAGGCTTTACCCAGCAACTGATAGAAACAGATGAAGAGACCCACAGCCAAACAGGTGGACCTTAGGGAATCCTGTGGAAGATGAGGAGGAAGGGTTATGGGATCCAGAGAGGCCAAGTACTCCACAAGAGCCTCACAGAGACTGAACAGCCAACCAGAGGGCTTACATGGGACATTGCACCTGATTGCAAATGACTTAGATGCTGGGTGGGAGCAACACCATGATTTTAGTTGAATGGGGCTGGCATAACAATTGTTTTTTTGAATGCTGTTCATATAATCAAGACTGGTTTCTAGTTGATGGCTGTGAAGACTGTGGTTCCCACTGGATGCCAGCTAGAACCAACTGAGACAGCAGTGTTCTTGCATCCTTTAAAACGTGGTGAGAAATATAACAAGAAATGTACTGTCTCAGGTTTTTTTTTTTTTTTTTTTTTTTGAGACAGGGTCTCTTCATGGATCCCAAATTGTCCATCTTTATACTCATGAGGGCCCTGCTTCACGACAATAGGTTGGGTTTATGAACACACACCATGGTGCCTAGTTTGCCCTTTTAAAACTGTAAGCATGCAATGTGGTATCAGTAACTACAATATGTGCACAGTGTGCAGTAGACCTCCAGGTCTTCGCTCATCTTGTAAGAGAGAAAAGTTACACTTTTGAGCAGCTGCTCCCAATTACCGTACTGCAGCCCCTGGCTACCATCGTTCTGTTAGGCTTCTATGATTGGCTGTTTACCAAGTCTCTCACCCAGGAAAGCATTCTTGTGTGGCTGACTCATCTCACTTAGCACAATGCCCTTGAGGTTTTTCCACACATCACATCATAGGCTTTTCTTTTTTCTCTTTTTTCTTAAGGCTCTATAGAATCACATCACACTAGTTTTTTGTTTTTTTTTTTTTTTTTTTTTTTTTTTTTTAATATCCAATTATCCACCAGTGGACATTTAGATAACCATTGTGAATCAAATAAGAATGATAATAAAGACTGAAATATCTCCTACAGATTTTGATTTTGGTTCTTTTGGGTAAATACTCAGAGGTGGGTCTCCCTGATCACACGGTAGGTTACTCTACTTTTAACTTTTTAAGACAATTCTTGTTGTTTCTCAACTGTATCATTTTATATTTCTACCAGTCATATGCATATGGGAGTCTGGGGGCAAATTTTGGTAGTCAGTTCTCTCCTGCAGTGGGTTCTGGGGTAGAACTCAGCTTTTCAGTTTTGGCAGCAAGTACACCGAATCTCTGAGATACCTCACTGATCCAATTTGTACAACTCCAAGATATCTTTTCAATATTTAAACTTGTGTTAATGTGCTGCATCTGTTGTAGAATGTGACTATAGTTCAATAACACAAATGTTCCTTAAATATTAAAAAAAAGTACAAAATAAACTGTATAGAGAGCAATATGAAAAGAAACCCGGGGGTGGGGGTGAACCAAGTTCTTGTGACTTGTGTGTGTCAGACAACTAGGGGGTGTTCAGAGTGCTCAGGAATGCCACACTTTCCTAACCCGGATCTGCTCTCACTGGCTCGGGGTCTCCTCTCACTGGCTCGGGGTCTGCTCTCACTGGCTCAGGGTGTGCTCTCACTGGCTCCGGGTCTGCTCTCACTGGCTCGGGGTCTGCTCTCACTGGCTCCGGGTCTGCTCTCACTGGCTCAGGACCTGCTCTCACTGGCTCGGGGTCTGCTCTCACTGGCTCGGGGTCTGCTCTCACTGGCTCAGGGTCTGCTCTCACTGTCTCGGGGTCTGCTCTCACTGGCTCAGGGTCTCCTCTCACTGGCTCGGGGTCTGCTCTCACTGGCTCAGGGTCTGCTCTCACTGGCTCAGGACCCGCTCTCACTGGCTCAGGGTCTTTCTAGCAAAACTGGTTCATAAAAATCTTCACCCCTTTCAGCTCGTCTCATTTAATCTGAAGCGCCAGACAGATGAAAGTAGTTTCTTGGAAGATTCCCAATTCTTCTCTAGTCACCTGATCCAGGAGAATAAATCCTCTCAGGCAAACCAGAAAAATAACAAATGTGTATAGCACTTGGGGATATTTTAATTTCCTTCTATATCCAAAGAGATAGGCAGTGTTTGGGGCGGGAGCCTACTTTGGGAATATCGTATGACTGTGCGTTCTTCTGCCTAGGGATTCATTAGGCAGATTTGGAAGAAGTTGGGGGTCCTGGCTGGGTTTTCCTAGAATCGCTACAGAATGTCAATAAAGATTGCCCTCCCCCTAAAGTCATATGCAAAACACCACGGAGGACCTTACAGCTGCTCCTCACACATTTCCATTTTTCAAAACCGACATTTTAGTTCTTATGCTCACGAGAGGATTTGCTTCTGAAAACTGAACAGGCGCCTCCCCTGATGTTTCTTTGCTAATCAAATGCACAAGCAGGAGACTGAATTTCTCTGGGGTCTGTGGGGTGGCTCATATATACACGAACACAAATCATTTGCATTCTGCTTGTGTACTTGGTAATAGCTACATCATTAGTGTCTGACTTAAGCGCTAATCTCTTCAAAGGCACAGACATCAACAGATTTGAGTGGGCTTCAGATTTCTTTGATGACTGATTTCATTAGGGAGGCAGGGAGTACAGGAAGCAATTAGCGGGCAGTGTGATCCTGGGCTTGGGCACCTAGTTACAGGAAACCTCGTAGAAGGGGATCCACAGGTTTCCTGTTTGGACCCACTAAATTTCATGGTAAACAACTCTCCTAGGTGGTCTGGACATGTCTACGGAAGCTACTTTTCTATGCAGAGTTCCAGAAGTCAGCAATAGAAAATCAAATCTAGGGGCTAACTTTAGACTTTCAGTCACGTGGTGGCAGAAGACTCAGTATCCTGCCACTGTTCCCACGGAGAAGATGCCCTGGCCCCTCACAGTCTCAGGCTGAGAAGCAGTTTCTTTCTGAGCAAAGCCCCTCCAAACCATGGCCACCAGCTCTTATCTGTGATTGACACCTGGGGCCCACACAAATGCTCCTTCAGGTTGAAGCTTTTTCTGGTTACATCTACACGTGGCTCTATTCGGCTCCGTACATACTTCTCTAACAGCCGAAATTTCCTAGAGGTTCGTGAGTGATAGAGTTGAGATAACTAAGCTGGCAAGTGTTGAATCTGGCCTTTCCCACTGCGCTGCTCGTCTGCTCTGGCCAGGGATAAGATCCTGTTCCCACTGCCTCTTAGCATGTCCTTAATTCTAGGAGGCCTGGGCTTTTCTATGCAGTCAAACATTGTCCTCTGAGGTTTCACTGAGAATTTCTCTTTAATTTTAAAACGTGTCAACTGAGCCTCTTCGAGGGCATTGGTTTAATTACAAGTGGGCTCCATTCCCACTAATCAGCCCAGATTCACTCAGCTTGTGTTTGGGCTTCCCTGGCTTGTAGAATGGTTGAGGGAGAGTATGAGTTTTTTTTTTTTTTTTTTTTTTTTTTTTAAACATGAAGCAGTCTGACGGAATGGAATCTGCTTTAATAAAACCAGCACCCAGCTTTCTTCTCTCTGGACGGCAGGACTGTTGTGAAGTCCTGGGCAGTGCTTTCTGTGTCTGGCTTTGCTGCTTGTTCATGGGGCCATGGTAGGAATGTTCTTCAGCCCCCTAATCCCGGAACTTCTCCATTAGAAATTCTGACACGATTTCACCATGAGAGCAATTTCTAACGGGTACCCAATCTTTTATAATGTGGAAATTTCTTTCATACATCCCAAGTTAGGAATCATTATTATTTTCTTTATAGGTGAGTATCTGAATTCAGACATGTCAAATGGCTTCTTTAAGATAACATTTCAGAGAGCCGAATTTTATTAAAAAATTATTTTTATTGCTCTTTCTATCATCAGGCATGCTTGTATATTTGAATCTATCCAAATAGAACCTAGTTAGATACTAAGATACAAACTTAACAGAGATGTTCACATTGAAGATTGTTGCACACTGATACATCAAAAAATTTTGACTTCAGGATGGATGAATTTTTGTCTAGCTGTGGTATTTGGCTTCAGAAATAAAAAACCATGTCCATTCTCCAATCTAATATACACTTTATTCAGTTGTATTCTTCTAGTTAATTATGAATCAATTCCTTTATTCTTCAAAAGTTATTTAGTAACTCATATATGATTGGTCCTCTCCCAGGAACCACAGGTAGCTGAGACACAAATGCTGGATTGCACACCCATGGTTTGCTTGGGCAGTCAGACAAGAAATGGAAGTTGGTGACTATGATGGAAAGGTATGTTTGCAGACTTGTGATAGCAGGAGCTAAGGTGCCATGGAGACCTACAGGGCACATCCTTCTTCATGTGTTATCTCTACAGAAATCCAAGACAGGCTGGAATGTGTGCACAGGAAGACCCTGGATCTTCTCTGAGGAACTAGGTATTCAAGCTTATTGCAGGAATAGAAGGAGAAGGAAATTATTCACAGTACAGGAAAAATCTGGCCATCCCAGAGGGATCCCAGGAGGAAGGCATGGAAAACACAGTTTGGCCTGTGTGGAGTGACCTTTTATTTGCAAAGCTATGTGTTGCCTGACTCTGGACAACCACACAGTGCCAGAGTTTTCTTGTGGTGAGGATTGTCCTATCCCTGTGAATGCATCTTGCAGGGTTGGCTTGAGCCCTGACATGATTGATTTTCTCAGCTAATTGATGGGCTCATTATCAGTCAAGGCTGTGACCCTCCCCCATGCTGCTGGATTATTATTTTATTTTGAATGGCCATTAGTAGGTTTCATTCTTGCTTTGAATGTGTAGGAAATGGGGCTCTTTTCCTTCTGTTGGTTTGCTGTGTCCAATTTCAATGTGATAGCTTTTGTTTTTTCTTATATTTTGTTTTATTTTGTTGTTATTTCTCAGGAGTCTTTTTTTTTTCTAATGAGAGACAGAAAGGGAATGGATTCAAAGGGGAGGGAAGGTGGGGAGAAACTGGGAGAAATAGAGGGTGGAGAAACTGTAATCAGGATATATTGTATAAGAAAATAATCTATTTTTAATAAAAGGGGGAAATTACCATAAAAAATAAAGTTGTATCTCAGCAAGAAGACAGTTTATATGTTGGTCTGTGATTTAAAAAGAATAAATACATTTTCCATTAACATTTCTTAGAGTTTACATCTGAGAAAAAATATCATCACTGTAACTCAATTCTAAACTATTTTTATAGTTTATGCATTTTTTAACTTTATTCAAGTTTTAAATCCTGTATGATCCTGAATAATACAAGTTGATGTTTTTTTTCTTTTAAATTTTTTTAAAAAAATTTATTCTATTTTATTTTACATTATAATTTAATTCTACATGTCAGCCACGGATTCCCTTGTTCTCCCCCCTCCCCTTCCCCCCACCCTACCCCCCATTCCCATCTCCTCCAGGGCAAACACTCCCCCAAGGATTGAGATCAACCTGGTAGATTCAGTCCAGGCAGGTCCAGTCCCCTCGTCCCAGGCTGAGCCAAGCATCCCTGCATAAGCCCCAGGTTTCAAACAGCCAACTCATGCACTGAGCACATGACCCAGTCCCACTGCCTGGATGCCTCCCAAACAGATCAAGCCAATCAACTGTCTTACCTAATCAGAGGGCCTGATCCAGTTGGGGGTCCTTCAGCCATTGGTTCATAGTTCATGTGTTTCCATTCATTTGGTTATTTGTCCCCGTGCTTTATCCAACCTTGGTCTCAACAATTCTCGCTCATATAAACCCTCCTCTTTCTCACCAATTGGACTCCTGGAGCTCCACCCGGGGCCTAGCCATGGATCTCTGCATCCAGTTCCCTAAGTCATTGGATGGGGTTTCTAGCATGACAATTAGGGTGTTTGGCCATCCTATCACCAGAGTAGATCAGTTCGGGTTGTCTCTTGACCATTGCCAGCAGTCTATTGTGTGGGCAACTTTGTGGATTTTTGTGGGCCTCCCTAGCACTTTGCTTCTTCCTATTCTTATGTGGTCTTAATATACCATGGTCTCCTATTCCTTGTTCTCCCTCTCTGTTCTTGATCCACCTGGAATCTCCCGATCCCCCAAGCTCTCTTTCCCTCGACCCTCACCCTTGATTACCCCCACTCACGTCCAGGCTGTTCATGTAGATCTCATCCATTTCTCCGTCATTGGGCAATCCCTGTGTCTTTCTTGGGGTCCTGTTTTACAGGTAGCCTCCCTGGCGATGTGAGTTGCAGTCCAGTCATCCTTGTTCCACATCTAGTATCCTCCTATGAGTGAGTACATACCATGTTTGTCTTTCTGAGTCTGGGTTACCTCACTCAGGATGATTTTTTCTAGATCCATCCATTTGCCTGCAAATCTCATGATGTCATTGTTTTTCTCTGCTGAGTAGTATTCCATTGTGTATATGTACCACATTTTATTTATCCATTCTTCAGTTGAAGGGCATCTAGGTTGTTTCCAGGTTCTGACTATTAAAAACAATGCTAATATGAACATAGCTTAGCAAGTGCTCTTGTGGTATGATTGAGCATTCCTTGGGTATATGCCCAAGAGTGGTATAGCTGGATCTTGGGGGAGATTGATTCCCAATTTTCTAAGAAAGCACCATATTGATTTCCAAATGGTTGTACAAGCTTGCATTCCCACCAGCAGTGGAGGAGAGTTCCCCTAGCTCCACATCCTCTCCAGCATGAAGTGTCTTCAGTGTTTTTAATCTTAGCCATTCTGACAGGCATAAGGTGGTATCTGAGAGTTGTTTTGATTTGCATTTCCCTGATAATTAGGGATGTTGAGCAATTCCTTAAATGTCTTTCAGCCATTTGAGTGGCCTCTGTTGAGAATTCTCTGTTTAGTTCTATAGCCCATTTCTTAATTGGACTGTTGGGCATTTTGATTGAGTTCATAATTTCTTGAGTTCCTTATATATTCTGGATATCAGTCCTCTGTCAGATGTGGGGTTAGTGAAGACCTTTTCCCATTCTGTAGGCTGTCGCTTTGCCTTGTTGACTGTATCCTTTGCTCTACAAAAGCTTCTCAGTTTCAAGAGGTCCCATTGATTGATTGTTTCTCTCAGTGTCTGAGCTACTGCTGTTATATTTAGGAAGTGATCTCCTATGCCAATGCATTCAAGACTACTTCCTACTTTCTCTTCTAGCAGGTTCAGAGTAGCTGGATTTATGTTGAGGTCTTTGATCCACTTGGACTTAAGTTTTGTGCAAGGTGACAGATATGGATCTATTTACAGCCTTCTACACGTTGATATCCAGTTATGCCAGCACCGTTTGTTGAAGATGCTTTCCTTTTTCCATTGTACACTTTTGGCTTCTTTGTCAAAAATTATATGTTCATAGGTGTGCGGATTAATGTCAGGGTCTTCAATTTGATTCCATTGGTCCACATGTCAGTTTTTATGCTAGTACCAAGCTGTTTTTATTACTGTAGCTCTATGGTAGAGCTTGAAGTCAGGGATCGTGATGCCTCCAGAGGTTGTTTTATTGTACAGGATTCTTTTGGCTATCCTGGGTTTTTTGATTTTCCATATGAAGTTGAGTATTATTTTTTCCAGGTCTGTGAAGAATTGTGTTGATATTTTGATGGGGATTACATTGAATCTGTAGATTGCTTTTGGTAAAATTGCCATTTTTACTATCTTTGTCCTGCTTATCCACAAGCATGGGAAATCTTTCCATTTTCTGACATCTTCAATTTCTTTTTTCAGGGACTTAAAGTTCTTCTCATATAGGTCCTTCACTTGCTTGGTTAGTGTTACCACAAGATATTTTATGTCATTTGTGGCTATTGTGAAGGGTGATGTATCTCTGATCTCCTTCTCAGCCTGTTTGTCAATTGTTCTATAGGAGGGCTACTGATTTTTTTTGAGTTGATCTTGTATCCTGCTATGTTGCTGAAGGTGTTAATAAGCTCTATCAGTTCCTTGGTTGAATCCTTGGGGTCACTCAAGTATACTATCATGTCATCCGCAAATAGGGAAAGCTTGACTTCTTCCTTTTCAATTTGTATCCCCTTAATCTCCTTATGTTGTCTTCTTGCTCTGGCTAGAACTTCAAGTACTATATTGAATAAGTATGGGGAGAGCAGACAACCTTGCCTCGTTCCTGATTTTAGTGGAATTTTTTTGAGTTTCTCTCCATTTAATTTGATGTTGGCTGTTGGCTTGCTGTAAATTGCCTTTATTATGTTTAGGTATGTTCCCTGTATTCCTGATCACTCCATGACCTTTATCATGAAGGGGTGTTGGATTTTCTCAAATGCCTTTTCTGCATCTAGCGAGATGATCATGTGGTTTTTTTCTTTGAGTTTGTTTATATGGTGTACTACATTGATGGACTTTCGTATGTTGAACCACCCTTGCATCCCTGGGATGAAGCCTACTTGATCATGGTGGATAATTGTTTTGATGTGTTCTTGGAGTCTGTTTGCCAGTATTTTATTGAGTATTTTTGCATCAATGTTCATGAGGGAGATCAGTCTGTCGTTCTCTTTCTTTGTTGTATCCTTGTTTGGTTTAGGAATCAGGTTAATTGTAGCCTCATAGAAGGAGTTTGGTAATGTTCCTTCGGTTTCTACTGTGTGGAACAATTTAGAGAGTATTGGTATTAACTCTTCTTTGAAGACCTGGTAGAATTCTGCACTGAAACCATCTGGTCCTGGGCTTTTTTTTTTTTTTTTTGGTTGGGAGACTTTTAATAACTGTTTCTATTTCCTTAGGGGTTATTGGACTATTTAAATAGTTTATCTGGTCTTCATTTAACTTAGGTATGTGGTACCTATCCAGAAAATTATTCATTTCTTTTAGATTTTCCAGTCTTGTGGAGTAGAGGTTTTTGAAGTATGACCTGATGATTCTTTGGATTTCCTCAATTTCTGTTGTTATGTCCCCCTTTTCATTTCTGATTTTGTTAATTTGGGTGCTCTCTCTTTGTCTTTTGGTTAGTTTGGTAAGGGCTTGTCTATCTTGTTGATTTTCTCAAAGAACCAACTCTTTGTTTCATTAATTTTTTGTATTGTTTTCTTTGTTTCTATTTTATTGATTTCAGTTCTCACTTTGATAATTTTCTGGGGTCTGTTCTTCCTGGGAACTTTGCTTCTTCTTGTTCTAGAGCTTTCAGATGTGCTGTTAAGTCACTAGTGTGGGATTTCTCCAACTTATTTATGTGGGCATTTAGTGCTATGAATTTTCCTCTTAGCACTGCTTTCATAGTGTCCCATAAGCTTGGGTATGTGGTGTCTTCATTTTCGTTGATCTCTAGGAAGTCTTTAATTTCTTTCTTTATTTCTTCCTTAACCCATTGGTGTTTCAGTTGAGCATTATTCAGTTTCCATGAGATTGTAGGTTTTCTGTAGTTTTTGTTGTTGTTGAAATCTAACTTTAAACCATGGTGGTCTGATAGAACACAGGAGGTTATTACAATTGTTTTGTATCTGTTGAGATTTGCTTTGAGGCCAAGTATGTGGTTGATTTTAGAGAAGGTTCCATGGGGTGCTGAGAAGAAGGTATATTCTTTTTTGTTAGGATGGAATGTTCTGTAGATATCGATTAAGTCCATTTGAGTCATGACATCAGTTAAGTCCTTTATTTCTTTCTTTGTTAAGTTTCGATTTGGGAGATCTGTCCAGTGGTGAAAGTGGGGTGTTGAGATCTCCCACTATTAATGTGTGGGGTTTTATATGTGGTTTAAGCTTTAGTAATGTTTCTTTTACATATGTGGGTGCCCTTATGTTTGGGGCATAAATGTTCAGAATTGAAATTTCAACTTGGTGGATTTTTCCTGTGATGAGTATGTAATGCCCTTCTTGATCTCTTTTGATTGATTTTAGTTTGAAGTCTATTTTGCTGGATATCAGGATGGCTACACCTGCTTGTTTCTTAAGACCGTTTGATTGGAAAGTCTTTTCCCAGCCTTTTATCCTTAGGTAATGTCTGTCTTTGAATTTGAGGTGTGTTTCTTGTATGCAGAAGAAAGATGGGTCTTGCTTTTGTATCCAGTCTGTAAGACTATGTCTTTTTATAGGTGAATTAAGTCCATTGATATTAAGGGATATTAATGACCACTGATTGTTCATTCCTGTTATTTTTTGGTGGTAGCGTGTGTGTACTTCTCTTCTTTGGGGTTTACTGCTGTGGCTTTATCTATTGCCTGTGTTTTAGAGGTTGTATCTGACTTCCTTGGGTTGGAATTTTCCTTCTAGTGATTTCCGTAGGGCTGGGTTTGTGGATATGTATTGATTAAATCTGGCTTGGTCTTGGAATGTCTTGTTCACTCCATCTATAATGATAAAAAGTTTTGCTGTGTGTATTAGTCTAGGCTGGCATCCATGGTCTCTTAGTGTCTGCATTACATCTGTCCCGGTCCTTCTGGCTTTCAAAGTCTCCATTGAGAAATTGGGTGTTATGCTGATGGGTTTGTCTTTATAAGTCACTTGGCCCTTTTCTTTTGCTGTTCTTAATATTCTTTATTCTGTACATTTAGTTGTTTAATTATTATGTGGCAAAGGGACATTTTGGGGGGGGGTCTAGTCTGTTTGGTGTTCTATAGGCTTCTTGTATCTTCATAGGCATTTCCTTCTTTAAGTTGTGAAAGTTTTCTTCTATGATCTTGTTGATATATTTTCTGTGCCTTTGAGTTGGTATTCTTCTTCTTCTATCCCTATTATTCATAGGTTTGGTCTTTTCATGGTGTCCCAAATTTCTTGGACATTTTGGGTCATGACTTTTTTGGCTTTGTTTTTGGCAAAGTGTTTTCTTTGACTGATGAATCTATTTCTTCTACTGTATCTTCAACGCCAGAGATCCTCTCTTTCATCTCTTGCATTCTGTTGGTTATACTTGCATCTGAAGTTCCTGTTCGTATACTCAGATTTTCTATTTCCAGAATTCCCTCTGTTTGTGTCTTCTTCATTTTTTCTGTTTCCCTTTTCATGTCTTGAACTGTTTCCTTCATCTGCTTTTTCATGATTTTCTTTCAGGGCTTTATTGTTTTCTTCCATGGCTTTATTGTTTTCTTCTACTTTATTTGTCCTTCCCTCTAGTTTTTTTTTATAGCGTTCTTCCCATTTTTTGTTTGTCTTTTCCTCTATGTAAGCCTCTACCTTCTTCATGATGTTATTCATAAGGCTGTTTTCTTCTGCTTCTTCCAATTTTTGATGTTCAGGTCCAGATGTTGGAGAAGGGCTACATTCTGGTGATGCTGTATTGCTCTTCATTTTGTTGTATGTACTTCTGCCTTGACGTCTGCCCATCTCTTTGTGGTTGGTTCTTGGTCTTATCAGTGCACTTGGTCCAGATAGAGCTGACAGATTCAGGAAGTCTCTCTCTTTTGTCCACATGGGAGTTCTCTTGTCCAGATGGGAAGTAAGGGGCAGGATGGGAGCTCTTGTCTCTTGTCCAGACAGGAATTCGGGGCAGGATGGGAGCTGGGGGCTGTTCTCTAAGTCTCAGGAAGTGGCTGGGGTCTCAGGCGATGATGGGTGTGGGGGCAGGGCTTAGAGATTGCAGGGTCTGCCAGGGGTCTTGGAGAAGGGGAGCCTTCCCGGCAGGGGTAGAAGGGAACATGCCTGGTGGCCAGAACCTGTGGCCAAGTTGGGCAGGTCTTCCCTGGAGTGGCTGGTGCCCAGGGATGGGATCTAGGCTGAGCCCAGGCACTCACCTCTTGTCCAGTAGGGAAGCCTGGACCAGGATGGGAGTGGAGGGGTGGGGGGTCTATGTCTCAGGAAGTGGCTGGGGTCAGGGGCAATGTTGGGTGTTGGGGCAGGGCTCTTGTCCAGATGGGAAGTCCCAAGTTGATGGTTTTTAATCAGGCACATTTTTAAGTGAATGTGATTTGACCTTGTGGTGTCCATCGCCAAAGGGAAGAAATTATGGGAAATGTTATTTGTGGCTAGTCACAAGTTCTGTATTTGGTTGTTCTAATAGAGCTGGCCCTTTGATGAGAATTATAGGCGCTGCACACACAGATGATGAACCAAAGAGATGCAAAACAGGGCTGCCAGTGGGGCTTCATGTTAGGGTGCATGGCTCTTGTGCTGAACTCACTTAGCTATGGACAGGAACAATTGACCAGTTGAAATCCATCAACTCATTATCACATCATTCCACCCTTAGAGCCTGCTTGTCTGGATTGGTCAGATTCTAGGACATTGAGTAGGGCTATAATGCCAGTGACAGTGTTCAAACCAAAGATCCATGCGGTCTTTCGGGCTGAAATTTTGGACACCCGTCCTTCTAAGAATTAAGATGAGAGAGACTTTGGGTTTCTGCTTCTTTGAAGACATCCCAGCCATCTATATTTCCTCTTTTCTAACTACTTTGAATGATCTCTTTTCCTAGAATGACTAATGAAAGTGTGATAATTAAAATATTTGATAAAGACTCAGGACCAGTTTACAGAAGCTCATTTCAAATTCTCCAGGTCTTCCTTTGTTTGTTTTCTGGATAATGTGTTTCCCTCAGCACAGTAAGGAGACCTACAACTCAGCATGGGGTTTGTGGTGGAAATTTATTAATAGAATTGTTCTAGGTTCCACCAAATCCTTTTGCTTTAGGAGAGAGATCCATGTGGCCTATGTGAAATAGCCAGACTATAGCTTGGGACCTAGGCCTTGAAAAATAAAACATGTTCTTTATAATACTTTCTCATCACACATTGCTCCTTGGCAGGTAGACTGTGTGAGATTTTGGTGTTCCAGAGTCAATGACTTACTTGTAATGCAATCTTTCTTATTTTAACCTAAACTACATTTATAAATACTATGGTTTTACTTTTTCTACACAAAATGGCAGCTCCCTCCTGCTAAATATAAAATTTATTAGACAAAATAATTTAGGGCAGCATTTTAACCACTATTAGTACTGGAAACACTAAGTGATTTCTATCGACTCCCTAACTGGAGCTTTAATCTCAGGGGACAGATTTGGAATCTTTACTAGCACTTTCAGTGATGTGCTTTCATGCAGTGGTGATTCAGCCTTCAAAGGATTGGGATGACCTTATTGACTCTTCAGTGGCCGGAACCATGTACACAATCCCACAAATTTCTAGTTAAACATAGAGAATCAAAGTCAAATTAACTTTGTAAGTACATGTATGTATGTGTATATATGTGTACATATACGGACATGTGAAAATATGTGTATATGTGTATATATGTGCATGTATGTACATGTATGTGAACAATTAATATGTGTGTGTGTGTGTGTGTGTGTGTGTGTGTGTGCGCATTCATGTGCATATGGAAGCCAAATGTCAAACTCAAATATCTTTCTTTATTACTCTCCACCTCACTTTTTAAGTCAGGGTCTCTTTGTGACCCTGCAACAAACCCATTAAGCTAGACTGACTGGCCAATGAACTGTAGGTATCTTTCTGTCTCTGCCTGTACTATACTGAAATTACAGGCATGGGCCACCATGGTCAGCTTTTTACAAGGGTCCTGAGGATGTGAGCTCAGATTTTTATGCTTGTATGGCAAGCCCTTTTCTGACTAAGCCATCTTCCCAGCCCCCAAAGTGACTTTTCAGAAGGAAGAGCCTGAGCTATGTGTTTTAATTTCAGATAAACAGGCTAAGACTTAAAAAAAAATACTTCAGAAGAAATGTTATTTCCTAGGAGTATTTGCTTGTATAATGTGTGTTATCAAAGGGTCTTATGAAGACCACCTTTCATCCTGGTTACTGCAGTAGACTGGGTGAGCTCGGGAGGGACAAGGAACAGACCTGTGATGGGGAACTTCTGATTACATACCCAGCTGCATAGCTAGGGAAAATGCACACCTAAAGAAACAGATGAGAAGCCCACAGAGAAGGAAGCAGTCAAATAGGAGCCATAAAAGAGGTCTGGGGAATTTGCCTGAAGTCCAGACAACCACTTGATGGATGACCTTGGAGCTGGCTCTTTTGCAAGTACAGCTCAGTCTCTATGAGGTGTCAGTGTTTCTGCTTATTACTGACTATCGAAGGAATTACGTTCTTCTTGTAGAGGACAGTGAGAGCAAGGCCAGGCCTTTCCTTAGTGGGATGGGCCACCATAAAAGGAAGACTAATCCACCTTTGAAGTAAGGTGGATTCACAGTTATGATGTCAGGATCAAAGATGGTTGTCACACAGTTATGATGATTGGATCAAAGGTTGTGTTTACACAATTATTTTGGTGTGGTAGAAGGTGATGTGTGCCCATTTATTATGGAGGGGTCAAAGATGGAGAACAAGGCAGAACCGTGTTATACCAGGCACATTAGACCAGAGTGTAGCAGGATGGGACATACTGAGTTATTCCATGTGTTTTAGAAATGTATTGAAACTGTGGGTATTTCCCTGAGTAACATCTATTGAGGTTCTTGGTTCAATTATTAGTGTTGTGAAAAAGAAAAGAGAAATATGCTGAATATTTTTAATATTCTGGATTAAAGCCGGGCGGTGGTGGCGCACGCCTTTAATCCCAGCACTCGGGAGGCAGAGGCAGGCGGATCTCTGTGAGTTCGAGGCCAGCCTGGGCTACCAAGTGAGCTCCAGGAAAGGCACAAAGCTATGCAGAGAAACCCTGTCTTGAAAAACCAAAAAAAAAAAAAATATTCTGGATTAACTATTCTAGGCAAAGAGGACACAACAATGACTGAGAAAGGAAATAGACATAATTTTTACCTACCTGGTATTATTTTTCAATTGGTCCAAAGACAAATATTGAAAAGACATAAAACACATATTATTACTTTTATCACTAATTTTAATTAACAGAGAATATCTATTCATGTTTATGGGGGTACTTCATGATGATTTGATACATGTATACATTATATTATAATAAAATCATGATATTTAACATATTCATCATCTCATCATTTACTACTTCTTTGTAGGAGGCACATTAAAATCTTCTCTTTTAGCTATTTTACATAAAATTCATTATAAAAGTATGTTAAGAAAACCAATGATAAATGCATCTATAACCTCAACTTCAATCCCAATTTTATCTTGGTAAAGACATACAGTTCTGCAACCATTCCGTCTCACTCCCCCAAAAGGTGTATTCATTTCCAGTAGTTTTTAAATAAATTTATAAAAATACTTCAACATGCCTATGCATTTTGATGATTTTTGTTTTCCTTATTACTAAATGATAGATTTCAGACAGATATCCAAAGTCAGTATATATAAAAGTCTATGTTTGTTTTAATAGTTGTCATGTAGCCAATAGCTTAAAATTTATCCTGATATTTGAATTTCTTTCTTTCTTAAGAAAAGACTGCAGTGGTATTTGCTCCACCCATGACCTTGGGCTATATAGCTTAAAGGAGGTGGTGCTTCCTGCCATTGTATGTGACCCTTATAAGGAGTTGGAGAAGGATCACATGCTCCTTCTCCCTGCTCCTGCCTGCAATATAGATTCACTGCTGGTCAGATCAGAGGACAGCTTCAGCTGTCTACTCCATTCTGTATTCATGAGTGTATTTCCTCAATTTATATCTTAATAAATTCTGTTACCCATTTAATAGACTCACATGGATTGATCATAATAAGTGGCACCTAATGTGGGGCATGAACCCATGACTCTGAGATTAAGAGTTCATGCTCTACCAACTGAGCTAGCTGGGTGTGAATCCACCTCACAGGCAGGAGCAGGGAGAAGTGGCATGTGACCCTTCTTCAGCTCCTTATAAGAGGTCATGTACAATGGCAGGAAGCACTGCCTCCTTTGGGCCATATAGCCGAAGGTCATGAATGGAGCAAATACCACTACAGTAGATCCTTAGATTGTTTATGGTTTTTGTTATAGATAGTTATCAGCATCTTTAACCTGTACTGAAGAAGATCCTAATTGGTTTTAGAACACAGGACCAAACCTAGAGGTTGGGTTTGAAGATTGGAATTAATGTGGGAACTGAGTTGGGAAAGCAGCTGCATTGCAGTTGTCTGAGGCACAAGGGAAGATTCCTTCTCACTCTGAGCATTCAATTGTTAGCTCAGAATTATTGATTAGTCCCCTTCTCTGTTAATGGGCCATTGTTTCAGATATAAGGGAATCTTATACAGGTTGTGATATCTTTGTCTTAATATTAGGAAACACCTTGGAGAAATCTTGGTGGCAGTGGTAAGGGCTTCCTCTTCCACTGAAATTTCCTAGCTGAAGAAACATATGGTTCAGTCAAAAGGTAGACATCAAGCAAGGCATTTACCACATACCAATGATCCCAGAATTTGGGAAGCAGAACCAGGAAGTTTAAGGAGTTTGAGGCCAGCCTGTGCTACATAGCAAGTTCAAGGTCAGCCCAAGGTTCATAGTGAGAACCTGTCAAAACACCCAAGGACTGAATTGCTTAATACATACAAAGCCCTGGCTTTGCTTTCCAGTAAAGATTAAAAACTGAAATAATGGAAGGAGAAAGAGAAAAAAAAAGTCTTGGAAAAATTTGCTGCACTATCTACAATTGTTTAGCTTTCCACTAAACTGGAAAGTTATAAGGAATGTCTTTTTCTGGAATGGTAGAGCTAGTTCTTGCTACTTTTCTTCTTTATAAGTGTCTTTTAATAGAGGGCAGCATGTAACAAAAATTAAGTTCCAGGACTCCAGAAATTGCATGTCTCTCTCAGTATGGCAGCCCATCCAGTCCCCAGCCTATTGCTTCCCATGGAACAGACATGTGTTTGAAAGAGTTTTCATTTCAGATTTTAAATGCATTTTCTGGAGGAAAAAAGTATGAATATGATTTTATTGCTGAAATATATGGAGTAGTACTCCAACCAGTTCCTTGAAAAGAAAAGATAAGCTGGTCTCACTATTTTCCTGGTATATCTCAGGTTTGGCCTTTTCTTTATGCCCATTGTACCTTAGGTTATCTAGGTAGTACCCCATCCCTACTGCATATTCCCTTCTGTGACTTTTAACATTTTCCAGGCAAGAGAATATTCATTCCTTCAGGGAGTCATCAAAGACATCTTTAAGTCTATCAGACAGTCCTGACTGGAGCTTAGCACTTTATACACTGGCTTCATTTGTATCTTGTTTTTATTCAATTTGCTAGTTTTGTTGTTTCAATCTTTCCTTATAAGTCAGACTAGAATCCCTTGTGATGTTTCACAGATCTGTGATGGAGAATATATTTGGTAAATGTTCATCTTTAGAGCATAGCCTTTAAAGGAATTTGAGGCAAAGAAAATATGTAGAAGCCAGAAAACACACAGAGAAAGTCTACCACAAACTTCATGTGTGGGAAGGGTGCTGACGCATTCTGGCAAAGTCATTTGGACAGGAGCCTCATGTTCACAAAAGAGCTCCAGTTTAGACTTTGACATCCACAATGTATGTACCCTCAATGTCACAAAGAAATACTGTGAAGAGTAAGGAGGATACAGCTTATGAGACTTGTTTCCTATTATGAGACTCTAGTGATTGCTGGACCAATTTTGTAATAAAACTGTAATTATCTTATGGCCAGTGTAATTAACTGCATGTGTCTGTGCTTCTGAAAGTAACTTTATGGAGGTGTCACTGGTACAGTGCACGTGTTTAAAGCACAGGGTTTGTAAGTTTGACATGTATCTACACTTATAAAGCAATAACAATCAAAAAAATCACCCACCAATCACAATGAGGGCAGCCACTACTCAATGTTTTATTTTCCTTTTGCAATCTCTTCCCTCTGCACCTCTCACCTCAGCTTCAGGTACTTGCAGATGTGATTTCCACTAGCATACATCAGTTTGCACTTAATGGACTGTTTACCAGTGGATCTGGCCACTCTCCACTCCTACTGTTACCTGTGTTCTTTCATTCTGGATAATATCTGAAATACATCCATACCATAGCATGTATCATTAGCATTTTCCACTTAATTGCTGAGAAGTTTTCCAACTGTTATGATCATTTGAGTTCCTTCAAGTTTTTAGCTATTGCAAAAATACATACCATGCATATTATGTACAGTGTCTACAATGACCTGTGCTTGTCACTTATTTTGGGTAAGTTAAAATGGATAACTTATACAGTAGGCATATTTTCTAAAGTGGCCATTGTATTTTTATACTCTTGGTGACAGTGTATGAGAGCTCTATTTGTCATCCAGCACTCAGCATAGTCAGTTTTTCTTGTCATTCTAGTACACATATAGTCTTGTTCATCTATTTTTTTAATGGCATCCCACAGATCTCATATGCTATGTTTGTATTTTGTTCTTAATTTAGCATTGCTATTGTCTGGACATTTTAACTCATAGATGTTATCTTTTAACCATAGTATTGTTTTATTGGTGAGGCTTTCCACCTAGGGCTTTTTTTTTTTTTGGTTGACTCATTGAGCTTCTCATTTCTAGGAAGTTACATAGATTATTTTAAGTATTTCTATATTCTTATTAGATTCCTCTTTTATATCCTTCATTGACTCTCTTATTTCATTTAGCTATTTATTTGTGTTACTTTTGAATTAATTCAGTAGTTTGTGTCCTGTTTTGTTTCATTAAACATGTTTACAATTAGTTTTTGAAATACTGGTGTGGGATTTCAATTAGTTCATTTTCACCAGAATTCATTGCTGTAGACTGCATTTTCTAGAATAATCATGCCCACCTTAATTTCTTGTGTTTATTGTGTTTCTGTATTAAGACTTGAAAATTTGGGACTAGATTGTTAGTTTGACATTTTTGTCATTATTTTCTTTTGGTTGAAATAATTGCACTGTACTATGGTTGAGAGGTTGTTTATCACCAGTAAACTCAGGTGTAGCTCAGTAGATATAGCATTGGTGCCCATGCTCAGGGCACCAGGCAGAATTTCTATAAAAATTTGAAAGTCAAATATTAAGTGCAGAAACAATCACAACTGATTCAATAAATGCTATACAAATATAGTAATAGCCAATTAAAAATAATCTTCTCTCAACTCTGCTAACTTATAGAAAACAAAGAATAAGGTTAGTGCATTGTGAATTGAGGTCATTACTAGTGGGAGGAATGAAAAGAAAAGATTTTGAGTAAGACTATTGATCTGGTTTTGTTTCTGTTGCTGTGATAAAACACTGACTAAAACCAAGTAGGGAAACAGAGAGTTTATTTTAGCTTTCATGTTGTAGCCCATCCTTGAGGGAAGCCAAAGCAGGAGATCATTGCAGGAGCTTGAAGAAAAACCACAGAGGAAAGCTGTTGACTGGTGTGCTCCCTGTGGCTTGCTCAGCTACCTTTTTATTTGTTTGTTTGTTTTTTCGAGACAGGGTTTCTCTGTGTAGCTTTGGAGCCTGTCCTGAATGTCACTCTGTAGATCAGGCAGGCCTTGAACTCACAGAGATCTGCCTGGCTCTGCCTCCAGAGTGCTGGGATTAGAGGCGTGCACCACCATTGCCCAGCCTTTCTTACACAGCCCAGGACAACTTGGCTAAAGTTGTATAGGTCCCTTTGCACCATTTAGCAATTTAAAAAGTGCCTACAAACAACGGCAGTCTGATGAAAACAACTCTTCAGTTGAGGGCTCCTCTTCTCAGGAGAGTGAAGTTGACAGCAAGGATTAGCCATCACAACATAGGACTGATGTTAGAGCAACAGAAAAATGAAAGGTAAATAGAAAGGAGCTGCAGGATATTCTTAAAATAAATGGAGTTTAACGATTATTTTTGATATAGAAACTTACAGTTAAGAAGTTAAAAGGAAGCAAGGGGATGAAACAAAGCCAAAATGAGGTAGGAATTAGGGGGAAAGTTTATGGGTTGTAGGTAAGAGAAAGAGAGAAGATAACATAAATGACACAGAAAAAAGATGGAACAATCTTAAAACCAAAGCTAGCAATATAAAAAGTGAAACAACTCAATTAAGGGATATTTATGCATGAGAGGAGATTTATTTCAACTATAGATGTTCTCTTTTTCACTTGTCTTTTTGCCTTCACTTAGATTGATTTTCTTTGAGATTCTCTTTTATTTCCATTGTTGACTTCCTGATATAATTTTGTATTTCAGTGCTTGCTTTAGGATTTATGACTCAGATCATTATGAATTTTATCTGGTTGGTTGCTATATATTTTATTTTCATATTATAGACATTAGTGAGATTTTTTTCCAAGGATACAATTATTTGATTTGATCATACTTTATCTTTAAAAAATTTGAGTGGCATCTATTATACAGAATTAAGGAAGGAAATGCAATGTGATATTTTGATACGTAATTATCAGATAATAACCAAATTAGGGCAATTAGAATATCCAGTATTTCAAAATTCTATTATTTGTGGTGGACCACTCATATAGTCTCTCAGTTATTTTCAAGTATATACTATATTATTATTAATCATAATCACTTTACTGTACAAGTAGAATACCATAACTCATTGCTCCTGTTTCATCATAATTAGGTCTTGCTTGTAAGTTCTGTTAAGTCAGACAACAGCAATGCTTTATCTAGGTTTAACTGTTTCTTATTGCCATTGTGTGTGTCTGTATTCAGTATCAGGAGGTTTCCTAGTCTGGCAGACAGGAGTAGGAAGTTTCCCCAGCTCTGCTTGAAGCTGAGGAATCATCCAATCATTCAGAGTCTTTTTTCCACCCTAAAGTGTTTGTCTCACAAGCCTATTCTCATCAGTTGTGAGATGGATACTCCATAGCAACTCTCGGAGGTCCCCCAGGATTCCATCTTTAACAGCTGTCTTCTCTTCAACATTCTATTCTGCCAAGTCTGGCTGTTTTGGAATCCCTAGACTCAGTTCAGTACTCTTGCCACGGAGAGGTACTGGGCTTCCTCTACCCTGCGTTATGACTTAGTGACTGCTGAAGATATGTGATGGGACAATTCTAGGTCCTGCATGCCCCCACCGAGTTATCTTCCACTTTCCTTGATGGCCACTGTCTGGTCCCTTGTCTTTGGTAGTGTTTCTGTACTTTTGTTGCTTTAAGTGAGAGAAAAAAATTTTATCTGTTACCCCCATCTTCAGTGGGAAGGGGTAACTGCACTCAAGAATATTTGTATGGTTCCAAACTCTGCTTTCTCCTAAAGTAAAGTTAACAACACATTCTAAACATTGTATCCCTAAATCATTTATCAGCAGTTCCTTGTTGAAAACAAGAAATGTATGTTTACTTATGCAGATTCTCTGAGGGTGGGGGTAGAGGTTTGACTAGCACACAGTGAATTCATGTATTTTAGAGATGATCTAATCACAGTGAACTGAGCAAATATAGTTAGCTGTACAATGGATGCAAATAGGTCACATATGCATAATGATTTAACACACAAGAGCAAAATGGAGGGTGTTGTCAAGATCATCCTTTGCTTGACATATGGCATCTTCCTGAAGTTCACTTTAACAGTCTCGCCGAGTCCTGGGGCTCTGATGCAATCCTGTGAACTAAGAGTATTAGACTTTGAGTGAGCATCTGTGTGTGCCCAAGAAGAAACAAAATGCTCTGGAACTTAAATATGTTTTGACACTTTGTCTATGTTCTTAAAAAAACGTGATTCTTCCAACTTTCTACATAGCCTGCCTTCCAAGCAGAGTGAGGGCAGGTACTGAGTGTGAATCATGCCTCTAGCATTTATTATCTGCTCAATGAAAGCAAGATGTTTTGTCTCCCTGGTCTTTGATTTCCTATCCTGAATAATGAAGGTCATCACACCTAAATTGTTGGGGGTCATTGAAGTAGTGTGCAGAGTTCTTGATGTGTAGCCATGCATGCATGGTGTGTTTGTGCTAATCAGGATTCTCCATGGAATGGAAACCAATAAGATGTGTATGGAAGTGGCTCACATGGAGTCTGGCCAGTCTAAAATCTGCATATGAACAGCAAACTAGAGACCCAGGAAGAGCTGTTTCATTTGAAGCTGAAAGGCTGGAGGACTCTTTGTTGAGGGGGGTGTCTTTTTGTTCTCTTCAGCATCTTAGTTGGTCAGGTAAAGCCTACCCCCATGGTATAGGGAAATCAGCTTTTCCTCAAATTCTACCCAATTAAATGCTGATTCATCCAAAGACATTTTCACAGGAGCACCTAGAATAATGCTTATCTAGACATCACGGCACAGGCAAGCCTATGGAGAGTTTACCCATCATCGTGTTTATGCAAGTTAGTTCATTCATCAGCTTTTATAGTAGGTTTTGTTTTTCCGGATTTTGTTTATTTCCAGTAAAGAAATAGATGCTCAGAAAGATGAAGCAACTCGCACAGAACTGTAATTCAAACTCACATTTATCTGTAGAGGTAGACAATATCCTTGTAATTATGATGTTTTTCAGCACAGTGGTTTATATTCAGCAACTGCTCAGACCTTAGAGTGAGTAGGGCTTCAACTCCTCTCTTCTTGGTTAATCCAGGAGCAGCTGAATGGTTAGGTCCATGTCTTTTCAGTCTTTTATTGTTGATGTTTGCAAAAGTGAGCAGTACACAGCAGTCATTCAATAAATTGATGTCAGAGTGTAATTGGAGATGCAATTTTGAGCCTCTTAGTCACTGTATTAAATGGTGTTTTTCTTCAGTGATGATTTTATATAACTATCAGAAGCTTAAAAGGAAACAAAGCAAGATATGGTCAGGATCCAACCATCAGATATTTGGTTTTCAACTTCTGGGCATATGCCCAAAGAACTCTGTACCACAGAGGTGCCAGCTTATCTGTGTCATTGATGCTCTACTCACAATAGCTAGGACATGGAAACGGCCTCAGTGTTTACCAACTGGTGGATGGATAATGAAAATTTAGTAACTATACACAAAAGAATTTTATTCAGTTATAAAGAAAAATGAAATGTGCAGGTAAATGGAAGGAAATGAAAAAAATATTGTATTCGGTGAGGTAACTCAGACCCAGAAAGTTAAATCACACACGTTCTCTTGGATAAGTTGACCCAAGCTTCAAATCTGTAGATGTGTGTATTTAAGTTAGAGTACTATAGAGTACTATAGAAGCCATGATGATGGCTAATATTGGTTGTCAACTTGACATACCTAGAATTTCTTCCATCAGATTGATCTGTAGGACATTTTTTTAAAATTTTCTTGATCAGTAATTTATGTAGGAGAACGTAGCCCACTGTGGAAAGTGCCGTCTCTGGGTGGGTTAGCCTGAGCTGCATAAGAAGGGTAGTTGATGGTGGTCCTGGGGCAAGTTAGTGATCCACATTCCTCCAGGGTCTCTGCTTCAGTTCCCGCCTCCAGGTTCCTGCTTGACTTCTGGCCCCAACTTCCCTCAGTGATGGACTGTAGTCTGAATGAAATAAACCCTTGCCTCCTCAAGTTGATTTTGGTCAGAATTTTATCACACCAACAGTGAAACAAACTAGAACAGAGATAATATGATACTGGTCAGGACCCTGAGGCATATGTCTCTCCCTTTCCACAGCAAACATCTGCCAGATTTATATGCCTAATTTATGTGGGGAAGACATGAGACCTTATGAAGAGCAGTTCTCTCATTGAGAAGTAGGATCTTGCGGCCACACTCTTTCCCTCTAGTTCTGCAGGAGAGACCGCAGTGTTGCTGGAGAGCTTCTCTCCAGGTTCCCCAAGCCCCGCAGTCCCACAATCCACTTATAAAATAATCACTCAGACGCTTATATCACTTATAAACTGTATGGCCGTGGCAGGCTTCTTGCTAACTGTTCTTTTATCTTAAATTAACCCATTTTTATGAATCTATACCTTGCCACGTGGCTGGTGGCTTACCAGAGTCTTCACATGCTGCTTGTCCTGGCGGTGGCTGCAGTGTCTCTCCCCCAGCCTTCCGCTTCCCAGAATTCTCCTCTCTCCTTGTCCCACCTACTTCCTGCCTGGCCACCTACTTCCTGCCTGGTCACTGGCCATCAGTGTTTTATTTATATAGAATGATATCCACAGCATTTCCCCTTTTTTCTTTTTTTTAAAAAGTAAGGTTTTAACTTTAACATGGTAAAATTACATATAACAAAACAATTATCGAGCAAGAATTACAGTTACAATACTAAAGATGTCCTATCTATTTTATATTTGTGAGTTTAAGGTTTTATATCTAAATTATCTTTTATCATAACTGAGGAAATTACAACTATCTAGTTTTCAACCACATCAAAGACCTGAGAAGGAACATAATGGTACCTGAGAAATGGTAGATGGATGCAAGCAACTTTCGGGAATCTTGCAAAAGTAGACCAAGACAGCTGGCAGCCTGGACAGTCACCTAATGTTTTTCAGCATTGTTGGTGCATTCAAATTGGCTACAGGCCTAGAGTATCTGACAGACCATTTTCAGAAGCAGGAATTTTGAGAGACCATCTTACCCTGTCTTGGCAGAGTATAGTGGTCGCTTTCCTTGTGTCCCGCTTGTCCAGAAAGGACAGCATTGCATTTGTACTGTCAGCCATCAAGGCAAGGGCAGTTCTTTGCCCAGTAGGCCATTTTGTGCCAAAAAGACAAACTTCCAAATGGAAATGTCTTAGAAGCCCAACATTCTCTCGGGATCAATTGGTGCAGCCAGGAGCAATTGTGTCTCACGTCAACAGAATTCTAAGTTATTTAAATGCCATATTCTCTAGGTCTATGAAGTGTTTGAAGATTACCTATCTATCTGAAATATATCTATGTATACCTAGAAGACTTAACTAACATGGCTACAGATATGATTATCATAGATGACTAATTATTAATCTATTTTTTAATTATCCATTACAATTTTAAATGAGTTACATAAACATAATACCTCAAACAAGAATAGAAATATATATACAGTATAACAAAATTAACTTCAAGCTTGTATCAATAAATTAAAATTTATACCAATGTAAAACATTTTAAATATAAACTAAAATCTATACCAATGTAAAACATTTTAAACAAGTTGTTCTTTAAAAGTAGGTTCATTAATCTACCCTTTTATCTTATCATCTCCATATCCTCCTATATATCGAATCATATCCCCTTTTTCTTTTTTAGAAAGAGATCACATTTATAATCAACCCGTTTTAAATAAAAATATTGGTTTTTCTCTGTCCCACACCAGAGGGCTCTTCTGATTTGGGACACAAGAATCTCTTAACCATTTTTTTTAAAGCAATATGTCTGGGTTTAGAGGGGGAGTGAGCCAATTCCACCTCTAAAGCCAGCTTGGTATATTTGGGAATTTGGGCGTAGCATCTCTTACTACTTCCTGCTGGAGGGGGGCGCTGTATCTTATGGGGACGCAAAGAAAATTTTAGGCCTATGGGGTAGTCCTTGAGGCTGTATTGTGGGAGCCAGTTGCCTTGAAACCGTTCTGGATGTTGGATCATCTGGTCCATGGTGTCATCGGATATCTTTCAGGGGGTCTTGGCTGGTGAAACCTGATGTATCTTAATCTGGAACAAATCCACAGCCTCTGGCTTTCTGTGGAAACAAAAGCAGAATCTCTTTTCCAAAGCAACATATCCTTATATCCAAATTTTGAAGTGAAGGTACCTTTGAAATATACATTTTGGCATAACTCAACAGCTTTTGCAGTCAAATGTTTTTCTTCAGTTACGAATATCAAAGATAACATAATCCAGATTCTCTGTGTGGTAGCCATCTTTACGTGGCTTATGTTTTATATTACCTCGAGCCTATTGCTTTATTGCTTTAAACTGCACCATTCTAAGACTGAAACGGCACTGTGGTTGCTGGCTCTGCCCACTTCAGCTTCCCAACATGGCAGTGGAACGTTTTCCGCCAGCTTGAGGAGCCATCAATTCTCAGAAATAGTGGGTCTATGCTTCTTATCAAAGCAGCGTGTAGCCCAGAAACCTCTTTTTTTTTTTTTTTTTTTTTTTTTTTTTTTTTTTTTTTTTTTTTTTTTAATACTAGTAAAGACTAAATCTACCACACAGCATAATGTGCCGCTGGCAAACGCCTCATTTCCGCCATACTGCTGGTCAAACGCACACGCCAGGAACCCGCCAGTGTTCAAACCTGCGTTTTGCGCTGTCTAGCTGCCCGTATGAGACAAAAAGCAGGAACCTGGTTTTGGCTCTGTTTAGAATTGGTTATTAAATATTCTCAGGTTTAAGGTGGAAACTTGAGCCATTGGGCGCCATTTGTTGCTGGAGAGCTTCTCTCCAGGTTCCCCAAGCCCCGCAGTCCCACAATCCACTTATAAAATAATCACTCAGACGCTTATATCACTTATAAACTGTATGGCCGTGGCAGGCTTCTTGCTAACTGTTCTTTTATCTTAAATTAACCCATTTTTATGAATCTATACCTTGCCACGTGGCTGGTGGCTTACCAGAGTCTTCACATGTTGCTTGTCCTGGCGGTGGCTGCAGTGTCTCTCCCCCAGCCTTCCGCTTCCCAGAATTCTCCTCTCTCCTTGTCCCACCTACTTCCTGCCTGGCCACCTACTTCCTGCCTGGTCACTGGCCATCAGTGTTTTATTTATATAGAATGATATCCACAGCACCGCAGCTTGCTGGGTTTTAGGTTCTCCTTCCCATAAGGAGGGATCTATCTATAGCTTGTTCTGCTTGGTTATGTGCCTGCCTTTGGATCTTCTATGCAAGTTTCTGTTTGCAAAATGCACATAAACTTTAATGACACCACCTGTCAAGCAGCATAAGCCTGACATTCCCACCACCAGTCACTGTCTTTGGCTTATACTAAATAATAAGTCTTTACACTAACACAGAGAATGCAATAAAGCTCAGCTTTATTATTTTCTGGTGTCTTATAGTGTACCTCACATGAGTAAGTTTACTTCCAATTCATCAAAACAAGGATGCACATCTCAGGGCAAACACCACCAACAAACCAATCTAATCTAGACAGAGTCTCAGGATACTTTACAAACTAGGCCTGTGCTATTTATTAAACATTCTCACTTCTTTTTTTAGGACAATTTTGAGAGAAGCAATATAGTGTGAGAGTTGAGTTCTGAGGTCAGAACTCCCGGGTTTATATCTCAGCTATGTTGCTTCCCAGTGGAATGATCTGCAAGAGAAGTTTCTTTTTCCTGTCTATCTCAATGTCCTATGTTTAAAATGGGGAAAGTTGGAGCATCTTTTTCGGGAAGGAGGTAGAAATTATCTCATGAATGTAATCAGTCTGGTTCAGGCTGGGCATATAGGATGCTTGATTGTAATTTTGGCAATAGTGGTTATTTGGTATGGCAGGCAGGAGAGGAGAGATGGAAGGCTGACATAGCCATTAGCTCACTGCTCTCTGCCAGCCTCTTCGCTTTCCAGAAACCCCATCACTCGATGGACAGAACTTTCCCACGGTCTCCTCCCCTCGGCATCCCGGTAACTGTTTGTCCAGCATCTTGACTGTTTCCCAGAGTCTTAACCAATCATGGATCTGCTTGAGATCCCATCTTTGGGATGGTTAGACAAAACCTTTCAAATACAAGATCCAGAGCCTTCATGGAAATGTCCATCCTCTGTGCTATTCTTTTGTATTTTATTTCAAAACTCATTAATATTCTTTTTGACTGAAAGATCATTTTAGTATATACGTAGGAGGTAAAAAGTAATGTTTGAGATATTTTTAGTATGATGCAATTAAATTTAGGTGGTTAGTAAGCACATCATCTCACATACCTATCTTTTTAATTGTAAGGTATTTGAAATTTGTTCAGTTATTTTGAAATAGCTCACTACCAGCTATGGTTACCTCTCTGTACAATGAACCATAGAACCTAGGCTTCCTGTCTTTCAATCTTTAGGTCCTTTGATCAGCTAAGCTTGCATCTCACGCAGACTCCTGTAACCATCATTCTCCATTGCACTGAGGTCACTTTCCTACTTCCACTTCATGATCATGTGTACATGTCTTTCTTTGTCTGGCTTATTTTATTCAGCTAACAGCCTCCAGGCCCATCTATGTTAATGGTGATTAATATACCACTGGGTAAGTATGCCACAATTTCTCTACCTGTTTATTTGTTAATAACCACTTTGCTTCTTCTTACATCTATCCACTCACCCTGGGATCTTATTTTCTTGAGGACATTCACTCTGCCTTCTCTCCCAGAAGATGCCTAGTTTAATTATTTGGCTCCAATTTCATTCCAGCTGCTCACTTCTGACTGTTCATCTAATCTCACTCCTATGTACTGGGGCAACGGAGGGGTGGGGTGTCTTAACACTACCCTGTTTCATCTCAGAAGAGCAGCTGCCCACCTGGAGCTAAGGCCACCCCTCTGTCAAGAGTCCCCTCCCCAAGGCTCCATGCTCTTGCTGGCCTTTCAGTTCCAGTCAGTCATCTCTGTAGGACTAATACTGTGTATATGCTTCACTTTAGTGCTGGGCAGGCCAAGGACTGGTTACGAATGTACTGGGGGTTTATGGATGTACTCAGGGCAAAGGAGACATTCCAGCCATACCTGGAATGGAGATGCAGCTCATTTTTAATTAATTTGCCCACAATTTTGGAATTAAATTGGCTGAAAGAGCCATTTCAATTCAGCCAGCATATAATTTTAATGCCATTTTGAAAACTGAATACTCTTTGACTTACTTAGGGAAAGGATGGACCTTTACTTTTTATTAATTCACATTCCTAAGGAGGCACTAGTGTTGACCATCTGGGTTCAGCTTAGAGCTTGCTGTGTCTACCTTGCTGGTAGAGGCTGGCCTCATGTCAGAAAGTGGTCCGCACTGTGTCTCTTCTCTGTTCCCCAGCTTGTGTACCTGATACAGAGCACCTCCTGCTCAGTCTCCAGCTTTGTTATGCACTTGATACTTTCTCTACTTTCCCCAGACTGCCCTTACCATATAGACAGTCAGTGATCCTTCTGAGTAAAGCTTCTTCAAGCCATCACCTGGAAGCATTTCTAGCTATTTCCATGGTGGAGTTTCAGAACTTTAAGCTAATTATGATCCCCAGAAAGAGAAGGGTTCCCAATGGAAGCAGCAAGTGCTCTACCTTTCGGTGGGAACAACTCATTAACAGACAAATAGGATTTATGCCACGTCCTTTGGATTCATGCCCTGGCAGGGGAGGGCATTGTAGAGTGCCCCTGCACAGGCCTAATACTGTGGTGTATATTTTGAGAAAGCTGATTTTCCAGGGCCAGGAAAGCAAAAGTGCTATAAAATCTGAAGGAAGAAGAGGATAAATTGAATTGAAATGAATCCAAGCCCAGCTTCTCCAATGCACTTTTGCTGAAATGGGCTGACTTCTCTCTCACCTGAAGCAGCTTGAGTGGATAGACCTCCAAGAGCTTGATGTCAAGGCAGTCAGTTGGGCTGAGTTTACTTTGGGGACTTGGTGATTGCAGGAAAAGAGGGATAGACTCCATCCTTGGGGTATTGATGCACAGGCTCTGAGAAACAAGTGTGTGTGTGTGTGTGTGGTGTGTGTGTGTGTGGTGTGTGTGTGTGTGTGTGTGTGTGTGTGTGTGTGTGTGTTAGCAGGGTAATATGCTGATGTTTAGCCAGAAGGGAGTTAGAGTTCTTGGCTTCTATGTTCTAGAAAGTGGCTACCCACTCCTTTTTATGAGGCATTGCTGAAAGCAGGTTCACCCCCATTAATCACAGTAATAGCAATAAGCAGGCAATTAAGTTTTCCTAAGGATGGATGTGAGATTTCTTGGCTTTTGCAGAGCTGTGGTAGCTATTGAGGTTTATGGCAGGGAGATGGAGCTTTGAGCTTGGGTCAAAGCTCATTTTCTGGTTCAAACAGATAATGGCAGGTCCAACATTGTCCAATTTTATCTTCTCACAGAGGCCACCCACAGGCCTGCTGGACAGTAAATTCAGCATTCTGGAGAACACTCTTTCTTTGTTTCCCTGATGCAAAAGCTTTGTGGAGTAGGTGCAACCCCCTTGAGGTCCCTGAAAAAGGGTGCTGTTCACTAGCTAGTTCCTCACCCAGAAACCCTGGGGAAGGCTCTATTCTCAATATATGGCCCACGAACAGTAATTTAAGAACAAACACTTATGCTGTATCAATAATTTAAACCAGCACTGTGATGATTTTTGAACAGCCAACTCTGAACTTTCCTAATAGCATCCCTGCTAGGCTGTCCCAGTAGGGAGGAGGAGTTTCCTTGGAGCTCTCCTTCTTTGCTCAGGTCATTTTGTTATCAGGCAACCTCCTTAGATCCTGGCTGCACCAGCTGGTGCCCACGCTCATGGCATCCTGTCTCCTTCCTCACAAAAACTGGCTTCTTCTTGGGGACCCACATCAGGCACTAATCTAGCATGTGGCCTGGTAGGATGTATCCATGTTTCTTAGAGGTTCTTCTGGATGCTGAGCAACCTCCTTCTCTTTTGTCCACCCTCCTTTTATTCCCTGCTACCTGTGTCTGTGATCTTTCCTTCCTTTTTTTGTACACGTGGTATAACTGCATGTGTGCCCATGTGTGGAATCCAAAGGTTGACAAAGGGATGTCTTCCTCAATTTCATCTCCACGTTATCTTTTATACAAGGTTTATCACTTAACCAGGAGCTCACTGTTTTGGTTAGAATGGTTGGAATGGAATGGGTTCTTTCTGTCTTTGTTTCCTAACACTGGGGGTTATGGATACACCTCAATGCTTAACTTTTATGTGGGTGTTGGAGGTTAGAACTCAGGCCATGTTTTCCTAGCCCATTTCTGCTAATTTTTAAGGTCATCTGCTTTATTCTTCCCTTAGCCTCTACAACTACCTCGAGTGTGACAGTGGGCCCTGCCTCCTGCAGAAAATTTTACCAGTAATCCCAGGTGGTCCCAGCACCCCAGGCCTGCGGTTCTGCCATTGACAGAGTGACTTAGTGGGACTGAGTACCAGGGTGATTTTTTTTCAAACGTTACTTCCCAAATTTTTCCTACAGTTGATAACCTCCAAAAGCCCCTGTCAAATCAGGATTTAGCAAGATGGATCTTTTCTGAACCCTCAGAGCAGATAGAGCTAGCTTGTGTCCCATGTTTAAGAAATGAGAATAAATAAGGACACCTTCAGGTGTTTGGAGATCCATAGATGACAACGTACTTTCATGAAATTAGCTCACATTTCATACACCGTTATCTTCTCAACCTGTTAGCATATCACCCAGGTGTATCTATAGGAAGGATCTCAAAGCAATATTCCAAGAAGAAAAGGAAGGGAAGGAATGACTTTGAATCTGAGTGCAGAAAATGAGCACTGTAGTTTAGTTCTTTGGTCTTGCTTAGCTTGAAATTTTCTTTAGTTAACAGACATATTAATGCTAGGGTCTTATCTAACAATGGGCTTGGAAAATGAGAACACTTGTTTTTTCTTAGTATGTGATGAGGCCCAGAGGTGCCCAAATGAAGACTGAGTGTGAAATCCAAATCCCAAGACAGGATTCATGGTTTAGTTAAAGATCTAGCAAAGAAGGCTGGGAAGAAGAAAAGAAATATAAACGTTCTCCATTGCTTTTCTTGGTTATAGAATAGAGGAGGGACTGTGTGGATATAAAGGATCAAACTAATTTCCAGCCCTAGAAAATCAGATATTGGGAGACAAGCAGACGCAGGTAGGCCTGTGGTGGCGGCCTGCGGGGGTGGACAGGCCCAGGGGCAGCTGGTGGAGACATTCAGGCCCAGCGGCGGCCCACAGAGGTGGACAGGCCCTGCGGCAGAGATAAGCAGACGGAGGTGGACAGGCCCGGCGGTGGCGGCCGACAGAGACATTCAGGCCCGGCGGCAGCCCACAGAGGTGGACGGGCCACGCGGTGGAGACAGGCGGACACAGGTTGGCGACCTGCGGAGGTGGATGGGCCCAGTGGCAGCGGCCGACGGGGGACATACAGGCCCAGCGGCAACCGGCAGAGACATACAGGCCCGGTGGTGGCCCGCAGAGGTGGATGGGCCCCCGGCAGCAGTGACAAGCAGAGGTAGGTAGGCCTGCGGTGGCAGCCGGCAGGGACATACAGGCCCGTTGGCGGCCCGCAGAGGCAGACAGACCCAGCGGCAGTTGACAGGGACATACAGGCCCGGCGGTTGAGACAAGTGGACACAGGTGGGCCTGAGGCGGCGGGCCGCAGGAGTGGACAGGCCCGGGGACGGAGAGGGGCGGATGCAGCTTGGAGCGGGGATGCCCCTGGCCCCAACACCTGGGGAAGAGGCTATCTCCGTGGGTCGGAACCAGGGCGAGTCTGGGCACTCTGTCTGGGGACAGCCCAGGGCCCAACTGCTGATCCTGTGAAACCCAACAACTTGGAGGTCAGACTACCCTGCTCAGCTGAAACCCATCTGGGAGAGGATTCAGATGCCTACAGTTGGAAGTCTGAAGAAACAAGATCAGCTGAGGAGTTGACAAATGAACAAAACGTGACCTGGGAACACAGAAGAAGGCGCTACCCAGCCACTAAACCAGATCACCAGAATCATAAGTATATAATTCACCGACTGAAATCAGCTGTCCCTGAAGAAACAGCCCAATAGCACCAATTTAACCAAGAACCCCTACTAAACCAAGACTAAAAATTAGAACAAGAGAGGCACTCTCAGACACAGACACCACCTGCACCACACAGAGGAAAAGATGAGTAGACGCCAGCGCAAAAATACAGGCAATAACATAAAGACCTATATGGCAACATCAGAACCTAGTGATTCTACACCTGCAAGACCTAAACATACCATGACAGAAGAAACAGAAGAAATCAACCCTAAAAATGACTTTAAGAAGATGATAGAGGCCCTTAAAGAAGAAATAAAACATTCCCTCAATGAGGAAATAAAAACTTTCCTTAAAGAGGAAATGAAAAACTACCTTAAAGAGGAAATAAAAACTTTCCTTAAAGAGGAAATGAAAAACTCTCTTAAAGAGGAAATAAAAATTTCCCTTAAAGAGGAAATGAAAAACTCCATTAAAGAGGAAATAAAAAACTCCCTTAAAGAAATGGAAGAAAAAACGAACAAAAAATGGGAAGAAATCAAATCAAGCCAAGAAAAAGCAATTAAACAGATGAAACAAACATTCCAAGATCTGAAAAATGAATTTGAGACAATAAAGAAAACACATGCTGAGGGAATGCTGGAAATAGAAATTCTGACAAAACGAACAGGAACTACAGAAACAAGCATAACCAACCGATTGCAAGAGATGGAACAGAGAATCTCTGATACTGAAGACACGATAGAGAAAATAGATTCGTCAGTCAAAGAAAACAATAAAGACAAAAAAGTCCTAACACAAAACGTCCAGGAAATTTGGGACACCATGAAAAGACCAAACCTAAGAATAATAGGGATAGAAGAAGGAGAAGAATACCAACTCAAAGGCACAGAAAATATATTCAACAAAATCATAGAAGAAAACTTTCCTAACCTAAAGAAAGAAATACCTATGAAGATACAAGAAGCTTACAGAACACCGAATAGGCTGGATCCAAAAAAAAAGTCCCCTCGCCACATAATAATTAAAACACTAAACACACAGAACAAAGAAAAAATATTAAGAGCCGCAAAGGAAAAAGACCAAGTAACATATAAAGGTAAACCCATCAGAATAACACCAGACTACTCAATAGAGACTATGAAAGCTAGAAGATCATGGACAAATCTCATGCAGACACTAAGAGACCACGGATGCCAACCCAGACTATTATACCCAGCAAAACTCTTAATCACTATAGGCGGAGTAAACAAAATATTCCAGGATAAAACCAGATTTAATCAATACCTGTCTACAAACCCAGCCCTACAGAAAGCACTAGAAGGGAAAATTCAACCCAAAGAAGCTAAACACATCCATGAAAAATCAAGCAATAGATAATCCCACACCAACATACACCACAGAAGGACAACACAACACAACCACAAAAAATAACAGGAATTAACAATCACTGGTCATTAATATCCATCAATATCAATAGTCTCAACTCACCTATAAAAAGACATAGACTAACAGAATGGATAAGAAAACAGAACCCATCCATCTGCTGCATACAAGAAGCACACCTTAACTTCAAAGATAGACACTACCTCCGAGTAAAGGGCTGGGAAAAGGCTATCCAAGCAAATGGACCTAAGAAACAATCTGGTGTAGCTATCCTAATATCTAGAGAAAAAGGATGTTTCAAAAGAGAAGAAGTCTTGTGGCAATGCCTCAGTGGTCCAGGTAACTACCAGAACTCGGAAATCCGCGACGGAGACTAAGGCAGCAGAGATCTAGAGTGGAATGCTGAGTTCTGGCAAACAGCTGCATCTTTCTTCCAGTAAGTACCGGAACAGGGCTGATGTGAATTATGTAAAGTCCAGATTTTAAGAATCATACTCTCTCAGGGATCTCCACAAACTAGTGGGTGTTCTCCCTCACTGCCCCTGTGAGACAGTCTCTGTACGGGAGAGGCCTCACGTGACTTTGTCTCTGGTGTTCCTCTGGGGACATCTGTGTGAGAAACTGTATGCTCCAGAACCAGCTCTCGTGCCCTTTGGCCAATGCCGGAGTGTGAAATAGTCCAACGTGGGAAATAAAAGATGATCCCAATCGGGAATCGTGACATTTTTTTTTTTTGGATGATGGTTATGTTCTGTTTGAAATAACCTCTGTGTATTTCATTTATTTTCTTTTACCTGGCGATCTCTGAGCAGGCTTCAGATTTTGACAGTTGATGAAAGATACGACAAGCATTAATGTGTGGGTGAAAAGCTTGGTGAAATTCTGAGTGAAGTTTTAGTTAAAGTTGGTTGAACTTGGGATTGACTGGGAGGCCAAAGATTTAAAAAGCAGAAGATTCTCTCAAGACACAAGTTGTGTGATAATAGTGTGTTTTGTGTGTGTGAATGAGAATTTGTAAATGTTGAATTCTAGGCTTCGACAATCATTGTCAGTGCAGATCAAGCTGCAAGTATTTTTTCAAATATCTTAAGTTATATTTTCTTTTTCAGAGCTGCTTCTTATTTGGGGCTACTTTTTTTTTAAATTGAGGCATAATTCATAAAAGGGTATATTGTTTTCATGAGACTTTTTACAACTGTGGCTGGATGTCTTTCTTTAGTCTTCCAAGAAGGGCCATTTTACTTTTTTAGAGTTACTTTTTAAAGTCATGAGGTCAACAACTTGGACTACTATGCATGTAAGTGCTAATGCAAATTAAAACCCAAGTTGACCTCCAGCAGCAGTTCATTCTATGTTGACAGTGAGAGAACACTTTGCCTGTTAGGATACTGTTACTCGTGGACTGAAATGCTGAAGAAACCCCTCCCCCTATTTTGTTTTTTGCAAAAATCAAGGTATATTCTAGGGTTTCCTGGTTGACCTCAACAGATAAACTGAGATGATAGTCTTAGTTCAGAAATGATCTGAATGTAGATTTACAGTCTACATGTATAGCTGGCTAAGTGAGATCACTTTCACAGTTCTGCATGTATCCCATCGGCTCCCCATTAGTCACTGAACTCTTAAAACTGGTATTGTAACATTATCACAATGTGTTGCACCAATTTTATAAACTTTACAGTGCAATATGTGTTCCTTTTCTGAGGCAAACCAAAGGTATATTTCTCAAGGTTCTGCTGCTAACAGCAGCTTTGATAGAGGATTTTTTATACATTTGTAATTGATAGAAATAAACCAGAAAGAAAGAAGAAAAAAAAGTGGTGGAGGAAAAGGTGAACACTGCAAGAATACTCAAAAGGGCTGAGAGTTGCAAATGCCAAGAATGGCTTTGCATAGTAAATGGAATAGAACAGCTCTGAACTATAGCTTACTTTTCCTGGTTTGGTCTGACAGAATGATTGAATGCTTTTGTACAAAAATCAGAGCCTTAAAAACAAGGATTTGGTGAGATTGTAAAATGGTGTGCCACTTTGGCAAAACAGTTTGGTGGTTGGTCAAAATGCAAAACACTGTTACTCTGTTACTCAACAATTCTACCCTTAGGAATAAATCCTCAAACTACTGAAAATGTGCACCTATGAAACATGTACATGAAAGTTTACAGCAGTGTGTTGCTAATAGTAAAAAAGTTAAAACAACTCAAATAGCTATCAAATACTGGAGAGAAATAAAATGTGGCTTATTCATACAATAGAATATTATTAAGACAAAAAATGAATGAGAAACTGACAGATTAAATGACTTTGGTGAACCTTCATAATTTCATTTGTAGATCTTTCCATTTTTAATTTATAAATACATTTGGGGTTATAAATTATAAATGTACTGCCTCCTGTCAACATTGTATACTTCTATTTGATGATTTCTGTGTCAAACATTCTATGGAAATGTTTCCAAGTATTTTCTGTATTAACTGTGAATGAATAGAACAAAATAAATTGCCTGTGATGAAAAAAAAAAAAGAAAATCAGATATTAAGAATCTAGTCTTCAGGATGATTTGCAACAAATATATATGGGTTTTGTGTGTATGTGTACATGCATATGTGCACATTTGTGTACAGATATATTATATATGCACCCATGTGGGTGTGTATATACAGATCAGAAGACAATTTGAATGTTGTTACTCAGGTACCACCCACTTTTCTTTTAAAAACATGGCAGGATATCTAATTGACCTAGAACTTGCCAAATATGCCCAGTGTCTGGACAGTGAGGTCCAGGGATTCATCTGTCTTAGCCTCTACAGCACTGGGATTTCAGGTGCATGTCACCACAGAGCCTTTCTTTTCTCTCTCTCTTCCTTCCTTCCTTCCTTCCTTCCTTCCTTCCTTCCTTCCTTCCTTCCTTCCCTTTCCCATCTCTCTTTCTCTCTCTTCTTTCCCTCTCTTTTTTTCTTTCTTTCTTTTTCTTTCTTTCTTTCTTTCTTTCTTTCTTTCTTTCTTTCTTTCTTTCTTTCTTTCTTTCTTTCTTTCTTTCTTCCTTTCTCCCTTCTTTCCTTCCTTCCCTCCTCCCTCCCTCCCTCCCTCCCTCTCTCCCTCCCTTCCTTCCTTCTTCCTTTCCTTCTTGTTTTTTTAACATGTGTTCTGGGAATTGAACTCAGATCTTCATGCTTACATAACAAGCACTTTACCCACTGAGCCACCTCCCCAGGCACTGTGTGAGATTTTTTTTTAATGACTGATTTTGTATACTGGACTATCCTGTAAGTTCTTATGAAGCCCAGGCTGGCTTCACAGTCATAGTGATTCTCCTGCCTCAAATTTGAGAGTTGAATGATTACAGGTATGAGCCACCATGTCCAAGTGGCACATTTTATTTCTAAAATATTTTCTCTGCTAAACCAAGTGTCACACAATGCAGTTTCCAATAAAACTTGTTCATTTTCTAACATCATTTAGATTGTAGAAATTCTTTCTCAATTTAGATGTAGAGTATAAAAATTAGAGTCACATATATTTTATATATGTGTATATATGCAATATATACCTGTATTATAAGGTATTGTATTATAATAAAGAGTCCCTGGACACACTGGTATAGAATGGTCAATTAATAGATGTAGCTGAAGTTTTCTCCAGTCCTGCCTGGGCCCACAGCCACTCAGTCTCAAATAAACACACAAAGGCTTACATTAATTAGAACCATATGGCCTAATGGCTCAGGCTTCTTGCTAGCTAGATCTTACATCTTAAATTAACCCATTTCTATAAATATATACCTTGCCATGTGGCTCGTGGCTCGTGGCTTGCCGGTATCTTTACATCTTGCTTCTCATGGTGGCGACAGCTGGCAGCGTCTCCTGACTCAGCCTTCTACTTCCCAGAATTCTCCTTGTCTGTTTATTCCACCTATACTTCCTGCCGGTTACTGGTCAAATAGCATTTTATTTATCAACCAATCAGAGCTATACATTCACAGCATACAGAATATCCCACAGCAAGTAGATTAGAGATTTAAGTATTTGTGACCTAAAATAACATAGTGCTGTTGACAGATAGGCAGATGTCTTTTTCTTTCCAACTCAAGATGAATGAGTACACTAAACAGAGACTGCTCAGTTTTATAGGAAAATCGTATGTTATGTGAATACTGAGGAGTGTAACAAGCTTTAGCAGGCTAGAAAAGTCTTCAGAATAGATTTCTTGCTAATGAAACTATTAGGGAAAAACTGAAGAGGTGAGACACAGAGAGTAATTTTTCTGTATTTCAAAATGATGAAGCAGACGTGGTTGAATTCATATTTGCACATGTAAAAAGGGTGGAAGAGGAAATAATGAGGACTGTATCTGGGGGAGCACCAGGCTGAATCCCAGTTTGTCACCTTCACCTAGACCACATGAGGCAGATCAGTGAACAGAAGGGAGCTTTGGAAAACAAGTGATTTGATTTATTTGAGAGTGCTGTGTGATTTGTAAAGAATATTATAGCTATGACATGTTGTTAGTAAAGTTGACATAATTGTTCATACCCTTTTCCTCTAATACTTTAGTGGGCAAGTAATATGTACCTAAATTGACCCACTGTGAGGAGAATCTTCCTCCAGAAAGCACATGTGTGGTCTTTTTACACATACTAGATGGCTGGTCTGTTATTTGCTGCATGTTTCAGATATTCAAGAAAGAGGAAAGAATACAGTTCTCTAGCCTTAAAGATAACTAGTGTACAGGCATGACTACAATCTGTATCAGAAACTCAGCCCAAACTTTTTCTCTCACCACTGAGTATACAACTTGTTTCCATAGAACCTGTGGGCTGAAGAAAACTGGCACAGGGGTTAGAGATACTGAGAACAGAAGAGCAATGGAGACATCTGATTTGGATGAATATACCCAAACAATGGAGAAACTGCTGTCTGAAGTGGGCAGTAGTTACATGTTATTAAAGCATGGGAAGTGTGAATGTGGGTTGGTTATGCAGCTTCACTCAACTTTGTTTATTTGGTAGGTGAACACAGCAGTTGTTTTAGAGCTTGAGAAAAGTTTAGAACAAAACCTTAAAATGTGTACACACAGAGCAATGAAGCTTCTGGTTCAAGATCTCAATCTCTCTTTGTCCACTAATTGGTCTCTCTGAAACATTTCTTCTCACTCAACTTTTATTTCATACTGTGGTCCTTGGTATATATACCTCTTGCACATAAATCTGGGCATGCCAACCCCAAATCCAATTGTTTCTTTGGTGTGGTCTTATCAAAACTATGTGTATAGCTTCCTCAAGAGTGTTAAAAATGGATTAGAGAGAGAAGGGGAGGACACACTTTACCTCTTCTGCATTGTGGTGTGTGGCGCATAGCATTTGCTCTAACCTTGAAATTAGCCAGTAATTAATTAATATCTGTCTGCTCATAGTGGTCCTCCGAACTAAGTAACAGTAGAGAGAAATACCGAGTTCCGTCCAGAAGGCACTATTTCCATTACTTCTCTTGCTTCTTCTTAATGGATGTCAGAGCTCATTCAGTTCATGGTCCAATGGGATGTGTTCATGTTGGTTGAACACACTTCAGATGCTGGAGTCTCTCCTTCCTGTTTGCCTTTTCTTTCCTCTTTACTAATTCTATCTCTGCTCTGTGACTATCTCTTTGTCTCTGTCCCTCCCACTGTCTCTCCTCTGTCGCTCCTACTCTGTTTCTGTGGGTAACTCTCTCCTCTCTATCCCAGCACTCTTACCATTCTTTTTCTTCCTCCATCTCTCTGTGTGAAGTATGTATGTTTTAGCATATGTTAATCTGAGGGTGTGGCTCATTCTGAGGATATGGATATTTGCTATAGAGAGTCAAAATATTAAATAATGCAACAGTTCCTGCCACTTTGCTACTCCTCTAGCTTTCCAAGTGGGAGGAGAACTGGATGGTTTAGCTTCCTAGGATTATTCTAAACCTATTTTGAATTTAGATGAAAAAGCTCAGAGAAACTGGCGTGTGTGTGTGTGTGTGTGTGTGTGTGTGTGTGTGTGTGTGTGAGTGCGCACATGCCTGTACACATGCCTGTATGCAGTCATGTATGTATCTGCCTGTGTAGAGGGTGTTGATAGTAAAGAGTTGTTTTGGACTTTTACTTGAGAAACTAGGGAATTTTCTACATAGAGATGCTGTATGTCCAATTTTCTAAATGTGGATCATGGGGGAGAAGTCTGAGTTGCTGCTATGTATTTGTAAATTGTCAGTGTAGAGTCGAGGTACTACGTAAGCTAAAGAAATAACAGAAATTCTCTATGAGAAGAGGAGGTGGGAGGAGATGAAGATCCCAGATAGAGAAGGAGAACTCTAGTACCTGAATCCTGGCATAGAAGGAGGTAGGAAAGGAGGCAAAAATGGAGATGCTGGAGAAATCAACAAATCAAAGGTAAACAAAGGGAGTGTTGTGAGAGAAGCAAAGAAAGAAGGAGAGACTCTCTTAAACAGTTAAGACCAGCCATAGGTAAACCAGGGATGGAAGTGGCTGACTTTTCAGATATCCAGGGCTGTAATTCCAAGTCCCTTGTCTAGAAAACAATTGAAAATCCAAGGCAGCTGAGAATTGAAAGCTACTTATTTGATGGAGCCACAATAAAATCATTGCTGCCCTTACTAAGATTATTTTCACATGACTCATGAGTGTAGAGGTTCTTATATGTGTATGTGTTGAAGGGTGAATGAGGAGTCATGGAACATGTAGTCTTGGTCTAGAGAGTGCCATCCATTCTTTTGAAAGTTTAATTTTGAGGGGAAGATAATTAGGGAAATAATAGAAATGTTATTTGGGAAAGATAAAATTTCTTGTCTTTTGTAGAAGCTAGAATAAACAGAATAATTCAGAAGTTTGTCATAGAAAATCTCTTGAAAAAATGGAAAAGTGTCAGAGTAGAATGGAACATCTTGGCTTTAGATATTTTTTACTTTCAAATGGGATGAAAGGAAAGACTGACTACAAATGTAGTGAAAATTTAGTTTGATGAGAAGCTGGGGATATTTGTTTTGACAATTTACATTTTTATATATAAAAGACCATAAAAAATTTACTCAATAGGAAGGGGTAGAGTAGGAAAGAAGAGAGGAATAAGAAATGAAAATATTTTGCATGTACGATGCTCTTCTGAATTATGCTTCAATTCTTGATCATTTAGGATATTCCTTGGCTTATTCTACTTAAAAATGACTTATTGAACATGTCTGTGCAAGAATATTATTCTTTGTATGACCTTAGCCTTTAGATATAATTTTGAAGTTAAAAAGATGAATTCATTTTATTTTTTGCCTTTTATTCTTTGATAATTACTTTCAGTTTTTTTAAACTACCGTTTTTACAGGCTAAAGCTAAATTAGTAGAGAGTGTTGGGTGTTCTGGATAAGCACATGTATCACCAACAAAATATAAGTGATGGAAAAGAGAATCTCAGACATTGAAGATACAATAGAAGAAACAGATACAACAGTCAAAGAAAATGTTAAATCTAAAAACAAAAAACAAACAAACAAAAAAAACTCTGACCCAAGATATTCAGGAAATCTGGGACACCATGAAAAAAACCAAACCTAAGAATAGGGATAGAAGTAGGAGAAGAATCTCAGCTCAATGGCCCAGAAAATATGTATAACAAAATCATAGAAAAAAAATTCCCAACTTAAAGAAGGACATGCCTATAAAGGTACAAGATTCTTAAAGAACACCAAATATATTGGATCAGAAAAGAAAGTCCCCCTGGAACATAATAAGCAAAATACTAAACACACAGAAGAAGAAGAATATTAAAAGCTGTAGGAGAAAAAGAGAAAGTAACATATAAAGGCAGACCTATTAGAATTATGCCTGACTTCTCAATTGAAACTCTAACAGCCATAAAGGCTTGGAGAGATGTCCTGCAGACTAAGAGAACACAGATGCCAGCCCAGATTTCTATACCCAGCAAAACTTTCAATCACCATAGAAAGAGAAATGAAGACATTCCTGCTGTGGGATGTCTTTCTGTATGCTGTGAATATATGTTGCTCCCATTGACTAATAAATAAAGCTGTTTTGGCCTATGGCAAGGCAGCTTAGAGACAGGTGGGAAATCTCAGCAGAGATTCAGAGAGAAGAAAGAAGAGTAGGAAAAGATGCCTAACCATTGCCCAAGGAACAGCAAGAAGCCAGCAGACTGGTAACGGCAAGGCCATGTGGCAAAACATAGATTAATAGAAATGGGTTAATTTAAGATGAAAGAGCTAGCTAGCAAGAAGCCTGCCATAGGCCATATAGTTTGTAAATAATATTAAGCTTCTGAATGATTATTTTATAAGCAGCTGCAGGACCATGGGGCTAGGCAGGACCACAGGGCCGGGTGGGACTGGAGAAACTTATCACTATACATTCCATGATAAAGTCAAATTTAAGCGGTATTTATTCACAAATCTACCCCAATAAAAAGTACTAGAAGGAAAACTCCAACCCAAGGAGGTTAACTATACCTATAGAAACATGGGAAATAAATAATCTCACAGCAGCAAAACCCCAGGAAAGGAAACACACACACACACACACACACACACACACACACACACACACTACCAAAGAAGAAATTAGCCAAGATGATTTTTCAATTCTTAATATGTTCCAAACACAAGGGCACCCCTGTTTTTAAGGAAATACCATTAAAGCTTAAATTGGACATTGAAACTTACACATTGTGTAGTGGGTAGCCATTCCAGCTTTGGTCTGGAAGTTCCAACCGCCATTGAGGTTTTGGTAACTATCACGCCCACAAGGCAGAGCCAAGGGAGGGCCTGAAGACCTGAGATTGGGACGTGCCATGCTCTCTTGCTGCTGGGAGCCTGGATGATAGAGGTTGACGGAGGAGAGTTCTCCAGAGAACATCGCTGGACTACTGCTGCATCTATCCCAGAACCCTCAACCTACCTATTCCTTCATTTGTAAGTTACGCCATTAAATAAATCTCCTTTTAACTACATGGAGTGGCCTTACTAATTTTATCAACAAATGGCGCCCAACGTGGGGCTTGAACCCATGACCCTGAGATTAAGAGTCCCATGCTCTACTGACTGAGCTAGCTGGGCTGGTTCCCTGTCAGGCCTTTGGAATTTGCCCCACGTGAGTGCCAGAGTTTTCCAAACTTTCTTCAAAATTGACCATATACTCAGTCACAAAGCAAGTCTCAACAGATACAAGAAAATTGAAATAACCCTGTTGGGGAATATTATTTTAAAGTGTGTTGCATTTTTCCCTACTGCTTTTGTTAACAATTTAAAAATGTGTTTGATTAAGAGAAAGAGGCTGAGTCAGCAAGTAGCTGACAGGAAGTGGTAAGGAGAAGCCACATGTAGAAAGCATTTTTTAAGTGGGGGCTGAAAGAAGGGCACTGGGTTTTTTGGAAGATGCCAGCAAATGGAGAATGTTAGCTACTTGCTGTTCAACAAGGCAAAGCGACAGCCTACAGAATGGGAAAAGATCTTCACTAACCCCACATCTGACAGAGGACTGATATCCAGAATATATAAGGAACTCAAGAAATTAGACATCAAAATGACCAACAGTCCAAATGAGAAATGGGCTTTAGAACTAAACAGAGAATTCTCAACAGAGGCAACTCAAGTGGCTGAAAGACATTTAAGGAATTGCTCACCATCCCTAATCATCAGGGAAATGCAAATCAAAACAACTCTGAGATACCACCTTACACCTGTCAGAATGGCTAAGATCAAAAACACTGAAGACACTTTATGCTGGACAGGATGTGGAACTAGGGGAACTCTCCTCCACTGTTGGTGGGAATGCAAGCTTGTACAACCACTTTGGAAATCAATATGGTGCTTTCTTAGAAAATTGGGAATCAGTCTCCCCCAAGATCCAGCTATATCACTCTTGGGCATATACCCAAGAAATGCTCAATCATACCACAAGAGCACTTGCTCAGCTATGTTTATATCAGCATTGTTTGTAATAGCCAAAACCTGGAAACAACCTAGATGCCCTTCAACTGAAGAATGGATAAATAAATTGTGGCACATATACACAATGGAATACTACTCAGCAGAGAAAAACAATGACATCATGAGGTTTGCAGGCAAATGGATGGATCTAGAAAAAATCATCCTGAATGAGGTAACCCAGACTCAGTCAGACAAATATGGTATGTACTCACTCATAGGAGGATACTAGATGTGGAACAATGATGACTAGACTGCTACTCACATCACCAATGAGGCTACCTGGAAAATGGGACCCCAAGAAAGACACGGAGATCACCCAATGACAGAGAAATGAATAAGATCTACATGGACAGCCTGCACATGAGTGGGAGCAGTGAAGGGCGACGGTCGAGGGAAAGAGAGTGGGAGATCCCAGCTGGATCAAGAACACAGAGGGAGAACAAAGAATAGGAGACCATGGTAAATGAAGACCACATGAGAAAAGGAAGAAACAGAGTGCTAAAGATGCCCACAGAAATCCACAAAGATACCCCCACAAAAGACTGCTGGCAATGGTTGAGAGACAGCTGGGACTGACCTACTCTGGTGATGGGATGGCCAAACACCCTAATAGTTGTGCCAGAAACCCCATCCAAGGACTGAGGAATCTGGATGTAGACATCCATGGCTAGGCCCTGGGTGGAGCCCTGGGAGTCTAATTAGTGAGAAAGAGGAGGGTTTATATGAGCAAGAATTGTTGAAACCAAGGTAGGATAAAGCACAGGGACAAATAGCCAAACGAATGGAAACACATGAACTATGAACCAAAGGCTGAGGGGCCCCCAACTGGATCAGGCCCTCTGAATAGGTGAGATAGTCGACTGGCTTGATCTGTTTGGGAGGCATCTAGGTAGTGGTACCAGGTCCTGGGCTCATTGCATAAGTTAGCTGTTTGAAACCTGGGACTTATGCAGGATGCTTGGCTCAATCTGGGAAGAGGGGCCTGGATCTGTCTGGACTGAGTCTATCAGGTCAATCTCAGTCCTCGGGGGAGACCTTGATCTGGAGGAGGTGGGAATTGGGGGTGGGCTGGGGGGAAGGGGAGGGGGGCAGGAAGGGAGAGAACAAGGGAATCTGTGGCTGTTATGTAGAACTGAATAGTATTGTAAAATAAAATTAAAAAAATTAAAAAAAAAAGAGTCCTGATGCTTGTAACTTGACTGGTGTGTGCTGTGTTTATCCTGACTTCCCTCACCAGGTTTTGGGCCCAATTGCCATGCAGGTGTGGCAGAATTCAATGAAAATGAATGAACAACATACACAAACTTATGGGACACGATGAAAGTTGTGCTAAGAGGAAAGTTCTTAGCACTAAATGTCTTCATAAAAAATTGGAGATTTCTTATAGTAGCAACTTAAATACATGCCTGCAAGCCCTAGAACAAAAAGTAGCAGACACACCTAGGAGGAAAAGATGGCAGGAAATAAACTCAGGGCTGAGATCAAAATAGAAACAAAGAGAACAATTCAAAGAATCAATGAAAGAAAAAAAGTGGTTGAGAAATTAAAAAAGCAACAAATCTTTATCCAAACTAACTAAAAGACAGAGAGAGACTATCCAATTTAACAAAATCAGAAATGAAAATGGGGACATAACAGACATTGAGGAACTCCAGAGAATCATTAGGTCATAGTTCAAAAGGCTGCACTACACAAAACTGGAAAATGTAAAAGAAATGAATAATTTTTTGATAGATACCACTTAACCAAAGTTAAATAAAGATCAGATAAACAATTTAAATAGACAAATAACCTCTAAGGAAATAGAAGCAGCCCTTAAAAGTTTGCCAACCAAAAAAGCCCAGGGCAAGATGGTTTCAGCACAGAATTCTACCAAACTTTTAAAGAAGACCTAGTACCAAACTCTTCAAATTATTCTATGGAAGTAACATTGCCAAATTCATTTTGTGAGGCTATAGTCACCCTGATACCCAAACCACATAAAGACTCAACAAAGAAAGAGAATTACAGATGAATTTTCTTTATGAACATAGGTGTAAAGATGCTCAATAAAATACTTGCAAACTGAATCCAAGAACACACCAAAAAGATCATCTACTATTATCAAGTAGGCTTCATTCTGTAGATGCAGGGATGGTTCAACATATGAAAATCAGCAAATATAATCCACCACATAAACTGAATGAGAAAAATCACATGATCATCTCATTAAATGCTGATAAAGCCTTTGACAACATCCAATACAATTTTATGATAAAAGTCTTGGAGAAATCAGGAATATAAGAGCATACCTAAACATAATAAAGCCAATTTACTGCAAGCCAATAGCCAACATGAAATTAAATGGAAAGAAACTCAAAGCAATTCCACTACAATCTTGAACAAGACAAGGCTGTCCACTCTCTCCAGTAGTACTTGAAGTACTAGCTAGAGTACTAAGACAACTAAAGGAGACCAAGGGGATACAAATTAGAAAGGAAGATGTCAAAATATCATTATCTGCAGATGATGTGATAGCATATATAAGTGACCCCGATATTCTACCAGGGAACACCTATAGTTGATAAACTCCTTCAGCGAAGTGGCTGGATACAAGATTAATATAAAAAAAAATCAGTAGCCATCCTATGTACAAAAGACAGACTGAGAAAGAAATCAGGGAAACAATATCATTTACAATATCTACAAATAATATAAAATATCTTGGAGCAACTCTAACCAAGCAAGTGAAAGACCTGTCATAACAAGAAATTCAAGTTTTTGAAGAAAAAAATTGAAGAAGCTATCAGAAAATATAAAGATCTCCCAGGGTGATGGACTGGTAGGATTAATGTAGTATAAATGGCCATTTTACCAAAAACAATCTACAGATTCACTGCAACCCCCATTAGAATTCCAACATAATTCTTTATAGATCTTGAAAGAACAATTCTCAACTTCATATGGAAAAACAAACAAACAAACAAACAAAAAACCCAGGATAGCTAAAACAAATCCTGTACAATAAAAGAATTTCTAGAGATAACATCATCCCTGATTTCAAGCTCTACTACATAGCAATAGTAATAAAAACAGTATGGTATTGGCATATAAACAGACAGGTTTATTAATGAAACCAAATTGAAGATCTAGATGTAAATCCCCACAACTATGGATACCTGATTTTTTTTTAAAAAATTCCAAAACATACAATGGAAAAAAGAAGCATCTTCAACAAACGGTTCTGATCCAACTGGATGTTGGCCTGTAGAAGAATGAAAATAGATCCATGTCTATAACCTTGTACAGAACTTAAGCCCAAGTGGATCAATGACCTCAACATAAAATCAGATACACTGAACCTGATAGAAGAAAAAGTGGGGAATAGCCTTGAATGTACTGGCATAGGAGACAACTTCCTAAACAGAATGCTAATAGTTTAGGCACTAAGATCAACAATCAATAAATGGAATTTCATGAAACTAAAAAGTTTCTGTAAGGAAAGGACACTGTCAACAGGACAAAATGACAGCCTATATAATGGGAAAAGATTTTTACCAACCCACATCTGACAGAGGGCTTATCTCCAAAATATATAAAGAACTCAAGAAACTAGACATCAACAAACCAAACAATCCAATTTAAAAAATAGGGTACAGATATAAACAGAGAATTCTCAAAAGATGAATCTCAAATGGCCTAGAAGCTCTTAAAGAAAGGTGAAATATCCTTACCCTTCAGGGAAATGCAAATAAAAATGACTCTGAAATTTCATCTTACTCCTGTCAGAATGGCTAAGATCAAAACCACAAGTGACAGTTCATGCTAGAGAGGATGTGGAACAAGGGGAATACTCCTCCATTGCTGGTGGAGTACAAACTTGTAAAGCCACTATGGAAATCAATATGGAGATTCCTCAGAAAATTGGGAATTGATCTTCCTCAAGACCCAGCTATACCACTCCTGGGCATTTACCCAAAAGATGTTCCATCCTTCCAAAAGGACACTTGCCCAGCTATGTTCATAGAAGTTTTATTTGTAATAGCTAGAACCTGGAAACAACCTAGATGTCCCTCAACCAGAGAATGGATAAAGAAAATTGGTACATTTATACAACAGAGTATTATTCAGCTGTTAAAAACAATGACATGAAGGCAAACAGTTAGAACTAGAAAAAAATCACTCTGTGTGAGGTGACCCAGACACAAAAAGACAAACATGGTATGTACTCATTTTAAGTGGCTATAAGCTGTGAAGTAAAGGATAATCATGCTATAATCCACAGACCCAGTGAGACTAAGTAACAAGGAGAAGCCAAGAGGGATGCATGTATCTTCCTGGGAAGGGTAAATAGAATATGTTTCATGGGTAGCTGGGGGCAGGTGGGGATAGGAACAGGATGGACTTGTTGGGGTGGAGTTGAAGAAAAGAGTACATGGAGAGATGACAGGAATTGAGGGGGGGGGCATTCCTGAAGTGATGTAGAAACCCAGTGCAAGAGAAACTCCCAGGGAATCCAAGAGGGTAATCATAAGGAAGACTCCTAATAATGGGGGATATGGAAACTGAACCAGCCATTTTATGTTACCATGTAAGGCTTCCAGTGGAGGGATTGAGCCACCAACCCAGCCACAAAACCCTCAACCTACAGCTAGTCTTGCTTGTAAGATATGCTGCGGTAAAGATGGCACAGAAATCATGGGGCAGCCAGCCAATGTCAAGTCCAAATTGAGACCCATGCCACAAGAGGGAACTCATGCCTGTCACTACCTGGAGGGCCAGGAACCAGAGTCTGGATAGCCTAGAGACCAAGGATAGGACCAAGCATGATCAGCAAACAAAAACAAAACAAAATGAAACAAAAACCAAGTCAATAAAATGATTCCTAATGATTCTCTGACATATTTGTAGATGGGAGTCTAACATAATCATCATCAGAGAGACTTCATCCAGCAACTGATAGGAAGAGATGCAGAGATCCACAGCCAAACAATAGGTAGAGCTCGGAGAATTCTGCAGAACAGGGCAAGAAAGGATTGTAGGAGCAAGATTGGTCAAGGACACCACAAGAAATTGGGCCACTGAATCAACTAACCAGGGCTCATAGGGGCTCACAGACACTCAACAGACAATTAGGGAGCCTGTGTGGGTCTGACCTAAGTCCTCTAACCATACATTATGTCTGTGTAGCTTGATGTTCCTGTGGAACCGTTAACAGTGGGAGCAGGGACTATCTCGGACACTTTTGCCTGCTTTTGGGCTCCTTTCTTTCTTCTGGGTTGCCTCCTCCAGCCTTATTATGAGGGGATGTGCCTAGTTTTGCTATAACTTGACATGCAATCTTTGGTTGATAGCCTTGGGAGGTCTGCCGTTTTGTGAAGAGAAAAGAGTAGGAGTGGATCTGGCTGAGAAGGAAGGGAGGAAAGACTGGGAGGGGTGGAGGGAGGGGACACTGTGGTCCATGTGTAATATATGAGAGAAGAGTAAATTAAAAATTAATTAATTAATTAAAAAAGTTGGTGCAGTTACAGAAACCAAAACACTAGCTCAGATACGAGGTACATGGGGATATGGCTGGAGCAGAGCAGCTGGCTGTGAGGACAGAAGTGTGTCTGTCTGAGCCAGAAACTGAGACATTCGGAGTAGCCCTGTCTCCATTCCCTGCATAGACTGCATGGAATTGCAGGAAGTGTACAGTGTTCTGACAGGTGCAACAGAGGTAAACATAGATAAGTGGGCCTCCCACACCCTGTCAGAGCCTTAGCCAAAGCAGGCCCTGTGAGGAAAGAAGGTTGTAATTTGCAGGCAGGGGGGCTCAGACTGGGAAATACTGGGGAACATAAGAGTAGACCTAGTTTGAGTGAAATCATTCCCACTTGCAAGGACACCCTGACTCACTAGCTTGAGTTACAAAGAGCAGCAGCTACGACCCCAACCCCAGCTGACAGTGCAGACTGATTTAAGACAATCTAAGAAGAGAAAGAATCAGTTTTGCAACTACAGACTAAGGCTATCTCAAGCCATAATACTATTTCATCTTAATTTATTTAAGCATTTTTACTTATATCTTTATACTTTGGTTATTTTAATTCATATCCTGGAAGAATAGGCTTTTCTGACTATCTTTTTCCTTTCTACCTACTACTCAGTATTTTCTCTAGTACTTTTAATACCCCTAATTCATATCATTTTATTATTATTTCACCCCCAATTTTCTCCTTTCTTATTCTGTCCTCATTTCTCTGCTTGAATATTAATACTTGTGGTGGCTAGTTTTGTCAACTTGACATAAGTAGGAGTTATTTGACAAGAAGTAATTTCAATTAAGAAAATACCTACATAAGATCTAGGTATAGAGCATTTTCTTAATTAGTGACTAATATGGGAGGGTCCAACCCATTGTGGATAGCTGGGCTGGTGGTCCTGGGTTCTGTAAGAAAGCAGGCTGATGAAATCATAAGGAGCAAGTCAATAAGCAGCACTCCTCCATGACCTTTGCATCAGCTCCTGCCTCCAGGTTCTACCCTGTATGAGTTCCTGCCTTGACTTTCTTCGATGATAAACAGTGATGTGAAAGTGTAAGCTGAATACATCCTTTCCTCCCCAGCTGGCCTTTTGGTCATGGTGTTTCATCACAGCAACAGAAATCCTAACTAGGACAAGCAGCTCTAAGCTGCTTAAGCACCATTTTCCCCAACCAGTGCTCTAGTACCATTATTTTCCTGAACCGCATCAAAGGAATAAGTTAAGTACTCAAGTGTCTTCTGTAGCAGGTTAACACTTGACACTACTGTCAGATCATTACATCTACCACTGTAGTCAGCTTCCCTTACAAAGAGCAGTAGGCAGCATAAATACAAGGAAGGGAAGACAACTCTAACCAGGAGGGATCATGTAAGATAAGGCAAAAAGAAAAAGAAGATCAGAAAAGTGGGGAATGAAGTAAAAACTGCAGATCACCTACATCCCAACAGATGCACAAAGCACAAGTAAGAGACAACAAACCTACCACAACAACACCTGCATGACCATAACTCCTAAATCCTGGAAGCCAGAGATAATGAGGGAGCTGAGACGGCAGTAGGAGATTTCAGAGTACTTCTTTATAAGCACTAGTGACCATACAGACCATTAAAAGGGGTAGATGAAGGAAGGAAAGCAATCAATTAAGCACCTAGACAAAAGATTTGCCAAAGTGGACAAAAAGTTCAGTAAGTTGGAGGGAAAATAAAAAAGACACGAAGAAAAATTTCAGCAAGGAATCTGAGGCTTTGAAAAAGCACCCAATAGAAATAATCAATAAACCAAATTTGAAAAGGCAGCAGAAAGTGGTATCAATGGACAAGACCAAGCAGAAGGATGAATTTCAGGGATAATGGACAAAATAAAGGCAAAAAGAGCTTTAGGCACTTGAAAAGAAAAACACATCGACATGATCACAATGTCCAGGAACGCTAACATATGTTCAGAAGACCAAACATCAGGCTTAATTGGGCGGGGCGGGGGCGGGGGGGGGGGAGACAAAGTTGTTATAAGCCCCAAACTCAAACAATATATTTAAATAAATTATACTGGGAAATTTCCCAAGCCCAGAGAAGGAAATGAACATTTAAACATGAGAGGCATTTAAAAACCCAAATTAACATTATTAGAAGAGAAGAACTTCTCCATAACCTATTATAATTGGGACATGGAAAGTATAAAGCAAAGAAACAGTCTTAAAGCTGTAATGGAAAAACAACTCACATGCAAAGGCAAAAGTATAAATATAGACTCAGATCTCTTGTCAACAACCTTAAACATCAAGAAAATAAGGAATAATTTTCTTAAATTCTTGAAAGTAATAATTGCCAACCAAGATAGTTATATCCACCATGTTATCTCTTAAAAGTAATGAAGAAACAAGAACATATCAAATAAGTACAAATCATGCCATTCAAGCTGACACCGTAGAAAACACTTTTACAGTACACAAAGGAAGAAGAAACAATTTCATCAAGTGTACAAGAAAGAATATCATTCATTGGAGGAATAGATGAATGAAGGATAACTAAGAAGACATCCAACACAATAAACCACCAAAGTCAATGGGAGGAAGTAAAGAACTACAAATAATTTAACGAATCAAAACAAATAAAAGCTGACAGGAAATAAAGAGCCCCTTTCAAAAACAACCTCATCTGAATTTACCCATTAAAAGATGTGAACTGATGATAACCAACTCTCTGTTGTCTCCAAGAAATATACTTCACTTGCAAAAACACCTAAAACCTGTGGCTTAAAAATAATCAACTTGTGAAACAAAGGAAGCAAATAAACAAAGAGGTATAACTCTTCTGCTAGCTGATAAATTAGACTTCAAAGCTAGACACAGAAACAAAAAAGTTCACTACATATTAATAAAGGTAACAATTCATGAAGAAGACATAACAATGTAAATCTGTATTACAGAAGGCTGAGGCTCCCAGTTGTATGAAACAAACATTAAAAATCATTAAAGATCACATAGGTTGGGATGAAACAATGATGGTAAATTTCAGATCCTATTCTCATCTTTAGATTAGTCTTCTATACTAATATTCAGCAAACAAATGTTAGAGTTACCTATAGAACAACTATATTTAAAAAGACATCTAAAGAATATCCCATAGAAAAGATGAAAATACATTGTCTTCTCAGTGGTCCATGAGCCCTTCTGTAAAATTAATCCTATTATATGCCAAAAACCAAATCTTAACAAATACAAAAATTTCAAACAATTCCATGTATCTATCTACCTGTAGTGATGTAAAAGTAGCTATCAATAGTAAGACAAACCACTTAAAGTTACACAAATACTGTGAGACTGAATAGTGTACTTTTGAATAAAGAGTGGAGCATTAAAGAAATTGAGGAGAAAATCATAAAGCTCCTAGAATAAAATAAAAACAAGAACACAGATGACTAGAACCTCTCCAGCACATCTAAGGGAGTTTATGAGTCCACAGACCCAAAGAAGGTAGGTAACAAGGAGGACCCTAAGAAGGACACATGGATTTCCCTGGGAAAAGAAATAGATGAGATCTCTTAGGTAAACTGGGGGCAGATGGTGGGGTGGTGGTAATGGAGGGCAGGAGATAGGGGATGGGAACATGAGGGGTCCGGTTGGTGGAGTTGGGGGCTGGACAGGGGGAGCTGATGAAAGAGATATCTTGATAGAGAGAGCCATTTTGGGGTTAGGGAAAAATCTGGTACCAGGGAAACTTCCAAAAATCCACAAGAATGACTCCAGCTAAGACTCTTAGCAATAGTGGAGAGGGTGCCTGAACCAGCCTTCTCCTATAATCAGATTTGTGACTACCATAATTGTCATCAGAAAACCTTCATCCAGTAACTGATGGAAGCAAATGTGGAGATCCACAGCACTTGGCTGAGCTCTGGGAATCCAGTTGAAGAGAGGGTTGAGGAATTGTATGAGCAAGAGGGACCAAGTCATGACAGGGGAACCCACAGAGACAGCTGACCTGAGCTATGGGAGCTCACAGACTCTGGACCAACAGCTAGGGAGCCTGCATTGGGACCAACCTAGGCCCTCTGTATGTGAGTGATAGTTGTGTAGCTTGGTCTATTTGTGAGGCCCCTAGCAGTGGGATCAGGACCTGTCTCTGGTGTATGAGCTGGCTTTTTGGAACCTATTCCCCATGCTGGGATGCCTTGATGCAGGGGGAAGAGTTTGGTCCTGCCTCAACTTGATATGCCATGCTTTGTTGACTCCCATAGAAGTCCTTCCCCTGCAGTGGGTTGGACAGGGGTGTAGATGGGAGGGGAGGGGAGGGGAAGGGAAGAGAAGAGGGAGGGGAAACTGTGGTTGATACGTAAAATAAATGAAAAAAATTAATAAAAAATAAAACAAAAAGGCAGAGTGGTAGAGTGGTCTTAAATAAGTAATGGCTTGGAGAGAGAGAGAGAGAGAGAGAGAGAGAGAGAGAGAGAGAGAGAGAGAGAGAGAGAGAGAGAGAGAGAGGCAGAGAGAGACAGAGAGAGACAGAGAGACAGAGAAGTTAATAAAACTACAGATAAAAAGAGGATTGTTATAGAAGGTCAGGACTATTTAGGAAATACTTTGAAAATATATCTCCCAATTTATAAATGGATGGATTTCTAAACACATTTGACCTGTAAAGATTAAGCCAAGAAAATATAAACATAGCAACTGGCTAGCCAACATCAAATGATCAGTACTGAAAACAAGCATACAAGTAACATTATACAGATGGAACAGTTTGCATTTGTTTGTTAAGGAATATACACATACACATATGTGACAATAATCAATGGAACATGAAAAAGAGCAAGGAGGGGTATATTGGGGAGTTTGGAGGAAGGAAAGGGAAGGGAGAAATAATGTCATTACATTATAATCTAAAAAAATACAAGAAAAAGTTTAAAAATAAATTTTATGACCAAAATAATATAGCAAAACTGAAATAAAGTTATGATGAGGGTTTATTGCCATTGAAGCAAGAATTAACCATCTTCCCTTCAAAGTGAGGCTCCAGACTAGATGTATTCACCAATGAATTATATCAGTCTTTATGGAAGACTTCTTGCTTTCCCACAGAATAGAGAAGGAACACTACCAAACTCTTACTGCAGAGCATTATTCTGATATTCTAAACCTGATCAAGACACAACAAAGAAAGAAACTGTAGACCAATTGCTCTGTTGCACATGGATTGAAACTCTCAGCAAAATATTTGCAAACTGAATCCAGGAACATACTGAGAATTTTATACTTCAAGACCAAGTTTGTTGAATTCCAGGGATGCAATGTTGGTTGAACATATATAAATAAATAAATATAAATAGACTTAAGGACAAAAGTCACAAGGTCATCTCAAAAGATATAAAAAAGCATTTGGCAAAGTTCAAAATGCTTTCATGACAAAAGTCAGAAGAAAGCAGAGCTAGAAGGATTATAATAGCTAAACATAATAAAGACCATATAGAACAGACTTATATAGCTATCATCGTACAAAAGGGGAAAATATGAGACAATTTTTTTTCTAGAATCTGAAATGAGACAAGGGTGCCCATTCCTTTTCAATTTTATTCAGTCTAGAGCTTAAAGTCTTAACTAGAGATATAAGAAAACAAGAAGAAATAAATGATAAACATAGAAAAAGAATAAAGAAAATTATCCTTATTTGCAGAGCACATGTTTCAATACATAAAAACCCTACAGAATTCATGAGAAAACTCTTAGACCTGATACATTCTTTCACTAAACTTTCCAGATACCCAATCAACATACAAATTTTAGTAGCTTGGGCTGATGAGATGGTTTAGTAGGTGATGTTGCCAGCTACCGACCCCAACCCCAAGGGTTCCCTAGGACCTATGTAGTAGAAAGAGAACTGATTGTCATGGTTTTCCTGACCTCCACACATGTCCTGTGGTGTATGTGCCCTCTCTCCAACATAAATAAAAATTTAATGATAAAAGCACTAGTTTTTCTATATATCAATAATGTGTATGCCAAGAAAATAATTATGGAAAATAGTCTACTCACAACAGCTTTAAAAACACCAAGTAGTAAAACCGAGGAGACAAAAGACATCTACAAAGAGAACTTTAAGATATTGATGAAAGAAACAGAAGACTTCAGAAAATAGAAAGGCATCCCATGCTTTAGTTTGCTTGGATTAATAATGTGAAGATGGCTCTATTTCTGATAATGACCTACAGATTCATCACAATCTCCAAACAAAATTCCAATAACATCCTTCTCAGAATAGAGCTCATGCTATTATTCTATAAAAGTGCAAAGACCTTGATTGACTAAAGCAATCCTAAGAAAGAACAATAAGAATGATGCTCAAGTAATTGTAGTATCTGACTTCGTTATACCACAATGCTATAGTTACAAATACAACATGGTACTGGCTTAGAAACAGACATATAGATCAATGGAATAGAACAGAGAGCTCAGATACAAACCCACATAGCCATAGCTACTTAATCTTTGCAAAAGGTGTCAAAAACCTACATTGGGAAAAAATTCTCTTCTAAATGGTGCTGGGATAATTAAGTATCCAAATGCAGAAGTGTGATATTAGATTGTTAACTCCCATCGTATGTAAAAATCAATTCAAAGTGGATCAGAGATCTGAACATAAAACTTGAAATAGTGAAACAGCTGGAAGAAACAAGGAAGCTACTTCAAGATATAGGCATGAGCACAAGCTTTCTAATATACAAGAAATAATCCCATGATTGTTAAGTACAATTATATGAAAGTAAAAGGTGTCTATATGGCAAATGAAGCTAGTGTAGAAATGGCCTATACACTGGGAGAAAAAATATTAACTACTTGCTTAGATAGTAATATCCAAAATATATAAAGAACTATAAAAATTAACCACTAAAATCCTCATAAATACTCCAGCAAATAAATATGCTAATGAACTGGACAGAATTCTCAGAAGAAGACACATGAGTGACCTATAAACAACTTAAAAACTGTTCAATATCTTCAGCCATCAGAAAAACACAAAAGTACTTTGAGATTCTGTCTCACATGAGTACCAACAATATTACCAGGGTATTTTTCACTAACAAACATAGGCAAGGGTGGACAGAAAGAGGAATCTTTATTCACTGCTGATGGGGAGTGTAAATTGTATAACAAACATAGAAATGAAAATGGAGATTTCTTGAAAACAAAATAAAACAAAACCCAAGTCCCCCAAACAATAGAAATACAACATGATCCAGTTATATTATTCCTGGGAATATACTCAAAGGACTGTACTACAGAGATGATTGCACATTCCTGCTTATTGCTGCACTAGTCACAGTAGCTAAGAAATGGAATCAGCCTAGATGTCTATCAACTGAGGAATGTATAAAGAAAATAGAATTTTATTCAACCATAAAGAAAAATGAAACATGGGCTGAAAAGATGGCTTGGGGGTGCAGAGCACTTGCTACTCTTGCAGGGGACCTAAGTTAGTTCCCAGCACCCACATGGAGGTTCCTAAACAATTTTAACTCTGGGTACTTCACACACCAGGTGCACATAAATATATGCAGGCAGCTACTCACACATAAAATAAAAATAACTAAATCTTTAAAAAACAATAAAAATGAAACAATTCTTGCTCAGAGGAGAAGCAAAAATGAACTATGTATGAAAATGGCATAGGGAAACCAATTTCTTTGTATTATAATTCTAATAAAAAAACTATTAAATTAGTAGAGAAAAACATAATAATGGCCTGCCAAAGACTGATGTCATTTACTGGATACACAGTCCACTGTAAATCATCATCATCATCATCATCATCATCATCATCATCATCATCATCATTTTGTTTGTTCAAGACAGGGGAATCTCTGTGCACCCATTGTTATGTTGGAACTCTCTTTCTGTAGACCAGGCTGACTTTGAACTCACAAAGATCCACTTGCCTCTGCTTCCTGAGTGTTGGGATTAAAGGTGTATGCCACCACATTGGGTTTCAGACTGACTTCTGTTCCCCATCCCTTATATAACATCTGTGCAACTCTGGATAAAACAGACCTGAGGACACACATTTCATGGACCGAATGCTGTCTCAGTCTGAAAGGATTCTAAGTAGAAGCAGAACGATCTAATTAATCTTAATCTTCCTTATGTGGATTTTGGATTGGTGACATTTGGATGAGTACCTCGGATTTTGGGGGATTGTCTTCACTAATATCATTAAGAAAGATATCAGTAAGAAAATTAGAAGGCATGATTTGGTGACTCACTCTACAAATAATTAGTATTTTTATTTCTAGAGGAAATTAATAAATGTAAAAATGTTCATATTTTTTGCAGACTAAACCATTCAACCAGCTTCATGATTTAATCTGAACCACAAGTTCAGTACTTAATGAATAAAGTAGATTTTGAGTACATAATTTTTACTGGACAAGATGAACACATTAAGTCTTTTAGTCAGTCATTGAGTTAATGTGGGCTGAACCTGTACAATGCCTGGGGGACATGGAGTCATTCATGCTAGAAACACATATGGGCAAAATTTTTCTTGTTGTTAAAGATGCCCTAAGTTTGAGGATGATAAAGATTTGGCAGAAATATAGTCAAGGCATCACTGGAAGCTCTGCTGAGGAGTTCAGGAGAGAATGGACCAGAGAAGCTCCCCAGAGGTAGAGATGTGTGTTTACCATCACACAGCTAAGCAGGAGTCTGCAGACTGAGAAGTGCCACTCATGCTTGTATATGGATCACTGGTTTGTCCTGAGCCCAATCTTCTTGTTTATGAAGCACAGCCATCTAGATTTATTTAATGTCTTTCCGAACCGAACAGAGCCAGGTCTCAGAAAGCACCTGTTAGTTGAAGAGTCATTTAGCCAACTAAATCTTGGTCATCTTTGCATTTTCATTTTCATCCCAGTCAGTATTTCTAACTATCGCAGAGTAAAAAAAGCTTTAAAATGTCTTCTCTCAACCAAGCCTCTTCAAACACAGTCACTGATGCCTTGGGACTTTTGCATAGAGTCTCAACTTCTTTCCTGAACAGTACTGCAAACAACTTTACCCCAGCTGGTAACATCTGCTTTGGGGAGTGGATGAAGTATGTGATTCGATTTCTAAGTTTTCTTTTGTCACAGAGCTCCTATTTCACTTTTTTAGACTCACAAATTTTCTAGACTGTGTCCATTGAACAGGAGTATTGTTTGCCAATGTATGAGTCAGCAGGGATTTTCTTCTGCATTCTGAATGCCTGAGAAATGAAAGCCAGCAAATACATGTTCTTATAGTTAGTCTCTGTCTACTGTGCTCCAGTCTCGACTGCCCCTATCAGGATGGAAGAATGTTTTATAATATGTTAAAAATACTTTACCCTTCCAGGGTAATGTAATTCAGGTTCCTTCTATCCTAGAGGACTGGTACACCAAGAAAGCCATCTCATTGCAACAGTGACATACAGAAACTTGGGAAACTCATTTAAACTTATTTCATTTCAATCTTGTCACTTGTACAGTTGGGTTGATAATAATTGGCTCCCTTTGCAGGAAAATTTTGAGAATAAAATGAACAGGAAAGAGACTTGAGAATTATGAAAGTAGACAAAGTAGGAATTTTTTTATGTGTGTATCACCCCAGATATACCTGTACTGCAATACTCCACATTATGTCTTTTAATGTCTATGTTTATTAAATGCCCACAGTTAATGAAAAGAGACATTTTGCTCCTGAAAAATCTTGTTTTTCTATAAATATCAAATGTCTGAGATTTGGAACAGTTGCTTACCTGTTGGTTTTTGTAGTCCTCATTGGTAATTTTTTTTCTCTTTCTTGAAGTGGGATTATGGGTACTTGTTAATATAAAACTTGGCTTGCCAGTATTTTCTGGGGTGTTTGTTATTTTTTATATCTTTGACAAGTATAATTTTCATTTAAAGAATGTATTTTCAGGACTTGTGATTTCACTTGCATGTTGCTATTTACAACTGTCAGTCTGGGATGTCAAAATCATGGTGTGATTTTATGGGTTACATAGAGCTCTCATGTGGCAACAGGGATTTGTCAATTAATTGGCTTGTGCCTGATCAAGAGTCTAAAGAAGAAAAGTAGTACAGTGATAGAGAACCATTGACTGTGTTGTTATTCTTAAACTTAATCTGGCTCCTGGTCATTTGGAGAAGAGACATGGACTTTGGCTGGAGAGGAATCCTTGTTATCTGAAACTTCCCTATGATGTGGACTGGGGAAATAAAAGTAGATAAGGAGAGGAATACAACCTTCTTGGAGTGGAAAGGGGAGATCTGGAATGATTTCCATTGGTGAGATGTAGAAACAAAATGGGCCATGCATTTGTTCAAAGGAGTCAAGTACAAAGGCAGAAAGTAGGATACTGGACAAAAGGCACCTGATGGCCTAGCTGAGCCAAAGGAATGGGAGATAATGTGTGCATCTAGAGGAGGTGAATTGTGACAGGGAACTGATTATGAATTAGGGAGGAAGAATTAAACTTACAATCACCTTTGGGTTTCAGTATTTCTACTTTAGTTCCTGGTTTGTGAGCTTACCTGTATCAGTTGAACAATCATAGAAAAATGATGTTTCAAGCATCTTGAGGGCTGTGTTACATTCTGAACATTTGGACCACATGAGGCTGTGATGTGAGCTTGTTTCACACCCTGTGAGCAACTCTTCTTGGCAGGTATCCCACAACACTGCTATTTCTAATATCTTTGGTATTCCAACACAATCTAGGTTTTATCTTCACAGCTTCATGTGATGGCCTCTCTAGGCCTCCATGCAGGGACACCCCTGACACACACCCTTGGCCTCAGTAGCTCTTCTTAGCTGCAGAGGGAAAGCTCATAACTCCTTTTCTTGTATTCTTAACTCCAAAGCTAGAACCAAGTGGCCAAAGCTGCCAAGTTCTGCTGTTTGCTGGGGAGGGAACATGGCCCCCCTTTTCCAATAGCATTTGCATCAACTTTCTGTTGTTGATGGTTTCCCTCACTGCTTAAGCTTTCCTTAAATTCCATTTTGCTTATTGGATTCTTAGCTGGGTGGGGTCATGCCCTGAGGTCACCACTCCCTTTATTTCATTTAGCATCAGACTTTTCTTTAAACTTTTTATTTCCTTGAGCACTTGATTTGGCTCCATTATACCACCTGGTGCTCTTTTTCTCTTCAGGCTATACATTTTATTTTTCCTTGCCTTATTTGTTCTTTTTTATTGTAGGTCTGCACAAGAATGACCACTACTAACCACATGGCACAGTCAATACTAGTCCATCTTGAAATCTCCTCTGCCAATGACATTAATCTAAAACTCTTCAATTTAGTCTCTGTCAAATTTTTAGGACGAGGGCAAAAACCAACCACATTCTTTGCCAAAATATCACAAGAATTATCTCTAGGCCACTTACTAATATTGTTTCCCTTTGAAACTTTTGGAACTGGGCGCCCACAGCTCAAATAGTCCTAAGCACTGTCCTTACTATGATGGTCCATTAAGCCCTGCTTAAAGTATCAAATCACATTTCAATTCCTAAGTTCTGAAGTCTATACTCTGCTAACAAGCAGCATGGTCAGGCCTGTCACAGCAAAACTCCACTCTTGGTACAAATTTCTGTCTTGGTCACTGTTCTGTGCTGTAAAGACACACCATGACCACTGCAACTCTTTTAACAGAAAAAAAATAATAATTAGGGCTTGCTTCAGTTTCAGAGGTTTAGTCCATGATCATCATGGTAGGGAGCATGGTGTATTCATGTAGACACGGTGCTAGAGAAGTAGCTGAAAGTTCCACATCAGATCTGCGTGAAGGAGAAAGAGAGAGTCACTGTACTGGTTAGGTTTTTTTTTTTTCCAACTTGATACAAATCTAAAGTCATCTGAGAAGAGGGAGCCTCAATTAAGAAAATGACTCCATAAGATTGGGCTGTATGCAAGCCTGTAGGGCATTTTTGTAATCAGTTATTGATGGAGAAGGGCCCAGTCCATTGTGGGTAGTGTCATCCCTGGGCTAGTGGTCCCAGGTTCTATAAGAAAGCAGACTGAGGAAGCCATGGAAACAAGTCAGTAAGCAGCACCCTAACATGGGCTTTGTACCAGTTCCTGCTTCTAGGTTTCTGTTCTGTTTGAGTTCTTTTTCTGACTTCCTTTGGTGGTGAACAGTGCTGTGGAAGTGTAAGCCAAAAGGTCCTTTTCTCCTCAACTTGATTTTTGGTCGATATCAATATTAGTTGCAATAGAAATTCCAACTAAAACAGCTACTGAGTCTCAAAGCCCATTCCTATGACATACTTCCTTTAACAAGAGCATACCTACTCCAACAAGGCCACACCTTCTAATCCTTCTCAAGTTGCACCACTCTTTGGTGACTAAGCATTCAAACATAGGAGTCAATGGGGCAGGACATTCTTATGTAAACCACTACACGGAGGGAAGCTTGTGGAGACTCAGGAAGTAAACATGACTTATAGGTCTCAGAAATTCTCTAATGCTTGCATATTCTCAAGGCCCTCTCCCCATGATTCTATAAGCAGTAATGAATTGCTGGGGAGGAGGGACTATCTGACCTTCAAATCGTCCAGAAAATTCAGAGATGATGTTTACATGAATTATCACCCAGGTTGAGGAAGGCTTTTCATTGGTGCAGCTGTTTTTAAGTTAGTCGTGTTCCTGTAAGCCAGTGTTTCTCAACCTTCCTAATGCTGCAACTCTTTAATATAGTTGTGGTGAACATCCTCCCAATTATAAAATTATTTTTGTTCCTACTTCATAACTGTAATTTTGCTGCTGTTACAAGCAATAATGTAAATATTCGAGTTTTCTGATGGTCTTAGGCAACTCCTGTGAATGGGTCATTCGACCTCCAAAGGGGTCATGTTTCAGTTTGAGAAGCATTGCTAAGCAACCCCTTATGTATACTCCTAAAAACAATCCCAGTAAACTCATTGGTTTTCCAAGTTGGACTTTTTTGTAATCACTGTTTAGATCTGTTATTGATGTCCTATCTGTGATGAATAGATATTTATTCTTGTCTCTCCTGGAAAAGTTATCCCCCAAAGTAGGCAATTTGTGCCAGGATGCCAGGTAAGATGGACAGTGAGAAACTCTTTTTGTCTTTATGAGGCTCATATTTTGATTAAGAGAAGATAAAGATAATTATGCAAAGAAACAGAAAAGTTCATTCAAGGAAATGTGTAGCTGGAGAGTTTTCTCTCTGGGTCCCACCAAACCCCAGCCGTCCAACAGCCCACTTATAAAATAAACACACAGACGCTTATATTATTTAAACTGTTTGGCCTAATGGCTCAGGCTTCTAGCTATCTAGTTCTTACATCTTAAATTAATCCATTTCTATAAATCTGTGCCTGGCCACATGGCTTGTGGCTTACCAGCATCTTCACATGCTGCTTGTCATGGCAGGGGCTGGCAGTGTCTTTCTCCACCTTCCTGTTCTCTCAATTCTCCTCTTTGTTAGTCCCACCCATACTTCCTGCCTGGCTACTGGCCAATCAGTGTTTTATTTACTGACCAATCAGAGCAAAACATTTGACATACGGACCATCCCACAGCAGAATGATTCATGCTGTGAATATACAATGGCAAAGGGAGGGGGATTTTCTGTAAAGATTTACATGTTTTTAGTTATTTTTTCATATATATGTATATATACCACATGTGTGCATGACACCTGTGGAAGCCTGAAGATGGTATTTGAACTCATGAACCTGTGGTTACAGATGATTATGAGCTGCCATGTGGGTTCTGGGAATGGAACCCATATTTTCTTCAAGAGTGGCAAGTGCTCCTAATAACTGATCCATCTCTGTAGCCCTGAGATGGAGGAATTTTTAAGTCAGAGAAATTCTTTCAGAAGAAATATACATATAAGCTGATTTTTAGTCATACACAGATAGCAGAAAAGTGAACAGAATGCTTAGTCCATTCGAACACTGTCTTCCATGTTTTGTGTCTAGAAGAACACAGCTAATGATGGGAAGTGCCTCAATATGCTGCCTCAAAGACAATGTCAAGAAAGAAAATGGCACTAGCCATTCTGACTATTCACTTGGATGTGTTGGATTTTTCTAATAGGATTTCAAAACAACCATACAATTATCAGCACTGAAATCAAATAATAGGAGCTGGTGACTGGGTTTGTAACTGACTAGGGCTATGGAAAACAGAAGTTTGTGTTCTCTTAATGAAAAACCAGGAAAAGTGACATTAAAGATATTAGAAACACATAAATCCTTTAAAAAAGATTTCTGTTATGGCAAAAGTAGTAGTGGTATGAGGTAGCATCATAAAATTAGGAGTTGTGAAAAATAGATTTTTGGCCCCATAAATTAATATAGGATAAAAGTAACAATTCAAATGCTATGTTAGTCAATCATGTTATTTTTGCTTTCTTTTCAGACATTTCAATTATTATTCATTAACATTTACACTAAAAAGTAGATTCTTCCTCAATCAATAGAACTGAAAGCACTGCCATCCTCCCTCAGCAAATATAAGATTGCAATTAGTTTTTGATGGTTGTTTAATCTGGACAAAGATGGCTCTGATGCTGCAATCATTACTGGAGCTGAGAAGAGCATTTTGTAAACTGTGGCAACATCAGGACTATTTCTAACCAATCAAAACATACATTTTAGCATAACCAGAACCACTTTTCATGGAGCAGTTTTTGTAAAAGTCACTTTTGTGAATGTCTGAATTTCATTTTAGATCTAAATTTGTAGAGAGGCATTTTTATGTCTCCTCTGACATTTTCAGTAGTATATTGAGGTGAAACAAGAAACTGAGAGTGAGTTGATGCTTTGTATATGATTAAAGATGACTGCCTATTTAGTCTCTCGTGGTATCTTCAATTAAAAGGGAAATAATAGAATTTTTATTCTGTACTAATAATGCATCTTAAGTGTTTGGAGAATAGTTTTCTGTGGAATTTTACAATCTTTAATTTACATTTGCTTTGAAGTGTTGCAGTTTTTTTCTCAAGATGAGAGATTCTGAACTGAAGGGTTCAGGTGACTCTGTGATCCTTTGCAATACCAAAGGATATGCTTTTATTTTGTAATAAGTAACTGAAAAGGTTTACTGCCTGAGCACTGTTGTTTCTTTACTGCTGTTAAGAGTGAGTTAATGCTTCTGCAGGAGAGGCAGAGAAGGGAGGGATTCAGGGACAGAAAGGCAAGCTGGCATTTCATCATGCCCCAGGCGCTGTCCTTTAGCCAAGCCTCCTCTCTTGCTGCCGCTGTACCCTAGGGCTTGGCCCCTCTGTGTTAGTGCCCCATGGTGCTCCTGACAGCTGAAGGTCACCAGGACAGGTGCCAGATACCTGTAGTGTCTTCTTTGTCTGCTGGACATCATGGCCTGTGGGGAAATAGCATGCACATCACCAAGTTCCACTGTCCCCTTAGACTTTGCTCATAAAACAAATGAAAAATAAAAGTACTGGAAGTTTTGAAACCGCAACAGCAGAACATTGAACTAAGGGAGCAGTGTGAGAGAAAGTGCCCGAGAGCATAGGCCACTGTGACTGCACTGTTAGTAGCCTGTCAGTCATCCAAAGCGTCTGGAACATGTGTCATTTTTAATTTGGAGAATAAGCATGTTTTCACATGTATCTATGTATACTTAATGTGTTGCCACTGTGTCGTAGGATCAACTTTTGATGCAAGGCATTGTGAGAGAGTGAGGTTTTCTAGCTGCTTTAGTAAGGGCAGACAAAGGACTTTTTTTAGTCTGGCAAGATGCTGCACAGACAAGTACAGACATATCTGTGATAACATATACAAGGCTGTGTAAACAATGTGTGTGGCATCCTTAGATGGAATCTGTAGCGCAAATTCTAATTGGTCTTAGTAATAAAAACTCAGAGTCAGATATTGGGGTAAATGCTGAAATATCAGAGAAGCAAAGGAGCAGCCAAAGTCACCTCTTACCTCCACGACTCCTCAGACAGAAAAGGAACTGAACTCCTGTCTCTGCCTGCCTTTTAATCCTCTCTCCACCCAGGCCCATCACTCCCTATTTCCTGTCTATACAGACCTCCAGACCTCTATGGTTAACTAATGGCTAGCTTCACCCTTTGATCTTCATGAATGCTTTATTTGTTAGAGTACAAACAAAATATCACCATAGGAAACAAGCTTGTGTGCGGTGGGATAGTGGGGGACAGAAGCATTTGCATGGAAGGCTGAAAACGCAATGTAGTTGTAGCAAAGTGAAGAAGAAGATAAGTCATTAGAGAAAGAACACTAGGTTTTGCTCAGCTTTGAATTGCCAATGGCTCCAGAAAGATATACATCTCTTCTGTTTCTTCATATCACTAGTTTTTCATTCAAGTCTAAGGTACAGAAGTCTGCATAAAACACATGTTCATGTTCTAAATCAAAGAAAGCCTCAAAAGGACTATTTTCTTCCAGTTCTATTTTTTTGAAGAGGAATATATCTCTTGCCAAACTCTGCGGGGTGTTCATATGCTGTCATAGTTATCCATCCAGATATACATCCTCCTCCTATATATTTCATCACTAACATAAAGTCACTTAATACCGTTGATATTTACCTCATCCTGTAGATCAGGCAGTGCCACTTATGCTCCAGTTATTACTTTTGGCATCAAGACCTGTTACCCATTTCTCCTCCACTTCTGCACATTTCATATGGAGATGATGAAACCTGGAAACTAAACTGCAAAGTTAACAACTACTAGTTACCTACTTTATGTACAATAAAGGGGTGCTAAAAGTGAGACTGAGAGGATTAATTTTTTTTTTATGAGACAGAGTTTTAGTAAGTATCATAGTTTGGCCTTGAACTTGTGATCCTCCTGTCTTCATTGGGATTACAGAAATGTATTACTATAGAATGAGGGAATTCATTTTTTAAATTTATTTATTTATTCTTCTCTGATGTATAATATCTTATCTGCAGTTTCCCCTCCTTCCTTCTCTCCCAGTTCTTCCATCCCAATCACTTCTCCTCTATTTCCCTTTAGAAAAGATCAGGCCTCCCAGGGATATCAACCAAACATGGCCCATCAAGTTGCAATAAGACTAGGTACCTCCCCTCATATTGAGGCTGGATATGGATAAGGCAACCCAGTAGGGGGGAAAGGGTCCCAAGAGCAGGCAATAGAGTCAGAGACAGTCCACATTCTCACTCTTAGGAGTCGCACAAGAAGACCAAACTACACAAGCATAACATATATGGAGAGGGCCTAGGTCAGTTCCATGCAGGCTCCCTGATTGTCGGTTCAGTCTCTGTGAGCCCCTATGAGTCCAGGTTAATTGATTCCATTGGTTTGCTTATGGTGTCCTTGACCCCAGTGAGGAGATTCTTTAAACCATAGAAAATGATACAGGGAGAAAAGTGGTTAAAGTCTTTGTTTCTGTCATGGTGATAGGATACTAGGTTGTCTTTATGGGTCCTCTTAATTGTTCCTTATTATCTTTTAATTAAAAAATCTTTCAGCTAGTCAAACTGAAAACTATTTCTAAAATGTTCATTCTTGATGTATCTTGTATACCCCAAGCCCTAGTATATTTGTCTACAGCAATTTTATATTAAAATTTACTAAGGACTCAGTAATATCCTTGTCCTCATCCTTATCAAGAGATCATTGACCTTCATAATGGTTAATCTTGGCAATTTGACTAGAATCAGAATCACTAGGTAAACATACTTTTGGGTATATCTATGATGTCATTTCCATAATGTTTTAACTCATGAGGCAAATGTCACCTGGGATTTGAGTGGCACTTTCTCATGGTTGGGGGTCACAAAATGATTGAAGGCAACAAAGATAGATGACCACCAGCAGTCATGTCCCTCTATTTCCTGACTGGACATAATGTGTCCACACTCACTTTTTCTGTTGCCATGGCATCCTCTTCAGGATGGACCATATCCTCAAACCATGAGTGAAATGACATCCTCCTTCAGGTGCTCTTGTCAGGTACTTTGTAATAGCAAGAAGAAAAGTTGCTACTAGAAGCTTCATGCACGCTTCCATACATATAGCTCCCCCTCCTCCTTTCACAAATGGTTAATATTGATTGTCCTTACTGAAGATGTAAACATTTTCTTTCTTCAATATTATCAATAGCCCAACATCCAGAAGTAGGCTACACATCATTTTCAAATTCTAATTTAATGAAAATAACTTTATGTTCCCTAGAGGAAGCAGCCCTCTCTGGAACATTAAAACTTCTAATCAAGGCACAGTACTTGCACAAAAATAATATGACTGGGGAATTAGTTATGAGTAAGACAGCCTATTCCAAATTCCATGCCTTGCTTCTCCATCCAGTAGTTTAGGCTATTAGTGAAAAAAAATCATTTTTATCAGTACTCACTCTTTAGGGTAGAGATCAACAATTCAAGTCACTATGTCTTGTCTTATGTCCTATACATCTTTTTTTTTTCTTCATTTTTTTGTGATATATATTTTTTATTTTACAATATCATTCAGTTCTACATATCAGCCATGGGTTCTCCTATTCTCCCCCCTCCCACGCCCTCCCCTTACCCCCAGCCCACCCTCCATTCCCACCTCCTCCAGGACAAGTCCTCCCCCGAAGACTGTGATCAACTTGGTAGACTCAGTCCAGGGAGGTCCAGTCCCTTCCTCCCAGATTAAGCCAAGTGTCCCTGCATAAGTTCCAGGTTTCAGACAGCCAACTCATGCAATGAGCACAGGACTTGGTCCCACTGCCTAGATGCCTCCCAAACTGATCAAGCCAATCAACTGTCTCACCTATTCAGAGGGCCTGATCCAGCTGGGAGCCCCTCAGCCTTTGGTCCATAGTTCATGTGTTTCCATTCATTTGGCTATTTTTTTTTCAATAATTGAGTAAAACTGCAATTTATTATATGCCACAGTCGTCCTAGGGACCTCCATGCTATATATATAGCCTCTATGGTTCTATGGGTTGTGGTCTGATTGTTCTTTATTTTATATCTAGAATCCACCAATGAGTGAGTACATACCATAACTGTCTTTCTGGGTTTGGGTTACCTCACTCAGGATGATTTTTTCTAGTTCCATCCATTTGCCTGCAAATTTCATGCTTTCATTGTTTTTCTCTGCTGAGTAGTACTCCATTGTGTATATGTACCACATTTTTTTCATCCATTCTTCCGTTGATGGGCATCTAGGTTGTTTCCAGGTTCTGGCTATTACAAATAGTGCTGCTATGAACATAGCTGAGCATGTATCTTTATGGTATAAATCAGCATTCCTTGGGTAGATGCCCAAGAGTGGGATGGCTGGGTCTTGAGGTAGTTCGATTCCTAATTTTCTGAGAAACCGCCATACTGATTTCCACAGTGGTTGTACAAGTTTACATTCCCACCAACAGTGGAGGAGTGTTCCCTTTGCTCCACATCCTCTCCAACATTGGTTGTCATTGGTGTTTTTGATCGTAGCCATTCTAACAGGTGTAAGGTGGTATCTCAGAGTCGTTTTGATTTGCATTTCTCTGATGATTAAGGATGTTGAGCATTTCTTTAAATGTCTTTCAGCCATTTGTAGTTCTTGTTTTGTGAATTCTCTGTTTAGCTCTTTAGCCCATTTTTTAATTGGACTGTTCAGTGCTTTGATGTCTAGTTTCTTGAGTTCTTTATATATTGTGGAGATCAATCCTCTGTCAGATGTGGGGTTGGTGAAGATCTTTTCCCAATCTGTTGGCTGTCTTTTTGTCTTATTGACTGTGTCTTTTGCCCTGCAAAAGCTTCTCAGTTTCGAGAGGTCCCATTTATTAATGGTTGTGCTCAGGGTCTGTGCTGTCGGTGTTTTATTTAGGAAATGGTCTCCGGTGCCAATGCGTTCAAGAGTGCTTCCTATTTTCTTTTCTATTAAGTTTAGTGTAACTGGATTTATGTTTAGGTCTTTGATCCACTTGGACTTGAGTTTTGTGCATGGTGACAGATATGGATCTATTTGTAATCTTTTACATATTGACATCCAGTTATGCCAGCACCATTTGTTGAAGATACTTTCTTTGTTCCATTGTATAGTTTTGGCTCCTTTGTCAAAAACCAGGTGTTCATATGTGCATGGATTAATGTCAGGGTCTTCAATTCGATTCCATTGGTCCGTTTGTCGGTTTTTATACCAGTACCAAGCTGTTTTTATTACTATAGCTCTATAGTAGAGTTTGAGGTCCGGGATGGTGATGCCTCCAAGGGTTGCTTTATCGTATAGGATTCTTTTAGCTATCCTGGGTCTTTTGTTTTTCCATATAAAGTTGAGTATTTTTCTTTCCAAGTCTGTGAAGAATTGTGTTTGGATTTTGATGGGGATTGCATTGAATCTGTAGATTGCTTTTGGTAAGATTGCCATTTTTACTATGTTAATCCTACCTATCCATGAGCATGGGAGATCCTTCCATTTTCTGATATCTTCTTCAATTTCTTTCTTTTGTCCTACACATCTTGTGTCAAGTAATATCATACATGGTCAAGAGGCATAAAATATCACCAATAGACTAAATGGATTTTCAAGAAATACCTCTATTATTTAACCCCTAAATCAGTACATTGAAATACCATTTATTATGTAGAACCATAACACTAAATTATGTGGCTTGTGTGAAATCCTGGGCATGCAAAGCCTGCATTCTCTTTTGTCTAGTAATCTCATTAAAGCAGCTCACTCAAATTTGTATATACTTCCTCAGAAATGAAAATGTATCACCATTTCCTTGTGGCAGAAATTGCAGAGTGTGTGTGAGTGTGCATGCATGCATGTGCATGTGTACAGTATCTTGTTCATTGCATATTCTGAAAAGGTTTTCATTTAGGGCACACTACAGCTTTAGTAAGATAGCCAAACTTGTGCTCTTGCATAGTTCCTTTTTTGACCAGCTGGCATGTATAAATCTTACTTAATGTAATAAGGACCCCAAATCTCTCAAGTTTTAGATGGAGAGAGAAAGTTCCGGTGCTCCCTGGGTATATGGTTTCGGATTTGTATATTATAGTCAGGTACTAGACCCCGTCTCTTTGTGTAAAGAGGCTGATATGAGGTCTTTACTGGGTTTGAAGATCACCATTTTTAGTAAGTGCTCTGGTATTTAAATATGCACAGGATCTTACTGGCTCTCTAACATAGTAAATATACAGAATGATAGGCAATAGTAAAAATAGGTCCTTATCCTCCATGGTAAGATAGAATGGTGTTAAAGGGCTCAGTGAACAGGTGTTAGCCTGTTCTCAGTCTGAGGAAGCTGGCTGTTTCTCTTCTCTCTCTGCCCTGCCCTTCTGGGAAGTGGCCACAGGCTCCTTTATGAGAGCTTTGTCATAAGCTCACAGCTCTTGCTGTTCCTGCTGTTAACGATCCTTTCTAAAGGTTACCCAGTCTCCATCTTATTCACTAAATCCTGGCATCTTGGAAGCAGCTGAGATTAGGGTATCATGGAGAGATTATGACTTTTTTGTTGCCCCCTGGTCATAATTCTTCTTGTTTGCTTTGTTTTGGGTCCTATTTATAGGAAGGACTCAGTGGGGATGCCCTGGCTTTTTTATTTACTACTCCACAGTGATTATTTCATAGCAACTCATTTTTGATTCCTCCCTGATTCTCATAGGCACTGGCATCAGTTCTTCATGATTTTGCTATTCCCACTGTAATTAAAGAAACTATTGATCCACAATAGTACCAACTACTAGAGTAGAGTTTGGTTTGGTTAGGGGACTGCGCCTGTTAAATCCACTCCAACAATGGCATATCTCTAGATCTCTGGAGTTCTTCAATTGCATATTAAGAAAGTTCTGGCATTTTTAATGCTAAAATGCTCAAGATCCTGAGACTTATATAAGTCATGGGCCTAAGGGAAGGTCTACCACTATCTGTGAAAGGGACACAGCCATAAAATGACTCTTAATGTCATATTGCTATATCCATGTATAAGTATGTTGCTCAACCCTCATCAGAAAAGCTCCATGTTGCAGAAGATGGTAGTTAATACAGAGACTCACAAATGGATAATGTATAGAAAGTGAGAGGATTTTGAGCACTCATTCCTAAATGGGGTGTCTTTATCAAACCCCTTCCCTCAGTGCTCAGGGTCCTATGCAGAAAAGGCAGTGGAAAAATTGTAAGAGTCAGAGGTGGTAGATTACATCAAGGAACTAGTGGCTTCCAGACACAGCAGGACTAATAGACATATGAAGTCACAAGACTGTAACAACATGCATGAGACCCACAAGTTCAAACCAGACAAAAATATCAACACTGAGGAGAAGCTGATACAAAATCCCACACCTAACCAAGAAGCCATTTACAGTTAATAACTGCGGGAAAGTGAATGATCAGTTTTCTTTAATGGAGTGTCACCCGGTAAAAGAGCCACATTCTGGGGCAGGCCCCAAGACCAGGAGTAGTTGAACAACATAAAATATACTCCATGTTTGTTGTGGTTTATCTTCCTTCTTAGTGTTTTTTATCTAGATTTTTGCTTTTGGTTTATTAATTTTTCAAAATTTTCATATTTTTTGAGGAGGGCACAATGTTGTGTGAGTAGGGAGGTGGGGACTATCTTGGAGAAGTTGGGGGAGGAGAAAGAATGTGATCAAAATGTATGACAAAATTTTAAATAAAAGATAATTAAAAAACGTGGCATAGGGCCTGGAGGAAGCCAGCCAGGTAGGCTCAGGGGCACCACTATGAACAAATATACGATGGAGAGGTGGGAAGAACAGAAAAGCAGAGTGATATGTGCACTACGGAGAGGTGGAACTGGAGACATCACAGTGGTGACTGGTGTGAGAAAGAGCTGAGGTCAACTGTGGAACATGTCATTGCCCAGTAGGGTCTTTGGGGTGTTGTACAGAAGGCCAGAGCTTATGCAAGTACAGATTCAGTCCACAAACATGCCAATCAGTCATAAATTTGCCCTGGCTTGGGGCAATGACAGTGGCCCAAGATCAGGAATGGTTCACTTTCTAAGTTGGACCTTTTTGAAGGACCACTGTGACACATACACGATGCCATTGGAGGCCATGTTGGTGTATGTGGTTCATCCTGCTGCCTCAGGCTGTGATGAAACTCAAAATCCTTGTGAATGTACTCATTCTGTGCTGCAGACTGAAGCCTTGGTAATGTCTTCAGGCTTTGCTGACTCACAGGGTCATGCTGATGTGAGTGGCCTGTGTAGCCATCCAAGGCCATGTTGAGGCCTGTATTAGCAGTGTGGTTCATGCAAATGTCCATAGTCTCTGCTACAGTCTGAAATGACATGATGTCCGTGGGCTGGCTGTGTTGAGGTAGGTGGCTTCCACTGCTTTGTGGAGCCATGGTGGTGTCTAGGTTTGTGCTGCTGAAGAGGGCCACATCTGGGTCTGTGGTCCTACTGCAGCCAGGGTCTGTGTTGATGTCCTGGGCTCAAGTAGCCACTGAAGGGCATGTGGATGTTTATAGTTTGTGCTGCAGCCTGGAGCAATGTTGATGTCCATTGACCATGCTCCCACGGGGAGTCATATGGGTGTGGGAGCCCTGTGCTGTCACCTGAGGCCATTGTCATATCCATGGTCCAGTCTAGGCTACTGCATCCCAAGGCCTTGTATGGGTCCATGGTCATATTGCAGCTGGGGGTTGTGGTCATGGTCTTTTCTATTGCTGGAAACATCATGGAAGCCCATGATCTGTGTTCAGCTTACTGTGAAGAGTAAGGAAGCTACCTGTGCTATGATGTCAATGACAGCAGACAAACAGTTGAGAGGGAAGGACATGGAAGACTTCTGTGACAACCCCTACCTCCCTAGCCCTCTCCCCCAAAAAACAAAAGCCTAGGCAGGAAGCTATAGAAGAGAATTCTTAAGAAGTATGATAAGGGCCGGCGGTGATGGCACTCGGAGTTAATCCCAGCACTCATGAGGCAGAGCCAGGCGGATCTCTGTCAGTTCCAGGCCAGCCTGGTCCACAGAGCAAGATCCGGGATAGGCACCAAAACTACACAGAGAAACCCTGTCTCAAAAAAACCGAAAAAAAAATAGCATAATAAAGATGGCTTCTGGCAGGAGTGCAGGAGGACACAAACTCAGTTCTATTTAAGGGGCAGGCCACTGAGAGTTTGACCATGTTCTAGTGACATGTTGGACTTGGACCTTAAATTTTTTTCTATTTTTTAAAATTATTCTTTCTTTTATTTTTGCTTTTTTGGTGGAGGGTGGTGGTGGTGTAAGGAAAAGTATTAGCTCAGGACCCCTAAGACCAGGTTCTTAGCACAAAATAGATTTTTTTTTTTTTTTTGCTCCAGAGGGGCAGAGGGAAGGGAATAAGAGATAGATAAAAATAGGAAATAGTGGATGAGGAGGGAGAAGGGGAAGGGAACAAGGGAAAGGTGGGAAGGGTATTTGTCCCTGGGGGAGTAGAAAAGGACCACCTCTGGATAGAAAGGAGACAGATGTGGCACATAGGCAAATGATGGCTTATAAAGGCAAAATGATGAGTTTTTTAATTTTAATATGGCATGTTAATTAGGTGAGCCAAAGGTGGCTTCTGATTGCTGGGCTTCAATACCTTGAGAGTTGGATCTTAGTAGTCAACCTCAGGAGGAAGAAGTGGCCAAATAAGGGAATAGACCCTGGTGACTAGCTTTAGGAATGCAATCTAATGGTTTTTAGCAAAGCAGAGGGAATTGGGGAAATGAGCAAGGCCTGCCCGAGCCTTGTGCTTGAGTGGGCCAGTGTTCCTTCAGGGGTAGGTCACAAGAGTGAGGGGGCAGACATGGAAGGTCTTGGAAGTGAGTGAGATCAGGGTGCATGATGTAAAATTCCCAGAGAATCAATAAAAATGTTACGTTGAAAACAAATCTTGGCATCTTAATTGCATTTAACGTGGGCCTTCGTTGAACCCATGTTTCAGTTAGCCAAATAGTCAAGCAATGAAACCTACTCACTGCTGTCTGCAAGCACAGTAAATCCAGAAATACTCTCAGTATATTATAGGCACATTAAGTAGAATTTAAAGTTATGCTCTGTTTCTTTGGCCTGGCATCTTCAGAATCTACTTCCACACACATTTCCCAAACATTATAGATGGAGATAAATAAAGCCTTTGAAATCTTTTGGAGGACAAGTTTTCTCTCTTAGGTCTGATGTCACCATTGGTTGGAGAATGATGACTGACGGTTTCAAGTTTGTGGACAGTGAGGGATCCTAGAGCATTTGGAGCAAGATAAGGCCATACAAGGAAAAACAATGAAATTAGTCTGAATGAAAATGTTCACAAGCTTTTCAATAATGTTGTGAATAACCACATTACATCACTGGGGACCTCAATCCATAATAGGTGTTCTGGGTCAGTTGATGCTACACCACCTCCCCATTTGGACACTTAGAATGCTGTGATCTCCCAACCAAAGTACTAAATATCACACTAGACTTGATAAGATTGTATGCCTAAAATAGAATTTGCAGTCTGTTTTTCAAAGCCAGAGCTGAAAGTATTACTTTGGATATACATATTTAAGTTTCACTTTTTCAATATGTGCCTCAAGAATTCTTAAAAATACTTATTTTGTGTGTACGAGTGTTTTGTCTTCATGTATGTCTGTGTACCACACATGTGCTGATGCTTGCAGAAGCCCAAAGGGGTAGTCAGTTCCCTAAGACTGGAATTACAGGTGGTTGTGAGCCACCATAGGTGTGGTGGGAATCAAACCTGGGTCCTCTGGAACAAAAGCCACTGCTCTTAACTACTAAGAATTTTTTTGAGGGGCTTGAGAGATGGCTCAGTGGTTAAGAGTGCTTGCTGTTCTTATACAGAGGACTAAGTTCAGTTTCCAACACCCACTTAGGTTGACTCACAATCATCTTTAATTCCAGCTCCTAGGGATCTGAAATGTTCTTTTGGCCTGTGCAGGTACACACATGCATGTGCACCCATACAGACACACAGAAATACAAACACAGACACAGACACACACACACAGAGAGAGAGAGAGAGAGAGAGAGAGAGAGAGAGAGAGAGAGAGAGAGAGAGAGAGAGAGAGAGAGAGGGGGGGAGGGAGGGAGGGAGGGAGGGAGGGAGGGAGGGAGGGAGGGAGGGAGGGAGGGAGGGAGGGAGGGAGAGAGAATTGTTTTTCTTTTAGCTAGAGCAATGGCTCAGCAGTTAGGAGCACTGACTGCTCTTCCAGAAGATCTAGGTTTGATGAGTCTCATAACCCACATGGTGGCTGACAACCATCTAGATCCCTAGAGGATCTGACCTCCTCTTCTGGCCTCTTTTGGTACAAGGTATACATGGGGTCATTCACCTATACTGATAATGTAACACTAAATAAATATATAAAGAAATTAAAAACAAAAATTATTTTCCTTAAAAATTGTTATTTTTCTGTCTCTCCCACTGTTCCATGGGCATGATCATTTACTCTGTGTTTTTTTCAATCACTTGTCAATCTAATTCAAATGACCAGAGGCAGTATTTCAAGTAACTGTTTCAAATATTTGCTGTCAGATTAGAGAGGGACTCATCCTCACTCCTGTCTATATTTCCATGGTATTATATGCAAATGAGACCACAGAACTTACATGGGGTTTGAATTTAGAATCTGTAGCTCCTGGAAGAGTAATTAAGAAAGCATTTGGTTTGGATTATTAAGAGAGGATGAGTTTTTCTAATAATGGGACAAATGATAGACATTTTTTTTTGCAGTTTCTCTGTCAGAGACTATTTTCTCATTCACATGACAGGGAAATGCCTTTTTGTCCCAGGGGCAGAGGCTTCTGGGACTACTGCTTAGGATAATAATCAAATATGGTTGTGTTCAAAGATGTGATAACGTAGTGAATTTTCAAAAGGCAAAATGAGGCGGAGGTATATGAGATATTTTGAATAATAATCTTTGCTCACAAAGATGAATACTCAGGGTACTAAACAGATTAGTGCTGGGCAAATATCCTGCAGAAATTCTTCTTGTGTGAGTGTGCAGTGACCTCTGTGCTGCTTGTGGCTGTGGCAGCAAGTTTTGTGGGGGATATTATCGAGCTATTGTGGCTAAGAACTCTTTCTTCACAATTTCCTGCCTTATTTGTTAATTTTATTCAAACAGACATAAGCCTTGCTATTTTGATTTTTTTTTTTTTTTTGACAATTCTCACGTTCCTTCCCAGTGGACTTCTGTGAACTTAGGGAAGGAATGGATAATTTTAGAGACCTTCTGGAACTAGGTTGGGGGTCAGAAAACAAGGTGGGTTCACCTTTTGTTCTGTGTGAGATGTCAAAAGCTGTGCCTTTGTGTGCTCCTAGAGTGCTAGGGTCCCCCGAGTTCACTTTCTTCTTAGCTAACAGTCAGAACTCTGCTTCATTGTTTACTTAGTGCTTCCAAGGCTTATAATTGCAGGTAGCATGGAGGAGTGGTGGGTTTGCACAATACTAACTATACCTAAACTCCAGAGACTCAATTTATTAAACTAGAGATAAAACCTACGTAATCGCCCAAGGCTACTCAGATGTTGACAGATTCAGAACAGACAGTGTGAGTCTTAGGTTCTAAGCTCAAATCACATGGTCTGTCTGCTCTCTTCAACCTTAAAGTTTAGGGAGAGATTAAAGGAAAGCTTACACTAGTCATCCAGGTTTCACAGCACTCATTTTATTTAAACTGTTGCCATGTCCCAGTCTTCCCTATCCTGAGTGGCAAAGAGACAGAGGGACAGACGCAGCTATAGAGGAACACTGTTAACCTGGACACCATTTGCAGACACAATACTCTCTGGTGTTAGAAGTGATTGTTTTTTTATTTTATTTTATTTTATTTTTTCTTTTCTTTTTCCGTGCCTCCTGAAGTTCTATTTCTGCTGTTCAATGAACATCTTTTAAGCCAAATGGTCTCAGGTAAGTCTAGCTTCTCAGCCTGGTACAGAGGCAGAAACATAGATTTCCCACACCTCTCCTCAGATGAAAGAAAGCTGATAATCATCTAGGTGTTTAAGGTCTGCACTTGGCTATTTACAACTTAATATGGAAACTGCCATGGAACCAGCTATATAAATATTGAAGTTAGAAGACATTTCTTTTAAAGTATTGTTTGTATATGAAAGATGTATTATATTTGGTGCAGAAAGATGGCTTTCTTCCACAAGAGTTATTCTTAGTTCATTCATAGCTTCATGCATTGGGCCATAAACGGATTTGGATTAAGACAGCCTTCAAACACAGTCCTTTGTTAGGGCTCAGTTTATCCTGGCGTTAAGCCCCCTTTATGTAACACCATGGAATACATATCTGACTCCCCGGCTAATAACTGAAAAGAAATGGAAGTTAAAACTTAAGCCTCTGAACAATAGGGGGCTCTGCAGATAAAACAGGTCTGCGATAATCCCACTCCTGTGAAATCTCTAATCTTTGGTGGAAGTGGCCAGTGATGGATCCCGATATGGTTTTGTAAGTTCTCCAGCTGATCAAGAGAACAGACCACGCTGGGGTCTCTGCTTTGCTTGTTTCCATGTAAGGCAGACTAAAACTGCCTTGGTTTAAGCATAAAGCACACAGCTGAGTGAGTCTTGACCTTGGCTGTCTCCCAAGCAAGCAGTTTAAGTGCACAGTTTGCTGAGTTCAGAGATGACCCTCCGAATCAGTTGATAAGTATTACAGCAAAAGTTTTCTCTGATGGGAGCCAGATATCTTCCAGCTTCTGTGTGATTCCTCTCTTTGCACCTATAAAATATGTCAAAAACAGCAAAACCCCATCTCTGCATTCTACAGTGTAACAGCACTTTCTTAGTTCCCTGTGTGACTATGAGTTCTAGAATCGAGCACTACTGTAACATGGCGATGTCTTCTCCTCTGGACACACAGAGAAGAGTCTCTACTAGTTGTCTACTGGGAACCTTTTGCTGGCAGCACCATTCATTTGGACTGCCATGCCTGCTCCTTCCATTGTAGGCAATGCTGTGTTTCATAAGGACATGCGTTTGTGGCTGTCCCACTTGTTTCCCTCTCACCCAATCAGTTCTAAAACTCATCTATTATACTTTCAGAATGAAGCATATGGCCTGGAAAATCTTGTACAACAAAAGCATTCAAGCAAACATTTGTTGAATATTGCATCAATATGCTTTTGAGTCAAACTGACTTAACTAATACATCTCCAGCAATAGTTTTTTTTTTGTTTTTGTTTTTGTTTTTGTTTTTTGGCCAACTGCACTGTAGACACACAACTGAATAAGTGGCTGGGGATATTAATGATAGCTCATGTGAACCAGAGCATGTGTAGTACTGCAGTGGTCATAACTGGATCTAACTTCTTTGTACTCAAGATTCTGGACAAAACAAAACCATACCTATAAATAGTGTGAACATTCGTGACATTTAAGAAGAAAGCTATGGCTGGAGAGATGGCTCAGTCAAAATATGTGCTGCACAAGCATAAGGACCTGAGTTTGAATTCCCAGAATCCATACAATGGTAATATGCCTTTCTGTAACCCTAGAATTCCTATAAGGAGTAGGACAGGAGAATCTCAGGAAGCTTGTGGGCCACCCAGCTTGGAACATACAGCAGCAAAACCCCCCAAACAACCCACCAAACAAACAAACAAACCAAAAAAAGACAGGAGACTCTCAAACAAGAGAGAAGATGAGGACCCACAGCCAGGGATGTCCTCTGATTTCCATACATGCACTGCCCCATGCCCACATTTGGATTCATGCTCAAGAATGAGCATATGCTTATATGCATATTTGCGTACATGCTGTGTATAGGCATGCGAGAACATGCTCACGTGTGTGCTCACGTAGGTACACACACACACACACACACACACACACACACACACACACACACACACATATACACCACACTATAAAAAGGAGAATGGGCTGATTTTGTGTTTCTAATCACAACAAAGACTACTCACCATTCCACAATCAAATCTACAGACACCCGTGCATTACTAAGGCCTGTGGCTACTGTTTTCTAAGTCAGAATGGTTTTACTTTCACTAATAAATGTTTACTATCCTTGAATCAGTAAAAACCACTCTTGCAGGAAAACTAAGAGTTGTCTGTTAGGTTGTTGACTTTGTGGAAACAGGGAGGAATTCTGAGAAAATATTCTCAGCTCTGCCTTTCCTGAGCACCTGACTTTCCTTATTGGGACTGTTTGGGGGCAGGGGTACATTGAAAAGAATTATTAGCCATAGTATCATCAATTTATCATTTCCTTTAATGCTTTTCTAGCTTAACTTCCTGTTGTTAAATTTGGTTCCACTCATAGAAACTGCTGGCGTTCATACTCACCTACACTAGTCCTTATGCACATATTTAATCCTAGGTTGATTTCAATGACAACAGTGTTGAAAGCAAAGAAAAAGAGACATCTAGGGCCAGTTTCACTACTTTATTTTTAAA